>NC_142863.1:6880000-7505000 GCF_061612785.1 Hesperophylax consimilis | reverse complement strand
CTTAACAATAATTTATACGTCTGTGGTTAAGATTTCTATGTTTATCTACCACAACATGGAAATTATAAATAGATACTCACTTATAGTGGTACGATAGTAGACTTAATGCGTAAATAGATACTCACTTATAGTGGTACGATAGTAGACTTAATGCGTAAATAGATACTCACTTATAGTGGTACGATAGTAGACTTAATGCGTAAGAAATGAGATTCACGAGGCTTTTAATAATAATAATAATATTTGGCTAATTTATATAGCGCCGTTTTCGTGACAAATCTCCTAAAGGGCGCTGTACAAATATATTTATTAAATAATTAATACAGCTGGCTTACTACTAGAATTCAAAATAAATAGTGACTTAAATCTAAGACTTATTTCTAGTGATTCAAGATAAACTATTGTCATAATGACATATATTTGTTTGTCAATAATGATTGTATTGAAATTGTGAATTCAGAAAGATTGTAAGCGTAACGACAGTTAATTATTACGAGCGTTCAAGGATTCAGATCAGGAAGCGGCCTGCAATCTGCAATCTGAAATTTTTAACAGGATTACGAATAATTTGAAGAGATTTTTAATGATTCAGCCGATCTACCATTTTTCTGTGCTATTATATATTTTTCTGACGTTATTACAGTGCTATTATATATTTTTCTGTCGTTATTACAGTGCTATTATATATTTTTCTGTCGTTATTACAGTGCTATTATATATTTTTCTGTCGTTATTACTGTGCTATTATATATTTTATGTCGTTATTACTGTCCTGTTATATATTTTTCTGTCGTTATTACTGTGCTATTGTATGTTTTTTCTGTCGTTATTACTGTGCTATTGTATGTTTTTTCTGTCGTTCTTACTGTGCTATTATATATTTTTTTTTCAATTACTGTTCTTATGTATCCAATATTACCTTGATTTAAATAGATGTATAAATATCTATCAAAGGTTAACGATAAAGAAGATAGAGACATTATCATTAATTAAAAAATACTTATCGTGACGTAGCAAGACTGGCAAGCCTCCTAGCGGTATTATGCAAGAGGCCGGACCGTTTTCGTGGAACTCCCACCGAATTAGTAAAGCACCTTTATTCTTTTTCAATACAGTCATTTTTTATGCGTTTGATAATTTACGGTTTTACGGCTGTACTTTGCATTTTGACGAAATTCATTCATCATCATTTATGCTTGTACTTAGTACCTACTACCATGTATTTGAATGACATCATTAAATGACTTCAGAACATGGACCAAAACGAGTGTTTTATTTTAAATATGTATAGATCACACTTTTAGACTTCCGGTGGGTCATGGACCCATTTTATTAAGAGCAATATTAATATTTTCGTTTGTTTCAATTGAACGACGGATCAATTGAACGACGACTCAATTTAACGACGGATCAATTGAAATACGGATCAATTGAACGACGGCTCAATTGAACGATGTATCAATTGAACGACGGATCAATTGAACAACGGATCAATTGAACGACGGATCGATTGAACGACGAATCAATTGAACGACGGCTTAATTGAACGACGGAACAATTGAACGACGGATCAATTGAACGACGGAAAAATTGAACGACGGAAAAATTGGACGACGGATCAATTGAACGACGGATCGATTAAACGACGTATCAATTGAACGACGGATCAATTGAACAACGGATCAATTGAACGACGGATCGATTGAACGACGAATCAATTGAACGACGGCTCAATTGAACGACGGAACAATTGAACGACGGATCAATTGAACGACGGAAAAATTGAACGACGGATCAATTGAACGACGGATCAATTGAACGACGGATCGATTAAACGACGAATCAATTGAACTACGAATCAATTGAACGACGGATCAATTGAACGACGGAACAATTAATATTAATAGTCAGTCGGTGTACGCACATATATTCAAGTCCAGATGTCAGAATGTTGGACGTCGTTCACGTCTCTGAGTATGTAATAACAACAAATTAGATAGTATTAATGGTGCCTATTTTGAAAAATATCTCCTGTTAAAGGAGTTACCGTTCAATTGAGCCGTGGTATGGTTTACCTGGAGTCATACGAATATGCCTCTTCAAAAAGAGCTACCTCAATTGTGCGGCTCGTTTATGAACGACTCATCGCTATTCAAGACACTATTGGTTCAGCGATTCTTCGTATCTTCGTTACCCTGATGCAAAAAGACGTCGAAACATCGTTCTAACAATGATTTTTATTGATCTAAATCACCGATTTGACTGAAATTTTGGACTTGTGATAATATTGATGGTCTGGAAGACAAATGGATAAAAAAATCATCACATATAAAATATACGTAATAAGTTCGATTTTTAGGATGTTATTTTACGTCTGATGATAGATCACATCCGCCCTGGTGATGGACACTGTAACGCTATCCGAAACGTTGGCTAAAGGAAAAGGAAGAGAAATGCGGCATTAAATTTTGAGAAATTAAATTATTAATAAAAACACTAATTTCTGTTGTGTCTGTAACTCCGGTTCAACGAACTGTAGCACTTAAACTTTGAATAATTGTATCATCGTTTTCAAGGTATGATTTAATATTTTTAATTGAAAATTATTTCGATGGCCACTTTTAAAATTGGAACTGATTTGTCGAGAATTCGGTGACACCAATTAGTCCTCCAACACTTTACCGTTAAGCGACTGAATCCGGTACTAACGTTATAATAGTGGAAAACGATTCTACGAGATATTAGTATTACCCCTATACGACTATCCCGTGATTTTTGATGGGTGTGCGCTAGTAAAAATATAAAACAATCCATCTATTTAATAATTGTTCCAACCGCTCTTCCTCGTATTGTAAACAGATAAAAAATAATTACTTTCGAAATACATCGCTTCCATTTCATTGTCTTACAAGGTTACAACACAGAACAGGAGGTAACCAACTAAAAACATGTACATTTTATTAATAAGGACAAACCACAGACAAGAGAAAGAACAATAATATAGATACCTAGAATAAGTTGTATAGCCATAGACAATATACAATGAACAGGAAGTTTGAAGAGAAGGTTCATTCATTGGATTCAATGCAATTTGATTTTATTTCTTGTGCGTCATCGTAAATTTTTTTTACCTATGGAATGAATCTTGTTTAGTGAAGTAATTGACCACAGAATATATAATATTCTTGTTTTTCTGTATATTTTTACAATTAAGATGAGTGTTCAGGTGTGATTTTATGACTTTGTTTTTTATACAAATCTACAGTTTGATTCCGAGATTAATGAAATTTTGAACGCTTGAACTTGAAAACAAGAGGACTGTCTACGTGATTAACTAACTAACCATCACGCCGTTTCTCCGCAGGGGTAGGCAGAGAGGACGGACCGACAAACCGCTCGGTCTTGGCACAATCTCCTTGCCTCATTCTCATTCATCCACGGGTAAAAATGGGTAATGCTGATGTATTGAAAACCTCTTCAAACTATTAGTTATCCTGTAGAAAACGGGACTGTAAACAGTTTCCTAATAAAGTCTTGGTAATTCGTAATTATATCGGAACACGTGTTCATCCACCTGCGTTGGACTTAATAATGTATCAGGACGAACTGCATAAATATGAGGACTTTTACGAACACGTGTTCGGATATTGTGACAAAACAATGGTATTTTATTTTTGTTATTTGTTTTTGGGGTGTTATGCCGTGTTGCGCTAACTCCTTCTTTAGCCAACGTTTCGGACAACGTTACCGTGTCCATCATCAGGGCAGATGTGGCACATCTGAAAAACAAATAACAAAAACAAAATAACAATAAATTCAGGGTTACGAACAACCTGACAATGTTTGAAAATCTCCTACTAACACTACAGTAAGCGGAAAATGTTGCTTGTGTTGTGATGGAGGATTTAGCCAGCCGAGGAATTGAACATACTACGCCTGGGTGGGACCCAAACACGATGTCAACTCAGCCACCAACCGGTCATATTTACTTTCAAACCATCCTCTTATTCATTTTAAATGCTTACCACGAAGCTTTAAAAATATCACAGTGTATCTTTAAATGCAACTTGGGCATTTGTCGAGAGTCACATTTTAACAAATACTTTCACAATGATGCTCTACACTCTACATCGTGTAATATTTTAAATTGAGCCGCTATCAATAACACAGCTCTTACGTAGATGGCGATAAGGTTTAAATTCCCGCTTAACACCATCCGCCTGTTTTGATTTATACAAGAAAAAAACATGGCCAAAAAGTGCCTTTTATTTTATTTTGTGGATGTTCAGGCATAAATATTTAATTTTTATTCGATCATTTTATAAATAACTTAATTTGCCACATTATACAATAAAATCATAACCGAAAATGGGTTCGTAAGTAGAAGATTTTAAACTTTAAAGCTGTTTTCATGGGCCTTATACATTATTTTTTTTTCATGGCTTTTAAAAAGATTTATCTAAAAATACTCGATTATTTCAAAGGCCAAGATGTATTCTACTCGCAGTGTTTAATTAAAGCATCTAAAACATTTCTATGCGACCAAATTTTCAAACCAAAAACACATGATAATGCATTACTACGTATGGCATCGCCTTAATTATAATTGTTTTTTTAATATTAGCACTCTCCCACAATACGTATTTACTTTAAAACCGTCTTCTTCTTCATTTTAAACGCTTACCACGAAGCCTTAACATTTGTATGGATTATTTGTTCCATGTGTCTAATCTTTGCTTGTCGTATTACGCTGTAATTTGATGAATAAATCACGATTTGCGAGATGACAAATGTTTATCAAACTTATTAGTACGATGACTGAGCGTACATCGTAGACCAATTAATTTCACCTTTGTTTTGAGCTGAAACTCGGCAGATTGATTCGTTGTTGATGACAACGAATTCTATCAACTTTTGTTGGCACCATAAATACGCGGATACGTAGGTACGCATTTCTCTGAAATTGGACGACATTAAATCAGTTAATATCTGAAATAAATGTCGGTCCTACCCAATCGAGATTTGGTGCACTTTTAGCGCGGTTGATCGCGGTTCAATCATTCATATTGTTAATATAGGGTTTTCCAATAAGAGGTGTTATTTTGAATAGCCCGCTATTTTGGTAGATGTTACTTTCAAAGCTGTCATTTTTTTACATTTGACAAGTAGAAACTATGCCATTAATAAAAATTGAACGGTCATGCTTCAACAACGCATTGAAATTATTAAAATTCACTTGAGTGAATCAAATGCAAATCACCTTGAGTGATGAGGCCCATTTCCACCTCGGTGGCTTCGTCAACAAGCCAAATCGTCGCATCTGGGGCTCGGAAAACCCAAGAGTTATTGTTGAAAAGCCTCTCTATCCTCAACGTGTGACTGTTTGGTACGGTTTATGGTCCGGCGGAGTCATTGGACCTTTCTTTTTCGAAAATGAGGCTGGAGCAACAGTTACGGTGAATGGATTGCGCTATCGAGAGATGATTAATGATTTTTTATGGCCGGAATTGGATGGTATTGATCTGGACAACATTTACTTCCAAGAAGACGGCGCTACGTGCCACACAAGTAACGAAACCATTGATCTTTCCATTGAAAAGTTTCTTTGAATATCAAAATAACACCTCTTATTGGAAAACCCCGTACTACCTACTAATGGTTAGTGCAGCTGACAGGCAACCAGAAGGCTGCGGGTTCAATCCCTGTGGGCGGCATTTATTTTTCTCTGAAGATTTTTTTCATTTTGTCTGGGTATTTAAGGCTAATAATTATTGCTTATAATAATTTGTTAACCTTGACATATAAGAATTAATTGATCATAAAACAAAATAATAATTTTTGACAAGTCAAAATATTTCACCGAAAAATGAAAATATATTTTGTCTCGACGCCATCTAGTGGGAAATTTAGTTCTAACAAAACTTTCCCTTAATAAATAAATAAAGTTGGTTGTTTTCTGGTAAAAAAAGGAATAGGCAATAATTATTGAATGAAAAATACTATAATTGAAAACACTGAAATATATATTTTTTGAATTTGTGAATGTTACGTACATTACAAGCGAAATTATACAGTACTGGCGCAAACCAGTGAAAAATCACGGGATATTATAATTGTATGATTTGTGAAGCTGAAAGAATTTTATAGAAATATATTTTTCAAATTAAAAAAATACGATTTCAATCCATAGAAATAAAAATACAAGATACGTTATAACCAATTTTTACTAATAGAATAAAAAAAATTTGAACGGTTTACGAAATGAAACGCCATTCAAAGAATATGAGTGTACGAATGAAATAGCTATATGAACGTCCCGCTAAAGCATGTCCACTGGACCCAGTTCATTGAAACCAAGCGCGTAGTCTCAGTAACACATCTTCACTCTATCAATTCATCTATATCTGTCAAACATTTAAATGAAAGAAATACACATTTCAAATAAAATAATTTTGGTACGTACCTGGTATGATTAATATTTATCAGTTCCAATTTTGAAAATTAAAAGACCAGTGAAATTGAATAATTCTACGCATTACGCAGGAATTACATTTTGACAGCTTCCACGGTCGAGGGGTAAAGCTCTCGACTAGCAAGCCGAAGTTCACGGGTTCAAATCGCGGCGTGCGCAAGTAAATTTTATTTGATTTCTCTTATTTTACAATTTATTCGTTTAAAATAATATACAGTATACTTGCGGCACGTTCCAGAGTGGACGATACTCTCAGTAACGCCCTGGTAAGACCACCATTCGGAATTGAAATGTTGCTTCAAATGGCTTTAGCCATGTTTGATGACCAGATCTGAATAGCCAGTTATATAATAACTAACCATCACGCTGTTTCCACGCAGGGGTAGGCAGAGAGAACAGACTCGGTCTTGGCACACGCTCCTTGCCTCATTCACATTCATACATCGTCTCATACATACTCTACTATTATTCTGACTCTTGACATGGCCCGACTCGAGTATCTGATTCACTTGATCGTGCCATGTCTTCCTCGGGCGTCCCCGACTTCTGCTACCATTCACATGTGCATCATATATTCTCCTTTCGCTCTAAATGCCAAAACCATCTAAGCGTCCCTTTCTTTATCTTACTCATTACGCTTGCACTCTTTGCGGATCTCCACATTTCTCACACGATATTTTTACCACACATAGGCCTCAGGGATCTCATTTCTACAGCATTCAGTCTATTTTTATCCTTTCTCTGCCAGTTCCATTGTATAAATGTATTATATATTTGAAGATCGCCATTGAGGTGATGTTCCATAAAAACGGCGCTATACAAATCATCAAAATATTATTATTATTATAACCTAATATAACATAAAATGATAAACGTTGACATTATTTGATAAAATACACATAGCAAGTTTTCTGTGAGGAATTAGTTGAACAAGGAAAAATAAACAAATTTGGTCAATGCGCGTATTATCCATACAGGTTGTCTGGGTATTTCTGCAAAAAGTCCGCACTCGACGCGCGCGGAAGTCACCAACATATCTGTCTAAAACTTCGCTATATAACGATTGGGAACTTGGCTAAGTCGTCAGTCACTCGCAGCCAGCACGGTGGTCAGATTACAAAGGTTCTTTTGACTTCATCTCTTGTACGTCCAAAAGAAAGAAGAAAAACTGAAAAAAATTCAACAAGAAATAAAAAGTACGTATGCATATTAAATTATAATTTGTTAATTAATTTTATTGAATTATTATATAAATATTTTTTAATCCCTCTGTCACAGATTAAAATAGTTCTAACCGTTAGATGTGATTTGTAGGAACGTATCAGATTATCAATTTCACTAATCTCTCTCGGGCCTATGAGTAGAAATGAAGGCTCTAAATGACCTTTGATATACATAGAACTTTTAATACAATTAAAAACTGTTTTTTACATTTCGGTATCATTAAAAAAAGCATGTTTTTTAAATATATCTTTATTGTATTTCGCATGGATTTTGAAAGTGGAAATTAACCCACATCCCTTTATCCGATCGAGCTGTAACTCAGCAGATAGACTCGCTATCTATGACAATGCATTCTATCATTGCTGGCACACGCGGATATACACGTTTTTCTCTGAAATTTGATGAATTACAGCATACTCAGTCGAGATTTGGTTCAGTTATTAGCGCGGTTGACCCCAGTCCCTGGAAAGGAAGGTCCAATCAACAGTTAAAAGAGATACATTTAAAAATAAATGTAATATAAATTAAAAACTTTTTACGGGGCGATTTAAAAAAATATTATTTTGTCACAATTAAATGATAATATTTATGATATCTTCCAATCAAATCACATAAAATTCTAGCTACTATTGCTATTATAAAAGAACTTGCGTTGAATACTTAATAGCATTTTATAAACGTTTTTTGTCATTACCTTCAATTGTCATCAAAAAGATTTGAACTGTTTTATTTTAAACGCGTGTTAAACCTTCCCAATCCACACCATGTAACTTTAAACGTGTTTGTTACTTTTGAATGTGTTTGTGTTGTTTCTATCGTTTCTGATAGGATTTGCTGTCGGAATCTCTTTCGCCTCTTGGAGCAAGTTTTTGTATTTCTTTTTTACTGTCATAACATGTTGTGATGATTAAAAATGTTCTACGAATCATTGTTTCATTAGTTTATTGATGTTGTAACCATGTTTCATGTTTAAAGGATCAAATGTTTCAATAAAACAGTCAAAACACAATTGAATTATCTCTATTGTTTGTCTGTTTGTGCGTTTAGTTCTTCTAAACTACGCAACGGATTTTGGTAAAGTTTTCACTATCATTTAGAGAATTTCTTCCGAAAGGTTTATATATATAATACATGCAAATTACATTTATAAATAGTAGAGAAAAGTCAAGTAACGCCGCGTACACGTCAGCTAGGATTATCTAAGGCAGCATCATCCTTTTGGTCACTTTATTTTTGTAAAGGTGTACTCAAAAGTAAAGCACAATTTGTGTTCTTAATATACAAAGTAACAATGTTGCTTTGTGCAGGTACAATCGTTAGAGTACCTCAATTATAGTGCTTATTTTGTGTACAACTGTTACAGTACCAAAATAACAGTGCTATTTTTGTACAACTGTAACAGTACCAAAAATACAGTGTTATTTTGTGTTCAACTCTTAGATACCAAAGTTTAATTGTTACTGTCAGAATAGTTGCTTATTCAAAGTTATACTATTAATTTGGGTACAGCTGTGATATTACCACAGTGACAGTGTTAATTTTTTATAACAAAAATCGTTATTATAAAAAATGGCAATCCTTGACTGGGTTAACTGTTTTAATGTGGTTTTCTGTATTATAGAATTATTCAAAATAATATAGGAGCTATGGTGTTCTCTCTTTGTAAATATGTTTATTTTGTATGTCTGACCGTAATAGAAAATGAGATATAACAAGTTTTGTGACAACTATGGCACAACATTCACGGAGAAAAATGCGTATAGCTAATTTTTTAAGAATCTCTTCAAATTATTTGCATTTCGGTTAAAAACGGTATTGCAGGCCGTTTCCTGATACACTTTTAGTGAACTCTTAATATATCGGAACACGTGTTCAATTCTAATATTTTGAACACCTGTTCAGATATCGTGATAACACATTCGTATTTTACTGAAAGTTTATTAGGAAACCTATCAATTCATTCGTTAAAGGCCTGTAATCCCGTTTATAATCGGATTACGAATAATTTAAAGAGATTCTTAATAAATGATCAATATTTTATAGCAGTTTGTTATCTCTGTGAAAGAGATATTCAAATACTGTTAGGTTGTTCGTAAACTGGGAAAGTTAGATTAAAAAAATAAATAAATAGGGTAATGGGTTGTGCAGTTGCGTGCTACAGACCTAGTCAGTATCTAAAAGTCAGTAGAACGGTTTACAAGATGACATGAAATCCATATTTAATTAGTTGGCATAACTAAACGATGACAAAACAGATGAAAAAAATAAGCCTCGGCGCACCTTTCATGACAATTATACATTCATTGTTCTCCCTTTCATAACAATTACAGATTAAGTGTTCGTCTTTTACTAACAATTATACATTCATAGTTTATCATCGTTTCTCAACCTGGGGGTCGCGATCAGATGTAGTAGGGTCGCGTACAGTAAAAAAAAAGTCACGTACACAAAAAACACCTTTAATTATTTAATCACATCAATTAATTAAGATTTGTTGGTTTGTTTTTCAATAAAAAAGTTTTGTATAGTAAGTCGAAGGACATTTAAAACTATTTATTTTTAATTTGATTCTCAAATGAAAATTTGAAACAGAAAAATCAGAACAATATTCGGTTGCATCTAGAAATTGAACTCAGGGACTTAGCTTTGCCGGGGCTTTGAGGTAATTGGACATTTTTAAGCTAATTTGACCATTGAATTATAAACAATTCCAGAGAAAGAGTTTAATTCTTTTCTTCCTTTCTCTCTAAGACATCATTTATGAAGCGTGTTTCACGCTCATTTGGGGGTTAAATTAATAAAAAAAACATAACAAATTTATTGAAACAAAATAATATTTATTTATTTATTAACGCCTTATTGGGTTTTTACAATACGATTAAAAATTATTAAATTAGGGAAACTTTCCTAGTTGGACAGGCAAAGCATCCAATATGTAATATGTACTTTCTTTTGATAAATAAATTTAAAAAAAGATTACAAATTAAATTAAAAATATATTTAAAAAATACTTGTTACGTTATTATCATGCTAACTTTAAAGAAACCTTCAAATAATATAAAAAAATTGGTTAAGCACGTGCCAAAATTATGATAACTCCTTATTTACGTTTATTAAAAAGTGCTAAACTAATTTGGCATTAATTGTGTCAAAATTTGAAACGAAAACATTAGCGACATCTATTGATTCATTGCCAAGTATATGTATTCTCGATAACACAATTAAGCGCAAGTTATTGTTGTGAAATAATATATTCTAATTACCGAAAAACATATAAATTTGTATTAAAAATTGCCTAGTGTTAGGAAAACAAATGGCCACCCTCATATTTCAAATCTTAAATAGAACAATTGACCGAGCGATAAGAAATAATAATTACTAGTTGTCCTTTACCGGGCGTTGCTGTGGGTTATCCTTAGGAGATAGACATATACCATTAAGGACTTTTCTGTAGGCCTTTTTAAGATTCACAATTCTTTAGTACATTATTTTGATGTATCTCATAAGGTTTAGCCAGCGTTAGCAATGTAAGCGCAAGAATATATTATTGAATTGATTACAAAAACATCGATTTTTCTCTACTTTCTATAAATATAATATGCATGTTTTATACATGTAAACCTTCCGAAAGAAATTCTCTAAATGATAGTGAATACTTTATCAAAATCCTTTGCGTAGTTTAGAAGAACTAAGCGCACAAACAGACAGACGCGGATAGTGACTTTATTTTCTACTATTTAGAGATAAATGCATGTTTATACGAGCGCGTGAAGTACGGTGTGAAGTATGGCATTTCTTTCATAAGTCCACACATTCGCTATAAATTAATCATTGCATCAATAATTATCAGATAAATATATCCGCATGTGGTAATGGTCATGCCACCGCATAGGTTAAGGTATACTGCTTGGAAAATTATGGTTTGATGATGATTTTTCTCAACGAATGACCTTGATTTTCTATAATGCCATCTTGCATTGTGCGTTCAGGACAAAACACCTGAACCTTATTCACGTAATTAAGGTAATTTATTCAAATTTATTCCATGGCTGGACTTGTATTGAGTGCACACTGCACAGTATAAGCGCTATTTCACAAAAATTGAGCTATTTAAATAATTATCCAAGTTGCTTCTGAGATTGCTTCACTGCGCTGCACGTAATTTACTAAAAGTTTATCAGGAAACCTGTTAATTCATTCATTAAGGATATCACTTTCAACCGGATTACCAATAACTTTAAGAGATTCTTAAAAGCTTAACGAAATGCGAAAAAAACGGATTTTCATGAACACGTGTTCCGACATCGTGATAATGTATTCGTAATTTAATAAAAGTTTATCAGGAAACCTGTTAATTCATTTGTTAAGGTCTGCAATCAATAAAAAAAATTAGAAATACTACTTTTTCTAAATGTACTCCAATTAGAGAAGTCGTCGTCCCACTGACTCCAAACGGTTGGGACTCTTGTGCGGCAATCACATACAAAAATATTTATTATAATAGGTGCATAGTATATTTGCGGCTGTATCTCCATGGTGAAAGACCACTAGAACGTTACTTGAAATGACTTTATCCGTGTTTGGTGACGAAATCTGAATAGCCAGATACATCCCAACCATTCTCTTCCCCTCTCCACTACCTTCAACCTCATACCATTCCCCAATTAAGGATGCCATAGTCACTTTGGCTGCAAACGATTGGGAGAAGTTAGGACAAAATACAAACTCATCTGACAAGATCCAACTATATTCATAAATTCTGTTTTACTTATATTGACATTCTATTGTTTCTTTTCAGAATCAAAATGGTAAAGTTAGCAGTGTTTGTTGTTTGCATGGTAGCCGCCGTGGCGATACTGACTCCAAATCCCGTGGAGTCCCACTCTCTAAGAGAAATCGCCAGCAAGGCTAAGCTGAAGGGAGCACGCGTTCTATCTGCCATTACTACGCCCATCCAGAAAGCCATCGTCACCAGGTTGCTCGAAACATGTAAGCATTTTGTTTGGTAATAATTTATAACCTAGTAATGCTAATTTATAAAAAAAATCCTTTCAAATCATTGGAAATCCAAATAAAAACTGGATTGCAGATTGCAGGCCTTTAAAAAATTAATAAATAAGTTTCCTAATAAACTTTTAATAAAATACAAATATACAGGGTGTCTGGGGGTAAAGTGTGCTAATTTCGGGAGGTCATTCTATATGACGGTAGAAATAAAAAAGATAAGTAACTTTTTTCGAATTTCCAACTTTTTTCGAAATTCCAACATTTTTCGAAATTCCAACTTTTTTCGAAATTTCAATATTTTTCTAAATTCCAACTTTTTTCGAAATTCCAACATTTTTCTAAATTTCAACATTTTTCGAAATTAAAACATTTTTCTAAATTGCAACTTTTTTCGAAATTCCAACATTTTTCTAAATTTCAATATTTTTCGAAATTTCAACATTTTTCGAGATTATTTTTTTTTCCCACAATAAAATATATTTCCATTGCAGAATATTTATTGTTCCATATAAACAAATCAACTTTTTAACCTAAAACTACCTTAAAACGTTGGAATTTCGACAAAAGTTTAAGATCTTTTTTACTTCTAAAATCATGTAGAATCACTTCCCAAAGTTAGCGCACTTTACCCCCGGACACCTTTATTATCAAGATGTCGGAACACGTGTTCATAAAAATCCTAATATTTTCGCATTTCGTCATTATCAAGGCAAATGCGGGTGGATCAAAACGTGTTCCAGCGTATTAGGCCTACAATCCCGTTTTTAATCAGACTACCAATTTTTTGAAGAGAAAAAAGATTCTCTATTGAAATGCTGCTCCAGAACACTATAATCAACAGATAGAAGTGATTTATAAGCGTGTCGGTGTGCCAGAAAAAATGACACAATTCGTCATTCACTTCTGCTGATATCTATCTATTTATATAATGAAGAGTGTCTGTGGCGGGAGACCGCGTGGCCGACACCGGACGTGAGGCGTGAATTGTTTTTTAACACAAATATACAATTTTATTCTGAAATTGATGAAATTTTGGACACCTCAAAACAAGACGAAGGTCTCTTGCATAAAGCCCGGGCAACGTTGGGGACTTCAGTTAGTATATAAATAAGGGTGTCTAAGAATGAGGCATTTTTTATATACAAATTTATAGTTTTATTCTTCAAAGCAAGAGGAAGGTGATTATCTACATGAGATTTTAAAAAACCAACCTCATTTTAAAGCATATCTTGCAAAAATAAATCGCCATCTGTCAGTTACAATCAGTTTCATTGGTCTGTCTTGAGTCTAGAAGCCGAAAGGTCACATGCAAATTGGTGATATTCAATTTCTTTCAAACGGGAGACTAAAATGTTAAATGTTTTTTGGTTTTAGGCGATTCTCTGAAGAAGGTATTGGGAGTGACCTATGAAAAGTTGGTGTACAAAGAGGCAGAACCAGATTCGGACGTTAACCTCGACATTTGGAATGGCGAACAAAAGGTATGAAAATATTGCTGATATCCTAATGAAACCATATAAAGACCTTACGTTTTCTTTACACACATCTAATCATTGAAGAAGAAGATAATTGTAACAGAAAAAATAAGAATGTAACTGGGGATCGAACCCAGGAACTCTGTCTTACTGAGAAAACACATTAACCACTAAGTTAATATTGGTATCTGACTATTTTCTACAATTTATGTCAATCTGATATCTCAGTTTATAAATTACCAATTTTATTGCCAATCAATTCCTAATGTTGGCAGCTCTCTTTGTATGATTACAAAGTTCTACTTCTATCTAATATATTTTGTAAACTACATAGTGTCACGGATTATACCTATCACTCTCTTAAATCTATCATGACAGGATTCCTAGATATGAATAAAATAAGAAAAAAAGAATTAATACAAGACTACATTCTCAATTTTTCGGTCCTGACTCTTCTGGTCAGGTACCTGAACCATCTTTCAATCAACGTAATTTTTTACTTTCTTCCATTTCCTACAGTTATTGGTCTTTTACACAAAGCAACAGCTGGGTCCATAGCACGATGGCATAAAATGATCAACATCATTTGCATCAATGCTTATATATTATCTTAAAATATTCAAAAACTGTAATTCTGTCATAACTACGACCCGCCACCTTAGTCTAGCTCCTTGTTCAATCATTTGTCTTTTTATCTCGTCAGAAGAAACCTAGCAATGATCTGACTATGATTACTTACTTTGGTCACAACGTTCATAGTTAAAATACTGGAACATCTGTTAAGAACACGATATATGATTTACCATCTTTTGGTATACTAAAAGCTGATATTTCTGTTATTTCTTTCAGACGACTTACAACATCAATGACGCTGAGGGCCGCGCTACCGCAGCCAAGATGCTTGACCCCCGTCTGCCCGTGGCCATCTTCCTGCATGGATTCCTCAGCTCATCAGACAGCGAAGCAGCGCTCGAGGTCACCAAGGCGCTCGTCACCAGGGGAGGGCTGAACGTGCTGGCCTTGGATGCCAGTGACTTCATCGAGAAGTACTACGTCAGGTCTGCCACTTGTGTCAGATTCATCGGAGAGGATCTCGCAAAACTGATTGTGCAATTTGTGAAATGTAAGCAAAATTCCTTATTATGTCCAAAATTTTGTTTTTGGTGGTGTTTAATTTTCTACTCTCCCTTCTTTATTCAACTCTATCTATCTATCATCAGGGAAGATACGTAGTTTGAAAGATACCATCAGTAAAGCTTTCGTGAAAGACCGTCTCTCATTTCTCAGTATGGCGATCAACGTGTCCAAATATCTCACCGTACGCTGTAGGCAAACAGTTGACATACAATTTGGGATGCCTAACGTCCATAAAATATGAATTTGTGCGCCTGGCTGTATCTTATAAAATGTATGTTAACAGCTTATTTTTATTTTTAGATGGTATTCCCGCAGCCCGCATCCACATAATCGGTCACAGCTTGGGTTCCCACATCGCTGGATTCGCGGGCAAAACCTTCCAGCGGCTGGTCAACGGAGCCTACAAGATCGGTAGGATCTCTGGACTGGACCCAGCAGGACCCTGCTTCTTCAAGCAGCAGGAGGACCTTCGCCTGAAGAACACTGATGCAGACTTTGTAGATGTCATCCACACAGATGCCGGCATCCTGGGCATCATTGAACGTCTGGGTATGTTATAGAAAGATTCCATTTGCATCTCACATTTTTTTAAAACTTCTTGTAACCGATCAGACTGTAACATCCCCAACTGGGGTATGTTGTGAAGCTAAAGGGAGTGGGGAGGGAAAAAACATAGGAAGAAGGAGCTAGAAAAGAACCCGGCTATTCAGACCTAGCCATAAAATTACTCTTTCACCTTGGTGACATTGTGATTATCTACCAGTAACAAAATCAAACCGCGACAAGATTGTCGGCGTTTTGATACTCGAACATTTTTCGGTATAAAACAAGCAAAATTACTTCCGTATGGTTGAAGTATCTCTCCTGTTTAGTCAGTATTTCCTACAAAATCACTTCTGTATGGTTGAAGTATCTTTCCTGGTTTGCCAGTATTTCCTACAGTGAAAAATCTAAGATAAATTGACACCAACTAATCAAGAATTATTTCGCTTTCTAGGTGATGTTGATTTCTTCCCCAACGGTGGCGAAAAACAACCAGGCTGCGTGGTGCCCCCTTGCAGTCACAGTCTCGCCTGGAGGCTCTTCAGCGAGTCCATCTTGGCTCCCTCCTCCTTTGAGGCCATCAAGTGCAATACCTGGGACTCCTTCAGGCAGGGCTTCTGCGATGGGGGCAATCTAGCCCCCATGGGATACGGCGCCCCTTCCAACATCTCTGGGTCTTACTTCCTCAAGACTAGAGCGAGTAGACCTTATGGGTTGGGGGCGATTGGCGTCAGAATCCAGTCGAGACTTGGGAAGATCGGTAAAGCTATCTCGCATAGTTTCAAGAGGCATTTTTATTGGAAGAATTCTAATTAAATTAATTAATAGAAGATAAGTTAATATTGCTAATTCATTAAAAATGTCTCCGTGTATTGAAAACTTGTTTCCTGATAATTTTTTAGTCAATTCTAATATGTCACAACACTTTTTTTGTTTACAAGGAAACCTATCGATTCATTCGTTAAGGGTTTTCATATCCTGTTTTTAACAGAATTACAAATAATTTGGAGAGATTCGTAATAAATTTGCAATATTCATGTTTCTTTGTCTGGAAGACATTAAAAGAAACGAAATTCATAGCACTACATCAAATTGTTTGTACTCGTATATCTACCGCTAGAGGCGCTGTAAGCGTGTTGACTTAGTTAAACAGGAACACTCCAGCGATTGGTGGCATACCTATACGAGTATATACATTTACCATATTATTTAACTAATGCTACTCCTCAAAATATTAATATGGAAACATATGAAATTGATTACTGCGTTTTAAACCCAATGAATCCACCTAGATTTCAACGTTTATCCCATATTTTTAGGGTCTGTAAATTGAGCAAATTATGACAAGCGATTGCTCAATCTTTTTGCAAACTTGGCATAATATGCCAAGAAACGTTCGAGCAGTTAAGACTTATTTTGTTAGTTATCTGCAAATCAGAAGAGTTATTAGAATGATGATAGTGATTTATTAAGATGTTTCATCTTAAACGAGATGAAATATATCTGACTGCTTACATTATTAACACGTTATTTATTTATAGTATTTTTTATTGAGTTTTAATAATTGAGAGATCTTAAGTTATAAAATGGTTTTTAAAATTATCGACTGAATTATTTAACAAATTATTATTTATTCATTATCAATTTGTATTGATATTTCAGGCGACTAATTATTGCTTATAATAATTTGTTATCCTTTGTGCTATGTATAAAAAACCTTGTCTGATAAACATTAGTTTATCATTACAAAAAACAGTGAATTATTTAAGTTTTTTGGTATGAATTATGATTATAATTTTTATTTTTTAATTATATATTAAGAAATGTTGAAATTTGGACGAAGCAGGGTATTAAAATTAATAAAAAAATTAACAGATGCATATATTATGTACTTAGTTAATTTAAAAAAGTAATTAATACATTATCCAGTGTAAATTAATTTAAGAAGTAATTTGATTGAAATATTCGTATGTAAATTAGATTTGTAATTAATGCCTCTTTAATGAGTCGTTGAAAATACAGAAAAATAAGAATTAACAAGGAATTATTCTTTATTTATTATTGGTTTATAACCCGATCTTCCTTCTTTCCCATCTCCTTCTGAAAAAAACTAACCCTCACACCATACCCAACTAACTAACAAAGCATTACCTGCTATTTCACTGCTGGGGACCTAGCACGGTCTATCGATAAACCCTCTGAACCAAAGAAGCTCTTAGAGTTGAAAGAAGTAGTATACGCGATCAATTGAATCCATTCGGTCTTGTAGAAACAAAAGACAACGGAGACCGTCAAAAGTTCATGCTGTGATTCGTTCATATGTTCATTTTGATGATAAAATATTATTTTGTTTAGGCAAGAGGGGCGTATCTACAAAGTCTACGATAGAGACGTCACCTACTGCATAGTTATCCATGTCAAATTCAGCAACAAAAACTTTGAAATTAATAAAATACTTCGTTTTTACCACCTTTATTGTTTATTACCAACATGTTTCATGAGCAACGCTCACTTCTTCAGGATTTTTAATAAAACTGTAATAAATTTTTAATAAACCCTGAAGAAGTGAGCGTTGCTCATGAAACATGTTGGTAATAAACAATAAAGGTGGTAAAAACGAAGTATTTTATTAATTTCAATTAAAATGGTGCCACGAAATAAGTGTGCTGTGTTAGAAGAAACAAAAACTTTGTTTAAATTACGCGATTATTGAATAAATAATGCAGTCGATTTATCGTCCATGTTGATAAATTGCAGTCATGATGCTATTAAGTCTATCATTGTATCTAAGATATATGATTGATGCAATTTGACTACATTAACTGCATGCACTGCCAACTGGCAAGGAGCGAACTGGTGTGAGGCCGCTGCAGAATTGCAGTTGTGAAATTTATACAAAAAAAGCAAGTAAAAAAACATATGTACGAATAAAACATTGATATTTTAGTAAAGTATATTTTCATTACACCAAAATAATAATTTGTTGATATTGTCTTGAAGAATGTTGCAATGGTAAATATTTTGAATAGTTCTCTAAATTTTGAGGTCATCAGCAAAAAGTAAGATAGATACATCGTGAAATATTTTTGTAAGATCATTTATAAACAAGATAAATAAGATTGGGCCAAGGTGTGAACCCTGTTGAACTCCACTTGTTGCATTAATTTTTTCCGACAGGGAGGATTTTATTCTAACAATTTGTTTTCTTCCAGTAAGATAGCTTTCAAACCAGGCTTAAAATATTCGTTTTGATGTTGAAAATGGGACTGCAGGCCTATAACATATGTTCATAAAAATACTGAAATTGATATTGCCATACTGATATCGTGGCATTCCGTCAAAATATGTATTGGGAAAAAAACACTCGATATATTATGAATGAAAACTCAAAAACGAGTCCCGGTACGATCAAGAGAGTTGTATGGTGTGGTAGCCCTCTATCCCCCATCTATGAAGAAGGTTCCCGTTTTTACCTGAAGGGCGTGCTTTTGAAGATTGGGCTGGAAGTTTTAGCCATGGGAAATTTCTAGAACAGCCCAGAACTTTCGAGATTATTCGAGAGCATTCCACAACATTCCAGAACATCCCGGAACATAATGAACTAAAAACGGAATAGCAGGCCGTTTACTGATAAACTTTTGGTAAATTATTAATCGTAACAATTCATTGGTATCTCTAAATAGTTTAAAACAAAGTTTACTATCCGCGTCTGTCTGTTTGTGCACTTACTTCTTCTAAACCATTGCACTTAGTTATTCTAAACCATTCAACGTAGTTTATTAGGATTTTCACTATCATTTAGAGAATTTTTTCCTCAAAGTTTATATATATATAATACATAGTTATTATATTTGTTGAAAGAAGAGAAAAGTTGAGCAACGCCAAGTACACGTGAGCTAGTATTTAATAAAACACAACTCTTTTAAAATAGAGCAAATTCATACATTGCATTCAATTCATTGCATAAAAAAATTAAATTCCAATAGAAAACAGACTGACTGACTGACTGATAGAGTTTGAAAACAGACTGACCAAAAAGCGGAACATTTTATGCATAATACTATTTTAACTATCCCGCAGCCAAGTGGGGGGGAGTAGGTAGTACCAAAATTACTATCCTCCTTATATTAGCTTAAATACTTGAAATATCATTTTGGTATTTTACGTATTTCTGCGCAAATACATAAGTTACCATTAATAATTGACTGAATAATTGGGATTTTTATAGTTTAAAAGCCAATAAGACAGAAAAGTGCATGGGGTCGTCCGAAGACCCACTTGGTTACAGACGTTTTGTTTGGCATCTTGGCCTGTCGAGAGTTATGTTCGCCCCTGTGATGCAATATGAGAAGTATCAAAACAGAGGCCTAAGTCATTTCTTCTAGAAAACATAACATATTCTAGTTCCTATCGCCGAATGTTGAGGTATGGAACATTGATAATAATTTACCGTGAATTAAAAAAGTTGAGTGATTGATTATAAGTGAAGAATAGTACGTTGTGTAAAATTTAAAGTAAATCAAATTTAATAATGTTTTATGTTAAAAAAAAAATTATTGTTACAGCTGTTTCAGCGTTCAAGGCCATTTTGAAACTGTGGTTAGGTTAGGTTGAGACTTTTTTTTAATATATTTTTTTTTATATTAACTCCACACAGGAGGCCCTGAAGAAAATAATGCTGTGTGGAGGGTCTTTTTGTGGAGAGGAAGGAGTGAACATGGGTCTTGAAGAGTCCCATGTTGTAGGAGGGAGGAAACACAGAGGCCGGCAGTTCGTTCCACAGCCGAGCTGTTGAACTTAAGAACGAATCGTAGAAGCGACCCGTTCTCATGTGACAAATGTCAACCGTGTACAAATGTTGGGCCCGCGTTTGGCGTGTATCCCGACTACGCACCGGTGCCGAAGGGATCAATGACACTAGTTCCTCAGAGCATCTTCCATTGTAATACCGATAGAACAAGGACAGCATACCTACCTGACGCCTGTGCTCTAAAGATTGCAGTCCGTTTGTTAAGATTGGGAAATCTATCAAACGGACCGCCCGTTTTTGCACAGAGTCAAGGGTAAAGACTGAGAGACTGGTCTAAACATCACAGAAATTGAAATTGAGCGGGGGTAGGTAACGTTGAAGCCATGTCTAGCTAGACATCGTAAAAATTGAAATTGGGCGGGGGTAAATAGAATCATATAAATAAGTCGTCTCAACGGGCATTGTACGCCGAAAGAACTGTGTAAGATATCTAATTTATTTTCATTAAGTTTTTTCATGTTTTTCTTTTGGTTTTTGTTTTTCTGTATGTAAGATGAATTTTATGTGGAAACTTTACTGGTTCATGCAAACATGTAAAATGTAACTATTTATATAAAATATGTTTAACTGCTTCTTTACGAAACATTTTTTAAATATTTATATTGAGGGATCAGTAGGATTTATAGGCCCAGTTAGAAGTTCTTCAGAGCCGAACCCTCTGATATGAAAATATCTGGAGTCGATGAATTATTTTCCCATTTGATCTCTGTTTGAGTTGACGTGTTGTTCTTGTATTGTTTTGTATTTATTATGCTTATATAATGCACTTGCATAATGTGGATTGACTAGATGATCATTTGTAGAAAAGTGTGTGGAAGGGTTTAGTTTTTCCTGCGGGGAAGATTTAACCCGGACATAAAGTCGGAAAACATTATTGAAATAAATATTATATTAAAATAAAAACACATCTTAGGAATCAGAGATATACAATAAACCATTTCTTTACAGTCTCCTGCAAAAATGCGTCGAGAATTTTTAATTCTGACATTGGTCGCCGTAATGAGAGGGTTAGCAAAATCTGATTATACCGGGGGTCCCATTTCAGACATAGAACAGAAGGTTTTGGATCTAGCCTTAGCAGAACAGTCGGACATTATAAAACTGGGTTTTTCAGATTGTAAGTAAACAAAGACCTATAATGCGTTCATGCAAATCAGTTATCAATGATTTTTATTTAAAGATTGACCAAAAGGTTAATGTATGATTAAACTGGGAATTTTCTGATTTAAGGCAATCCAATAAAGAAAAAAATTGGATTAGACTATAGCCAGCTTCAAAAAAGAAAACCAGATTTTTCTCATGTAATGATTGACCTATGGATTAATGAAACACAAGTAAGTATAACAGAAGAAATAAATTTGATATATTAAATTTTAAAAACGCACAACAAATACAAGCGAAGCATTATGAAGCAATACTATTTGGGAGTCGAACAAAACTTTCCCAGAACTTCTGGTCCTTACTTTCCTGAAAAGATCCCCAACCCAACATTCAACAGAAGCCCCCGAGGGGATTATTTTCATCAAGGCTTACAGTGTGGAACTAATAAAAAAATCATATCTCTAATACCAGATTACAGGACACCGAAAATCATGAGCGTGCGGGTGCCCCAGAGGAAGCAAGCAAGAAGCTGGAATGTGAAGATGTGAATAGATTGCTGATAAAGGATGAAGAAAAATCCACCTATCCACAATGATAACGTTTTAGAAATTAATCAAGAAGAAATAGACAAAACAATCAAATACGCAATTGAAAATCAAATGGCTATAGCGTTACACATAGAGGAAGAACTACTACTAGTGGAAATTCTTATTCAGCCTTGAGTAGTATAATATATCCTAATGGATTAATTTGTCACTAAGAAGTTCGTGAAGGAAGTCACCCTCTTGAAAGAGAACTTCTCATTTGATCCAACAGATGCAATTTCCTATGTAAATTTTCAATACTAAAATAACTGGTCATTTATTAATGTTTTGTTATGTTTTATTATTTCAGCAACAACGAATCCCCATGGTACACTCATCCTTCAAAATACTCTCTTCACCAGATTACAAAAAGGGCTTTCCCATTGTAATCTTCGCCCACGGATTCATGGACAGCTTATCCAGTAAATCTGTGCAGACGATGGGAAGAAGCCTGGTGCAGAGAGGAGGCCTTAATGTCCTGACATTGGACGCTAGTAGTCTCATTAAGTCTGACTATCTGAGGGCGACTACTTATATAAGATTTATTGGAGAGGAACTGGGGCAGATTCTGATGGAGTTTCATAAAAGTGAGTTCTTGCCATCAAATACAAATAAGTATCCATCTATTCATAAAGATCTGTGTTGGCACACTTTCTTTTCTTCAACTGTATTCATACAGACTTTAGACATTTCCCTTACCCTAGCGAATACCAGCTGTATTACCGCAGTATTAGCGGCTTACAGATTTTTAACCGCCCGATCCCCAGGATTAGGGACGTATTACTATGGTACTAAGACAGAGATCACGGACTTTGTTAAAAATCTGGTTGATTTGAAGAATATCCATCGGTCGCGCAATGAAAATGTAAAAAAACAGTTATACAGGTCAATGAAATCGGAAGAATTGTGAAGTTAGCAACTAAACGCGAAACGTAAAAATGACCGTGTTTTTGAGGATTGGAATAAAGTGGTGCCAGTTCAGCCAAAAAAATCTTGCATGAATACATATTCTAACCCAAGCAGTATACGGCCCTCCCACCGTGTGACCTCACGGTACAGGGGAGAAATATCCTGTCTTTATGTGGTAGACTTTCTATGAAAATATCTTTAATCATAATTGTTGATTTTCTTGTTGGTGTGTTTATATTGTTGTATTTGATGACCATGGTTTCTCCAGGTTCGAGGTCTCTCAGTTTCATCCAAAATATCTTACGATTTGCTTTATGCCAGGATCACACGAGGACTTTACATAAGACAATACAATAGTGTCCATCCCTGCTCCGTGAACACGGCAGGGCAATGGACAATACAACAATTCAACCATAGTTCAGATACGCGATGACGCGCGTCACAAGCGGGTTCGTGAAAAATATTATCTTTCTATCGGTTTTTTATACCAAGATGTATTGTAGTGTTCTATTTACGCGAAAAAAATACGAGATCCGAGTGCCGAGGGATACGTACGCGTGGAGCGACTGACTATTGTCCCACTGTTTTGTCAAAACGTATTTACCCGCGGATAACGCGGCCGGGCGAAGTGGCGAGGATAAGACACTATCCTGCGGAGATAGCTTGCCTTTCTATCTGTGGATCAGTGTCTTTAATCATTGTCCTGCTTTGTTAACTACTGTTGTCACTAGGACAGTGGGTCCGGAGCTCGGACAAAACAGTATTGAACTGTCCTGTGGTTGATATTGTAGCTTATTATGGATGCAATCATCTTCTATTCTGATATTCAACTTGTTCTTATTTTGCACCAATTCTAATAATGTCCTTTATATTCCCAGGTGGAGTAAACGCCTCTTTCTTCCACATCATAGGGCACAGTCTCGGGGCCCACATCGCCAGTTTCGCAGCGAAGACTTTTAAGGAGTTGAGCGGATCCTGGGTGGCCAGAGTCACTGGTTTGGACGCCGCCGGACCCTGCTTCTTCCGCGAGGATCCCTCGCTCCGTCTCACCAGGACCGATGCGGACTTTGTGGACGCTATTCATACAACTTCCGGAGTTTATGGGCTGAAGAGTCAGATAGGTAATGATAATTCAGAAATCAATTGCAAAGTCTTACGAATAACAAATAAATTCTCCCCACTGTCCTTCTGTCCTACTCAAAACTTCTTTCAAGAAGTCTATCCATCTTTTTCTTGGTCTACTACCGGGTAATTCCATTGCGATACCTACTTGATGTGTCCAGTCATATATTTTTTTTAGTCCCAACTGCTCCCAACCGTCTGGAAGTGAGGCTGAAGGTAATGAGGATGGGAAGGAGACGAGGAAAAAGAATGTGGGGAGTACCTGGCTATGCAGATAAAACACGGCTAAAACCATTTGAAGCAACGTTTCAATTCTGAATGGGGCTCTTACAGCAAGACAATACTGAGAGTATATTCCACTTCAATTAGTTGTGGAATAGCATAAATTTAACAGATACTTGCGCACGCAAAATAATGATCGTATAAAGCAAAGATTTTTCATACGGATCGAGATAGAGTTTCCACATGGGGATCGGCAGGAAAAAAGGGTCGTGTAAAACGCTTATAATTTTTTTAAAATATGTGTATTTTTTACTAGGTTCTGCAGATTTTTATCCAAACGGAGGGGTCGAGCAGCCAGGTTGTCTGGTTCCCTCCTGCAGCCACTCCAGGGCCTGGGACTTCTTCGCAGAGTCCATCCTTCGTCCTTCAGAATTCTTGGCCATCAGCTGTTCCAGCTGGGAGAGATTTAAGGGAGGACTCTGCGAAAGCGACAAGGTCCATCGGGCCCTTATGGGGTATGGTGCGACGGTTGAGAAGAAAGGAAGATTTTATCTGAAAACTGCTGCGATGGTTCCTTATGGTTTGGAAGAGAACGGCACTTTATGGAATTGATTGATATTTTTTACAAAACCGTTAGAATGCCATCCTCCAGCGACGGCTTACCCTATTTTCAAAATAACTTCCTTATTTTATACAAAATTATATTTTTGTAAATTGTAGAGTCTTACCAGACTCTCTTTTTAGTGTGCTAGGATAAATTTCAAGGTTTAAAATTCCATAAATTCGAGATAAGTGAGGCGAGTTCAACAAATCAACGGTGAATTCGTCTTCACACGATGGTTACAAACATCGGAAATCTACGCTGGATTTCTTGGCACATGAGATGTTAATCGATTCGTCTTGTCCGAGTGGTTAAGATCTGGTTTAAACCATACATTTTTTTAATGATGTGTGCGATTGTTGTCAAATATGCTACCAGCGGTATTCCCCGGGGATCACATTTGGGACCAATTTTATTTTTCCCAACTATTTGTGACAAAATTTCTATACATGTCTGTAATTTGTTCATTTATTATTTATACTGCCTTTTAATTGTTAAATATCATTATTATTATGATATACTCTCCATAATTTAACCGATTAAAAATTGTTTAGGTAATCAAATTGACGAAGAAATACAGTTAATCATACCAACGAGTGAATTTATTTATCCATCAACATCAAACACTTTAACCTTGAAAAATAATGATACCACGTTTTACGAAAGAAAAAATCTATCAAAGATGTCAAAAACACGTTCAGTTTGATGGAAAAATATCAAAATTCTCACCTGGTAAAAAATCAAAAACCAAATTACTAACCAGAAATATTGTGTTAAAGGCGCAAACCGAAAGAAACGTATTTAAAGATAAAATACCACATCAAACGATTCGAAATGTCGACACTTCGAAACAACCACCCCCTCCCTCTCTGTGAATGAGTTTCCATTGAGAAAGAAAAACAAATAAGAGAACGCCACCTTCTAATTTCAAATTCAAAACTTCGAAATCACGTTCCGCCCGCGAACCGTCAGTTTAGGGTTGCCACTTAAAAATGAATTATTGGAGGACAAATAACCTAGGGTGATAAATGATATCTTTAAATATATTGAAAAATATCATTTCGTTGTGCGTATTAGTGTATAAAGATATAATTGATAAGCTGATGACCTCCGGTAGCCGGACAGATGTCATGGATTCAGATCCCGGTGCGCGTGAATAATAATTTTAGAAAAATCAATATGTAAAATTCACACACTAAGAATGAATTTTAATTAAGGCCAAATGGTTTGGTTTGGACCACTTTTTATATATAAAATCAACATGTTTCGAGATGTTGAGAATGTCGTTTTCATCAAGAAAAGCCGAATACTAACGTTAAATATTGAGAGGAGGGTTAGAGTGCGGTGGGACCAAACCTAAATAGGTAGAAGAATTGATGAAGAAGTGGAAGGGTTAGAAGTGGGAGAGATTAGAGAATTATATGGTAGTAGAAGAGAAAAACTAGTTAAGTGAAAAATATTTTAAAGAGGATTATTTACACTTATTTCTAATCTCTAATATTTGAACACAAAATCAAACATCAAATTGTTTTAAATGTATTGCACTTAGATACTGACAGATGTTAGTTTAGCAAAATACAACATACATCTTTAGGAAATCAATCAAAAAATCAACTCGTGAAAACCACAGTTTTTTACTATGACACATTTATTTTCGAAAGTCTTGTAAATATGTAATTTTTGTTTGACTAAGGATTGAACCTTCCTACCCGGGTACTGTGATCGTCAACTCTAACAACCTCGCCAAACGCCGTTCGGGTAGGAACTACATTTATTTCGTATATTATGCTGTAATGTCATCCAATTTCAGAGAAATACGTGACTGCCACCAAAGGTTGGTAGAATGCTTTGTCATCGACAACGAGTCTATCTAAGAAGTGGGTTTATTTCCGCTTCTAAGATTTCCACCAAGAGATCACCGAATACAAGAATTAAATTTTTATATATATATATTTAAAAAAAATAATTAAACACTCTGTGATGTTAACATTATCTTTTACTAAACGATACTATAAAGAATGCAAGATAATAATAAAAAAAATATTAATAAATGAGAACCGTGTGTATTTTAATTAATTAATAAATGAATTATGGAGGACATCTTTTTAAATGGAAAAGGAGAACGCGTCGTATTGTGGATTATTATGTGGCAACCCTACTTTAGTTGTACAACACGGCGCGAACATAGTTTTTGCGTAATTAAGCTGTCAAACGCACGCCCGCCATTAATTAAGCTGTCAACAGCAAAATATTCTTAAATTCGCGGCAAATTCCCACAGCTGAAAGTGTGTTCAAACATTTTACCTCCGTGTGGAATTTCGAACAGTTCCCTCGGCCCGGCGCGCGCTTGTGGCCAAATTTCAAAGGCTGCTTCTGGCGTTCACGTTCCCGGCAAATCCAATCCCGAATAAATAGCTATTAGACTAGGGAGGGGGATTTCAACACAATAAATACCTATTAGTACACAAGGTGGATAAGTGTTTTGTTATGTTTTATGATTGTACTGTACCTCAGTTCCAAAGCACACGTAGAAACTTTTTAATTTAAAAATGAAACAATAACTTTGGAAACACTTTATGCCGGCAGGGTTTTGCAACAACCGTAGCTTCTACAGGGCTGTAACAATATATTAAAGCGAAGCTTAATGCTAAATCACTATTTTGATCAATCTTTATAACGAATCGGTGTACATTATGAATACCAAAAAATATGCTTTAGATAAATTGAAGGTTTTCCAATCGTTTCGCTTGAGTACAAGTAAAAAAATAAATTTCTCAATAAAAAATATAAATGTAAACTATGTTTTCAATAGAAATGTATGAACGCGTAAAGGAAACAACTTAAAAAAATACAGTATTATAGCTAAGATTATCTGTGACAGTTTCACTTGATTAACTTTTTTGCTTTCTTACAAAATTATTTATAAAATAAATAAAAATCAGTTTTGTGCTTGAAATCGAACGTTTCTAGACTCCGTTTGTCAAGCCATTTTAATACCTTTTACCTACAATATAAGGTATACAAAGAATATATACATTTTTGGCTTGTAGCTTCCTCTTAAGCTTACACGACACTTGACGGTTAGGGAGATAGCGGTCTTTGTCAATAGGGAACAACATAAGAATTGGGTTTTTTATTTAGGTTGATTTGATTATTGACACGACGTTTTCCTTCGTGACAGAGCATGAGAGTCACGTTCAAAATGGGACGTATGGCAACGTTAGCTATGACGGACTGTTTTAAAATAGATTTTTGTGATTTTGTCGATTTGTGACCTTGTAGTTATCCACGCGAGCACACGGAGCGCCACGGACTAAATGATGTTCCTTATTGCCTTTGGAATATGTATACTCGATTCAAAGGAAATAATCCTAAAAAATTACAAAGTGCATAATTACAAATTGGCATATTGTAATATTCCTTAAATTAATGACAATATCAATATAATTATTTTTTAATGATAAACTAATGGTTTTAAGACAAGGTTTTTTATGCATAGCACAAAGGATAACAAATGAAAAATATCCATTTAAATCCTTCTATCCATAATATCCATTTTGGATATTTCAGGCGAGTAATTAATGCTTATAATAATTTGTTATCCTTTGTGGTATGCATAAAAAACATTGTCTTATAAACATTAGTTTATCGTTAAAAATAATAATATTTGACAAGTCAAAATATTTCACCAACAAATGTAGATATAATATATCTCAACGCCATCTAGTGGGAAATTCAGTACTAACAAAGCCTTTCCAAATAAATTTGGTTGTTTACGAGTTAAAAAAATATAATAAGCAGTAATTGTCAATTCCCGTTGGTTGCATTTATTTTCAATTTGTATGGATATTTCAGGCGAGAAATTAATGCTTTTAATAATTTAATATCAATATCGTTTCGGACTTATATGAGAACATATTTAAAATACTGTATGATTAAAAAAATAAGAGCAATTGATGGTCCCCAGCTAAGAAGTAATCATTGGTTGATTTAAAAAGATAGGTAGTTTGTTACTTACGCATCGGCCGCACTGCGTTTGACTCCTCCAGGAGATGAGGGGGCACTGAGGAACATGTCTGCAGGCTCAGCAACTCCTGGCTCCAGAGCCACCGATTCGTGGTTCCGCACATATTGTAGAGGGGGCTGTAACAGATAAAATATCAATTTTAATAAAAATAATAAGTATGTTATTATCTTCTTTTATTGTAACAAATGGAAATAATGATATCGTCACTGAAATCTCCCGTGCTGAGGATATCATTTACATATTTAAAAAAAATAGTAGTTTGGATAATGTGAAGTTATCAATATCAATATTATATTATAAGAGTAAGTGTACAATGTGCGTGCCGCTAAAACTCAGAAACGAGTCCCGTTCCGATCAAAGGAGGGAGTAGCCCTCTATACCCCATCCATGAAAAAGGTTTCCGTTTTTACCTGAATGCCGCGCTTTTGAAGATATAAGGGCTGGAATTTTCGCCCTCTGGAGATTTCTAGAGCAGTCCAGAACATTGCGGAACATTTTTAAATGTTGTCAAATGTCCGGGAATAGTTTGGAACGTTCGGGAACATAATGAACTATAAACGGGATTACAGGCCGTTTCCTGATAAACACTTAGTAAATTCGTAATCGTGACAACTCATTGGTATCTCTAAATAGTATAAAACAAAGTCCCTATCCGCGTCTGTCTGTTGTAATGTTGTAGTTGCTTGTTGGATATGTTTTTGACCTTGAGATCTAGTGTTTCTAATCTACATGTTGGTTGTTGTTTCTTGTGTATTGTATTTATGAATGTAAAGGAGTATTGTTCTGGAGTTATTTACGTCATTTTTTAAAAATTGACTGCGATTGGAAGGACAATCTGGACAGCATACTATGAATGGATTTGTGTCAGTATTGAAGCGAGCAGTGCTCAGAGGCACACTGAGGAAGGGTTGGATAAATTGAGTTTAAGGGGATTGGATTATGACGGGAAAATCTTTCGATATATAAATATTAAAAACTTTTTTCCAAAACTTTTGTAGTTGCGTTGACGTAATTTAACTCCTCAGAACTCGGGCCCACTCTGTCAGAATGTCGGAAAAATTTCCGCTTTGCAATAAAATCTAAATAAATGGATAATTTCTGAACGTATCCGAAAACTGAAAAACTGTTTTTGAAAGGTGATAAAACACATTTTCATATTTTATTGAGCAATAGCAGGACAGTTTTCTCGAACTGAGCAAATAATTTTAATGTCATCTTCCACTGATTAATGTAACCAACTGAATGAAAGAGCGTACGTTTCTTACTAATATAATGGATAAAATTAGTTTTTTTTTTAATGTTTCGCATTTTTTAGTATTTACTTAACATACCTTTGAGACGTACACGACATACATTGCTATTCCAAACGATTAATTACAAAACAAATGCAGCATCTAATTCGCCAATTAACCGAGCTCTTCATACTCTAAATAATATTTGTCTTAACTCTTACATCGATATTTTTTCGGATTCACTGCCCAAATTCAAACGTGGCATCATGTCAATAATTTCAACTATTCAATGCACATACATACATACATACACACAAACACTCACACATACATTACACATCACACACACACACCTATAAACTACACACGTCACCTGGTAATTAATGAATAAACATACCACTAAGCAGACATTACAAGGAAACATATCATAAGTACCCAACATGAAGTATATTATTCCTTTATATTTTCCATCTCTTTAAATCATGTACGGTTTGTTTGTATAATATAAAATAAAATAAAATAACGGCAATAAAGAATTGGTAGGGGAGAGTATGGTATATCGTACCGGTCGGTAAATCGTACCACCTCAATATTTTTGATACGGGTCACTATTTTTTAATCCTCGAAATACTCTGCCAACCGTGAGAAGCGTCATAGTTGTCCAGCCATTTTTATTTAGTGTTGGATCATGCGTGCGCTGGCAGTGGAGTATTTTTGTTTTTTCACAAACTTCATCTAATTTTTTCGGCTCCTGCGTAAGGTGATTTCGTGTTCATAGGTAGGTATGTTAGTTTTTTCTCAAATTATGTTCACTTAGCATGTTTATATTCTGCAATTTAATAAAGCAAAATCATATTTATCACCGTCGTTTACATGTTTTGTTGTCATTTTTTCATAAAAACTCAGAGTTTGTTAAATCGTACCGCAAGTGGTCTGGTAAATCGTACCGGTACGATTTATCGTAATTTTTTGGTTGTTTTTTAAGTGAATTATTTTCTAGTTTGAAATTAAAGATTTCAGTACATCAAACACCAGAGATGTCGTCAGAGCCTTTGTTGCGACCACCACCACCAGTGACCTCGTCAGAGTCTCCCTTTTCACCACCAGATGCTGTTCAGAAAATTGAATTGGGGCAAACGAATTCAAACGCGTCGACATCTTTTCAACTATCAATTCTTGAGATTTCTCCAATACCAAAGAACCAAGGAAAAAATAACACGCGCATGGCATAAAAGGCTGCTGAAATAACAGCAAGTCCGTATAAAAAATGACTAGAAGTGGCTGCTGGTAGACGCTCAGCTGTCAAAATGCCCAAATAAAAAATTGAAAAAAATAAAAATAAGATTATTAAAACTGATAAAAAAACCCATTTAGGGTAAGAAGTGTGCTCGACGAAAAAAGGCCAAAAATTGCAGTAGTAGTGATAGTGAAGATGCTGACAGTATTGTCGTTTTGAACGATACGGATACGGATATTGATGATGACGATGAAGAAAACATACGCCACCTATGCTTTGGCAATTATTTTGAAAAGGCAGGACCCAAAGGAGACTGGATCCAGTGCGGTCATTGCCATAAATGGGTGCATGAAGCTTGCACCAGTACCTAACCCAGACATTTGCGACACATGCATGCCCTAAAAATGTCCATGTTTTCTTCGATATAAATTGGAATAATGGTCTAGGTACGATTTACCATACCGGTGGTACGATTAACCATACCGGTTCGGTAAATCGTACCGAAAATCATTTTTTATAAAACATGTAATTTGAAAACATTCCAGATGCCTGTAAAATATGATTTAAATAAATATCGTACCAAATAAAATAAGTATTTATTTGAACCTAACTCCACTTCTCTAACCCATTTCAATCATGCAGTATTGAGAGTTAAGTGCAAAGTGGTACGATATACCATACTCTCCCCTAATTTAATTTAATTTTAATTTAAAGTGATATGTATCACAATATTTTATAATGCAGGTAGTAACCATAAACCACTTGCATAGCTACATGACTTATTACGCGGATAAATTAATAAATGTAAGACAAGAAGGCTCTTCTCGTAATTTATCGATTAGTAAGTAATAAGAAGAGAGATTTAATCCATCATACCAAAACATTATTTATATTTTAATGGATCCAATAAACATAAATTTTTAATGCAAACATAAAAAAAAAATAGTACGGTAACTAAAATTGCCGATAATTAAGGCGATGCACTACGCAGTAATGCAAAATTATGTGTTTTTAATTTGAAAATTTGGTCGCTTAGAAATGTTACAGATGCTTTAATTAAATACTGTGAGTAGAATACATCTTGGACTTTAAAATAATCGAGTACTTTTTGGATAAGTCTTTTTATAAGCCCAGAAAAAAATAATGTATAAGGCCTATGAAAACTGCTTTAAAGTTCAAAATCTCCTACTTACGAACCCATTTTCGGCTATGATTTTATTGTATAATGTGGAAAATTAAGTTATTCATAAAATTATTGGAAAAAAATTAAATATTAATGCCTGAACATCCACAAAATAAAATAAAAGGCACTTTTTGGCCATGTTTTTTTCTTGCATAAATCAAAACAGTCAGATGGTGTTAAGCGGGAATTTAAACCTTATCGCCATCTACGTAAGGGCTGTTATTGATAGCGGCTCGATTTAAAATATCACACGACGTATGGCATTGCCTTAAAAAATATATAAAAACACACTTATTTAATTAAAAAAATATTAAAAAAAACACACAATATTTGAAGATAAAAAAAAATTATATTCTTCTTTAATTCCAAGAATATAATTCTTCAATCTAGTCCCCTCACTTGAAAATTCACTCTGACTCCATTGAAAAAATTCAGCATAAATTCCTAAGATTCATTAACTATAAACTCGCTCTACCAATTGAAACAATAAATTACAATCACTTGATGAAAAAACTATACTTATTTAGAGTTTTATACGAAATTTTGAAAAAAAACATTCATCTGCAATTTACACAACAACCTTCGAAATTAGGTTCTTGACAAGCCAACCATTGACGACCTCCGGGGCTGAGAGGTTACGACCCTCAACTACGAACCCGGAAGCCGCGAGTTAAGCCCCCGTATTCCCAATTTCTACCGTTTTATAAGTTTCTCGTTAAATCTTATGTTATTTATATATTTTAATGTTATTTTTGAAGATAATATCAATACATTAGTTATGCCGAAAAGTTAATTATATAAAATTACCTAGATAAGTTAAGTTCCGAAAATTATTAAAAACACGTTTTGTTCTGTTATTTAATATGTTATAAGCATGAAAAAAATTCACAGTGTATCTTAAAATGCACCTAAAGCATTTGTCGAGAGATTTTTGCTCTATTTCAAACGAGCCGTGTTTTATTATATATTTCAACCATTTTTGCTTAATTATTTTCTTTTTTTATTATCGCGCTCCCTCTAACATTCGTATTTATACATCTCCCTTTCAAACCATATTTGAACGCTTACTACGGGGACTTAGATTATCAAGAATTTTGTTTTTCGATCTAAAAAAAATTATTACGTTTGTACATATAGCGGTCAAATATCTTTTAAGTATAAACTTTGTTAATTTTATTTATATTATCACGTTTACAATGTGTAATTATTATTTTCTAATATAATATAATATGATATGACATTCATATATTTCCAGCATGATTAATTATGTTGTTTTTTATCTAATAATTACATTCACCTGTTATTTTTATGAATATTAATAATGTTTTTAAGCATTGTAATCCAAAAAGTGACGTGCACCCGGTGTTGCTAGACTTTTCTCTACTTTCTATAAATATAATATCCATCCAAATTTTCTACTGAGATTCTCTTCTCAATATTCAATGTACCCACAATAGACAATATATATAAAAAATATTCAATTCTACAAATTTATAAAGAAATACAGTTAAATAACTTACAATTCAATTCATCAGCAAGATATCAAAAAACTATCAAAATCCAAAAACTAAATACAAAGCACACACAAAATACCTATCTCTATCTAGGTTAAACATATTTTAACATCCTTCCATTATATCTAAAAAATATTGAAGATATTCAGGAATTTAAAATAAAATTAAAAATTACCTAAAACTACTATAAAAGTCCATATCTTACTCTTATTATTATTTCCTTCAAATCTTGAAACTGTATTATTGATAAATCTTGCCTATTTCTTACTTATCCCTTTGGTTTTGCAAATATTATTTACTTACTTACATGATTCCATATAATTGAGCTAGGATTCACTCACCAAACACAAGAGCCTCGTCTCTTTATGGTGAGGAAAAGCTATTATTATTTACCTTGATAACACTGTATAATATGTATAATTGTATATTTATTGTAAAAAATGTATAATTGTATATTTATTGTAAAAAATATACAAATATTAAATAAAAAAAAATAAAAAAAATAAAAAAAGTATTATATATATAATCCTTCCAGAAAATATTTTCTAAATGATAATATATTGTTTATTTATTATTGTTTATTGCGGTATTTTAAGTTGGTACATAGTTATCTATGTCCTAATACAATCCTTATATCATATACATATAATTATAGTAACACATTTAAAATGAATCAATCACATATTTTCGTAATTTAATTTTAAATGTTTTTATGTTTTCTTCTGATTTTATTTCTTAGTGAAAACCCTTTCAAAATCCGTTGCTCAGTTTATAAGAACGAAGCGCACAAACAGACAGATGCGGATAGCGACTTTATTGTAGTATTTGATGTAGTGTAGTGGCGTTGTTGGGAGTTATCCTTAGGATATAGACATATACCATCACTGACTTTTTTGTAGGTATTTCAAAGATATACAATTCCGTAGTACATTATTTTGATGTATCTCATAAGAATCAGCCAGCATTAGCAATGTAAGCGCCCGAAAATATCTTTTTACGACTTAAGAGGAAGCTACAAGCCAACAAATGTGTATATTCTTGTTATACATTATATCGTAGATAAAAGGCATAACAATCGCTTGACAAACGGAGTCTAGAAACAGTCGATTTCAAGCACAAAACTGGTTTTTATTTATTTTGTAAATAATTTTGTAATTAAGCAAAAAAGTTAATCAAGTGAAACTGTCACAGATAATCTTAGCTATAATACTGTATTTTTTTAAAGTTGTTTCCTTTATGCGTTCATACATCTATTGAAAAAATATTGTTTCTATAGTTTGCACTAATATTTTTATTGAGTAATTTATATTTTTATTTGAATTCTACTCAAGCGAAACGATAGGAAAACCTTTAATTTATCTAAAGCATATTTTTTTGGTGTTCATAATGTACACCAATTCGTTATAAAGATTTAACAAAATAGTGATTTGGCATTAAGCTTCGCCTTTGAAGAAATTAAAACGAAAACTATCTATTCCTAATGTTTATATTTTTACCTCCCTTACTAATGGACTCTACATTAAGCGTTGGTTATCAATTGTGTAGGGTTTTATTAAAAATAACTACATGGTCACGAGTTGCATAGTATGGTGATTCTATGCTTCAATGCCTTGTAATGTCTATAAAAAAATAAAATTAAAATGAAGGAAGTGAATATGAAAGTACACAAGTCTTTATTTTTTTAATTTAAAAAAAAATATTTTACTATTAGTAAAATGTACACGAAAAAATATATTACAAATTAAAAATTCATTCAATTCGTTCCGTCTTGCAACGCTTGCTACGCAAAAGTAGGTTTTACCGTCCTAGGCGCGCCAAAAGATTTAAAGGTACCTGTATCGTAAATAAATAAAATAATTAGATATTTATTAAACACTTCTAAGAAATTTCTTTACAGTGGGTAATTTATTGAATAAACATGCTTGGATACTTATAGTAATTTTCGTAAATGTCTAGTTTATTACCATTTCGTATAACGCAGCATATCGGCCGTGGAGGATTTTGTAGGAAGTGTCGGGTTTAGGGGAGGGGAAGAAGAAGGTTGTGGTGGGTAGTTAACACCTGCGTCGCTATCGCAGATTGGCGCTAGTGTAGGGAGGCTTAAGGTGGATGGGGGAACAGGCCACGGATTGGGACAATCGGGTAGTGGAATTATTATATCTAAACCGTATGAATCATACTATTAGAGAAGAAAACAAGAAAAGCTTTGTAGCTGTTTTTCGTGGTCCAAAAGTCTGACAAATCTGGCCTTAAATTTCCAATGCAAAACAGTGTCGATATCATTGTCCGTAAGAGAGACAGAAAGCGTGCTAAACGGGCTGGAACCAAAGTCAGAAGCGACCAAGTATCATTCAAATCAACGTACGTGGAAGACATTTCTAGTGTGTACTATTTATTTAGTGGTTTTAATGTTTGAAAGATTACCATCAATTACAAAAAGTTGAAAATACTGCTACAAAATTACACTGGCGTCAATTTCACGTACCAATATTAATTACACTGCCAAAATTACACACGAATGATATTATACACGGAGAGAATTACACTTGCTTAAATTTTACCTACTGGATTTAAACACGTCAAAATGATGTATTTATCTAAGCAGATAGGGTATAAGTACCTGGTTATTCAAATCTGGTCACAAAACACGACCAAAGCCATTTCAACCAGGGTTTCAATTCTGAACGGTGGTTTTACACCAGGGCGATACTGAGAGTATCTTCCACTCTGGAACGTGCCGCAAATATACTACATGTTATTTAAAATTGATAATTTGTGAAATAACACACATTAATCACATAAAATTTGCTGGGATTCGAACGCGCGACCTCCAGCTTGCTAGTCGAGAGCCTTAAAAAATAGGATTAAATTTTAAGGAACACAGAAATGGTCTGATACAAACTCTTTTCCTGACTTCACTCTTGACGTGGCCCGACTCAAGTATTTAATTTAATTGATTGTCTCATATTCCTCGGACATTCCCGATTTGTTCAACGAAAAAATAATAAATTTAGCTTTCATTTCCAAGTAAATCAAGTTCGAAACATTGATTAAGGGTTGAGATTTGCAGCGAGAACTCGTCGGCTTTCCACAGCTTCCAGAGCGTCCACGCCCATATAAACGTCATGAAAGTCATGTTGCAATTATATAGTTTGACTATGTGTACCCGGCATTCTTGGGTGTTATCCTTAGGATATAGACATATATGTCTATATCCTAAGGATAACATCTCATGGTATACCATGTCGGACTTTTCTGTAGACTTTTTTAAGATGTACAATTTCGTAGTACATTATTTTGACGTATCTCATAAGGTTTAGCCAGCGTTAACAAAGTAGTGCCCAAAAATATATTTTTACGACTTGATTAAAAAACATTGACTTTTCTCTACTTTCTATAAATATAATATGTATGTTTTATATCTTCAAACGTTTCGGAAAAAAAACTTTTTTTTTTATTTTTAATTTTTATTGAATAAATAGTTAATACATATCAACAAACAAGTCCTGCTAAGCCAATTGAATTGGCTTGTCAACAGGTGCTTAAATATTAGTTTATATACATTTTATAAGTTATAATTTACATCTTATATCTACAGAATCAACAATTTTTTCAAACAATTTTTCATACATATTAAAGTAATTTTTTTTTTTCCGATAGCCAATTTTTCACCATATATTTAACCTTACTCATAGATTTACATTGCTTTATAGTGTCAGGTAATAAATTAAATATCTTCTGTATGTTGTATTCAAACGTTCTCTGTCCGTATTTATTATTAAATTTCGGAACTATTAACCCATCATTGCGCGTGAATCTAGTACTGTATTTATGTTCTAATTTTTCTTTATGCTGTGGGGTAAATATATATTGAATTATGATTTTTTGCCATAGAATAGCCTTAACAGGTAAAATTTTGGCACTCTGAAACAGCAACGGTGTATTATGTCTCTGTTTAAAAATATTAGGGACGACTAGTAATTTTACAATTGCGTTTTGTACAACTTGGACTTGTTTCAGATTGGTTATACTAGTATTTCCCCATATGGTTAATCCATATCTTATAATAGATTCTGCCATTGACATATAAATTATTTTAAGTGTTTCAATTGATAGGAAAAAATTTAATGTGTACATTCTGCCAGCAATTGATCTGACTCTTTTACAGGTTTTTTTTAATATGTTTGTCCCACTCTAAATGATAGTGAAAACCCTATCAAAATCCGTTACGTAGTTTAGAAGTACTAAGCGCACAAACATACAGATGCGGATACCGACTTTATTTTAGTATACTGATGAGATAGAGAAGAGATATATATTTCATTACACATTGTAAAATACTAAAACTGTATAAAAAAAACTACTTTTCATTGCGATTTGAAGTTGCATTGGAATTTGGAGTTTGTCTTGGAAGAGGTGTAGCATTACATACATGGCATATAGTGGTTTACTGTCCACTAGTTCACGGACACCGTGTATTTCTCGTTTAAAGTTGGTAATGTTATTTTCTTCAACCGATACGGCCCTGTAATTCCCACGGGGGTTAACGGGGGATTGGTTTTGGGAATCCCCCCCATTGAGGATGGGGGGTGGGGATGGTAGATTAAAATTATTTGTGTCGCCCCGGGCTCTACAGCTGTTGCCAGACCGCGGGCGGGGCGATGGGGGGAGGGGAGTGAAGGCAGGGGCTGGAAACGAAGCGGGTGCTTTTTAGTTTTGAATTAAAACTGTTGACAAAGTTATTGCAATTGTTTTCGGATTTCGTTTGACAATATTAATCAATGATAATTGTTGTGTTCGTACAAATAGGTCTCCAACTCGTCTTGGAAGGAGTTTAATAATAAAATGGTTCTTTTACATTAATCAGGGATTTATTAATACTCCACCTATTATAATAGTGACTCGATAGTCGACCTAACTAGAAGCTTGCTAATTGGAATCTGAAACAGTAAGTTTCTCTGAGAGCCTTACTACTGGCCCTGGCGACTACTGGCCACTGGCTACATCTTGCGGACTTCCACGCAAGCTTTATGCACTGCCATCTGTGCGTGCATCTATGAAGCTCTTACTTCCTAACAATAATGGAATGATAAATATGCTATGTACCATGAGTATATTTTACCTAGAAGTATGATTACTGATTTAAAGAAAACTGATGTCGCCAACAGACATACAATTCCTTTCGACTCCTAGCTAACTAACTATAATTTTTGTTGTTTTGTATTGCTTCTAGAACAATATCATAAAATTTCGATATGAAAAAGATTTAGTGTCTATGTTTTTATGGCGGGCGGGAGGCGTGGATTTGTTTTTTATACAGATCTAATATTCCAAGATTGATGAAATTTTGCACACTTGATCTTCAAAAGAAGAGGAAGGTCACATTAGATTGTCTACATTAGATTTCACAAAACTCTGCACAAAGCCCGGGCAACGCCGGTCACCTCAGCTTAATAGTAGATGTGTAACAGGAATATAGTAACAAGAAGGCTATTTGAACATACTCCAATAATAGTAATTATAAGAGTTTATTCCATAATAATTTTTTTTTACATTAACCCCACACAGGAGGTTTTGAAGAAAATAATTTTCCTCAGGGTATCGATTCTCCGGGGATTCGGCGGGTCTTTTTCAAGGAAACAAAGGAGAAGAAGTTCTGGGAAGAAGAAATGTATGAGAAGTGGGTAGGAATCTAGGGATCAGGGTGTCCAGGAGTGACGGATATATGCTGCAGCGTAAGTCAATGGGTCGAGAGACTAGGTGGAGAGGTCAAAGGGTCGCCTCAAACTAGCCTCTCCCGATCTGGCACGCAGCTGTTGGTCAGGTGCATCCTGAACACACCTCACCCGATGACCACGAGCACCCGTGATAAATCACCAAACGTAGTGAAATAGTTGGGGTGACCTAAGTCAGAAATGTTGGTTATCCAATAAATGGTTACCGGTGTGACGGTACCCAAACACGCCTCCCAAATTGAAAATAAATAATCATAATAATAAAGGTTAGCTTTTTTCCAAATGATTCTGGCTTTCACTCTTCGAGGGTGTTCTAGGCCAACATTTTAAATTATGGAGAGAGGGAAGGTGAATTTATGTATTAAGGCGATGCACTACGTCGTGTAACATTTTAAATTGAGTCGCTATTAATAACAACCCTTACGTAGATGGCGATAAGGTTTAAATTCCCGCTTAATACCATCCGCCTGTTTTGATTTATGCAAGAAAAAAACATGGCCAAAAAGTGACTTTTATTTTATTTTGTGGATGTTCAGGAATAAATATTTTTTTTCTATCATTTTATAAATAACTTAACTTTCCACATTATACAATAAAATCATAACCGAAAATGGGTTTGTGAGTAGGAGATTTTGAACTTTAAAGCAGTTTTCATAGGCCTTTACACTATTTTTTCCCGGGCTTATAAAAAGACTTATCTAAAAAATACTCGATTATTTCAAAGGCCAAGATGTATTCTACTCGCAGTATTTAATTAAAGCATCTGAAACATTTCTAGGCGACCAAATTTTCAAACCAAAAACACATGATTTTGCATTACTACGTATGGCATCGCCTTAATATTGTTTAAATGAGCAAATTTCAAAATTTGAAGATTTGAGTCGAATTCAGACTTAGAAGAGATAAGATGCTGAATGGAAGGGAGGCAATTTTAGATAAGGCTTGTCATGAAATAGGAAATTTGTTTAGAGAGGGATAACCAAAAATTTGTGATCTTAAGTTCCCACTTCTAGACCACAGAATGTACAATTTGAGTCAAGCATGTGAATTTTAAAAAGGAGAGAAAGAACAGAACAATGCCCATATCTTTTGACTTAATTTTAATAGCTAATTTTACTTCATGATTGCTGTCCCATTATATTATTATCTATATCGCATGTTTGTACGGACTTATAATATAAATAAATAAGTAAAATAGTGTGTACCTGTTGTTATCTCTAATAGTTTACTTCCTACCTTCCCGTCCTATAACTTTTGTCACCAGGAGACGGGAAGTACCTTCAGTACCTTTTCTGCCACGCTACTGATCACAGGTTGCTAGGTTGCAATTCCAGGTTACGTGCAATTTGCCGTGGAGTTTTTTGCGCTGGCTGAGAGAGGGAACACTGAGAACACCAAGACCAAAGGTAGGACTTGCAATATTCTTGTGGCATCCACTCAGAGTTCCATTCTGTTCCCCTTTCTTTATTTCAAACACAAGAAACAGTACCAAAATACAGAAAAATAAATTCGTGGATTCGTTAAACTTTGGTCATAGACTCATCATGGCAGTACAAATGAGGAACTGCAGAGTCCGCCCAAAATAAAGTGATGGAATACCACTGTGGGAGATTAACCCTTGTTATTTTAATCAAGTAGGATTTGAACCCAGGACCTCAGATTTGTCGGGGCATTGCTCCACCACTGAGCTAATTCAACCCTATCGGTATATTCGGTCATATTTAACTGTGTACTTCGACTAAGAACTTCCAACATTATCTTCATTTTCTAAAAAAAAAAAAAATTATTGGTTTCTGTAAATCTTACAATATTTTTCTGATTTTAAATACATCTGTTTGAATTTCACTCTGGTTTACGGTAGTGAATGAATGAACGCAAACCTTGGAAGCGGAAATTAATACACTTTCCGACATTAATTACTTTATAGCTTTAAAGCTTCATACATTAAAATTGATTCACTGAATGTACGGAGGCATCATAAGGATGCATTATTCCTGTATAAAGTAGTTAACAATAATATTCAATGCCCAGAGTTGCTAAATAAGATTCCATTCAATGCACCTGCGCGTTCAACACGCTCTCGTGTCCTGTTCAGGGTTGATCAAAGCAAAACGAACTCTAAGCAGAATTCTTACCTGAACAGACTATGCAATAATTACAATAGCGTATTATCCAAGGTTGATATTTTCAGTTGCGACTTACCAAACACAAGAGGTCCATAAAAGAATATTTATCTGATGGTTTGTGAATAATGTTTATGTCTCTATTGTTTATATCTCTATTATGATTAGATTTATACAACCTCTATGCGTGACTTTCGTTTTGTATAAATTTTCTAATTCATTTTCTTTTTTTACAAATTTAATTTACTTATTCCATATTATGCTGTCTCAGTAGAGGTAAAGTCACAAGGAGGAAATCCATAATTGGTTTTATTTTGGCCATATAATACTTGTGTAGAAACTGTAAAAATGTAAACTGTCGATTTTACTAAAATTAATAAATAAATCTTATTGAGCTGAAACTCGGCAGATAGACTCGTTGACGATACTGAAATGCTACTACCAAAACGTCAGAGGAATAAAAACAAAACTAAAGGACTTCAAAATACATGCCCCGACTCTGCACCACGACATAATCATACTAACAGAAGCCTGGCCTGCGATTCTGGAGTTAAACGATCAATCGTTTTCGTATGCGCCATCTTCGAGTGAAAAACTACTAGTCGTCGCGACTAACTTTTTCGAGTGTTTCAATTTTACGTATTCTTGAGCGTCGAACGGTCGAAGTTGGTAGAAAAGATGATTATATTGGCACCCCTGTGAATATTGTCTATGTTTCTGATGTTTTTGGGATTTCTATGGTGTGACTGTCAAACAGAAATGGCTGCGGGACATATTACAAATTGCCAAAAGCAACTCTTAATTGAGCTTGTAAGCTCCGATAAAGACTTAGTAAGTGGGAAATTTTCACCCACTTTTACATTTGCGGAATCCGCGCGGTAAAACAAAAATTGACAGCTAGACTAGATTTTGACAGCCAATTCCATAGAAACGCCAACAACCTTCCACTCGCTGCCCTGTTTCTACTGGTTAAACCCAGTAGTTGTCGTGTGGAATGACTTTTGACGTTTGGCGTCGAAGTATGTACCTTCGACCAATTTTGGGAATAGCAACGACGACCAACGTACGTACTTTCGACGGCGATTACGAGCGCCCTCGATTCAGGAATAGAGCCCCTGGCTAGAACCATCAACGCATTCTATCAACTTTTGGTGGCAATCACATAAACACACGCATTTTTATGGAATCGGATGACATAACAGCCGTTAATAAATGTAGATCCAACCGATTGGGATTATAAAAGATATACATATTAATGCAAAAAAACTTTTTGTTTTTACGGGTTCATTTTTTTCTGTTTCGCATTTTTTGTTTGTTTGAGTTGTTCCACTATAAAAAAATCGAATTATTAATACGTTTAAAATTTTCGCCAGCCCTGCTACCAATTCCACCGATCTGTCGCCATCCGAGCCTTCTGGCGACACTTTTCCTCGGCGCCCCCTCCCGCGTGGGCGGGCGGTGGGGGGCGGTATAGGGTGAGCGGAGGCGGATTGAGGAGGGGGGCGGCCAGCTGTGGTCAGCGGTGCCGGGCCTCTCTAATGCCGGGGGTACCGACTGACAGAGAGAGGAATGAGGATTGGTGGATTTAAGAAAAAACATTATATACACCATACTTGTAATTAAGGCTTACAGTTTTATACCTAACAGTTACTACCCGGTTTCTGTCCGTCTGTAGCCAGTGAGACAATGGCATCCTCTATTGGAGTATGTTATGAGTCTGAAGGTTGTGGGAAGGGTAAGGAGATGGGAAGGAGGAAGGTGGGGATGTACCTGGCAATTCAGATCTGGTCAAAGCCATTTTAATTCTGAATGGTTGTCTTACCAGGGCGATACGGAGAGAAACTTCCACTTTGGAACGTGCCGCGAATATACTACATATTATTTTTAATGAGTAAATTGTGAAATAACACAAACTAATGAAATAAAATTTACTTGCGCACGCTGGGATTTGGACCCGCGACCTCCGGCTTGCTAGTCGAGAGCCTTAATATACTATTGCGAGAGCATATTGTACGACGTACGTGCGAGACTAGCATTTTATTCAAAATCTATACGCGCGGCGGTCCTGTAAATGGCATTAGACGTGTTTGGTAATCAGATCTGAATAGCGAAATATATCCCAACCTTCCTCTCCCCATCTCCTTTACTTCCTACTCCCTTTAACCTCAGAACATCCTACAATCGTGTTATTCGTAATCCAACTGATTTTGGGCAGTCAGAAATCTTGTGTGGTGGGGCGATGGAGTATAAAAAAACTTTAAAATTTTAAAGGTTAAGATTTGTTTTACTCGCAGTAATTAATTCAAGTATCTAAAACATTACTAAGTGATGTAATTTAAAAATATAAAACATTTGATTTTGCATTACGGTAATTTCCCATCATAAGATAGTATAAAGTGTCTCTAATGGTCCCTAGTAAATACTTAACACCCAACCTGTTCCCATACGTATCTTAGCGCCCCTTTTCACGGACGATTTGAACTCCCGGGGGTGAATGGGGTGGGAACCACACGCGCCGGCTGTTGCGGCTGTTCAAATAATAAAATCCTGTAATTCCGTAATGCGGGTGACAGGTTGCAGCTAAAGGAGGGCCGGCCCCCCAAATTGCAAGACCCTGTTATTTTAAGAAAAAATGATTTTGATAAAATGGACTGAATCTAGCTGTGAAAAGAAAATAAGATTTTTATAAGTAGTACGGCATAAATTTAATAATTAAAACACAAAAAAATAAAACTACCCGCATCCGTGTTAGAAGATTGCTTTAAAATTTATTTATTAAAAAATAAATTATTCAGTTCCGTTATGTATTTTGGCCTAATATCCAAATTTAAGTATTTTTATAAAAACGACTGCGCAGCCTTCACAGAACAGATTATCATAATCTCCAGAATTGTGATTTTTAACGACTTAGAAGAGAGTTTATGAAGCCAATAATTTATACAGAACCATTTGACTCCTAGACCATAGAGAGGGTAATGAAATTAATAAATCTGAGAAAGATTTTCGATGTTTCAAATCCATGACTTAGGTTCTTGGATCACATATCACGGCTAACGTCAGCTTGCTACAAACTCCTGGCGTTTATCATCAAAACATCTGAACAGTTTAATGATCAGATGCAATGATAGCTATGATCAATGAAATTTATTTATTTATAAATTCACGCCCGGCTGGGCTTTTACATTTTCAAAAATGTTACAAAATCAAAAAGAAAACAAAATCAAAAAAGAAAATAGAAGACATAATAAAACACAACCTCTTAAACAAAACCAATGTCAAAACGAAATAAAGTGAAAAATATAATACTCGGAAAATTACAAAACTTTGGTAAGATAAACAGAGCTACTTAGTTTCTATAGTTAAATTATAATATATTTGATATTCTTCTTTCTGAAATAAATTGGGTAATGACTTGTTTATATATGGTGAATGATGTGTTGAATATATCAACAACATCTTTATAGTCATTACCCAAATTTTGTATACGGCGAAGGGGGGTATAGAATTGAGATTCTGTGTTGGAGTTATCACAATAGAACGGTAGATAATGCCTTGATGTTGGTTTTCGAGGGAAATAGCAATAAGGAAAAACACTTCAGGCCTCGGAAGGACATTTCTAGCCATAAACATCATATTCCATTAGAGGCTCTGAAGGACAGATCTGACCGGGTCATCCATACATTATAAAAATATTTTTATCTTTTTTATATAAAGCGTAGATTGGTGATTTCTTCATCATTCTAAAATTATTATTCTTTTCAGTTTGTATCAAATATGTATACCGAATCACATAGATAAAATACATTTCATTGACAGTTGAAAATTAAAATATTATTTTTTACTGTATGAACGGCATAAAAAATGAAGTGGCAGTTTTCTTACTAATTACCCACACAAAAGGAATGTGTTCTAAAAATATGGAATTCTTACAAAATTATGGACGTTTCGAGTCAAAATGTCTCGGTAAGGTTTTTTATGTTTGATATTGAAAAAATATTTTTTATAACTATCAATGTGTATTTTAAATACAAAAATTGAAAAGGTAATTTTATCCAGTTTCTAAAATGGTATTTTTTTTACGACAACTATAAAAATAAGCAAAATATAACACATTTTAGATATTTCGGGAGCATTCCGAAATTCCGTTAAATTTCACCATGTTATTGGGACTTGTTGGTAAAATTATTTTAAAACTTGAAGGGTTACAAAAAGTAAGCTGAAGTTTGTTTGGGGTGTATATAATGCGCAGCAAACTAAATATATAAATATGCTGGAAAAAATCCAGAACAAATTACTTACGTATTCTAGAATATATATCTAGAATTATTTAAGAACAATATTGCATACTTCAATCCATTGTCTCGAATGTGTCGTCTATACAATTCTATTGAGTGTAACTATATAGATATTTATAGTTACTAGTCTCCCTTTTTTTAAAAAAGCAAATTAAAATAAATAGATTGTGAATGTTTGTTTGTTTTATTCTATTTGTTTTCTGTTTTTTTCTGTTGCTTTTGTTTTTTGGATCATATATTGATCTGTATGTTTGTTTTTGATATCTCTTTTTTTTGCCTTTGCTCACTTTTGCTGTTTATATTTTTTGTAAATACATAGTGTAAAATGTGCACGATGGGAAATTTTTAAGTGGACTGTTGACATTTACGTTTTTGCAGCGCTTATCTAATGATTTTTTTTCTATGTTTAATAGTCTGTCAATGTTCCTAAACAATAAATAAATATATGCGGAAGCATGGAACTTATCCGAGGTTCATTTAAATATGAGCTTACTTGAGGCAATTAATAGATTAACCATTGACACCAGACTTTCTGTAAATCTTGCAAATTGTTTTAAAATAGTACATAACTATGTTATAGACCAAGGCTGCCCAACCTTTTTAACAGTTGGACAAAATTGACGATTTAAAAGTCACTGGCGGGCCACTGCGACTACTGACGGTTCCTATTTTTGTTACCTAAGCTTTTTAATGTCTTGTTTTATGCAACAAACAAATAAACATATTGAAATTTTATTGTCGTTTATTGAAATAATAAAATAAATAGCATCTACTGCCAAATAACGAAACAATATTTTATGTAACAAAAATCTAAATCCAAGTAATTTGCACAATCAATATGATTTTTGACATAGTTTTTGTTTTAATAATTCTCCTATGTTAGGAGTCAGTTCAGATGTTGACAGTAGCAACAAATCAGACATATGTTGCTCAGTTAGAGATGTGCGGTATTTATTTTGTACAAAATTACGATTAGAAAAAAACTTTTCACAAAAATACGTTATCCAAAATTACTTAAAAATTGAAACGACAGTCTTCTTTTGGCACCAATTTCCAGAAATCTCCAAATTCTTCTGAAGAAGTTTGTAACTTTGAAAATATTTTTCCTGCGAAAAGGATTTTCAGTGCAGAATGATTTTACAGTTCAGTGAGTTCCAACTGGATATTGGCAGGATAACTAATTATTTCAGTCAAACTGTTTGTGAAAGGATTAATAAAAAATGTAAATTTTGTTTTGTACTTTCAAAATCCTGGAATCTGCTTTCAAACGACTGTAATAAGCATCTAATTTTAGCTTCGTACTTAGTACAGTTTATGGTGGCAATATTGAGCTTCTCTTTCAAATCTTTGAGTTTGGGAAAAGGGTCAATATTTTCGTTGGCTAAACATAGTCGGAAGTGAACAATCTTTGCCTTGTAATTTGAGATTTAAAATATTGAGATAATTGGTGATGTCAACAAGAAATGCAAGATCACTCAACCAGTACTTATTCTTGAGAAAATCGTTTTCCAAAGGTAACGCCCCTTTTTCTTCTAAAAATTACAACACCTGCTCTCTCAAGATGAAGAAATGTTTTAACATGTTGCCCCTTGAAAGCCATCGCACAGCGCAATACAGTTGTGACTCTCCAAATTCGCTGATTTCTTCTTCAAATAAAACTCTGAATTGAGGTTTGTGAAGAGTTTTTGAACGTATATAATTTATGCAGCGTACTACCGGCTCCATTATATCATTCAAATTTATGTCCTTTGCACACAACGCCTCCTGGTGGATGATGCAATGATACGAAAATATTTTTCAATCCTAGTAATTTTCAAATCGGAGGGTATTTTGAAAATGGTTCACGCGGGCCACTTATAATTCGTTCACGGGCCACAATGTGGCCCGCGGGCCTGGGGTTGGGCAGCCTTGTTATAGACCATTCCTCTCTATACATCAAACTTCAGCTGTAGTCATCGCCATGACTTGTTCAAGAACAGATGTTCTAACACAGCAGATCATGAAAAGTAATGGTACGGTATTCTCACCTGCTTAGCGACCCTCGCCAAGGCTTGCACCTCCCTCTGCAGCGGGGGTAGGGCGGCCCTCAGGAAGGGCAGGACGAAGGGTCTGAGCGGGAAGTTGGTGGCCTCTTGCAGGGCTTGCTGGAATTCTTCCACGCTGATTGTGGAGCTCTGGAATAAAAGGTAATTGTCAACATCTCGATGGGCTGCATGATTTAATTTCACCCACTGTTCTTCTTCTAATGTGTTTATTTGTATAAGTAAACCGTTCTTTAATTTTAAATACGAAAACTACAAAATATTATTTATTATAATACGCGCTTTATCGTGTTCAATTTTTACCATAGTATATAAGTGCGTGGACTCTAAGTAGTGGCAATTTGATTTGTTTTCTACCTTTACTGTGTCAGTTATATTGCGTATAAATAATATTTTACCAAAAACAGATTACTGCGTTACTCCTAGTGTATTTTCAATTGAGTTTGATATTTTGTTATGAAGATTTCCCCCTTATCCCATCGTTATATTATTATATGGCTTAAAAATTTTCAAACTTATCGTTTCTGTCGTAGTATTTATAACGAGGTTGGCATTTTTGTATTCTAACAGTAGAAAATAATACAGGGCGCTAAATGGATCCTTGTGGTACTCTCAACATACTTTCAATTGGGTATGAAATTATATAATTTATAACCTTTCCCTTTCCCTTTTACACATATACGTACTTTATTAATTGAGTACCTGGATGCATAAACGACCTCAGGGACCGGAGGTCGTTTTTAGGTAAAACGTTTTATTTGAACGATCGATTCCTTCTTTACCTACTGTATTAAAATCAGTTCGGTCTGTTGTCTACAGATTGTGCTATAAGCATTTGTTTTGTCCTACTTGGAGAGTCGTTTTTGCATATAAAACGTCAAGTGGGTTGAAATCCTAGATTAACTTACTACTATACCAAATACAAAATGGCGTCCACTGCATCTGACAGCTCTGATTCTTCTCCCGAAAAAATAGGTTTAAAGAAGCCTAGAAATGAAGATAAGTGGAAGAGAAACATCTAAAAGAATATAAAATGTCGTGAACAATCATATCTACTAAAAAAATGACTTATTGAGTCATTTGAAGTTCATGAAGCCGCAAAATGCAAATTGGCTTCAGAATATTTTATCTTTTATCAATATTACTAATAATCCAGAAGTTGTAGAAGACGAGTCTTCAGACACCGATGATTAATATTATAAAAACAAATTTAAAAAAATACATCTCTTGAATAATTTTATTTTGGTTTTGAAAACTCATGTTTTATTGTTTTAGATACTTTATAATAAATAAAATATTATAAAAACAACAATTTTCTTATAATTTAATCACTTAAAATAAGAAAAACAATGAAGTTCTAGTTATTTTATGCAAGAACTACCTCTATATCATACATACTTTTTAATTAAAAAAACAAAAAGTTTATATTTTTTGTCCAAATCATTAAAAATATCACAGAAGAAAAATGTGTTCATTATAAGATAAAATACTGCTGAACAAAAGTACTACAGTTGATGAATTATATTAGTTGAAAATGTTTAAACGCGAATATCTAAAAACACGATTTTTGCAATGAGGTCGTTTTTGCATCCAGGTACTCAATTACGGTTTCTATTTTTCAACCTTTTGATTCTATAATTTTATGTAACGTATAGTTAGTATGTTTTCGTATTATTGATATTTAGCATGAATAATAACAGACCCTAAACGGATCCTTGAGGTGCTCCAAATATATTTTCAATTGGGTGTGAAATGGTATCATCAAAGCTTTTGTGACGTGGATTGTTATCTGAAGTCTACCTTTTATCCTTTACAATTTACAAACTCCACAATTAGATGTTAGAATTTTGTTAACCATGTTATTTACATTAAGAAGAAAACATCATCGAACCCAAAACAGATCCTTGTGGTACTCCCAGTGTTTTTCATGGCGTATGAAGACTCTTTTGCTTACTTATGAATAATTATTTTTCAATCTATTATTGAAACAACTTATAATGTAATATACGCTCACCACAAGATTGTGGATCAGCGATCTGACGCGTTCCGCAGGGTCCGTTCCTTGGTCCGCTGCAAACTGCACGAGGGTGGAGAGGAAACGCTTCAGACGGGCGGGAGGAGGGCGGCCCTCCGCCCCCTGACCGCCACCACCCGTGCTGGAGCCGCAGGCACCTGGCGAACCAGACCCTGGAGGAGAACAACAATTGATTCATAAGATAACGATAATTTTATTAATGCACGATGAGCTACTTAAAATCCCAGTGCAGCGGGAGACTAAATTGAAAATGGCAAAAACAGTTTTTTTTCAAATTGGGCTTCAAACACACGTTTGTAATATGTTATTACTGGCTGAAGTCCCCGGCTTTGCCCGGGCATTACAAAGAGTTTGAAAAAAACTTTGGGTATAACCCGAGCAACGCCGGAGACTTGATTTTTAATATGGTAAGGTTAGATCGGGTCGGTAGTGTCAGGTAAGGTTAAGTTAGGTTATGCCGTGTTAGGTTAGATTATGCTACGTTAGGTTAGGTTGTATCCTCTGTGCTCTCACCTGCGCTCCCGTTGTGGTGCGGGCTGACCCGGGGGGCGCAGTTGCTGGAAGGCGAACCCCCTTCTCCTCCCGCGGGGGACCGGCCCTCCCCCCCAACCGGGGGGGTCGCACTACGGCACCTGTCCTTCATCTGGCCCTGGCCACCTGAAACAACAAAATGCTTTATGGTTACATCACGTGTTCATTCGCAGCAATCTTTATACGGAAATTAATTTCGTATGAAATCAAGAGAATGGTTTCAAAGAAAGATTTATTCATATAAATTTGTGGTAAATCAAATCAATCAGGTATATAAAAACATAATAAAATAATAAAAATAATAACATAATAAAAAAACAAATGACATTAAAATAATTAAATTATTTCATTATAACACTATAAAATATTAAAATAATAACATAATAAAATAATTACAAAATAAAATTATAAGAAAATGACACAATAACATTAAAATAATAACATATTAGAATAATAATATAATAAAATTAAATGAGATAAAAAGAATTTGGCATTCTCAGACTATAAAAATATTACCATTTGTTATTTCGGCTACTGGCATTATACCTAGCTCTCTCATTCAAAATTTAGGCGTATTAGATTTATCAAAAAAATTATATATAAAAATGCAAAAATCAGTCATTTTAAGTACATGTAGGAAAACGAAAGATTTTTTAAATATTTATGTTGAGGGATCAGTAGGATTTATAGGCCCTGTTAGGAGTTCTACCGAGCCGAACCCTCTGATATGAAAATATCTGGAGTCGGTGAATTATTTTCCCATTTGATCTCTGGTGAGTTGACGTGTTGTTGTTCTTGTATTGTTTTGTATTTATTTTGCTTATATAATGCACTTGCATAATGTTGATTGACTAGATGATCATTTGTGGAAAAGTGTGTGGAAGGGTTTAGTTTTTCCCGTGGGGAAGATTTAACCCGGACATGAAGTCGGAAAAAAAAATAATAACATAATAAAATAATAATATGATGACATATTGAAATAAATAAATAATACAATAATATCATTATAACATAATAAAATTATAACACAAAGACAAAATAACATTATAATATAATAAAAAAACATGATGACATATTAAAATAATTACATAATAAAATTGTATCAACATAATAAAATATTAACATGATAACACATAGAAACTATAAATTACAACCAGTTGAAGAAAGAATTAAAATAATTAAAACTTTCAGATGGAAGATATTATCTGAAACTGATTTCGGAACGCACCGAGTTGTTTAGATCTAGTTTATACACAGCTAAAGTCATTACAATATGAACGTTTAGTTAAGGCGATGCACTACGTAGTAATGCAAAATCATGTGTTTTTAGTTTGAAAATTTGGTCGCCTGGAAATGTTTCAGATGCTTTAATGAAATCCTGCGAGTAGAATATATCTTGGCCTTTAAAATAATCGAGTGTTTTTAAGATAAGTCTTTTTATAAGCACAGAAAAAAATAATGTATACGGCCTATGAAAACTGCTTTAAAGTTCAAAATCTCCTACTTACAAACCCATTTTCGGGTATGATTTTATTGTATAATGTGGAAAATTAAGTTATTTATAAAATGATCGGGAAAAAATAAAATATTTATCCCTGAACATCCATAAAATAAAATAAAATGCACTTTTTGGCCATGTTTTTTTCTTGCATAAATCAAAACAGGCGGATGGTGTTAAGCGGGAATTTAAACCTTATCGCCATCTACGTAATGGCTGTTATTGATAGCGGCTCGATTTAAAATATTACATGACGTATGGCATCGCCTTAAAGATGGTGGGAGACCAAAGAATCGAAATGTTGGTGACCAGATCCAAACAGCCAGTTGCTTCCCAAACTTTCCTTTCCTTATATGATTCCCCTCTCACTCCGTTCAGCATCAAACTATACCCCAATCGCAGATGCTATAGTTAGTATTCATTCGGGAGATTTGGGAGCTAAATAGCATTTGGTTTGTTCCTCTTTTAGCCGCCTGCTCAGATAAGTTTGTAAATGTGTACGACAAAATTTCATTAAAATTGATGATGTACTGTTTATTGTTTTCAATTGCATCAACTCAAACGACAAAGTAATTTGGTAACAAAATCTCTTTTGTGGTTTCCAAAATAAATTAAACCAGATTTACGATAAATATTGTAAAATAACGTTGCATGATTCACCGTGCATGTGACATCTAATTACAATTTGTTTACAAGAATTAATGAAATCAATTTTAGTATAATTAGGAATTAACCTCGTCAATAATGCTTCTTTCTCAAATGTGTTTCTGTTGAATATATCATTTAACCTCTAGGGTCTAGACAATATATAATATACTTTTGAATGTCGTTTAAACTTTGTGATTTCCCATCTTTATTTATAAAAATTCATACTGCGTATGTTTGCGCTCGCAAAGCTTGAAAAGTAGTCAGCCGATACCGTTGAAAATTTCAAAGTTTCTTCTTATTAGTAAGGTGAGTTTCATTTTTTCAGATTTCGCTAACCACCAGGGAAACGATTAGATAACTTCGAAGCCTTAGGGCGTGTTGTTAGGGAGAATTTGAACAATTCTTCGAATTTCAAAGTTAATTTTCAAGTTCTGTGAAAGATATTTTCAAGTTCTGTTATTATTTCAGTTCTGTCTAACAACTAGCCTGAAGAATGATATAATAACAGAACTTGAATAGGACTTTCACAGAACCCGAAAATGAACGTTGAAATTTGATGAATTGTTCAAATTCTCCAAAACAACCAGTCTTTAGAAATGAAGAAATCCTTAAATAATAATGACTGCATTATCAATGTTGTAATCTTCTGTGTTTATTAAATTAAAATATAACACTTTTAATAACTGGTTTTATTGACGATGTACGTATTACATGAAAGATGACAGCAGTGTACAGAGCATAGAGAAAAAACAAAAAAAAAAACAAATGGGTTGCCACACACAACATGTTGCAAACTTTTAAACTAACATTATTATTATAGAAAATAATGTATTACATTGTATGTTTTAACAATCAATAATTTTTTTTCTTTCTTAGACATATCTGAATCTCAAAAATGCGGTCATTTTCGCTTTTCGCGTTTTGTTGCCAACTTCACGATTCTTCACGATGACATTTGTAAAGTCATTGACAAAATTTTTATTTGCATCGAAATCCGGCCAATTTAATTATGTGACTGGTATTTACTTTTGTAATACTATACTCCGATAGTGCTGCAAATGGGTATTACTGCTTTTTTACATTTTCATTAAACGTCAGACCGATATTTATTTATTGATTCGTGCATTCTTCATGTTGCCGGCGCTATCCTGATGCTATACTGAGGGGCCAGCCAATATAAATCTGACAGCTACTAATACGGCCGGTATACACATCCGCAGCGATTATGAGTAACGTTTTCCACTATCCAGATCTTATACGCCAGTATAATATTTATACAGCGATTATAAGTAAGACGGTATAAGCTTTTATGCCTCCACACAGCATCTTCAAAGATAACATGAAGTAAATTAGGGCTGCATGTTTGGAGTCAAATAATTTTTTTAAAACCCTTCAGCATTTCTGTAAACAAATCATTAATATTCAGTTTTGTCAGTTGAATTGAATCAGGAATCGGTTAATAAATAATGTGACAAAAGCCAACAATGACATGCGACAGGATAATGCTACGGAATTATTCCATCACGTCACAATAAATTCACAATCGGATAATGGGTGTAACTAGACTAGTCGTAGTCCCACTGGAGTCACAATACCCACTGAAGGAATAATCCCCAGAAGTGTGATATATTATCTAAACCGATTAAGCTTCGTCAAAACTACATCCAAAAAGTATCATCCACGTACGAAAATCTAGATAATCTTTAAAAAAATGATCATAAATATATTTTTGATCAAATATTATTGTTTAAAATCCTAAATAATGATCTGGACTCACCAGAACTCACCAATTTAATAAATCTTCATATTCCGTCTAGATCAACCCGACAATCTGATTTATTTTATTTACCCTCGTGTAGAGCAAATATTCGAAAAAACTCCCCAATTCCTAGTATATGTGCACAATATAATACAAAATTTTACATCATTGATATTTTTGGTAATAACCTAAAGAAATATCGATATGAAGTAATGCGTACGATCGATTATTAATATGAGAATATGGAATGTATCGGGAGCATCTCCTATCCTCTTCCTATTTTCCTCTTCCTCTCCCCTTCCTTTAACACAAAATTAATTTTAAGATATTAAAACTTCATTTCCAATGAAGTTTATTAGCATAAGAAACTTCTGTGGCTTGACTTGTATATTTATATCTATCATTGTATTATGTAAAAGCTGTTTGTTTCTTACAAATAAATACATTAATTACAAGGAATCACACCCGGGTATCGATTCTCAAATCCAGGCCGCTCGCAATCACCGTCGAAAGTACATACATTGGTCGACATTCTCATTCTTGAGCTAACTAAGCGCACAAACAGCGGACAGAGACTTTATTTTAGTATTGTCTGTCGTGTACCCGGCGTTTGCTGGGAGTTATCCTTAGACTCGCTGACTTTTCTGTAGGTCTACAGATTTCGATATGGTTTTCACTATCATTTAGAGAATTTCTTCCAGAAGGTTAACATATATAATAAATACATATTATATTTATAGAAAGTAGAGAAAAATCAATGTTTTATGATCAAGTCACTACGTTTCTAGCGCTGGCTAAACCTTATGAGATATCAAAATAATCTACTTCGGAATTTTACATTTTAAAAAGGCCTACAGAAAAGTCCACAATGGTATATGTCTATCTCATAAAGATAACCCTCAGCAACTCCAGGTACACGTCAGCTAGTGTGCTATATTTATAGAACCTCGCACAAACACAAAGTTGTTCAAGGTATAGGTGTAGTATTTATGGTATATATTTAGGTACACAGACACACCCACAAAACACTTCTGTGAGTTTATTGCTTCGGTGGACATAGCATTGTTATCGCAGACAAGAATATGTCGAATAATCGCGGTAATGGTAACAGAATTGCATGTTGACTCGGTAAAAAGCAAGCGCGCTCCACAAATGATTTCAATAGAGAATTAAATCTTATATTTACCTATCAAGATATTCATAATTTAGCCGAATTTTTTCCTCTTCATTTCGATGCGAGAGATTGTATATAAGATAATATATGTAGAAGAGTTTGAATTTTTTAAAGCCTGCCAAAACGATCGCAATCTGGCGAGGTACGCGTGACGTCATTCGTACCTTGGTTTTGTCGGTCATTTATAGGCCATTTCCAAACGGTTCGGTATTATACCAACAAATTATTTAATTTATAAAATGAATATTTAGCAAGAATAAAAAAAAACATCAAATTTACTTTTTAAATATTTTGTACGCGACATCGCGGGCCGATCGACCCGTGAGGGAGTGGCCTAAGTTCTATCAGAACCCGCCGATCAATCTTCAGTTTTAATTGATTTTATATAATAATTTATTCACTCTACAAATATATTCTAATCCTATTATTATTGAGTTTCAGTGGTGGGAAGCGAGGATTCAATTTTTATAAAAATCTACAGTTTTATTCTCAGGTTTATGAAATTTAGCTCACTTGATCTTCGAAACGAGAGGAAGGTCACCGAATATATGAGATTTAAAAAACCACTTCCCTTCTTTTTTCCCACACCTCTAAGAATTTTTGATATTTCGTGATGAAATTTTGCACACTTACAAAATAAGATGAAAATTACTGTCTACATCTGATTTCGAAAACTCAAGTAACTTATAATGAGCATCTTATAATTTCTCGTCTGGCTCGGAGTTCCGATTGAATGTCAGGTAATCTGGTAAGCTTGAAACAGGTGACTCTAGTGTGGTTGGCAGTCATTTGCGTCTTTTGACAGGGATGTGATAGATTAATTTATAGTTTCAAGTGTTTAAAGGCAAAATTTATTGTGGTATCCTAGATATTAGTTTCAAATGTTTTTTACAGATGGCAATGGTAACAGTAGAGCTGTCGATAATGCAGGGATTGATACAAAGATAAATACAATTGCTAGATCAAGTAGAGCTGTCGATAGTGCAGTGATTGATACATAGAAAAATACAATCGCTGCACTATGTATCAATCCCTGCACTATCAACAGCACTACTTGAGCTAGCAGTTGATACATAGTAAAATACAATCCCTGCACTATGTATCAATCCCTGCACTATCAACAGCACTACTTGAGCTAGCAGTTGATATATAGTAAAATACAATCCCTGCACTATGTATCAATCCCTGCACTATCGACTGCTAGCTCAAGTAGTGCTGTCGATAGTGCAGGCATTGATACATAGATAAATACAATTGCTAGATCAAGTAGAGCTGTCGATAGTGCAGTGATTTATACATAGTAAAATACAATAGCTGCACTATGTATCAATCCCTGCACTATCAACAGCACTACTTGAGCTAGCAGTTGATACATAGTAAAATACAATACCTGCACTATGTATCAATCCCTGCACTATCGACTGCTAGCTCAAGTAGTGCTGTCGATAGTGCAGGCATTGATACATAGATAAATACAATTGCTAGATCAAGTAGAGCTGTCGATAGTGCAGTGATTGATACAAAGTAAAATACAATCGCTGCACTATCTATCAATCCCTGCACTATCAACAGCACTACTTGAGCTAGCAGTTGATATATAGTAAAATACAATCCCTGCACTATGTATCAATCCCTGCACTATCGACTGCTAGCTCAAGTAGTGCTGTCGATAGTGCAGGCATTGATACATAGATAAATACAATTGCTAGATCAAGTAGAGCTGTCGATAGTGCAGTGATTGATACATAGTAAAATACAATCGCTGCACTATGTATCAATCCCTGCACTATCAACAGCACTACTTGAGCTAGCAGTTGATATATAGTAAAATACAATCCCTGCACTATGTATCAATCCCTGCACTATCGACTGCTAGCTCAAGTAGTGCTGTCGATAGTGCAGGCATTGATACATAGATAAATACAATTGCTAGCTCAATTAGAGCAGTCGATAGTTCAGGGATAGATACATAGATAAATAAATTTGCTAGCCCAAGTATGGGGTCCAGAATCATACCCCTACCCCCTGCTACCTACACTTTGTGACGTCATTTTAATATAATAATCATTATTATTTAATCAAAATCAATGATTTATCCATAATACTACAAATACTTTTATTGTACACATAATTTTAATTTCAATATTTTAATTTCGTAAAAACCACTATTAAATCACAAAGGATCGACATGTTTCAAAACCAATGGATTCTTCGTACGTATATTATACTCTAACTGTACCCCGCCACGCGTTGCTGTGGCTCAGTCAGTCTGTGCAGATAGAGAAATAATAGTGCGTGTTGTTTTACGTCCAATAGATGGCGTAGTTTTTTGAAAAAAAGCATGTTTTTACCTGTCGCATGTGACTTCTATATAATATAGGTACATAAAAACACACGCGTATTTGAAGAACTCTCGGAGATCAGTTTTGAAACCTATCAATCATTTATGATTAAATAATGGTGCTTACAAAGTTATTTATTTTATTTAATTAACATTTAATTATTTCGGAAAATTTTCCGTTTTGTCAAATGCCCGCTCTGAGTCAGGCATTTCCATGCACAGATTTATATTTCAATAACGTCCAACCCCTTCGCGTCCTAACATTGTTCCAACTCTTTCACACTCAACACCTGAGGGAAATCTATAAATTTATAAGTGCACCTGTGCCATTGAGGGGGTTAACGGGCTTGTATCGGAGAATGGGTAACCAGGGGCGGGTTAGACCAAAACCACCTCAACCCAGGCCAGAACACTATCAAGTTGGCTTATAAATTGTTTTATTTTATAACCTTGAATGACTTATAACTTATATGTGTGATCGCAATAGGCGAATTAAGAGTGAACTGTAAAAAATAATTGTGAACTTGGAAGTTGACACAACTATGGTTGGAGATGGTGAACATGGAGTAAGGAAGGAATCTGACTTGCCCCTTTGATGTTCTTCAAAGATGATGATGGTTGGTTTCACTCACAGGAGATATGATTTCACGCACAAGCTTCCATAACATCCAGGTTGGATACTAAACACACTGAGGGAACCGAATATGTTCACTGCACAGGCTTTCTACCCTGAGTCCATATTAATAACAGCACTGATAACAATAGATGTTCATCAAACAGGCTCCATCAATAAAACTGCCGGTTTGATAGTCACTTTTATTGTTGTAAAATGTCACACAGACGTTGGTATAGTCAGATAATAATAGGTACTTGTAGGTAAAAATAGGATGGCAATAATGCAAGGACAATTTTAAAGGAAGATTAATAGTTGCGTCAACAATATGTCTACGGTTTATTTATAAAAGAAATGCGATAGGTATCCCTAAATATTATAAAATAAAGTCGTTATCCGAGTCGGTCTGTTTGTGCGCTTAGTTCTTCTAAACTACGGATTTTGAATTTTTTTCCGTAAGGTTTATATATATATATATATAAGTAGATAAAAGTCGAACGATTTGTAATCAAGTCTTAAAAATATTTTCGGACGCTTACATTGCTACCGCTGGCTAATACTTATGCGATATATAAAAAATATATACTACGGAATTATATATCTTAAAACGGCATCATAACCTCAAAATTTTACCCCAAACCATTTTCAAAAGTCCCCGAGCAACGCCGGGTTTACGTCAGCTGGTTTTTATGAGATGCTTTATCAACCTTGTCAACCTTGTCATCATGCTATAGATGGCGTTGGAACAACCACCAACGGTGATTAACTTCGGTGATTTGTCTGAAACACAGCTGATAAAGATGCAATGTGTTGTGCGTATATAGGATGTTAATAGACGTACCTAACTTACTTGTAATGTTATTTGGAGTAAAAATAAAAAAAAAGTCACGGAGATCAAAATTTCATTTACACACTTCAAATGTCAGAAATCACTGGCTACAAGTAAATCAAGTACGTATCTTAACACCCTTTATATTTGACATCTTTTGACTGCTTCACTGAAAATTGTGACGTTATTACATGTGTGATTAATTCATAGGTTACGTATGTAACTGTTTAATTTTTTTTAAAATATTTCTGTTCTATAGAATTTGGCGGTTTTGTTTAGAAGAGTGGTGAGCATCAAGATGAAGAATATTTAGTGTTTGTAATTATGATGGATATCTGAGTATAAAAAAATATATTTAAATGATTTTTTTTTTCAAATTTATAGTTAATTAGTAATTACAAAGATAGTTTCATCATTTTGGTATTTTTAGATTGAACTTCTCTTTAATTGCTTTTAGTAGGTGTTTATCGTTTTCTATTGTTGTGATATTTTGGGGTAGGCTGTTGAAGTATTTTTTTCTCTAGATATATGTAATGATGTTGAGCACAAGTGGTGTTATATTTTTGTGTTGGAAATATATATTTTTGAAGGGTGCGACTTTCAGTTAAAGAGCTGTGATTTTTTTACTTTTATTATTTGAATTACTATGTTTTTTCGGACAAGATCATTAAATTTTAATACTTCAAATTTTTCAAATATTAGGTGTGTTGAATAATCTCAAAAACTTTATAACCGTGTGATTAATACGCATGCTTTAAATACATAAGTCCATGTGTAATTGTAATTAGATGACTAGAATTGTAACATTACATGAATGCTCTGTTTGTGTTTCAATGAAAATAAACAAATAACAAATTCAATAAAAAAAATATTAAAATATTGAAGGCAATATTAATGATTTCTAAACGAAAATCTGAAACAGAAAAATCAGAAAAGGAAACGGTCACATCTTGTGAACCAGTCGGTAGAGCACTGTCCCGGAAAGACAAGGGTCCTGGGTTCGTGTCCCAGATGTGACCGTTTCCTTTTCTGATTTTTCTGTTTCAGATTTTCGTTTAGAAATCATTAATATTGCCTTCAATATTTAAATATTACAATTTGAGGTTTTACTCAATAAAGTTATTCCGAAAAATAAAAAAATATTACATTTTAGATCATCATTGGTTATAGATATATACCAGAAAAGAGGAGTTCTATGTCTGATATGGGAGCCACGATTCTTACATAGTTTGTATGTTGTAATAATATTTTTGTATAGAATATAGATTTTTCAATGTTATGTTTAATTAAAGTTTTTTATTTTCATTTATTTGTTCTGATTGGTTGATAATACAGCGCAGTTCAGAAGAGAGATTATTGTAGTTTTTTATGGTTTGGTAAAAATAATGGTTTTGCATTTGTGTTATTTTAATATTTGATGTAATAAATTGATTTCCAATTCTCATTAGTTTGTAAAATTCTTGGTATTCTTTGTTATTTTTTCTTTGCACACTTTTACAATAGAAGCTTGCTTAAATATGTCACTGACATTTGGTACTAGAAACAATTTAAATAGTGATGAAGATCTTATATTTTAAATAGCAGGCCAACTTGAGTTAGTGTCCCGTCCTTGGTTGAGGTGGTTTTGGTTAGTCCAGGGGAAGTAGGGGTGCGCGGGACGGGTTAGACCATGGTGGAGTAGGGTGGCGCGGGGGGAGTTCGACCAGCAGGGAGGAGAGGGCGAAGTGGACCGGGGCAGGTTGCGCCACCTCGTGTCGGGGCCAGATGTAACCGCCAGCCCGCAGCTCCCCCTCAAGCTGTGCGGGGTCAGATAAGACGATTTGATACCACTTTGATGCAGAATAACATTATAGTGTCAAATAGATGTATATTTTGGAGTGGTTTCATTTGTAAATAGTGGGAATTAATTTGTCTAAAATACATTAAATACCCATCGGGAATGAGATATTTTCACAAAATATGGGCACCGTTAAGAGGAAGCTACAAGCCAGAAATGTGTATATTCTTGGTATATCTTATATTGTAGATAATAGTTATTAAAATCGCTTGACAAACGGAGTATAGAAACGTTCGATTTCAAGCACAAAACTAGTTTTTATTTATTTTCTAAATAATTTTATAAGAAAGCAAAAAAGTTAATCAAGTGAAACTGTCACAGATAATTTTAGCTATAATACTGTGTTTTTTTTAAAGTTTTTTCCTTTACGCGTTCATAAATGTCTACTGAAAAAATATTTTTTTTAGTAGTTTACATTTATATTTTTTATTGAGTAAATTATTTTGTTTATTTGTATTTTACTCAAGCAAAACGATAGGAAAACTTTCAATTTATCTAAAGCATATTTTTTAGTATTCATAATGTACACCAGTTCGTTATAGAGATTAATCAAAATAGTGATTTAGCATCAAGTTTCACCTTAAGAATGTGTGAAAGATTTGACTGTAATATTTTGACATAATATTGGAGTATTTCCGCTTTGTAATAAAATTCAAATAAATGGAATACTTCTGAACGTATCCGAAAACTAAGAACTGCTTCTGAAAAGGGATAAAATACGCTTTCAAGTTTAATTATAGTAAATAAAAATGTAAATATCGATAACTAAGTTTTAAATGCGAACATAAAAAAATATCACCTTACTCTTTTTGTAATAAAAATTAATGATAAGGAAATTATATTTGACAAATGTATTACAAACGTTACTTTCACCATGCCTTTTGGTTTTCAAATTTGGGTGGGAATCTTTGTTTTCATAACTGTGCAAATTTTAATTATTCTGTGGTTAACTTCTAGATTTGAATATAAAGCGTTGTGTTTTCTCTTTCTAACACCGTTTAGATCATATTTCTCACCATGACAGTAAGGGAGATAAAACGATTTTTATGACTCTTGTTTTGAATTAACGATTAAATTCGTTATTTTACTCAAAGTTTATGATGATTCCTATCAAATTGATTAGTTAATGGAGTGCAATTCCGTTTTTACCGGATTACGAATAATTTAAAGAGATTCTTAATAAATTAGCAGTATTTTTAATTACGTGCGGGCAGTAGAAAATAGGGATTGTGGGCTGCCCCTGTAAAAATGCTATCTGTTTGATCCGCCGCACGTCACCGAATGTATTAGCCTTGTGTTATCTGTACCGACACAACAAGCCTCAATCCAATATAACCTACTAGCCTAGCTTTACAGGTCCTCTGAGCTATATATTGTGTATGCCCATAATGACGATACTTCAATTATACATATATTTATGGGAGGATTTTATAAAATTGATTTAAATTACATTTATTTAAACCTCAAAAGAGGTACACCTCTGTTTGTACCGTATAAAGAAAATGGAAGAATGTATTGCCAACCGTAGGTCTATATTTCATATTATTCTTTCTGAAATAAATTGGGTAATGACTTGTTTATATTTGGTGAATGATGTGTTGAATATATCAACAACATCTTTATTTATTTATTTTATTTATTTATTTATTTGCAAAAACAGTACAAAAACCAATACATTGCAAAAGCGGTAAACAAATTATGGAAGAAAATTTTATACATAAGTAAACAGTTAAAACATATGCAAAAGCGGTAAACAAAATATGGAAAAAATTATACATAAGTATACAGTTAAAACAAATACAATAATTCGCGCTTAAAGTCGTTGTAGGACATATGGAAAATATCCAAGTTAGCTGGAAGGGAGTTAATTAACCTAGTGAGTCTTCCCAGGGGCATCACCATTGGTAAGTTAGTTCTGGACCTGGGAAGAATTGAAAGCCTGTGTTGGCGGCCTCTCGTGAAATTATCCGGGACATAAAGTCCTATTTTTGACAGAATGTCTGGAATTGATAGTAAACCATTCAGAAGCTTGTAAGCCATCAACAATAATGCGACGTCCCGTCTGGAACTAAGGCTGCAGATATTCAGCATTTCCGAGATAAATGCTGTTGGAAACAGCCATGGGTAAAAACCAAACTCTCTCATATAGAGGTATCGTAAATTTTTTTTTTGTATTTTCTCGACCATTAGTACGTAGATAGTATTCTCTGGCCCCCATACCTGAGATCCACTCTCGAGAATGCTACGCACTAAGCTAAAGTAAAGCAGCCTAATGACTGCAAGGTTCGTCAGTTCCTTTGAATTGTATATGACAAAACCTAACATTCTTGTAGCTGATTTACAGATCTTTTCAATGTGAGCGTGAAATGTTAAGCGAGCGTCATACACAATTCCTAAGTCCTTATAAGTCACCGTATGCTTCAGAGATGTATCTTTCATTTTGTAATTAAAATTTATAGTCATTACTCATATTTAGTATACGGCGAACGGGGATATACAGGGTTTTCCAATAAGAAGTCTTATTTTGATATTCAATCGTAAAAGATCAATGGTTTCGTTGCTTGTGTGGCACGTAGCGCCGTCTTGTTGAAAGTAAACGTTGTCCAGATCAATACCATCCAATTCCGGCCATAAAAAATCATTAATCATCTCTCTCCAGTAGGTAGTTTCTACTTGTCAAATGTTAAAAAATGACATCTTCAAAAGTAACATCTACCGAAATAGCGGGCTACTCAAAATAACACCTCTTATTGGAAAACCCTGTAGAATTGAGATTCTGTGTTGGAGTTATCACAATAGAACGGTAGATAATGCCTCGATGTTGGTTTGCGAGGTATACGTAAAGAAATCAAGTATAATAGTTCAGGGCTGTCAATTATTGAATTTATGATTTTATATTCTATTTATTTTTTATTCTACGTTATTGGCAAAATTCTAATATAACAAAAATCTATGGTCAGTTAGCGATATTTGCGAGACACGTACATGCACCAGTGCACAGGGGATCAAAGTTAACATACGTGATATGTCCCCCATAACTCCAAATCTTTCTTAAGACTCTGCACACCCAAACGGATTTATAATTTTGTACACGCCCACCGCCAATAGCTGCAATAGCTACGCACAGGGGTTCCATAGTCGGTCAAAGATAAGAGATAAGAAATTATAATGTTCCAAATTTATTTTTGGAACTTAAAAACTTAAAGAGTTAAGGAGAAACTTCGGTAAAATTGGATATGCGGGGTCTTAAGGATCCGTAGCGTTAAAAAAAAGAAAGAAGAAGATTACTGAATTATTCTTCTTCTTTTTGAACGCTTTCGAAAGTGAGATATATAAATGCGAATTAAAAAAAAGATGATAATTAATGCGCAGACGACTGCTGTGAAAATCTCTAAGTGGTATAAAATAATGTCGCGGTCATCAGGTCAAATCAGCGTCTGTCTGTTTGTGCGCTTAGTTCTCCTAAACTACGCAACGGATTTTGATATGGTTTTAATTATCATTTAGAGAATTTCTTCCGAAAGGTTTATATATTTAATTCTTGCATATTATATTTATTGAAAGTAGAGAAAAGTCGATGTTTTGTAATCAAGTCATAAAAAAATATTTTCGATCGCTTACATCGTTAACGCTGGCTAAACCTTATGAGATACAACAAAATAATGTACTACGGAATTGTATATCTTAAAAAGGTCTACAGAAAAACCTACGGTGGTATATGTCTATCTCTTAAGGATAACCCCCAGAAATGCCGGGTACATGTCAGCTAGTATTTAATAAAACTAATAAAATGATTTAAAATAGTGTAATAATCGCTCGACAAATGTTTAAAGGCGATGCACTACGAAGTAATAAAAAAATATGTGTTTTTGGTTTAGTAATTTGATTGCTTAGAAATATTTTAGACGTTTTGATTAAATATTGCGAGTAGAACACATCTTGGCCTTTGAAATAATCGAGCATTTTTTTAGAAGCCTTTTTTAAGCCCAGAAAAATGTTAAGTTTCAGGCCTATGAAAACTGCTTTAAAGTTGAAAATTTCCTACTTACGAATCTATTTTCGGAGAATATTTTATTGTATGATGTGGCAAATTAAGTTCTTTAGAAGAAACTTTTAAAACATTTACATATTTGTGCCTTAACTTCGCAAAAATCGAAGAAAACACACTTTTTGGAGATGTTTTTTTGTTGCATACATTGAAACCGGCGGCTAGTCAATTAAAAAGCGGGAATTTAAACCTATTAGCCAAGGCAAGGAGTATTATGGTAAGTGGTCTGATTGCAAATTGTACACGACGTGATGCATAGACTTAAGGAAAGCTACAAGCCAAAATTGTTTATATTCTAACAGGCATTAAAATCGCTTGACAAAAAGAGTCTAGAAACGTTCGATTTCAAGCACAAAACTGGTTTTTATTTATTTTGTAAATAATTTTATAAGAAAGTAAAAAAGTTAATCAAGTAAAACTGTCACAGATAATCTTAGCTATAATACTGTATTTTTTAAAAGGTGTTTCCTTTACGCGTTCATACATTTCTATTGAAAAAAAAATTTAGTACTTTTTATTTTATATTTTTTACTGAGTATTTTTTTGTTTATTTGTATTCTACTCAATCAAAACGATAGAAAACCTTCAATTTTTATTCAATTTTTCTTCAATTTAGTAGCATCCAAAGAAACACTGCGAATTTTATCATACTTGTAACAATATAATAACAGAACCAGAAGTGTTATTTTAATAATTTTAGGAGCACACAAGGGAATTTCATATTATTACTTTTCAACTCGGCATCCGAAGAGAGATTTTTTTTTAAATAACATAATAATAATAAGTTTTAGTGTTCAAGGGACGTATGTTATACTTCGGTAGTAATTCGGATTGCAGGGTCTTAACTAATTCTCCGTTAAACTTCACGTTGGTCGCAGAATTCTTGTATTTTCCTTTGTAATGGCGTTTTCCCGCCTTTTCAGCTGTCATAACAAAGCGCTGACAGCGCCGCTATCGGCCCAGAGCACAACTAACCGCATGGCCATTGGCCACCCACAACCCAACCCACCTTACAGTACCTACACACACAGCCTATAATGCCAGGCTTACGGCTAATGTTTCAGGAGGGGCTGTTCGTTGCAACGAAGTAGACATCATATCGTATCACCGACCGCACAGATAATCCCCACAAGTATGATATAAGCCGATGTGATAGAAAACTGATGACACCAATTGAAAATACATTTCGACGACCATTAAATAAATTCAGTATTTTAAAATGTTTTTTTTTTAACATTAATTCCACACAGAAGGCGCCGAGGAAAATAATTTCTCCCAGGGCCTCTGTCATCATTGGGGATTCTGTGTAAAAAAAAAGTTATGAGAGGGGGGTATAAATCTGGCGGTGTGTGTATCCAGGAGTGACGGACGTTTGAATCCATCCCTTCCACTGAGGTGCAAGGCGATGGGTCGAGAGAGTCCTGGTGAAGAGGTAAAAAGATCTCTCTCAACCAGTCTCTCCAGATTAGGCCCGTCACACAGTAGGTGTAACTTAGACAAACTCACTCAATGAACCCGGACACCACTGCTAAGTCATCAAACGTTGCAAACCACTTGGGGCGGCGGTACCCATACCCGCCTCCTAAATTGAGTTCTCACTCCCAAGCTGTGTGTGCGTTGTGGTGTTAGAGTAATGCGACGGGTTCTCTCCTAGGCTTAGTGAGTTTAATTCCTCTTCCCTCTAGAAACATTTGAGATTTTAGTAATACTTCAATCAATCAAAAATAATTAAAATAAATCCCACGAAAATATCGATTTTCTAGACTTGCTAGGGCAAAGTCGACCTTAGGTACGTCCATTACTCCAGACCGCGCGCTGACTTTGTCTGTACACGACTTCATCACTTAAGTCGTTTGATAGGGAAAATTCGACAAATTAAGGCCGCGCGTATCATATTTTTTTGCACGGCTGATTTACTTAGGTCGTTAAGATTCTGGCTATATTTTAAGGTATTGTCTCGTCTTAATATTTTAAAGCAAAACTTACAGACAGTGCAATTTCATAAAATAATTAAATTAATGCCATCTATGAATGCGTAGATTATATAACGTACGTTAAGTTTAACCTTAAGGTTAAACGCGACGCTAGTTATATTCTACATGTTCATAGATGGCGTAATTAATTAATTGGATCAAAATTCGCTTTTTGCAAGGTATTGCTTTACAGTATTAAGACAAATTATATGTTTGCGCCCGCATATACGCAATATGAATATGAATAAATAGTTTTGTCTATATAAAAACTCAATTCTATCGAGAAAGGCATGCAAATACTTTATTGGATTGAATAATCGGTACAATATTGTATTTGTATGCCTTTCTCGAAATAATTGAGTTTTTAAATGAACAAAACTATTGATTCATATTCATATTGCGTATATACGGGCGCAAACAAATGATTTTTCTTAATATTGTAAAGAAATACTTTGCAAAAGCGTATTTTAATAAAATTATTTAATTAACGCCATCTATGAACACGTAGAATATAACAAGCGTTGCGTTTAACCTTAAGAAAATACAGGTTACTCAAACACGGTAAAAAGCAAGTAAAAAGTCGTCCAGTTTAGGTACGGTTAACGGTGAAGAGAAACTCCATTAGAGTAACTTATTGGATATTATTTGATCAATCATTTTGGTCCTTTCATAAACACACGCGTCATACTCCGCGCTCACAGCGAAACTGTCATCTGACAGAATGTCAACATTTGAATATCGAATTCCTTCCAAATTCGAATCTCAATCTGTTGATGTTGTACAGGGTGTTGCGACAATAATGACACAGAATACTGTAAAGTACAGAAAATCAGTGGATCTTAGTACTAATTTCGACAAAGAAACATGTTTCACGACACGTGGATTGCAATAGAACTTGAAAAGGAATTTAACAGAACTTGAATAATATTAAGAGGAAGCTACAAAGCAAAAATGTGTATATTCTTGGTATACCTTATATTGTAGGTAATAGGCATTAAAATCTCTTGACAAACGGACAAACTGGTTTTTATTTATTTTCTAAATAATTTTATAAAAAAGTTAATCAAGTGAAACTGTTACAGATAATCTTAGCTGAAATACTTTATTTTTTTAAAGTTGTTTCCTTTAAGCGTTCATACATTTCCATTGAAAAAATATTTCTTTTAGTAGTTTACATTTATATGAGTAATTTATTTTTTTATTTGTATTACACTCAAGCGAAACGATAGAAAACCTTCAATTTATCTAAAGAATATTTTTGGTATTCATAATGTACACCAATTCGTTATAAAGATTAATCAAAATAGTGATTTAGCATTAAGCTTCGCCTTATGTTTGAAATTTAATGAATCGCTCGAATTCTGTCAAAAAATTAAAGGCTTGAAACTGTACTCGTCCTTCGGCAGGGGTAGGAGAGATGATGCATAGCCAAACAGGACTATCTCGGCACACATACTTTGCATCAATCACATTCATATCTCTTCTCTTTTCTTATAAGAGAAGCAATGAATACACAATCTTATCAGAATGTGCTATTATTTGTCTAATAGTGATGAGCAATGATTTTCCTGCGGCCCACTTGGCTAAATCTTTAAATAGTATAAAATAAAGTTGCTATCCGCGTCTGTCTGTTTATGTGCTTAGTTCTTCTAAACTACGCAACGGATTTTGATAGGGTTTTCAATATCATTTAGAAAATTTCTTCCGGAAGGTTTACATATAAGATACATGCATATTATATTTATGAAAAGTAGAGAAAAGTCGATGTTTTATAATCAAATCGTAAAAATATATTTTCGGGCACTACATTGCTAACGATACATCAAAATAATGTACTGCAGGGTTTTCCAATAAGAGGTGTTATTTTGATATTCAATCGTAAATAATCAATAGTTTCGTTGCTTGTGTGGCACGTAGCGCCGTTTTGTTAAAATTAAACGTTATCCAGATCAATACCATCCGATTCCGGCCATAAAAAATCATTAAAAATCTCTCGATAGCGCAGTCCATTCACCGTAACTGTTGCTCTAGCCTCATTTAAAAAAAAGTAAGCTTCAATGACTCCGCCGGACCATAAACCGCACCAAACAGTAACACGTTGAGGATAGAGAGGCTTTTCAACAATAACTCTTGGGTTTTCCGAGCCCCAGATGCGATAATTTTGCTTGTTGACGAAGCCACCGAGGTGGAAATGGGCCTCAAAACTCAAGATGATTTGCATTTGATTCACTTAAGTGAATTTTAATAATTTAAATGCGTTGTTGAAGCGTGTATCGTTCCATTTTTATTAACGACGTAGTTTTTACTTGTCAAATGTCAAAAAATGACATCTTCAAAAGTAACATCTACCGAAATAACGGGCTATTCAAAATAACACATCTTATTGGCAAACCCTTACAGAATATCTTAAAAGGACCTTCAGAAAAGTCAGTGAAAAAAAACATTATTATTTCTAAATAATAAAATTTTAATAATAAACGTGAAACATTTTGTCAAAAACGCTAACCACATTTTTACTTAATCTTTTAATCATGTCTTAGAAAAATTGAAAGAACTCGATATTTCAAAAGCACGTTCGTATTGTTTGGGATTTTTTAAGAAAACTGTACATTCATTTTTATCCCGTTCATATAATAAAAAATAAATACACTGAAAAGAAATATTATTTCTTTTTTTAAGGTCAAAAAATTTATGTATTTCCGCATGATAGAAAATAAAAAACTTTTATGAAATATGGACGCCAGGTCATATAACCCTCAAACGCTGCAGTGGTTAAAAAGATAAGAAAGAAAAGGTTCGGTTAGGTTAGGTTGCTAGAAGTAGGTACTATCTCGATATATTATAAAATATGGAAAGATTTCGCGTTTAAAGAATAGAATAAGTAAGAAGCACCCTGTAGATCTCCCATCTCGTAGGACATTTAGATGTTGAGTGATGTCTTCACTAACGAGACGCCATCTGCGGCGGCGGCAGTTTTCCAAACTTCGCACTAATGGCCGCCACGAACAGTACCTACCTACCACTACCGAGTATCGAAATATCCAGAGACGAACTGGGAACCAAGACTAAATAATAAGACCTTGAAAATCCAGCCTCAATTAGCATAAAGTAATTTAATATTTTATTTACATTAACTCACACGGGAGGCCATTACGAAAATAATTTCTCTCTGCTGTATGGTGGGTCTTTCTAAATAAAGGAACTGGTGGAAGTTCTGGGAAGGAAAAATGTTTTGTTTTTAATTAATTCCACGAGGAAAATAATTTCGCTCAGTGCAAGTCATTTATGAGGATGCTGTGTGGTGGCTCTTTTTTGGGAATGAAGAACTGGACATGATGTAGGAAGGACAAACCGAACTGAAGATCGAGTTGTTAAAACGAGCCGTTTTCACTTGATAAATGTCAATCGCGTACAAATAAATCTTGTTTCCTGACTAGTTCCTTTGAGTATCTTCAATTAAAATACCGGTAGAGCAAAGCCCGGTATCCCGCCTGTTATTTAACGGTTGCAATCGGTTTGTTAAGACAGGGGAATTTAACAAACGGTTCATCCGTTTCTACACAAAGTAAAGGTTGGGATCTGGTGGTCAATGTATCCAGGAGTAAAGTCTAAATCCATCCCTTTCACTTTCTCTTAGTAAATACAGGGTTGGCAAAAATATACAATTTTCTCTTCATTTTTAGTGTATCTTTTATTTCTGGGGTACCAGGCATGATCACTTTAAAATTTTTGTCAATAAAAATTCAATTTGAAATTCAGGGACTAACTTATTATATGTATTCCTCTTTGCCCAGAATACTAAAGGAGGGAAATAATTATACCTTTATCTTTAAACAAATATTAAACTAACTTATTGTTAATGCAGCAATTCAGTTATGTACAAGAGATAATAATAAATAAATAAGTAAATAATATTGACGATTACGGTTTTTTATCAACACTATCCTCGACTCGCAGAATTCCCGGCGTTGCCCGTGATTTACGCAGAGTTTTTCTAAATCAGATGTAGACAATAATTTTCCTCTTATTGAACGTCATAATTCAGCTTTAAGGGGTGGTAAAATGGGGTGGGGTGGTTTTTAGAAATATAAATATGACAGTGACCTTTCTCATTTTTTGAAGTTCAAGTGAACAAAATTCTATCGATCTCGGGAAAAAGCTGAAGATTTGTTTAAATATCCCGACGAACTTTTCCGGGACACTCTCTTTTATAAATATATTATAAAGACAATTCGACTTTCTCTAGCAAAAAATCTATTTTTTGACAGTTTTAATTTTAGTTAATGTATTCTAAATAAACTAACAAAATTACTAGCTGACTGTATCGATGACCTCCAAGACCTATTAAATCTTGTTAATAATGCTGGTGAGCAACTGGGCCTAACAATCAACGTCAATAAAACGAAATGGATGACATTTAGACGGCTAGATCTGATTTATTTTTATTTTTTTTTTTTATTTTTTTTTTTATTTAACAATTTTTTATATAAGATAATGTGTCCTTACTGGGGTACCCCGTTCTAAGGTCACATTGTACATGGTTATATGTTTGAAATAGTATAAGTACATATGTTAAAATACTACATAGAAAATTAAAAAACAATATTTAGAGAAAAAATAAAACATAATACGAGCTTTAGTCCTTGTTGGGTTGCAAAATTATATCTATATTCTTCCTTCCCTTATCCATAATCCATTTCTTAATGTTTCTTTTGAAGTCAGTTATTTTTTTAATGTTTTTTATTTCAAAAGGGAGGACATTAAATAATTTTATAGAATAATACTGCATATTTCTTTGTCCAAACGTTGTTTTAGTTGTAGGTTGGTGTAACATGTGTTGTAATGTGGATCTTGTGAGTCTGTCTGAGTTTGTCTGTGTAAAGTTGTCCTGGTTTTTGAATGCGTAAATTAGTATATCTTTTGCGTATAATTGTTTTGGTGTCATTACATTCAGGGTTTTAAAAACATAGTCGGTAGGAGTTCTGATGGGGATCCTAAGTATAATTTTGAGAATTGCCTTTTGTGTTATGAGGACTGGTTTTATAGTGGAATCGCATGAGCTTCCCCATCCGATAAGACCATATTGTAGTTGAGATTGGGCTAATGCGTAGTAGATTTGAATTAATTGTTCTTTATCTAAAATGTTTCTTATTGTTTTGAAGAAATAGGTTAGTTTTTTTAATTTGTTGCTCACATTTTCTATTTGGGAGTTCCAATTTAAGTTTTGATCAATAATTATCCCAAGGTATTTTATTGTTTGAATTTCAATCAATTTTGGGCAGTTGCAAGGAATTCCATGGTTCGCGGTTAAACAGTTTTTATGAATTTTTATGTTTAGATTTGAATTGACTTTATCTGTCTGTTTGTTGTAAATTTTGAATTTTATATATTTAGTTTTTGTATCATTTAATGTAAGTGAATTTGTATCAAGCCATTGTTTTACCTGATTCATCCCTTCTTCAGCTTTTACGAATACTGTCTCCCACGACTTTCCATGGAAGAGAAGAACTGTGTCGTCTGCGAAACTAATTACTGAGCCGTGACAGTTTAGATTACATAGATCATTTATATATATCAGGAATAAAATCGGCCCTAAGACACTGCCTTGTGGAACTCCGTATTGAATTGGTATTGGTTGACTTGATTCATTTTTAATCCTGACTAGTTGTGACCTTTCTGACATATAGCTTTGAATGAGATTCAGTTCACGACCTACGATTCCAATCTTTTTGAGTTTTTCTAGAAGATATGTATGATCAATTGTATCGAAAGCTTTACATAGATCTAAAAATATTCCGATACACTTATTACCATTATCGAGATTAAATGGTTGCAATGTCGAAAAGGTCGAAAGATTTAGATACCTCGGCAGTATTCTCACGGAAACTCTTGACCCAGATGTAGAGGTTAGGTGCAGAATTGAAGCAGCAAGAACTGCGTTCATTAAAATGAAATCCCTCTTCTGCAATGATAATATCAGCTTAAAACTAAGGCAGAGAATGCTAAAATGTTATGTGTGGTCGGTCTTGTTGTATGGATGTGAAACATGGACCTTGAAAGTAAATACCATGAACAGGTTAGAGGCTTTTGAAATGTGGCTTCACCGGAGAATACTCAAAGTCCCATGGACCGACATGATCACCAACACAGAAATTCTCAGGCGGGCTAGAGCAGAGAGAGAACTGCTTAGATTAATAAAAATCAGGAAAATTTCATATCTGGGTCATGTACTTCGAGGGGAGAAGTATCACTTGCTCCTGTTAATATTGAAAGGCAAGATATAGGGTCGCAGAGGGCCTGGTAGGAGACAAATGTCTTGGCTGCGAAATATACGAGAGCGGACCAGCATTAGAAGTGTAAAGGAGCTATTCCGGGCAGCGCAAGACAAAGAGACATTTTCTAGAGTGATCGCCAACGTCGGGGAGATCTGATCCGGCACATAAAGAAGAAGAAATAAATTACATAACTACTGAAAAAACTTGGTTTGGTTTTTTTAATTCCAGTGGGCGTAATTTTTACTGATGTAAGCGTAATGAGTAAGATTAAGAAAAGGACGTTTAGATGGTTTGGGCATGTAGAGCGAATGAACGAAGAAAGGAGAGTAAGGAGAATATATGACACAAATGTGAATGGTAGAATAAGTTGAAGACGTCCTAGGAAGACATGTCATGATCAAGTGAATAAAATACTTGTGTCGAGCCATGTAAAGAGTCAGAATAATATAAGAGTATGAATGAGACGATATATGAATGTTAATGAGGCAAGAAGTATGTGCCAAGACTGAATTGTTTGGCGGTCCGTCCTCTCTGCCTACCCCTGCAATAGAAAGGCGTGATGGTTCGTTACTTAATTAATCTTGGTGTCTACTTTATCGCTTGGTTTCCACAATCAATTCAAGTTTTGAAAATTAAAAGTTCATTTAACGTGAATAATTTTACGCATTATACTACGCAGAAATATTTCACATCACGCACATCATCACAGACATTATCATTTTGGATAATTGTGGTTTAATTTAAGAAATAAGAGTTTTAGGAATACATTTATGTATTGTCAATGGTCTGTCAAATGTGCTGAATCAATGAAACGGCCTGATGGTTAGTTAGTTAGTTAGTTAGTGAAATTCTCTCCACGTGTAATTTCGTACATGTGTAATTCCGGTAAAATGTCAGATCAATTTCAGCTATAATTAGGAAAGAAATATACACATCCCACATTATTTATTTATTTATTACACGCCCTAGTGGGCTTTTCTTAAAAAAAATACAAGCATTTTGTATCAGAGTAAACACTTAAAAATTAATACAATAAAGAAGAATGTAAACATAATGGCAAAAATGAATCCTCACGCATATAATTGAATTTAAAAGATACAACAAAACAAAATAGTAGAAGCGGAGAAGTTATATGGGTACATAGGTCTATTTGTGTCTAGAAGAATAAAAGTGATAGAATATACAACATTTATACTGATTAGTTTTCAAATGAAATATATCTCCCAGATCAGAAAATTTGTTTCCGAGATTGTGAAGTCTCGGAATCGGAGAATTTTGGTAAGCTAGTGTCCTGGTGTTATTGAAGTAAAAAGGTAAGAAATGTCGGCATGATTTTTTGGGAACATGGATATTGATACATTGAAGTAATTCGGGACAGTCAATTTTAAAATGTAGTATTCTTTGTAACAGTATTAAGTCTGTGCTTATTCTTCTTTCTGAAAGTTTCAATAGAGACATATTATTCAAGAGGTAATTGTAATTTATGTTTTGTATAGGAATATGCAATTTATAATTTATAAACCTTAGAAACTTCCGTTGAATATTTTCAATGTTATCTGAATGAATATTGAAAAATGGAGACCATAACGTAGAGTTATACTCAAGTTAGCATCTGACAAGGGTTTTATATAACATAATAAATGTTCCTAAATTATTGAAATATTAATAGTTTATCTTTTCAGATTTAATTACAGTAATCGAGTTTAGTCTTCAGTTAGTATGAAAGACCTTGATTTCAGTTGTCCCAATCCGTCCCTGTGAGAAAGTACCTACCGGAGTAGCGAGTAGTACCTACCCGGTTAGCAGAAGAGTTGTCGGTGACAGTCTGGCACTGGCGCCGCTCTAATGACCGATATCGGAAAGTATCGAAGTTTGGGGCACAAACACTGTATAAACAAAACACACTAGAAATGCCTTTAACGTACATTTGAATGGAAACTGATGTCACCACTGATTTTGTACAATTTGATTCTAGTACGAAAAATGTTATAGGTCAAAGAGCAGATCGATAAATGCTTTTGTTTTCTATTGAATTCTTTAGTTTTTCTTGTTTAAAGCGGAACCTTTTGCTACCACTGCTAGCTAAGTCCTTCATAGCACAAGCTACATTTTCCGCTCACATAAACTGCCAAACTTCAGCCATAGTCGTCCCCACGACTTGTTCAAGATGCCACACGGCAGCACAGTCGTTCTAACACAGCATAGCATCGTAAGAGGAATTGTGCTGTTGTGTGAAATGTATTGACTTAGTACATTTTGATTCTATCCCATTTACCAGGCGCTCCGCCTCTTTTATAATGCCTGATATCGTATTACATAACTTCAGGCGTAGTCGATACCACAACTTGTTCAAGATGCCACACGGCAGCACAGTTGTTCTTACACACCATAGCATCGCAAGAGGAATTGTGCTGTTGTATGAAATGTATTGATTTAGTACATTTTGATTCTATCCCATTTAGCCCGCGCTCCGCCTCTTTTACAATGCCTGAAATCGTATTACGTGCCTGAAAACTTCAAGCATTGTCAAAAGCACGACTTGTTCAAGATACTACACGGCAGCACAGTCGTTCTTACACATCATAGCATCGCAAGATGAATTGTGCTGTTGTATGAAATGTATTAACTTAGTATATTTCGATTATGTCCCATTTAGCACGCGCTCCGCCTCTTTTACAGTGCCTGAAATCGTATTACGTGCCTGAAAACTTTAGGCATAGTAGACACCACGACTTGTTTGAGCTGTCACACGGCAGCACAGATGTTATATCACAGAGGAATTAAATTTCTAAAACAGTAGGTATGTAATTACTTTTTAAATATACTTTTTGTTTATCTATCTTTCCAAATATTAAGAATGTTAAAATTATAAATCTTGCACTGTAAATAGATTATTAATCTGTATATTTAAATACATAATCAACCAGTTAAAAACAGTGTTTCTAATAATATTTGTAATACATCTATTTTAAAATGTGTTTTAAAACTGGTTTGGTTGAAGAATTGAGCCTTCCTTCTCAGGAAACTAACAAAAAAATAATACGTGATTGACACCAAATTTAATAGAATGCATTGTCAGCGAGAACTGAGTTTCGGCTCGATCGGATGTTGGAAAGTGGGTTAATTTTTAGATAGGTTAGACCGATTGGTGGCTGAGTTGAAATTGCGTTTGGGTCTCACCCAGGCAAAGTGTGTTCAATTCCTCTTCATCGCAACACAAGAAACATTTTCCGCTTACTGTTATGGTAGTAGGATTTCAAATATTGTCAGTTTATTCGTAACCCGGGAATGTTTGTCTTTCTTTCTTTTATAATCAAATAATTGTATTTAAAAATATATATTACATTGGACCGAAATAAAAATTTTACAACGAATTTCTGTATTTGAAATCTAAGCAAAAAATAGTCAGACTTTTGTATCGCGAAACACGCCCATATCGCATTTCTTGTGTTCTTCTTTATTCCATTTGAAAAAGGCACCAGGTTGGTAACGCACACACCGGCCGGGCCGAATATTATTCTAATTTCAAACTTTCAATTTCCGAACGAGACTTGGAAAATGAAAGTGGTCTTGGCTGTCAGATTTGCCAAATTGATTTTTTAAATGATCGCTCGGCGGTTATTGATTTTGTATCGGATTGATTAACGTGCGAATTTGACAATTTTAATTTTATAAATATACATTGCTCTTAATGGAAGACTGAAATTGCGATATTTCAAAAGTTCGTCACATTTTCACCGTCTTGAAAAGAGATTTAAGTGGAAGCTACAAGCTAAAAATGTGTATATTCTTGGTATACCTTGTATTGTAGGTAATAGGCATTAAAATCGCTTGACAAACGGAGTCTAGAAACGTTTGATTTCAAGCACAAAACTGGTTTTTATATTTTGTAAAAAAATAAATATAGGAAAGCAAAAAAGTTAATCGAGTGAAACTGTCACAGATAATCTTAGCTATAATACTGTATTTTTTAAAAGTTGTTTCCTTTACGCATTCATACATTAGGAGCAGACAAGGAAATTTAAAATACTTACTTTTCAACTCTGCATCCGAAGAGAGAGTTTTTTTTTAATAACATAATAATAATAAGTTTTAGTGTTCAAGGGACGTACGTTATACTTCGGTAATAATTCGGATTGCAGGGTCTTAACTAATTCTCCGTTAAACTTCAGGTTGGTCGCAGAATTCTTGTAAATATTTTTTTTAGTGGCTTACATTCATATTTTTGATTGAAATTTATTTTTTATTTGTATTCTACTCAAGCGAAACGATAGGAAAACCTTCAATTTATCTAAAGCATATGTTTTGGTATTCATAATGTACACCAATTCGTTATAAAGATTAATCAAAATAGTGATTTGACATTAAGCTTCGCTTTAACAGAACTTAAACTATAACTTTGAAATTTGATGAATTGTTCAAATTCAAGTAATAATAAATCAAAAAAATAATATCATGTCGTAAAAGTATAATAAACGCCAAACAACTCGGTGTTGGTACACACTCTCTGCCTCATTCACATTCATACATCGTCTAATACATAAACTTCTGTCATTCTGACTTTTGAAATCTTGTTTACTTGACCTTCTACTTGACTTGACCTTGTGCATTCGTTCCACACACCCGAACCATCTAAGCGTTCCTTTCGTAGGATGGGTTGTTTCAGAGAATTTGAACAATTCTTCAAATTTAAAAGTTAATTTTCAAGTTCTGTGAAAGATTTTTTCAATTTATATTATTATTTCAATTCTGTCAAGCAACTAGCTTGAATAGCACTTTCACAGAACCCTAAAATTCTTCGAAACACACCGTCCTTAGAAATGAAGAAATCCTTAAATTGCATTACCAATAAACTTTTTATTTTCTTATACATAGCTGAATCTTAAAAACGCGGTCATTTTCGCTTTTTTGCATTTTGTTGCTAACTTTCTTGTTTCTTCAGATGACATTTGTAAAGTCATTGAAACAGTCTGTTTTTATTTACATCGAAATCAGGCCAGTTTTATTATGTTTCCGATATTTACTATTGTAAAACGATATTTTGATTTAAAATATACCTACGATAGTGCTGCAAATGGGTATTACTGCTTTTTTACATTTTCAATACAAGACAGATCGATATTTATTTATTGATATAAATTCAATAAAACAACCCATCCTTGATCTTACTCATCAGGCTAAACAGCCTTGAATTCTTTGCGAATCTCCACACATATACTATAGGATCTAATTATGCATTTGAATAAATTCTTCTTTCGTGTGGTGGGGGGGTCAGAGGGGGACATCTAGGTCTGCGAGCCATTCTAGGGCCTCAGGCGTCGCCATGTGAACCTCATCAATCCCGCCGGGGAATGAATGGAGCGGGCTTTCGTTGACCACATGTTCGGTGGTCTGCACCGCACCACATTCACACATCGCCGACTCTTTCAGGCCCCATCTGTGCATCACGTGGGCACAGCGGCTATGGAAGCACCTTAACCTATTGATGGCGTATAGGTTTGGCGAGGCAATGAGAACCCGGGCTGTCTCTCGGTGGGGTCCTGTATGAGATGGGCATTTCCCAAGTTGGCCGTTTGCCACTCAAGTTTCTACCTATCTTCTGGGGTGAGAGGCAATCGGAGGAGCCTCTCTCCTTCCGCCCAGAAGGGCTATGGGTTATTTGAACAAATAAGCGATGGCTTCGGGTTGTTGCTGCGTTGGTATAGCTACACGGTGAAGAGGGCCACATTTAGTGGTCAGATCTGAGAGTCAGAAACTTCCCAACCTTTATTTTACCTCAACTGTTTCCCTACACATTTATATTCAGCCTCAATTCATCAACATAAAAAGAAATTAATTTAGTATGCCATTGGCATACTGACTCATGACAGTTGTAACTTACTTACTCGATATTAACTTCAAAAATATATAAAGAAATACGATTTACAAGTAAGGTACAAGAAAATGCGGAAAGTTTTCAACAGGAGCAGTTTTCCTGCCTCTCCACCCCGCTCACTACTTACGCCACCCCTTTGAACCCGCCCTTCGAGAACGCTCGAAACGTTGGCGAATTTGACTTCCCGCCACGACCAGTCGCTCCATTGTCGGCGCAAAAATTAATAGCGACGCGTCACTACCATACCTCCCCCCCCACCCCACCCCACTTCACCGGGTCCTAGGTCATCGAAATACGGTCCTGCGTGCGAAGAAACAGAATTAACTTCGTGATAACAGGGAATAATTAAGATTTAAAATCTGTATTTATAATATAATATAATATAACATAAAATATTTACAATAGCGTTGTTTCTGCTATAGTGGTACGAGAACACGCCGTCAGATGGAATGCAGGAAAACACTTCTTCTTCTTGACATATAAATTTATTAATTCACAATATAATTGCAGAGGATCTTATTTTCCTCTGCTAAAACTTAAACTGAAAGAAATAAAGGTCTAGTTTCCTTTATTCTTCAGTTTTCCCTAGGTTTACATAAACCTAGTAATTATCTCACGACTGACTGCCTAGGTACGCATGTACCTACCAGTTATTTCAACACTCGCTCCTGCGTAGGTACGTCTGTACCTACCCGTTATAGCAACACTGCAATACTGTCCTTTTTCTAGGAGGTATCTGTATTTAAACTAAATTTTGAAGGATATTTTACCAAAATAAAGATGTTCCACCCGCTCGTTGGCAAACAACATTCTTAACATAAAATAAAATGCACTTAACTATTCTTAATGATACAAACGTGACTTAAACAATACAAATATTTTAAAGGAATTATTTTAAGGGAGATGAAACTTTATTTGGGGCTTTTATTACTATGGGACAGGGGTGGGAAAGGTATTGGAAAATATTTTTAGGCATAATGGTTTAACTAGGGTCATCATAAAATAGAGAGCGAACAGCTCTATTTGAAAGCTGCCGCCGCTTGGAGTAAAATGTCACTAATTCTTAAATCATAAATGATACACAAACAAGACAATATCTTTATAAAAATACCAGGCCAATGAATTGTTTTATTGTAGGGTCGAATCTGCAAATGTGGGAAACTACACTAAACTTGAAAATACGAACTGTGGGAACTGGCTTGAAGGTTAAATTTTACTGAGCAATATGTAATAGTCGCATTCTGGAAGATACAAGCGTATTATCCAAGGTGGATATTTTCAGTTGCGAACTTACCAAATACAAGAGGTCCATAAAATAATATTTCTCTGATGGTTTGTGAATAATGCTATGTCTCTATTGTTTATATTTCTATTATCATTTGATTTATGAATACCTACAACTTCTCTCCATGGCTATAAATGTTTTTTTTTTAATTTTAAAAAGAAAGACAAACATTCCCGGGTTACGAGTAACCTGACAATATTTGAAAATCTCCTACTACCACCAAAGTAAGCGGAAAATGTTGCTTGTGTTGTGATGGAGGACTTAGCCAGCCGAGGAATTGAACACACTATGACCGGTCTATGTATTTATAAATGTTTTGTTTTGTAATTTTTCGTTTTATATAATCTTTTGTTTTGTATAAATTTTTGTTTTCATATTCCTTTCTTACAAATTTAATTTACTTATTCCTTATTATGCTGTCTCAGTAGAGGTAAAGTCACAAGGAGGAAATCCATAATTGGTTTTATTTTGGCTATATAATACTTATGTACAAACTGAAATAAATGTAAACTATCAATTTCCCGAAAATTAATAAATACGTGAATATAAAGAAGAATTTCCGTCCCCTGCGGTAAAACTGGGGAAGAACGTTCGATCCTTAGTAAAACCGACAAACATTTCTTATTCTTTGAAATTGGTTATTAGCGGGCCCAAGAGATGGAGCAATTATTAATGTTCTAAGGTTTTAAAAGCTAAAAAACATTATGAATAAAATAGGTTATTTTCTCATAGTTCCTATTTATAAGTTTTGAATCCCAACGCATTTCATTTAAACCTACAATATAAAAGGACCAAGGATCCAAGGACCCCCTTACGCCCCCGCCCCCGGCAGGGTCCTAGGAAGGGAGAGGCACTCCATTTCCTGCAGACGAGATGTGAAGTGGACGTCCTGCGCAGATGTGGTACAGTGCTTGCTGCGGACTTAGGCGCGCGCGGACCGCGCAATCTCTCTTTTTTATTTTCTTTTATAAGGTATGGTACGAGTATAATATGTATAACAATTTTACCAAGAACAGGTTTGTACCATGGACGTTCAAATTGATAAATTGGGTATCATTTCCAAGACTTGGAGGAAAATCACGTACCATATTTCAATCACCATATTTGTGGCACAAGGAGGGTTAGAGAAAACTCCAAATAAAAACACACTAACCACTAACCACATAACGGTTATTAAACTTCTTCGCCAAACAGACGTGTCATCATTTCGTACTCCTGCTGAGGTGGCAACCAGGCGGCTGCCGTTGACTTAGGACATTTGACATAAATGTATTCCTAAAACCGTTATTTCTACAAAATTAAACTACACCTATCCGAAATAATAATGTCTGTAATACTGTGCGTTACGTTAAATATTTCTGCGTAGTAAAATGCGTAAAATAATTCACGTTAAATGATCTTTTAATTTTCAATATTTGAATTTATGTGGTAACCAAGCGATAAAGTAGACACCAAAGTTGATTAACTAACGAACCATTAAGCCTTATTGCGTGAATCTTAATGAGTAATTATATGTTTGAAATTGTGTGGTGTGGTGAATGAATGTGTTTTGTTTTGAATTAGTGTTGCATGAGGAATATTTAATGACTGGTTTTGTCTGGTTTATCTGATGGGCACTCTTAATTGAATTTGTTTAAGTAAATGTAGAGGTAGCTATTTTTTGCAAGAATGGTAGATCTGTGGAATTTCTACGGCTTTCTCCTCTTTACTAATATGGCGATGATAGTCCCGAAGATCAAGGTTTCCAAGCGCGGGTGTTTTTTTAAATTTTAGCGCCAAATTAGACTTTCCGCAAAATATTCATATATTATGATCTATTTGATATTTTTCGATGAAACTTTCAGTGTTTTACTTTAAAAAAATGTCTCTATTTATTTACTTAGCAATGTGTGTGTAATTCTTTTTTTATGAACAAAAACTTTCTACTTTCTTTTATGAAGCCGTTTGACTTTTAGCAATATTAATTTACATTACACATGCGCCAGTGTTGCCAGCGTACATAGATTTATAATATGAATATTGGGCTGGCTAACAACAGCACGACCGTGCTTGGAAGTTTGGCAGAAAATCATCGGAGGTTTCGCCTATCGATCCGATATTGTAAAGTCTTCGATTTTCACTGGTGTAAAACCTCAAGATTCCTGAAGAAACCTGTAACTGCTTGCGATCTCCACGATGCTCCAAGCCCCGGACCACGGAGGGTGGTTGGTTGCCCCTGCCTATAGTTCGCTGGTCGAGTGGCCTATATTATTTTTTGAAGCGTGGAATGTTACGCGCGGTAGAAAAAATGTCCACTTTTTGTGTTTTGGTTTTCAAGTTGATTTTTCCTAGTACTATTAACTTTTCCGACTACTAAAAAGGTAGCATACTCTCAGTATCGCCTTGCTAAAGACCACTATTCAATATCGTCACATTTATTGAAATTCTAACCACAATAACCCTTACTAAACAAATTCTTCGCCAAACAGATGTGTTGTCATTTTATGTGAGGTGTATTTTTTAATACTCTTAGAATCGCAATGATTTCCTATTAGACCGAAAATTTTCTTAAAATGGCATTGCCCGTGTTCGGTGACCAGGTCTGACTAACTAGATTCTTCCCAACGTTCTCTCGCCGTCCCCTTCCCTTGACCACTCCAAATAAAAACACACTAACCACTAACCCCATAACGCTTATCAAACTTCTTTGCCAAACAGACGTGTTATCATTTCGTACTCCTGCTGAGGCGGCAACCAGGCGGCTGCTGTTGACTCAGCACATTTGACAAAAACGTATTCCTAAAACAGTAATTTCTAAAAAATTAAACTACACTTATCCACTATAATAATGTCTGTGATACTGTGCGAGATGTGAAATATTATTAACTAACCAAACATCACGCCGTTCTACTGAAGGGGTAGGCAGAGAGGATGGACAGCCAAACAATTCAGTCTTGGCAGACACACCTTGCCTCATTCACATTTATACATCGCCTCGTATATGCTCTTCTGTTATTCTGACCCTTGACCCGACTCAACTTGATCGTGCCATGTCTTCCTCGATCGTCTCCTACTTCTTCTACCATCCACATTTGAAATGTGTATTTCTTTTGTTTAAAAATTTGACAGATCTAAATCTGAATAATTAATGATTTTTTACGTTCACCAACGGTGTTCAATCGAAAAGTAAATTTCTGTTATAAAACGGAGGGTAATATTTTATAAATATTTTCAGCAAATCGTACAATATTACATTATCCCGTGATTTTTCATGGGTCTGTGATAGTATTATAATAATAATAAATAAATACAGATATGAACAAACTTACAGTGGGTGACCAAATTATAAGTTACACATGGAAAACTTACATTATCATCGATTGACTCCATTTATAGAATTAAGCGTAATCTATACGAGCACTTTGTTGTATCTTACAAATTAGAGTATCGTTGGTAATGTAGTTTTAGTGATTTGTCTTATATGTAGTATTGTTCTAGTTTATATAATATTTTATGTTACTGTTAAATGTTTTACTAATATTGTTTTATATTCCGTTTATCACTTATTAACTTCTGTTCTTAAAATCCATGTAAAAGCCCGGCTGGGCGTAAAACCAAAAAGCACAATAGAAAAATTTCTTCGTAATCCATTCGCACATTTGTTACTGTTTCCTGTCAAAGAAAGTTCTAGTTTCAACGCAGTACTGCCGTACTGCCTCTTATTTATTTATTGCGTCTCATTATAGATAAATCACGTTTTTTCTCATAAAAATCAACCTCACTAAGCCTGCTGTTATTGAACACGGAAAAGAAAAATACGCAACCCAGGCACCCCTGCTAAGTCACAAAACGTAGCGAACTACTTGGGGTGACCAATGGCAGAGTGTTGGTTATCCAATAAATGGTTCCCGGAGCGGCGACACCCATACCCGCATCAGAATTTTTTTAAAATTTATTAATTATTTGTGTTTTTTACAATAAATATACAATGTTTACAAATCATACTGTTTTAAATTATAGTACACTTCTATTAGAAGCATTTGCTTGTGGATGGAAGAGGAGTGTACATTTGCGAAAAAATAATATAACTAGGTTACAAACTAAAAAAATAAAATCCATACAAATTATTGTATTTGGAAGGAAGAAAAAATATATATTATGGAGGATAAATAGAGTATATTAGGATAATTTGTGAGATTTTCAAGTGAAACTAGAGGAATGAGAAATTTTTAATTGTTTATCCATTTGCGGCCCACCCATTTCACCCTCGGCCATACACAATTAACATTTTTCTTATTAAGGCGATGCCATACGTCATGTAATATTTTGAGGCTTAAATTCCCGCTTAACACCTTCCACCTGTTTTGATTTATGCAAGAAAAAAACATGGGCAAAAAGTGCCTTTTATTTTATTTTGTGGATGTTCAGGCATAAATATTTAAATGTTTTCCGATCATTTTATAAATAACTTAATTTGCCACATTATACAATAAAATCATAACCGAAAATGGGTTCGTAAGTAGGAAATTTTTAACAATAAAGCAGTTTTTATAGGCCTTATAAATTATTTTTTTCTGGGCTTATAAAAAGTACTCTAATGTAAAAAATACTCGATTATTTCAAAGGCCAAGATGTATTATATTCGCGGTATTTATTTAAAGCTTCTGAAACATTTCTAGGCGACCAAATTTTCAAACAAAAACGCGTGATTTTGCATCAATACGTATGGCATCGCCTTACAGAATATTATTGACTATACATCATAAACATGTATAAAAAGTTGAAAATATAAATAATTAGAAAAATTCTAGTGTAAATTATAATTTAGCCATCCACTGTACATACCAAAAAGGTTCAGACATCCAAGGCCTCTGGGCTTGGCAGTGGTGGTACTCTATTATTGTTTGTGTGCGTGTGCGTGGCGCGTGCAATTGACAGTTTCTGGAATACCGCCTTATGGTGGCATGGTATAGGTGAACCTCCTGTTTTGATTGTACCTCCAGAATAGGCTGTAGGTGCTACCTATAACCTAGAAGTAGGCACTATGGGTTGTGCTTGAATATTTCCTGAAGATTTGTTTGGAGAATAATGATTAAAGTCTTTGTTATTTGGTGTAAGTATTGTAGGTAACGTGAAATGGGGTGATTTTGGTCAATTTTCAACTTTTAAATTAAAAAACTTGTTTTATAAAAAATCATTTTAGTCGGAAAATTTAACGTCGTAGAATTTAATCTATTGAAAGATATGTTTATTATAATAATAGTAAATTTGCTTGGGGAGTGGGAGGAAAGGAGTGAGGGAGTCACCCCACACCTTTGATATACCATTTTTATAAGCTAACTTACTGAAGTCCCCGGCGTTGCCCGGGTTTTAGGCAGTTTTTCTAAATCTGGTAAACACTCTAATTTTTTGAAATTTGGAATAAAATCTCTTAACTATATTGCCTACACACTCTATAACTCTCATCCAGATAAAAACAGCTAGCATATAAAAAAATTTAAATTAAGGATTTAAAATATTATTTTTAAAAATCATATAAAAATTAAAATACTTAATTCTAGTCGTGTTGTACTTTGTCTTGGTTATTTCACTCCTGTTTCCTTTGTTTCTTCTTGATTGTTCTTCTTAACATCCGCTTTTCTATTTTTGTACTGTTTTGTATGTGAAACTTTTAAATTTGATATCAAAATATCATTGTAAAAATGTACCTATTCTATTATGTACTCCCACCTATGTATTATAAGTTCTTTTTAAAAGTGTGTTGAATTTTCACTGTGTTGAGTTATCATGGAACCAGAAATTTCATACAGACAGAAAATTTCTTCTTGTTTTGAAGGTCAAGTGTGCAATAAAACTGTGGATTTGTATAAAAATCATTCCAAACAATCCGACCACATTCATTCATACAGACATTCTTCTTTTATAAGAAAATACACCTTAATCTAAACACATTAATGAATATAACTAAGATATCTTATATTTCTTACACACCTTAACGAAAATAACTGAGATATCTTATATATCTTACACACAACAAGGGGGGAGGGTACGGAATTAAATATTTGATTTAATTCTCTTCAATATGCATTTAGTAAACTGAACTAAAGACAAATGGAAAATATCGGCTGAATATTTTTATGTAATTTATTTAAGAAATTTAAGAACATTTTCAGTTCATTTCCAAAATTATAAGTAAAAACATTCGTTGTACTATTCAACCGGCATTTTACACTAATAACAAAATGAAGAAATATATTCTTAATAATAAAGATAGCGATAATCTTACTAAAAAATCAGGAGTTTATAAACTCAATTGCAATGATTGCAATTTCTTTTACATAGGTAGGACCAATAGAAACATTGAAGTTAGAACTAAAGAACATCTCAGAGCTCTAAACGGAAATTGTGAATCTGAGTTTGCAGATCATCTTTTAAATAACGATCACACATTTGATAAAAACTCGGGTCTTAAAATACTTCACACAGGATATAAAGCTAATAAATAATTTAGAAATTAGAAAACGTGTAAATAAAAAAGCAGACTTAATTAATAAGCAAAAAAATGGTATAAACCCACTTTTAAATATTTTTCCACTAAACTGGTCTTTCTCGACTAACAATATTGTAATTCCCAATTCTGAAAAACTCCGCCCACTCTTACCCCTCCCCACTTCTTCAACTGTTCAATTTTAATCTATATTTAATTTTTGACTTTAGTATATACTTATTCCTGATGAGGTGAACTTTGTTCATGAAACATGTAGAGGTTATACAGGGTGTATCGGCACGTACCCGACAAACTTTAACCAGCTATTCCTTAGCATATTTGGAGTAAAAAATCTTATATGCACTTTGCTGTCCGGTAACGTTTTTTTTAATAAAAAAATTATTATTCATATTTTCACCACATGTCACCACTGTTTTATCCTTTGTCAAATTTTGAAAACCCATCAGGCAATATTTTATTCAAATTCCGTTGAATAATGCACGTGTGTACCTATATTGGCGCACTTTTACAATCACAACGAAATGGCACGGCACCATTCGTCTCATTTTTAACTATTATTATTTAGTGTGTGCGAAAGAGCGAAGACGCTTTTCGACATACTTGCTTATAACAGCTGTTGAACACGAAAAGCAATGCCAATGACAGTGATGGAGTGTGGAAATTTTAATTTTTTTTGTTTTTAATTGAAAAAAAAAATGCTACCGGACAGCAAAGTGCCCATAACATTTTCTACTCGAAATGTGCTAAGGAATAGTGGTTAAAGTTTGTCGGGTTAGTGCCGATACACCCTGTATATACATTAAAGTGATGTAAACAAAGTTATTTGTGTTTTAATATAATATTGTATTTTGTGCATTTCCTTCTGAAAAATTAATGTTGTGTGTAGTTAGTTAGCTATAACAAGTAACCATCATTTATGTAAATGGCGCTTGTGCCGTTAATTCTAATGAAATAAAAATATATAAATACATTTTGAAATCTAAAATGATTTCTGTTTTAAAGTCCTGCATATTTGGCATCAAGTAACCGTCGCCCTGTAAACGTGCGTTCAATAATGTACGGTCCTATATTTTGCGGTAACTATCTAAAATGGAAGTTGGTACCTATCCAGCCACATATAATAATAAATAGTCTACATGCAGTATCGAGCAACGTGCTTATCCGATATCCATGTGCGCCAATCTGCGGGCTGCGGTCCGCTTTGGGGCCGGGCCACAAACCGAACAGCGAGGGCGACGGGGCACCGGGCCCTGTCCACCTTTATGCGGACCGTATTTCAGAGACCACCGCACTCCTATTGGCGGTTTTTGTCTGAGCCACAATGGCGGACCTACCCGATTGGCTGGCAATCTGAAAATGGCGTACTTGTAATTATAATCTAGTTTAATCGCTTTTAAGGCGAAGCTTATTGCCAAATCACTGTTTTGATTAATCTTTATAACGAATTGGTGTACATTATGAAAACCAAAAAATATGCTTTAGATAAATTGAAGGTTTTCCTATCGTTTCGCTTGAGTAGAATACAAATAAATAAATAAAATACTCAATAAAAAATACAAATGCAAAATACTACAAAAAATATTTTTTCAATTGAAATGTATGAACGCGTAAGGGAAACAACTTTTAAAAAATACAGTTTTATAGCTAAGATTATCTGTGACAGTTTCACTTGATTAACTTTTTTGCTTTCTTATAAAATTATTTACAAATTAAGTAAAAACCAGTTTTTTGCTTGAAATCGAACGTTTCTAGACTCCGTTTGTCAAGCGATTTTAATGCCTTATTATTTTTTTTTAATTTGATTTTAATTACTTACGATATAAATTATAACAAGAATATTCACATTTTTGGCTTGTAGCTTCCTCTTAAAAATTGATTAGAAATTTAAAACAAACAAAAAAAACTATTGGTAATGATTTTTCAATCAGTGATTAAATTATTAAATCAATGTCATCGTTAAACGAGTATATCTGCAGAGTTTCAGTTCAGATCAGATGTCGGGAAGTGGGTTAATTTTTACTTTATTAGGACCTATTTATTAAGCGTCATATTTGTCAATATCATATTTCAAATTCAGAATTAACAATGTCATCTTGCAACTAATTTTCCCATATTTTTGGCAGGTACTTTTTTAAATGATCAATGTTCTAATGAATTGGTTTGTAACCTACATAGTGTCTCAGATAAAAATGTCGGATTTTTATTTATATGGGATACCTATTGACTTTTAAAAAAAAGTTAAAACTATTTCAATTTATTTTATTTTTATTTCTTGCTAGAGCAATCCCGTTGAGTTACAAAACTGATTGTAGGACGGAAGGAACTTACAATGGTGGGAGTTAGTAGGTATAATTTTACATTGGTATTTTGATATAAAAATTAAAAGTTTTACTTACAAAACAGTACAAAAATAGAAAAAAAAGAGGTTAAGTAGAACAAACAAGAAAAAACAAAAAAAGAAACAGACAGGAATATACACATAAGCACAAAGCCAAGGGAGGAATTTACAAAAAGGTACTTACCCACTAATACATTGTTAAAAATAGATTATGCTCGATTAAAAATAGAGGGGATTGGAAAAGAGAGAGAAAGAAACAATACAAAATACAACACGGCAAAAATTACGTATTTTTTTCATATGTTTAAAAAAATATTCTTTTCAAGGATAACTTTGCATTTTTATGCTGGCTGTTTTTATACATATATGGAAGAGAGTTATAGAGTGTGTAGGCAATATAGATATACATATTTCATTCCATATTTTGTAGTGTGTGTTAGAGGAATGCTGATTTTATTGCTATTCCGAGTATTATGGTTGTGGATGTCTTGATTGTAAAGTAGCTTGATGTTAGTGTGGGTTGATTGTTGGGTAATTTGTAAGATGGTGGTCATGATTTCATGTTTGGGAAGGGCTGTGATTGGAAGGATATCAGAAATTGAATATTTGTCGTTGACGTGTGTGTCCCATGGAAGACCAAGAAAATTTCTGAGAGCTCGGTTTTGGACCACCTGCAGATCAGCTATCAGTTTCTTTGAGGCAAAGCCACAGATACAGCAGAGATAGGATATATGTGAATGTACCATGGCATAATACACCAAAGATAGTAAATGGTTATACTCATTAATGTAATATATCATTGAAGAAGAAGATATAGTAGCAAATCTAAGTGAAATGTGAAAACAGAACAAATACAACTAGGAATCGAACCCTGGATTGTCATACCGGGACAGCGTCTTAACGATTTGACCATTCATCTACACACTATTTAGGTTATAAACCAATTTATTAGAACGTTGTGATCATCAAAAAAGTAGCTGCCAAAAATATGGAAAAAATTACTTGCAAGATAATATTGTTAATTCTGAATTTGAAATACGAGTTCGAAAAATATTACTTTAAATACCCAGATCCCAATGGTCGAATGATTAAGACGCTCTTCTAGTAACACAGGAGATCATGGGTTCGTTTCCTAGTTGTGACCGTAATCTTTTTATTTTATGTAACTTTTTCTTTTTCACGTTTTGCTTATGTTAAGATTTGTTTGGGCTTGATGAAGTCTTCAATAACAGACGCATGTTTTTTTTTGTTTTTTATTGCACAAAACTGCATTTCACTTTGTTTAAAGTTAAAAAGAGTTAAATTATTCCCGACCCAGACAAAACACTTTTACTAATGGTCTGACGACCATAATGACTGCTTGTTACTATTTTATAGGAGAGAAGAAGTGAGGAATACAGTCGTCGAGGCTTTTTATAATCTAAACAAGAAACATACATTGACAAGCTAATTGTAAACAAACACTGTCAAAGAAAGCCAATTGATAAGCAAAACATCTGTTTTATCTGTTAGCCCTAGTTTTACCTCTGACCGCTAGGTGCTAGGCAGGAGCCTGTAAAGTAACTGGTGGTGAACTTTGCTAATGGTTCATACATTTTTAACAGCTTACATTTGTTAGAACTATATATATAGATATAAATAATTGGTTTCATCAATTAGGTAGAAAGGAGAGTGAACTTTTACTACACAAAAAATGAAATCAAACACAAACCAAAAACAACAACAAATACTCCAACAAAAAATAAACCATGTAAAAGATACCTTTATGTTCTAATCTTTATCATTATGTGTGTATATATACCTACCTAGTACTTTTAAATTAGAATGCTACCCAAGCAGCAGTTAATCTTATGTTTAATTGGATATTTTATTTTATTCTATTTCTTCTCTTTGTTATTCATATTTATACAAAATATGTTAGTAGGCTTAGGCACCAGTTAAAAGTACATATACCTATTATTTCATTATTATTTTAATACTATACTTATCAAAATGTTAATACTCATCCTAATTTTACTTTCCTTAAGCGGGAATCCTTCTAGTTGGGCAGTCAAAACATTTCTTAAATAATGTATAATCTTTTAATAAAAAATAAAAAAAAATAGTAAAAAAAATGAAGGTGACCGGGTATCTCATCAAAATGACAATTCAACACACCTACAAAAAGTGGTATAAAGTCATAAAAAGTGATGAAACAAAAGCTAAATTAATTAGTTTTTTTTTTTTTTTTTTTTTTTTTTCATAGGAAGCAATTACTTTGTGGTTAGACATTATATTATAAAATAAAACACAAACACTTTGTATTTAACCACGAATTTATTATTTCATATATCGACCGGTTTCACTTCGACCAAGCTTCTTCAGGATATAATAATAACTTATTATTATTATATCCTGAAGAAGCTTGGTCGAAGTGAAACCGGTCGATATATGAAATAATAAATTCGTGGTTAAATACAAAGTGTTTGTGTTTTATTTTATAATAAATTAATTAGATTACATAGGTAACTATCAAACCTAGTTTATGTTTCATTACTTTTAATGACTCGTATATAACTTTTTGAAGGTGTGTTGAATTTTTGTTTTGATGAAATATCATGGAACCTTTACTGTAAATCGATGTTCAATGCTTTGTATACTATAGAAGCAATGAACTGGAGTTATCGTCGTTGAACAAATGTGGTTTAGTTAGTTAGTTGGTTCTATCAATTATTTTGAAAACACAAACCTTCCTAGAGCGCCGATCATTCAAGCTAAATCTCCTGGCACAGGTGGCGGCTAGGGGCAGATGACACCCTTATATTACTACCCCAACTTGGGGATACCCCCTTCTCCATGTTGACCCACCCCCAAACCAGGGGGAGGTGAGGCTTATCACACCCGCACAGGAACTGTGTGGTGAAATTCGCACTTGTCTGATTGAGAAGGGGAGGGTTGAAAATCGTTGGATTAAGGTTTAGAGTGCATTACATCGATTAGTCTAACTTTACAAATAAAACATAACGTTGTTTCCCGGAACGGGAAGGCAGAGAAACCGCCAAACAACATACAACACACAATAAATAACAACTACCACAAATATTAGAAACACTAGATCTCAAGGTCAAAAACATATCCAACAAGCAACTGCAAATACAACATTTGGGAAAAAAAGCTTCCTATAGTAACTAACTAACCAACACGCCGTTTCCCCGCAGAGGTAGGCAGAGAGGACGGACCGCCAAATAACTCGGTCTTGACACACACTCCTTGCCTCATTCACATTCATACATCGTCTCATACATACTTTTCTATTATTCTGACTCTCGACATGGTATCTGATTCACTTAGTCGTGCCATGTCTTCCTCGGGTGTCCCCGACTTCTTCTACCATTCACATTTGCATCGTATATCCTCCTTACACTCATTTCTTCGCTCATTCGCTCTACATTTTTTTTTTTTATTTTTTTTATTTATTTTTTTTTTTTATTTATTTGCAAAAACAGTACAAAAACCAATACATTGCAAAAGCGGTAAACAAATTATTGAAGAAAATTTTATACATAAGTATACAGTTAAAACATATGCAAAAGCGGTAAACAAAATATGGAAAAAAAATTATACATAAGTATACAGTTAAAACAAATACAATATTTCGCGCTTAAAGTCGTTGTAGGACATATGGAAAATATCCAAGTTAGCTGGAAGGGAGTTAATTAACCTAGTGAGTCTTCCCAGGGGCATCACCATTGGTAAGTTAGTTCTGGACCTGGGAAGAATTAAAGGCCTCTCGTGAAATTATCCGGGACATAAAGTCCTATTTTTGACAGAATGTCTGGAATTGATACTAAACCATTCAGAAGCTTGTAAGCCATCATCAATAGTGCGACGTCCCGTCTGGAACTAAGGCTGCAGATATTCAGCATTCCCGAGATAAATGCTGTTGGAAACAGCCATGGGTAAAAACCAAACTCTCTCATATAGAGGTATCGTAAAAATTTCTTTTGAATTTTCTCGACCATTAGTACATAGACAGTGTCCTCTGGCCCCCATACCTGAGATCCACTCTCGAGAATGCTACGCACTAAGCTAAAGTAAAGCAGCCTAATGACTGCAAGGTTTGTCAGTTCCTTTGAATTGTGTATGACAAAACCTAACATTCTTGTAGCTGATTTACAGATCTTTTCAATGTGAGCGTGAAATGTTAAGCGAGCGTCATACACAATTCCTAAGTCCTTATAAGTCACCGTATGCTTTAGTGATGTATCTTTCATTTTGTAATTAAAATATACGATCTTTTGTGACCTCGTAAAACACATAACTGAGCATTTTTGGAAGTTGAAACCGAGTTTGCTGTCAATACTCCAGTCAATAATTGCATTTATATCTTCCTGGAGCTTTTTACAGTCTTCTAATGATCTTATTCTTAAGAACAGTTTAATATCATCTGCAAAAAGTAAAAAACGGACGAATTTGATTTTTCCCCGAATATTATTTATAAAAATTAGAAACAATAAGGGTCCTAAATTGGAACCCTGCGGCACACCAGAGTTTGTAGGATACGCGTTAGAGTTAAAACCACCATAGGAAACGAATTGTTCCCTTTCTTTTAAATAGTTAGCAAAGAGTTTAATTAAGTTTTCGGAAAAACCAATTTCTTCAAGCCTACTTAAGAGCACTAAGTGATCAACCTTATCGAAAGCTTTCGCAAAGTCATGGTATGACGTGTCAACTTGCTCATTATTATCGAGCGCTCTCGCCACGTAATCAGTATATGCCATCAAGTTTGTAGTGGTTGATCGGCCACGTCGAAATCCGTGTTGTTGTTCGATCAAGAATGGTTCAACCTTGGCATATACATATTTATGAATAATTATTTCGAATAACTTGGCAGGTGCGGAAAGAATTGCTATAGGACGGTAATTGGTTGCCTGACACTTGTCACCATCTTTATGTAGAGGGGTAACTTTTGACAGCTTCCACAGTTTAGGAAAAATTCCGTTTTTAATCGTAAGATTAAATATATGTAGAAGTGGATTAGACAGTGGTTCAGAACAACCCTTAATGACGAAGGGTGGAATGAAATCAGGGCCAAATGATGTTTTTGGTTTCAATTTTCTTATTGCTAAACTGAAATCCATGTTATTAACGTTTTCTATAGATATGTTTTGAGCTTTTGTCAATCCAATCTGTCCTGGTACGTAAGAATCAAAATCAGCTTTTTCTGGATTATAGACAGATTGGAAATATTTTGCGAAAGCTTCCGGTACGTCAGTTCCTTTGTAAGTACAATCATTCAGAATAATATGATTTAAGAGGCCTCTGTCATTTTTTTTGTCAGAAACATATTTCCAAAACGACTTTGGATCGTGTTTAACATTATTCTCTACCTCCACAATATATTTTTTGTGTGCTATTGAAATGCTATGTTTAATTTTTGTACGATAGGATTTGAATAACTCGTGTTCACTATCCAAACCTGATCGTTTCCACCGTCGATGGTATACAAGCTTCGTCTTTATGTCCCCGATAATCTCACGCGAAAACCATCTAGGATAGTTTTCATTTCGCGGCGCTTTTTTTCTTAGAAAACATTTGTCAAAATACGCGTATAGGGTATCGTAGAAGTACTTAACTGCTTCGTCAACATCGGAGATCTCCAAGATAGCCAGCCAATTGTGGTCACGCAATTGGCTGTACAGCTTCTCAAAGTCTCCTTTGCGGAAATTCCAACCACGAAAGTTATTTTCTGAATGTAAACAACGACTTTTCAACGGTCTGTCATGATCAAGACTAATTTCTGACACAAGTGTCGGGTGATAATTATCTTCTTGAACAAGACAGAAATCGGATTTTTTTGTAAACATACTAAAGTTACTTAATACTAGATCCAAAGTACGATTACATGAGTTAAGTACTGTATTAAACTGCTTCAATTGAAAAAGTTCCATAACATATAAAAGCTCAGTGTTCACTGCACGTGGATTTTGTGAAGAATTAATGTTAAAATCACCAATCACTAAGATTTTTTTATCAACAAGGTAAGTTAAGTTACTAATTAAAGTTTCGAAAAAAGTCGTGTAAATATGCGTTTTTGAACTGGGTGGGATATAAACAGAACAAATAAATAAACATAAGCCTTGAATTGTGACTTTGACCCATAAATTTTCGTCTCCCGTTTCCAGATGGGAAAGTCGTTCGGCTCGCATGTTTTCTTCGTTTAGTAAAGCGAGCAGTAGTCCACCACCTCGTGTTTGTTGAGTGCTTCTGTCTTTTCGGAAAACTGTGTATCTGCTGTCGAAAATTTGCGCGTTAAATATCGAATCGTTTAGCCAAGACTCCGTAATCACGATGAATTTATGTTCTTGGTTAAGAACATTTTCTAGAAATTGATTCATCTTAGACCTAAGTCCTCGCACGTTCTGGTATAGTAGCAGTCATTTTGATTCGGTCGGCTTTTTCGCGTTTTCTTGACCTGAAATGCGTTTATTATAATATCTAAAATGACGGACAACCACTCCTCGGGGCCATAGTTCTTCTTTTAGTAGTAAATCTATGTTCTGCTCGTCGACTCCTATTTTAAAGGATGAGTATTCTTTAGAAAACGCCATAAACTTTTCAGCATTACAGCTGAGAGCTGTATTCGTTTTGACATGGGAAATGACTTCCTCCGTCGTCGTGTCGGGATCTAAGCGTGAAACGATAATAAATTTTTGTTTGGGTATTACTTTAATCTTACTCGAGTCATTGGTTCCTACGACTAAAATTTTGTTTTTATTGCGTAAGGCGGCACTGTATGATAACAATGGGCAGGAGGGCGGCTCGGTGCGGGGGGTTTGCTTGACGTTAACGCCGCTGCTCTCAGCCGGTGTAACCGACTCGGAGGCGGGGGCGGGCGCAGGGGAAACGGTAACTGGTTCACTGCTGTTTGCCAAACGAGGCTGGCTGACTGCAGGTGTGAGAGAGATGGTATCAATATTCTCGCCTGAGTTTGAATTTTGGTTGATTTTTGTTTTCGATCGCGTTGTAATCACCTTGTCATTCGCACTGTAGGTACTCCGAAAGACTTCAATACTCGTAACGAGCCGCGAAATGATATTATTTTGAGTGATTATTTCATTCGATAATTGCCGAATTATTCGCTCCTGTTCGAGATTTTTAGTTTTCATTGACGATAGTTGCGTGTAGCAATCATCCAGTACTGCGATGCTTTGCTTATTAGACATATTTATTATTATTATTCGTTAACAAAATACGCGCGACGAAACTGTGTGCGTCTTAACTCGTGACTCAGGAATTACTGAAATGCCAACCCTTTAAGCGTCCCTTTCTTGAACGATCTTAATAATTTGATCACATTATTAAGTCCCCGCATACCCGATTTCTACAGATTTATAACAAGTTTCTCGGTAACTCTTTAAGTTTTTAAGTTCCAAAAAAATAAATATGTTATTTATGAAGATAATATCTATACATTTGTTATGCAGAAATTTTAACTTTATGAAATTCCCTCGATAGAAAAAAATCTCAAAGTAAGCTTCGAAAATAATTAAAAATCACGTTTTCTCCTGTTATTTAATATTTTATAGGCATGAAAAAAATCACAGTGTATCTTTAAATGCAACTAAAGCATTGGTCCAGAGATTTTTACTCAATTTCAAACTAGTCGTGTTTTATTAAATATTTTCACAATTTTCGCTTAATTATTATCGTTTTTTAATATTAGCCCTCTCCCTCTAACATTCGTATTTACATATCTCTCTTTCAAACCATCTTTGAATGCTTACTACGGGGCCTTAAACTATCATATTTTTTTATCGGATTGGCACCAGTGGCGTGTCCCATAACGCAGCCCATGACAGTATGGGCAATATGGCCGTAATATGTAGACTCAGGGCGGGGGCAGTGTCGCGTGCCTTATCGCGGTCGGGCCGAACACTCTCCCTAGCCCTAGCCCTTCATCTGGCCCTAAACAGACATTACCGTTACGTTGCGCCCATGGAATATGTGTACACAGGATGTGTGATTGCGTACTCATCACGTGTCTGAGGGGAAATATGGAATAGACCAAAAATTACAAAAAAAAATATTAAAAATGATAATATAAAGTGATTTATATAAATGAAATTCAAAAAAATTAAGTTATTTTTTTTTCAATTATTTTGATTTTTCGTTCTTGTGTTAATTAAAACCAATGTCAAATTCTTTTACGAAGTCTCTACCCAGCACAGTGATTGAACCATCCTTTACAACACAAAATTTAAATTACTTTAATTATAGATACCATTGAAATTAATTGACAAAAATAAACATCCAAGTAACAGTAACTTACAATTATTGTAACCCTTCATATAAATAAATCAAAAATATTTAATTAAGATAGGAACTTGTTATATGGCACAAAATTAAGGTTTATAATTAACAAATTAATATCAAAATATCAGTCTACACAGTGACCACACATGTCAACATTATGCGGACCACAAATAGCCTTTCTAAATCTGGTGCAACGGTGTTTGGTCACCCTCCGGGCCTTGGATGGGCACAGGTAGCAAATTTTAAGCACGTTTAACGTAGATGGAACCGGAGCTTTTATTGTAGAAGATTCGCCAACATTAACAATAAATATAAGAATATATGAATGTACGCACCTTAAAAATAAAAATTGTTGTTATAACTAAAGTTTCGTCCAGCGGACGACGAGATGGTCATAGGGCACGTCCTAGTATGCGTGTGGCCGCAATCGCGTCACGTGCTGCACTGTTTACTCAAATTAGGAAGGTAATGAAAGAGTCAAGGTCGGAGAGCGGGGAGAAGTAGGTGATTTCGAATTTCGCCGAGTAGCGCGTCGTCGCCTCGACGAGCGATTAGTTATCTAGGGTTAATTGTACATCTTTAAAGTGGTCCCAATAATCTTTATCCGATAGGATCGATATTCCTGCACCAGCGTCAAATAGTCCTTTTGTGATAATACCGTTATTAACTTTTAACGACAAATCAATGGGATCGGTATTCTTTGCTCACCTTGAATTTAATTCACTTGAATTAACAAACAGAGACGAGAGTTCCTCCATTTTTCCAAGACAATTTTTACTAAAATGTCCCTTATTTTTGCAATTAAAACACTTCACGTTTTTTGATCTACAATTGCTGGAATCGTGATTATTTAAATCACAATATTTGCATTTCAACTGTTTAAAGCCGAGGTTCCCCAGGGGTCGGTATCGGCATGCTGGGGGTCTATGTCAGCGAGAAAAAAAAATTGGGGGTCCACGAGATTCAAATGGGGGTACATACGAGCGGACCCCCATTTACCTCAAGTCAACATTTAGGAGTTGAAATGAAATGGAAATGATACAATAGACCTAACACAAATATAATAGACTGAGAAATTACTTATTTGATATTTGTATTTTTATATTTCTTAAAGTTGTTAATTGAGGTATATAAATAGAGTCTACGTTCCTTTTCTCGTCAGAATTAATATATTCAAGCAAAACAATGTACATTGGAAGCCGCGAGTTTTCCTAGTTCCCCGACTTGTTTTTGAAAAACGTCAAGGGTGATAATGACGTTCAACATTTAAATGCACTTCACATAGACTTCAAAACTAAGTTTGAGGACATTTTGACTATGAAAATGGAACGTTGAAGAATCGTATATCGTGTTACAAGAAGAACTGACCGGAATAAGCACTGACAAGGAACTTAAGGGGCAGTTCTGTAGAAAGAAATTCCCGTTGCTTATCCTGCTTCATTTTCATTTGGTGTAATACCTCACAAAGGTTCCCCTGTTTGCACAATGTAAAGACAGAGCAACTATACCGCCACCCGGTTGTTGGACAGGCAAGAAAAGGCAGTTTTTTTACTAAAAAATTATTGATTATCACATGGGACGTTATTAGTTTTAGGAAAATTCAACATTCGGCAGGCAGGGGATCTACGAAAAAAAAAATTTGGCAAGTGGTCTACGGGGCAAAAAAAGTTTGAGAACCTCTGGTTTAAAGCCTGCTGACATGAAGGCTGCTCCATTATCAGAAACTAAGGTTTGTACACTACCGAAATAACTAGCTACTTTCAGTATCGCTCTAGTGAAAGAGCTGAATCAAAACGTTGCTCGAAATGGCTTTAGTGACCAGATCGGAATAGTCACTCCTTCCTCTGCCCCACATCCTCCCCCCCACCACCATCAGCCTCCCCACCAGTGGCGCCGCGTGACTTTTGTGTGTACTAGAGTGCTAACATTTAATAATGGCATTATTGCTGATGTCGCCGAAAACGATTCGGTTACGAAAAACCGAATTCAAAAATTCGGTTTTTATAAAACATAGCCCAATTGGGGATGCCATAGTCTCACTGGCTTCAGATGATTAGGAGTAGTTGGGACTGTTGTGCGGTACTCACTTTAAAAAATAAGTAAATTATGGTCTTGGTGCCAAAAATATGGTCACGTGGTTTGCCTCCAACTCGTCAAAATGACACCCAGATTTCATATTAGGGTAAGTCTATTATTTTGTATATCTTAATTCTACACAAAAATATACATGTATGTGTGATGCTCATTCAAGGGAAGTTTTGTTTGTGTTAGTGTTGAAAAAGGCCGCGCCTTTGGTAAAAATCACAACAGTAGCAATCAATGCCATCTGTTGGTACCTCTATTAATTTAGTAACGAAATCAAGTAAGTTTTTTATGTGAATTAGTTCGCTGTTTTTTTTCCTACTGATACTGATAATGATAGTCAGGTAATTCCTTAGTGTGGGACAATAAAGTCCGGTGTTTGACTTCGTCATATATTATAGAAGTATAAAAGCCCATGTATTAGCTCATCTCCTATCCTTCTTCTTACCTCAAAGGATATCACAGAGTCTCACTATAATGCCATTAGTTTTAATGTTGATCTTTTTTGATGTTTTTTTTTTTAAATTAAAATCCCTTTAAAAATACTTAAAATCCCAGCGAGCTAACAACGCCCAATAATGATCACATCAAACTCCACCCTAATTATCAAATCGTCTCATGAATTAATTATAATAAAGGATTTTGGGGGTGTTTCAACTCGTGATAAATTTATCAAAAATGTCTTCTTCAGCCCAGACCCAGAAAAGGGGTTCCGTTGTTGTTGGCCCCCTGGAAAAATAACATGCCTCCTTTAAAACAACGGACCCCTTTTCCTTTATATTTGAATGCGAAGTTATTTCAAGATGATAATGGAGGGTGGTTCGCTGTCATCACAACTTGAAATTCGAATTAAAATTTTCAAAATCTGATTGTTTGCGGAGTTTTTGAATTTAAATAATATATTACTAAGCAATAGGGAATACATAGATGCGTATTATAAATATACCAAAATCATTGAAATGCGAATAGTGCTAGGCCTGGTACAGCAGTTGATATACTTGGTTGTTATTTAAAACTTAGCGTGGCTTCGCACAAACTCGTAGTACAATCGGGAAACTGGTGAATCTACATGAAATTTAGAGCCGATTTTGATTTGAGTTTTCGTTTTTGAGAAAATCGAGACCGAAGTTTGAATTTTTTAAATGAAAGTGTAAAAGATGTTCGCTAGTGGGTGACTCTCTCATTAAAGTTTAAGAAAAATTTATGTTAAAATGTTGTCAGTATTTTTGATACTAATATTTTATTATTTAAAAATATAAATATATACTTTAAATACATTCAAAGATAATTTTATCTTGTTTCTGAAACAGTATTTGTTTTTAGGGAATATTAAAAAATGAGATGTATATTGTATATAGCGCATTTGAAATACGCATAAATCATTGCAAACTGTACAAAAGTGATAAAAGTACTGAGGGGTTGACAGATGACTATTGGTTCAATGTAAATCAACAAACTTTCATATCGGCAGACGCAGCCACGTTATTGAAAAGTAGATTGAGAGATTGTAGAGTACGTCGAAGTTTTTATAATACTTCTTATGTTATCTTAAAGTTTTACGTATTATTCAAAGAACGCCTAAGATGCTTAAACAGTAATGGGTTCTCCGAATTTGCAAATCATCTCATAGAAACCAACCATACGTTCGACAAAAATACTGGCGTCAGTCTATTACATAAAAACGGAATAGGTCTTAGGTTGGATAACTTAGAAGCGCTAGAGTTAAGGAAAGCCAAAAACGTCAATAGCAAAGTCATCAACAACTAAATAAACCTAAATAAAAGTCCTATACTCAGATTGTTCCCTATTGACAAAGAGCACTCGCCTCTCAATCTCCCACCTATCCCTACCTCTTCCTCTGTAGCTCAGACTGTCCACCTACCGTGATATCAACACATGTTAATTTAATTTTTAGATGTTTAGTATTATACAGCCCTGATAAAGCTACGGTTGTAGCGAAACCCGGTCGGCATTAAGTATTTACCTATAAGTGATGTTTACAAAGTTATTGTTTAATTTAAAAAATAAATAAGTGTGTTCCATCTTCATGTTGTACTACTCAGGATTTTGACTCACTAAAGTGGGCAAACACGATAAACTGGGTCCATTTTGTGTAAGTCATTAAATATATACAACTATTTATTGCTTTGTAATATGGCGGGTAGGACCAAGACCTACACTTATTCAAAGTCCTTAAAAGCGGAAAGGCATTACCTATCTTTCCCATATGGCTAATTAACTTGTTGAATAACGCAGTCTCGCTGTAAACTCCTCAACGAATTTGCAAATATTATTTTTTCTGATTGAAAACAAACTTCACCCTCCAACTCCATTATCAGCTGAGGGTAGCAACCCATCCTCACTCTTTGGGTACGGGAGGGGGGGAGGGGGGTAGCGCTGAACAAAGGGGTAAAAACGGCCAGTTCTCGGGGAAAAGGCCCTCATAAATAACAAGGCATTATTGTCTTTTAATTTGTAAAGACAGCCGCAGAAACTATGAAGGGTAGAACTTGATCGTACAAACTGAATATATAAAATTAAATGGGCGTGTCCATATGTCTTGATAAAATAATTTTTCCTTACTTAAATTTATCAAATATTTATAAAAATAGAATATAATTCTTGAAGAGACCGTTTTCTTTCAAATCGATTTAAATCACACTATAAATTTTATCCTCAGCGGAAAAAAATGTTCGATCAACTAAAGTGGTAGTCTTTCTGTAATGGAGTCCGTAGACGATCAATGTCAATTGTCAATTTGCTTAAGTCAATGACAATGTCCATTGAAGTGCCACAAGAACAAAAGACAAAATCTAAAATTCTTATGCAATACGTACACATCAGACACACTCACTAACCAATAGGATGCATGATCTGGGCAACAAGTTTGGGGGTATTATTAATATATTTAATGACACCATTTATAGAATTAAGCGTAATCCATACGAGCACTTTGTTGAATCCTACAAATTATAGTAGCGTTGGTAATATAGTTTTAGTGATTTATCTTGTATTGTTCTAGTTTCTGTATTATTCTGTATTACTGTTGTTACATGTTTTAATAATATTTTTTTCATATTCAGTTTACCGCCGCTTCATGCTTTAAAAACTTTGTGTATTATTTTCTATAGCTCTCTAGGTATATTGTGTTCTTATAATCCATTTAAGGCGATGCACTACGTCGTATAATATTTTAAATTGAGCCGCTATCAATAACAACCCTTACGTAGATGGCGATAAGGTTTAAATTCCCGCTTAACACCATCCGCCTGTTTTTGTGCCTGTTTATGCAAGAAAAAAGCATGGCCAAAAAGTGCCTTTTATTTTATTTTGTGGATGTTCAGGCATAAATATTTATTTATATAAATAACTTAATTTGCCACATTATACAATAAAATTATAACCGAAAATTGGTTTGTAAGTAGGAGATTTTGAACTTTAAAGCAGTTTTCATAGGCCTTATACATTATTTTTTCTGGGCTTATAAAAAGACTTATCTAAAAATACTCGATTATTTCAAAGGCCAAGATGTATTCTACTCGCAGTATATAATTAAAGCATCTGAAATATTTTTAAGCGACCAAATTTTTGCGACTACGTATGGCATCGCCTTAAAAGTTCAGTTAGGCATAAACTTCGAATGACCCGTTAACGCTTCATCCCCAGTCGCTTTGTGAACCTCTTCGGTAACTTAACCTAAATTGTGCTAATACATTGATTGCCTTTGGATAATACTTTCCATAACTCTGGATAATCGTGATGTAATGCAATTATACGTAAAACAAATCTTGTTTTATGAAACTGAATTCCAAGGGGCTTCAGATAGAAAACAGCGAAACAATCATTCCGCTTCATCATTGGTGCTTGTCTGTGTTAATGTGTCTTGATCAAAATACACATCATTTCTCCCATCAGTGACAATACCTACTCAATTATTGTCAATTGCTTCAATTGTCTCAGTAAACGATCCATCAGAAATTATTGTCAAACGCGTCAAACATTACGTACATTGACTTAACTATTGATAATCGTACTGATAACTCTTTCACACACACATTATTATATCCAGATATATAAAATAGGTAATGCTTGAATTATTCATTTAATTTGGCTTAACATTGGACATCAGAGAGTATTTTTTAAAAAGCAAGGTAAAATAAACATTACACAAAAGCAATACAAATAATTGCTTATTCTGTTGCTTATTTCTGTTGCTTATATTGTTGCTAATATTTTTGTAGATTTTTCGTTGATTTTTGTTGATATTCTGTTTCTATAATTAATAATTATTTCTATTATTATTAATTTAATCTATATGTTATTTTCTTATTGTATAATATTTCATAGTATTTTACAGTATTTTTGAATATATTCGTTTTCCATTTTTGTAACTATACATTTTGTAGCTCCCCAGTTTGAACCGAGAATATTTCTCTACAAATTGGGTAAACAAAAAAAAGTGATGTCTGATATGAAATGTAATATATTTTTATCTCTTGTGAATATTTACTTTTTTCTAAATAAATTAAAAAAAAAAAAAAATTGTTTCATGTCAAAAATGCACATTTACAATTTAGTGATAATCTCTAAGGTTTGAAACAAATAACATTTTAACTAAAATGCATTAAGAAATGAAGAAATAATCTAGGATAATAATCTTTACAAATTCGCCATACTAGTCGAAAATATGTGGTTCCCTATCAGCGTTAATTATAATAATAATAATAATAATAATAATATCTTTATTTAAGAAAGTTTACACATTACAACTATATATACATATTATGGTGTACATTAATTTGTAACTTTTATATTTAAGGTTATAAATTTAAACAAAATGAAGAACTATTAATACAAACATAATATTTTGAAGGTAAATAGAAAATAAAAGCACAGTTGTGGTTTCTCAAATACCGCCTCACTAGGCTAGCCTGTGTTGAGGCAGAATTATTTGTGTTAGTTCCTAATACCATTGAACATACCTATACTTGTATTAAGAAGTATTCGCTCAATAATGTGGTGGTAATGTGGTGACTTCAATAACTGCAAATTTGGGTGAATGCACCGGTAAAGGCCCTATTCTTATTTTTAATCCAAATTTTTACATTATCTTTGAAATTTTTTTGTGAATCACATTGTTTTATGCTGTCTGGAAGAATGTTGTAGAGTCTTGTCGCAAAGTATTTAAAATTTCGTTGACCAAACGTAGTATGTGTTTTCGGAATTTGTAATAAGATTTTGTTATTGCTTCGAGTACATCGTATATTTGAACTTTTTATGTAGTAATTATTTATATTTGAGTATAGATGAGTAAGAATGGTTTTTGCATATAGCTGCCGAACATCGAATACATTCATAATATTAAAAATTAGATTCGAGTCTGTAATTATAGGTAGCCTTAGAATTATTTTTAAAATTGTTTTCTGAGCCTTTATGATTGGGTCTAGTGCAGATGAAGTGCCGCCTCCCCATGCTATGATACCATACTCAATAATAGATTGGCAGACTGCAAAATAAATCATTTTCAGGTCTTGAAAGCCGAGAAAGTTTCGTATGATTCTAAAAAAGTGCATGGTTTTTCTAATTTTGTTTGCAATTATTTGGGTATGAAGGTTCCATTTGAGATATGGATCAATGGTGAGGCCGAGGTACTTCATCTGAGTAGAGCGCTCAATGCAGGGGCACTGACAGCATTCATCGGAATTCAAACACGAGTGTAATCTGATGTAGGCATCATCAGGAGGTTGACCAGTAATATTAATACTAGGTGTGACATATTTAGTTTTCTCTGTGTTCAGTGTGAGCGTGTTTATATCCAACCATTTTTTTACCATGCTTATGTCCGTTTCAGCTTTTTTGTAGACAGCTAGCCAAGTGTCAGCTTCAAACAGTAAGACGGTGTCATCGGCAAAACTAACGATTTTCCCCTGAATATTAATGTTGCATAAGTCGTTAATATACAACAAGAACAAAGACGGACCTAATATACTACCTTGTGGTATACCGTAGTTAGATGAACAAGTGTTGCTAAGTATGTTATTTATTTTAACTTGTTGCTTGCGCTCATTAAGGTAACTTTTAAAAAAGTTAAGTTCGTTTCCCGTAATACCGATTTGTTCAAGTTTGTTTATTAATTTATTGTGTGATATTGTATCAAAGGCTTTGGAAAGATCTAAGAAGATTGAAATACATTTTTTCCTTTTATCAAGGTGTTTTACAATGAAATCTGTGACAGCGGCAATAGCGTCCGAGGTGCTCTTGTTTTCTTGAAACCCGTATTGATTTTCTGAGATCAGTTTATGGCTCACGAGGAATCTTACCAGCTGTGAGTTGATGACTTTTTCAAATACTTTTGATAGGCTTGTTAGTAGGGTTATTGGTCGGTAATTATTTATATCAGTCTTGTTTCCTGTTTTAAGTATAGGAATAACGATACCTTGTTTAAGATTTGAGGGGAAGTGGCCCTGAGTGATACTAAGGTTTATTAAATGTTCTAGGGGCAATGCAATTTCCGTAGACAGCGTTTTCAAGATCTTGGTTGTTATGCCATCAACCCCGGCTGAAGAAGTGATTTTTAGGGAATTGATAATTTTTAGAATCTCTTCTTCTGACACCGTTTGGAAATTGAGTCTTCTGTTGGAGTATTGAAGTCCTGTTTCAGTAGGTTGAACATTCCCATAATTTGGTAGACGAGAAGCAAGATTTGAACCAATATTAATAAAGAAATTATTGATGTAATCCGCAACGACCTTAGGATTTTTTGATGTGTCAATAATTTTTCCATCAATGGAGAGTTTTTGTATGTCCTGTTTGTCTTTGGCATTTTGAGTATTTGTGGCTTCTCTTAGAATTTGCCATATTTTTTTGGGATCGTTATTGCTTCCTTTGATTTTGTCTCCATAGTAGATTTCTTTTGCCTTTCTAATGACTTCCCCGCACGTATTTCTGTATCTTTTATAGATGTTTAATGAGATTACGTCGTAAGGATTGTCTTTCACTTTTTTGTGAAGTGCATTTCTTCTGCGAATGCAGTTGATGATTGAATGACTTATCCATGATTTCAAGGGTTTAATTTTGTTTGGAATTTTTTTTGACAAAGTTGTGGTATTATTACTTAATTCATTTTTCAAAAAGTCAACAAAATATCTCCATGCATCATCTGAGTTTTTTATTTGGAAAAGCTCTTGCCAAGATTTATTTTTAATTGAGGTTTTTAAATTTTCAAAGTTAATATTATTGTATATAAGAGACTGATCTCGTCTATTTTGTGTGGTGTCGGATTGCAAAGTGAAGATTGTTGTGTAATGATCTGTAATTGTTGATTTGTAAACGATGCTTTTGTTTTGTTTATTAGTTTTGACCATTATGTGATCAATACATGAACTTGATTCATTGACTATTCTTGTTGGTGTATTGATGGTACTAATTAATCCATGGAATTCTAACATGTTCAGGTAGTCGTGACATTGGTGATGTGGATTATTTGGGAGTATGTTGATATTTAAATCTCCCATAATTATCAAATTTTTAGTATGGGAAAGATTGGATAATATGCTATTAAGACTGTTTAGAAATGGTGTGATATTACGATTCGAAGGAGAGCGGTAAATTGCTAGAATGCAAGTGTCATTATTGTATTTTATTTGCAAACAGTTCGCGCCAGTAATGTCTATTTCCGTTACAATGGGGTTAAGATCATTTTTTGTGTATACGACGACTCCATCGTTCTGGCTATCATGTTTTGTCGAATTGAAGGAAGAGTAGTGATTTATTAATTTTGGAGTATAAATGTTTGACAACCAACATTCCGTGAGAATAATTATATCGAAGTCTATATTAAGGTGGTTAAGCTGTATCTGGAGTTCATTAAAGTTTTTATTAATTGACCTAATATTTTGGTGCATAATTGTAGTGTTTTTTACCTCTGCTATAAGGTATTTGCAAATTTTGGCATCTGAAGTAGTAAAAGGGTTGATTTGAACACCATGTTCTGCATGTACGCGATTAAAGTTAATAGCCATTATAAAATTTATAATAAACAAAAAAAAGAATTGTTTAGTTCCCTTGAATGAGAGCTCCACTAATCCCTGGCCATCACTGGGGGTTTCAACCTTTTATTGCTAGTGCAGGAGTTCATTATTGTTACAGTGCGAAAATAAGCATAAAAGATATGACTCACCAATATTGGGGGAAACGACCCAGTGAATGACCGGTAAAAGTTGAACTCTCAATCAAAGAAATTAATCAATTTTTTTAAGATCATCCGAATGTTTGATGTAGTGTATTTGCCTGTCGCCGTCATTTTTCCTAATCATTATTTTACAGTCTTTGTACCAGACATATTTGAAGCCCATTTCTTTTGCCTTTGTTTTAGACCTCCACAGAAGATCTTTGAAATAGGGACCAAGGATTTCACCAAACAAAAATCTTCTGGAATCCGTTTCCTTGTGTTGTAATTGTATTAAGTTGCCTTTTGTTCAGTAGAATTTGTCGTCTTTTTTGGGGGTTAGTAAATCTGACGTGGAGTTTTGGGGGGACTCCAGGTCGTCGGTCCGGAATTTTCTTGATGTCGAGGATGTCATCGCTTTTTAATTCGATTCCTGAGACTGCGGCCACCCGTTTAATAATTTCTGCAGGCTGCTCACCCTCTTTTACTTCGATCCCAGTAAATTCAAGGGTGTCTTCATGAGTTACTTGCTCCACTACTGCCAGTCTGACTTCCAGGCTCTTTATTATTCTGTCTTTTTCCGTTAGCTCCTTTCTCATTAATTCAACTTCCGAAACCAGTTTGATAATGGTCTCCATCTTAAGATGAATGTCATCGTACTGACGGCTGATGAAGTCCCTTGTGTTTCTGGTTTCTTGATTTTCGTCATCTATTTTCTTTATTATTGCTTGTTTAAATACTTCCAATTTTTTTTCCATTTTCATCTCCATTTTCTCCAGGAGATTATCGAAGTTTAAAACGTAGGGCTCAGATGAAAGGTTAGCAGCTGTCGATTGTCCTTTGCTTCTCAGATTTTTTTCTGAATTTGCCATTTTGGTTGACTCTGTGGGTCAAACACTGCCTCTATTACCCTTTTGGTTGATTTGCGATGTACTGATAATTTTTCGATTTTAAACTATTGATAATTATTTATTCACTGGTCCATCACTGACAAATCAAACACTGACTTAGTAAAACTAACAATTCTCATCGGATTTGACACATCCACGGGGAAATTTACTCGCTGTACCAGATTGTTAACTATTTATTCCGGGAGCAGATCAAAACACAGCTGTCACTCGATTATAGGTATTGTTGTATGATGTATAAATGAACATTTAACTTCATTTACGATATTCTGGCAAATGACTGTGAACAGTGAATTAAAGTGATGTTATTACTATAGAACACGTCTTTTTGCGTTCAAATATTTATAATTCGACTAGAAAATATTGATATCTCACCTTAAATTAAGTAATCCATGATGGCAGAAATTCGATGAAACTCACAATCAGCAGATGACAAAATATTTATCGTTTTTGTGGCGGGAATAAGGATTTCCACCGAGCGGAAAAAATAGACGCCATACAAAAGACTACAAGCTATAAGAAAACAAAAACATGGCTTTTGTAAATTGCTACCGTTACGGTAAAAAAAAATCACAAATTTCGTGGTAATTTGAATTAACCATGGGCTGAAAGGGGGATTAATATAAAGCATTATGTACCTACAATTTGGCAAATTAATAAAGAAGTGAACTGAAAATATGTAATTTATGTGATCGCACGGTGTTGTGACGATTTTGGAACAATTATAATATGTATTATTATTAATTATTAATATATTACGTCTAAAAGGGATCCTAATGATAATCTAGTCTCCTTCAACGGAAGCAATCTTCCGAACAGGCCTTCCATTGATATGCTTGGTATAACTATAAGTGACCAGCACAGGTACGGGGGCTCCATCGAAGCCAGAGTAAAGTTGGCCTCTCAGAAGCTGGGCGTACTGTACAGGGCCCGCAGATACTTTAATAGTACACAACTGCTGACCCTGTACAAATCGCAAGTGCGCCCTACTGTCGAATTTGGCAGCCATCTCTGGTCCGGAGCCCCTAAATACCTGAAAAAAACCCTTGACTCTGTGCAAAAACGGGCGGTCCGTTTGATAGATTCCCCAATCTTAACAAACGGACTGCAATCTTTAGAGCACAGGCGTCAGGTAGGTATGCTGTCCTTGTTCTATCGGTATTACAATGGAAGATGATCTGAGGAACTAGCGTCATTGATCCCTTCGGCACCGGTGCGTAGTCGGAATACGCGCGCCCAACATTTGTACACGGTTGACATTTGTCACATGAGAACGGGTCGCTTCTACGATTCGTTCTTAAGTTCAACAGCTCGGCTGTGAAACGAACTGCCGGCCTCTGTGTTTCCTCCCTCCTACAACATGGGACTCTTCAAGACCCATGTTCACTCCTTCCTCTCCACAAAAAGACCCTCCACACAGCATCCCCAAATATGACATAGGCCCTGAGGGAAATTATTTTCTTCAGGGCCTCCTGTGTGGAGTTAATATAAAAAAAAAAAAAAAATGTACGAAGAAAACTGAATTTACGTAAGTCTTTTCGACTCCAAGGTAACAGACACCTCAATGAAATTTCGATAGAGTCACGTGGGGTAACCGTACGCGGAGTGTAAGTGTTCGCAGTGATGTTTCCGACAAGATTGTGCCTGTTAAGCGCCCGCGCGTTCCTTAATTCAGTAGCGTTCTGGATCGCGCCGAAGAGGGAAATGTGTACAGTGGATGCTGATTTGTCAATAAAAACTGGTAGGTCATTTACTTTTTTTCGTGCTTTTCTTAAATTTTTCATCTCCGTTACCAATGTGTGCTATTGTGTAACCAGCTGTGTCAGAGCGACGTGGTCTATGATATTTTTTAGTGAAATATTGTTAGTTAGATGGGTGCAAAGTGATAATTCTAATAAAGATAACCACAAATCTGATTTTTAAAGTTTATTGAATTTTGGTGTGATGGGGTAAGTGTGCTGGGGTAAGCGTTCGCAGTTGGATGAGTGCGAACACTTACCCCGATAGATAAAATTGATTTTATAGCATAATATTTCAACTCTCGTTATATTTTTACAGTGAAATATGCCGCGTGTGTACGTGAGAAAGCATCCAGAGAGGTCAGTTTGCACTCAAGAGCAGATTGAAACTGCAACAAGGCTTGTGAAAGAGGGGAAGAGTCAGCGGGCTGCTGCAGATATTGTTGGGATCAGTGAAGCCACTCTGCGTAAACGCCTAAAACTAAAATTAATAGCAACTTCAATGGAGAGATATCGTCCGACTTTTACACCAGATAAAGAGGTAGATTTTTAGATAAATAGGTACTTAATTTATCGTGCAGATGTCATTTTTTTGTGAAATGACGATCTGATAATTATTCATTTATTTTCAGGCCGAAATCGTTGATCATTGTAAAAAAACTGACGAAATGTTCTACGGCCTGACTATGCAGACAATGAGAAAAATTGTTTACGAGTATGCTGAAATCAACAAGATCGAGAACAGATTTGACAACATTACAAAAACGGCTGGCATGGATTGGGTGTATGGATTTCTAAAACGTAACCCTGTCTTAGATTTAAGACAGACTACTCCCACAAGTATTGCGAGAGCTATTGGGTTTAACGTTGTTCAAGTTCGGCGGTTTTACGCAAACTGAAAAATCAAGTCCTTATAAAAAGAAACTTCAGCAGAAGCAGAGAGATGCAGACGCAAAAATTGTCCGAAAACCAATAGTTAAAACCATGGAAATCGGACGACCACCTCTTTTCAAGAAAGTCACACCACAAAGAATCACCACAAAGCGTAAGGCGGGAGATTCCAGCGTGCATAACTGTTTAAAGAGAGCACAAAAACAGGCTTCTAAGGACTATTTTTGCCCACAATGCAAGGAGAAATATCGAGATCCACCAACAGAAGATTGGATAGAATGTATTGTGTGTAAAGCATGGTGGCATGAGAACTGCACAGACTACGATAAGGGGCAATTTAAGTGTGATAATTGCAATGGGGGGTAACTCTTTGCGGTGCGAACACTTACCCTACGGTATGCGTATACTTACCCCGCACACGGGGTAAGTATACGCAATCGACATGCATGTAAACTTTTTTATATAACTGTTTGATTTATAAACCATATGAGGTTTTTATGGTTGTTTGAGATGCCCTAATAATCAATCATATTAATAAACAAAAAAATTGAGTAAAATACCTAAAGCTTTTTAATACAAAAATCCCAATGTAAAAATTGCGCACGGTTACCCCACGTGACTCAATGACACGTGACTCGTGACTCGTGACATGAAATATTTGATCATATTCACTAGAAGTAAAGAAATATTGATCCGATTGCATCATTCTGTGTTTCGAGTACAAGACAGTTAAAAGTAACGGAAGCGCGGCATGTAAAAAACGCATTTTTTTGTCGAAATTTTAAAATTTATATTCGAAAAATTTGTGTTCAAGCGTAAATCAGTCGTTCGTAATTAAAATTACAAACAGTTCCATCATATTTCATCAAAATTAAAATTCAACACACCTTTAAAAAGTGATATAGAGTGTAAAATGTGATTAAACAAAAACTAGGTTTAATAGTTACCTATGTAACCTATTTAACCTAGTTTTTGTTTCATCACTTTTCATGACTTTATATCTATTTTTGGAGGAGTGTTGAATTGTCATTTTGATGATATAAGGACAGTAGCTCAGTGGAAAGATCTAACCTTATTTGCTCACTGTGTACAAAATGACTGCACGGTGTTTGTGTAGGAAAACACACTTGTACATTTTCAATATATTTTCTGTAATTTTCTTGTCAATAAATATGTGTTATTCAATTTCTGTGCTTTTATTATCATAGTTTGAAATATTCTGAGGAGAATGATGAAAAAATTATGAAAATTAGTGTTTTGTAACAGAAATGGAAAGTGTTTTTCTTTTTTATATAAATTATCTATAAGAACTCACTTTTATACTGGCATTTTCAGCATATTTTGACAAAATATTTATGGCACTAAAATGTTTAAATTTAAGCCCATCAAAACCCTCTTTTTATTCATTAATATTTTTTTAAATTTTACAGTTTATAATTTGTAATCGAGCATAATATATATAAACTTCCGATTTAGTTGTCCGGGTTAAGTCTTCCCCAAAGGAAAAACTTAACCCTTCCACTCACTTTTCCACAAATGATCAGCTAGTCAATCAACACTATGTAAGTGCATTATATAAGTAAAATAAATACAAAACAATACAAGAACAACAACACGTCAAATCACCAGATATCAAATGGGAAAAAAAAATTCACCGTCTCCAGATATTTTCATATCAGAGGGTTCGGCTCGGTAGAACTTCTAACAGTGCCTATAAATCCTACTGATCCCTCAACATAAATATTTAAAAAATCTTTCGTTATCCTACATGTATTCAAAATGACCGACTTTTGCATCTTTATATATAAATTTTTCGATAGATCTAATACGCCTAAATTTTTAATTAGAGAGCTAGGTATAATGCCAGTAGCCGAAATAACGAATGGAAATATTTTTATAGTCTGAGAATGCCAAATTCTTTTTATCTCATTTCCTAAATCTGTGTATTTTTTTATTTTTTCATTAACAGATTTCTTAATATTATCTATTTATTATAATTTTATTAATAATTTTTTTACCAACGTATTATTGGGTAAATTACTATTACCCTTTTGTACATTTTTAACTTGTTTTTTTTTTTGCTTATGTGTATATACATCCCTGTATGTTTCTTTTTTGTGTCTCTTGTTTGTTCTACTTAACCTCCCTTTTTCAATTTTTCTACTGTTTTGTAAATAAAACTTATACTATTGATTAGTTTTCTATTTTTGTACAGTTTCGTATGTGAAACTTATAATTTTTATATCGAAATACAAATGTAAAATTGTACCTATTAACTCCCATCTATGTACGTATTGCAAGTTCTTCTCGTCCTACAGTGAGTTTTGTAACTTATCGGGATTGCTCTAGCAAGAAATAAAAATAATATAAAATAATTATCATTAAGTCGATCTATTTAATGGTCTTTATTTTAAAATTTGATAGACAAATAAATAAAGTAGCACATATTCATAATAGATATTTGTGAAACCTTTCGATTGATAAAATAATTATTCAGTTTGGTTGGATATTTTGGTCTCAAATCTAAATTAAGGTTTAGTATGAAAAAGGCAGCGCAGCAGTTTCTCTTAAGATTCTCCGTTCTCAACATGAAATAAAGAATAACACCTTTATTCTATGGTTTTAAACGTTAAGCCTTAGAGATTTCCTGACAATGACCATAAATAAACCACTTACTAGATCGATATCTTCGGGCTTTTTGTTTGAAACAAATCGCTCCTAAAAAACCATAGATATGCCAATATTTAGACAGTAAAATTCTCATTTGGAGCCTACTTATTACACTATACACCAATGAAAAACTCTGAAAGTTTATTCCATAGACTTTCAGAGTTTTTCATTGGTTGATATAGTTAGGCAATATATCACGTCACAATATTTCGGTTCCAATTTTCGATCTGAGTTATACCCCCTGACAATGACTAGATAAAATGAGATTCCTGATAAGTTTGTAAAAATTCCGATTAATTAAGATTTAAGAAGACAGTTTATTCACTTCACTTAAAATACAATCGTTAATCCTGACCCGGTTGTGTAAAAAAAAACCTTATCTTATTTTGACAGCTGTTGTCAAAAAGAAACATAGACAAAAGGCTTTTCGCGCCATTCGGACCATAGACAAAACAGGCGCAGAATAATTTATTGTGAACGCGATCCGCATTAAACAAAAGCCACAAACAGAGAAAAGTCGACACAATCACAAGTAAGATGAATTGCTTTCTTCGTTCTTTTGTCAATGGTCTAAAAGCTCAAGAGAACGTGCACACACCAGGAACCCGAGCAAGGTCTAACGATGAAACTCTATATCAATACGATATTGACTAAATACGTAATTAGGTTATAGCCGGTTGAAAAAAGCCGCTTAATTTAGCGTAACCTCTCGGGTGTCGGATAAGCTCGGTTTAACTGTCAATATACGAGTACACAACTTTTTGAATAGTGTCGTTCGTTATTCAAAATCACTGACTTATTAATTAACGGAGGTAGACTAATGAAGCTCGTAGAACTGAAAGAAGTTGTATACCTACGTGATCAATTGAATCTATTCTGGTTTGAGCTAGGAAAAACGGAATTTAGACAATTGTTGAGAATAAGCTCGTTTAGCCGTCAATATACACAACTTTTGAATACTGTCGTTCGTTATTCAAAATCACTGGCTTATTAATTAACGGAGGTAGACTAAAGAAGCTCGTAGAACTGAAAGACGTCGCATACTTATGCGATCAATTGAATCTATTCTGGTTTGAGGAAGGAAAAACGGAATTCAGACAGTTGTTCAGAACATCACAAGTTACGGCTAAGGACGTCATTGAAAAATTAACTCCATTGTTAGTGTTAAAAGTACACCTGGAAATTCGATGTATATTAAAGTGAAGGTATTTAATATTACTATGATTTCTCAATAGTAAAAAAAACTTTGTAAATCGACGAAAGTCGATCTTTAAAATGATCGCGTTTGACGTATAGACAATAACGGCCAGTGTTGCTATCGTAGAGAGATTACTCATTTATTTCATTGTCAATAATGACTTGGTTATTGTTTGGTATTAATTGGCTATTCCAATCCGGTTCCTACCTAAATTGTCCTCTTTCTTTTTTATTCCAATTTCCTTAACCCTTTCACACCCACATTATTGTTTCCACGTATATAAAATATGTAATGCTTGATAATACCAGAAAAAATTATTTGAAAATTTTCGGTTTTTAATTTTTAGAAATTATTCTATGTTTATTTGGATTAACATTGGACGTTAGAGGGTAAAAAGGGTAAAATAAACATATCACAAAAGTAATACCAATAACTGTTTTATGTAAAAAATGCACATTTACAATGTAGTGATAATCTCTAAGGTACAAACAAATATTTTTTTTTACTAAAATTCATTCAGAAATAAAGAAATAATCTAGGATAATAAATCTTTAAAAAATCGCCATACTAGTCGAAAACATGTCCGTCACTACCGGTGTTAATTTGAATGAATATTAAAATTGATTTACAATATTCTGGCAAGTGACTGTGAACAGTGAATTGAACTGATGTTATTATTATAGAACACATCTTAATGCGTTAAAATATTTGTAATTCGAGTAGACAATATTGATATCTCACCATAAATGAAGTAATCAATGACGGCAGAAATTCTATGAAACTCACAATCAGCAGATGTCAAAATATTTATCGTTGTTGTGGCGGGAATAACGATTTCAACAGAGTGGAAAAAATAGACGCCACAGAAAAGATTACAAGCTATAAGAAAACAAAAACATGGCTTTTCTAAATCTCTACCGTTACGGTAAAAAATTCAGAAAATTCATGTTAATTTGAATTAACACTGGGGCTGAAATGGTTAAGGTCTTAGCTTCGAAAACGGTCCGAAGGAAAAGTAATCGAAAAGCCAATTCATGTTGTGAAACAATAAATATTTTTGACACAAAAACCGTTCGTTTTGTGAACCATACTAGATGTACATCTATAGACTATAGTGCACAGATCAAGACCAACATCAGAACGTCCAATTGAAGCCAAAACTTTCACAAGGTAAAGACCTCCTTTCCCACTCCTATTTTCCTTGTGAAATACACAATTGTTCATTCTTATTTTCCTGTTAAAATATAAAGTCCATTCGTGGAGTACCAATCGATTCACCACGCAACAGCTATCAACACGCCTAACGAGCGCAACAGTGTTCGGGAAATCGATATAAAATCGTCGTTAGTTAAGCCTATCAATCTGAAATTGCAAAGTTATCGATTTGATCATGTTAGGCCCCAGAAGCGAGTGAAAGTTTAAATATAATCTAGCACACGAAACTATCGGTAACTTCTTTAGTTATAATAAATATCAAATTTTCAATCATCATCACTTTTGGCTCTACAACCCCTGGTGGGTCTTGGCCTCCTCAAGAGTCTTCCTCCACTCATCTCGGTCCCGCGCCAACTCTCTCCAGTTTCGAAGCTCCAAGGCAGACAAATCTTTGAGGACATTGTCGCTCCATCTTAACCTTGGCCTTCCCAGGTTCCTTCTCCCTATCGGTCTTGAGCTGAGCAGGGACTTTGGTTCTTGATGCTCGGTCATTCACTCCACATGACCTAGCCACCGAAGTCTTCTCAGTTTTATGAACTTTGTGACGTTTTATAGAGCTCATTGTTATAACGTCTGCGCCAAAATTCATTTTCTAGAACCGATCCGAAGATGCGCCTCAAAATTTTCCTTTCAAAAACGTCCAGTGCTCGCTCATTCTTCTTAGTTAGAACCCACGTCTCGGCTGCGTACGTAAGCACTGGTCTAATTAGTGTTTTGTACACAGTCTGTACCTTGGTGGTTCTGGAAAGCAGTCTGGATTTTATTTGTTTTTGTAGGCGGAAATAGCAGCGGTTTGCATTCACGATGCGCGTCTGGATCTCCTCTGTAGTGTTGTTATTGTTTGTTATCAGGGAGCCCAGGAACCCTTTTATCAAATTTTCAATACCTGTACCTAATCTTTGATAGTTTCTGAGTATCATAAAACAATTCTTGTCTTTCTCCTTCAAAGATACAGAAAGAGAATTTAATTTTGATGACGGTAAACTTCAAATATTGTAAGATAATTAATAAATCGTAATTTTAGTGTTTAAACATCAAACGCTTACAAATACGTCGGTGTGCCTTGGAACTGACCCTCGAAGCGACACGCCACTGGCATTTGGGTGTCACTAGAATTAAAGAGCACTGACGGCCTTTGTAGCTCGTGGTTCAAAAGCAGGGAAAGACGTAGAGGTGGTATTTGAAATGTAGTGCTGCGAGGCATGGGCGTAACGTTTGGGGCAGTTGTAGTTATTGTATAACGTTTATAGATATTTCTGTATGATTGGTTCAAAGGAAATTGCAAACACAGATAAGCAAGCACAGTTTGAGGTTATGCAAAAGAATTATTTTATAAAAACTTTAGAAGAATTCATATTTTATTTATTTATTTTTTTATAATATAATATTGATTACATTTTATGATTTTGACTGTCCAACTAGGAAGGATTCCCGTTTCAGGACAGTCAAATTTACAAGTTTCAAGTTATCCTAGACGAATACAGGATTTAAAACTAGCTAAAATAAGTACTATGTTAAAACGAAGATACATAAAAAGATACATAAAAAAGATACATAGAGGCGTTCGTGATTTCAAATTACATTTTTTAGTATCATTTCGGAATCAGTCCTGCCTAGATCCAACAACCATTTTGTCACTCTTGGACCGAAGGATGACAATTCACACAGTTTCAGCTGAGAGGGGATTTTATTATATATTTTAGGACCGAGAAATGAGAATATTTTTGATAAGCCGCTCTGTTGCTTGTTGGAACGGAGAGTTTGTTAAAATGTTTTTACAATTAAAATTTTAGGCACGCCTGGGTATACTAACTTTACACACGTCTTGATATTGATGAAATCCGTCTTCTATGGTCAGTTAGCGATATTTGCGAGCACAGTCAGAATACGACTCCGATAGTCGGTAGACAAAATCCGCTGCTTTAGCGCTGCTTCCAAGGCGTCGGATAAGCTGTCAATATGCATAACTTTTTGGAAAACTAACTAAGCTCTTAGAATTGAAAGAAATCGTATAACCGATAAATAGACTTAAAAAATTCATTCAGCGATCAATTGATTCCGTTCCAATTTTGAGGAAAGAAAGAAAAGTTGGTAGTTATGAATAAAGACCTGATGAACTAATTAATTCCCTTTTTAATGTCAAAAAGTTCACGCGGATTGCCAATGTATGTTTAAGGCGAAGCTTAATGCTAAATCACTATTTTGATTAATCTTTATAACGAATTGGTGTACATTATGATTGTCAAAATATATGCTTTAGATAAATTGAAGGTTTTCCTATCGTTTCGCTAACTACTAACTAACTAACTAACTACTAAATTATTTTTTTTAATAGAAATGTATGAACGCGTAAAGGAAGCAACTTAAAAAATACAGTATTATAGCTAAGATTATCTGTGACAGTTTTACTTGATTAACTTTTTTGCTTTCTTATAAAATTATTTACAAAAAAAATAAAATATAGTTTTGTGCTTGAAATCGAACGTTTTTGAATATCAAAGCATATACAGTGTTGCCAGCGTATGTCGATTTGTATTATCAATGTCGGTCTGGGTATCAATTGCACGACTGTGCTCGGGAAATCAGATAAATTCGGTTGATTATGGCAGGTAATCTGGAGAGTTCGTAACAGATGGCGCTAGTGCGGTCTGCAGTCATTTGCGTGACACGACAGCTATGTGATAATTGATAACGTTTAAAGGGTAGTTTTCTGTATGTATTTCTAAATAGTATAAAACAAAGTTCTGTCTGTTTGTGCACTCTAAACCAATGGATTTTGATAGGGTTTTCACTATCCTTTAGAGAATTTCTTTCGGAAGGTTTATGTATACACAATTTATGCAAATTACATTTATAGAAAGTAGAGAAAAGTCGTTGTTTTGTAATCTTCTTCTTCTTCTTCGATGGCGCTACAGCCCATATCGAGCTTTGGCCTCCTGCAACAGTCGCCTCCAACTCCTCCTGTCCTCAGCGGCTGACTTCCAGTTTGTCACCTGGAGAAGCTGTGCTGCATCCCCTCTTACCTCATCTTCCCACCTCAGTCTGGGTCTTCCCACTTTTCTCTTTCCACTTGGGTGACCAGTCAGAATTCTTTTTGGGACGCGTGTATCCGGCATTCTCTGTACATGCCCAGCCCATCTCAGCCTGAGGAGTCTCATGTGTGCAGAGATGCTAGGGGCCTTATATATTTCGTACAATTCTATATTGTGCCGGATACGCCACTGTTCGCCCTCTTTCACGGGTCCACATATTCTTCTCAGCACCTTTCTTTCAAAAGTATCCAGCATTTCAGCCATCTTTACCGTCAGTGTCAGCGCCTCACATCCATATGCCAATACAGTTCTTACAATGGTCTTATATATGGTTATTTTGGTTTTTCTGTGGACACTACGTGACTTAAACACTGGCAGCAAAGAGAAGTATGTTTTGTTGGCTGCTGTGATTCTCCTTCTGATTTCTGCTGGATCCTCATTGTTCTCTGTCAGGCTGGAGCCCAGGTAGGTGAATTGATCGACCACTTCGTATGAGTAGTTGTCTTTAAATAGTGCACTACTTCTTCTTCTGTGTGAGGGGTTCCTGCTCTGTACCATCATTTTTTTTTTTTTTGTAATCAAGTAGACAAAATTTTTTTGGGCGCTTACATTTGCGATCGCTGGCTAAACCTTATGATATACATCAAAATAATGTACTACGGAATTGTATATCTTAAAAAGGCCTACAGAATAGTCTATGGTGGTATATGTCTATCTCCTAAGGATAACCCCCAGTAACGCCGGGTAAACGTCAGCTAGTCTGCACATATTTATAAAAGAAAACGATGAGAAATAAGTTAACTATTTAATTTCAGACACAATGACAATTTTCGGAATTGATTTTCTAATAAAGTGCTGGTTGAAACGTTTTAACCAACTTGCGACCAGATCTGAACATCTATATGCACTCCAACGATCCAATTCCTCATTCTAATACCCTTCCCTAAATTCTTCCAGCCTAATAACCCCCCTCCCATAATTCCTTCAACTGTTTAATTTAACCTTGCATAGCTAACGTTCGTCGAAATGACGTACATAAAAAAAATACAAATCTACCAGTAGTTTTTTAATGCTTCTTCGCTAAACTAATGCGCCAGGCGGCCGTGTTTAGTCGGTAAATTATTTTGTTTTTGAGATACATACCTACTGACTACTCGTCATTTTGTCGAATGGTTAATTCAATGGTTTTGGTGGTTTTAATGGTTTTGTTTTGCGCCAAAAATATATAATTAATTCGATTATCATCATTTTTATTTATCTATTTATTAATTAAGCCCCCTTTTCGGGGCTTTTACATATGAATATTAAGAAATATACATTATTTATTGTTCAGTTATGAATTGCTTCATTAAAAACAATTTATATTTGTTTAAAGATATGTTGAAGATGTCCACTGACTTGGTATAATTGTTTCCCTCCATTAGTATTCTGGGCAAAGAGGAATACATATGGTAGGTAGTCTCAGAATTTCTGCACTGCAATAAATCCTGACTTTTAGTATTACGTTGTGGAATTCGGAAGCTTTTCAATTCTAGCAATACCGGACTATCAACTAAATCATTTAGAATTTTATATAGAAATACCAAGTCAGTGAAAATTCTTCTGTCTGACTATTCATATAATTTAACAGAGTTTGTTATAGTTCAACCTAATTGTAGGAATACCCATTTTAAAATTTATAAAACATAAGAATTTATTTTGCATTCTTTCAAAAGCTTAAACATGTATATTACAATGTTTCAGACAGGAGAATTGTACTCAAGTTGACTTTTTAAATGGGCAAAATATAACAATTTAATACACTTTATATTGTTAAAATTTCTGGTTAGTCTAGTTATAAATCCCAAAATTTTTAAACCCTTATTAGAGATTTCTGTTATGTGGTTAACAAATTAAAGATTTGATTGAAAAGTGATGCCTAAGTCATGTTTTTTTTGCGGGCGTTTCTATTCTTTTTCTGTTTTGAGACGAGTACATATATTTAACTATATCATACTTGGTAGCAGGTTTGAAGAGGGCAGCCAAAAAATATGCGTTATGAAAATGAAGATAATGTTGGTGATTCTCGGTCGAAGTATGATAGGTTAAAAACGACGTAAGTTGATATGGTCGAATTAGCTCAGTGGTCAAAGAACTTCTCCGGCAAAGAAGAGGTAAGGTAGGTCCGATAGCTGAAATGTGGTTGGTATAAAATTAAATTTCCAAAAATCTATTGCATTTGGAGCTGGATAAACATTTAGGTATGATTTGAGATTTTCACATGCAAAAGTATTATAGTGATTTGTTTTTGAGGTATTATGCCGTGTTGCGCTATCTCATTCTTTAGCTAACGTTTCGAACAGCATTGCAGTGTCCATTATCAGGGCAGATGTGTAATATTATTTACATCATATTTTATTATATTTCATTACATTTAATTTCTACGGAAAACATGTAAAATTCGATATTGGCAAATCGTGGTTCGGACGCTTTCTGTATAACTACGCCATTCTTCTGATGATATGGTATTTAATTCAAGTTATGGGTTAGGTGTGGGGAGGGGTGAGTAGGTTGTATGGCAGATAATACCCCTCGTTTCAGTCAATCCTGCCGCGGGCAGTTCCTTCGTCCGTTCTCTTTGAACACTGTACCACTTTGTAATCATATGCAGCTTAAACCCCAACGGTGACTGCTTCACTTTGATTGTACTTTGTGTTTAATCCTTCCAGGCTGGGAAGGACGTTACTAGCCACAACATCATATTCCATTAATGGCCACTGAAGGACAGAGGTGTCCGTCCATTATGAAAGAATTTTTATCGTCTTTTTTTTTAAAATGCAGTGATAATTGATTCTTTCGTTGTTATTTTTTTAATGTTTGTCTATAATATTTATACTTGATTACATGGGTAAAATGGACGGGCTTCGTGGTTGAGTGGTAAGGTTCTCGACTGGCAAGCGGGAAGTCGCGGGTTCAACTCCCGGCGTGCGCAAATAAATTTGATTTGATTAATTTGTGTTATTTCACACTTTGTTTTTAATTATTTAATTAATTTTATTTCACAAACGTCTTGTTGAAAGTAAACGTTGTCCAGATCAATACCATCCAATTCCGGCCATAAAAAATCATTAATCATCTCTCCATAGCCCAATCCATTCACCGTAACTGTTGCTCCAGCCTCATTTTCAAAAAAGTAAGGTCCAATGACTACGCCGGACCAAAAACCGCATCAAACAGTAACACGTTGAGGATAGAGAGGCTTTTCAACAATAACTCTTGGGTTTTCCGAGCCCCAGATGCGACAATTTTGCTTTTTGACGAAGCCACCGAGGTGGAAATGGGCCTCATCACTCAAGATAATTTGCATTTGATTCACTCAAGTGAATTTTAATAATTTCAATGCGTTGTTGAAGCGTGTATCGTTCCATTTTTATTAATGGCGTAGTTTCTACTTGTCAAATGTCAAAAAATGACAGCTTTAAAAGTAACATCTACCGAAATAAAGGGCTATTTAAAATAACACCTCTTATTGGAAAACCCTGTACATGCATCTCCCAGTAACATATGTTCCTGCATTCTTCCACACCATTATCTGTTTCCCAGTTACCTGTCCCTGTCTGAAAGTGCAGTGTAGCTACATGGGTGACATTGCAACAATTTAAAATAAATGACTAGTCTGTTAAGAAAACCTGTGCAGTGCCCTTGTTAAGTATTCCCTCGGTGAGTTTAATTGGAATCTATTACAGAAGCTTGTGCATTGATAACCATCAGTGTCATTCAAGGCCATAATATCGATCGAATTGGCCTGGGGTAAGTCAGAATCGCCACTGTAGGTTTAAAATATATATATATATATACAGTTGTACAGGTTTCCCAATTACAAATAATCGCCCAAATAACACAAACGTAAGGCATTGAACTATTAGAGGAAGTAAGAATATATAAATGAGATCCCTGAGGCGTAAGTGTGATAAAATGTAAAATGAATAGTTGAAGAAGGAAGACATGGCACGATCAAGGGATCGATATATGTACTAGAGCCGGGACATGTCAAGATTCACAATAACAGAAGTGTATGTATGAATGTGGATGAAGCAAGTAGTTTATGCCGATGGCGCATGATGAATGTGTGGCTCTCAATCCTCTCTGCCTACCTATTCTGATTGCGTGCATTGGTGCAATTGTACATGCATACATTGCTGATGTCCTTGCGAAACGTCACTGAGAAATTGCCTCCATATTTCTAATAGGTTATTTTTTTAATTTCTAATAAAAATCCTAAAATCAAGATGCAGGTTTTAAAAAAAACGCACATTTAAAATTTAGGCTACTAACAATTAGTCAAAAATGGCTATAAAAAATAATAAAAAGTAATATCTGGTCACGTAGTTTGAATGGTGCCATTCCAGTGGCGTAATTAGCGGTTTGACCATTAGGGCGCCGCGCAATAATTAGCGGGCCCATCACGTGGGCTGGTCGGGCACGGGTCCAAATCGTCCACCTAAATTATATTTCAAAATCAACGAAAACCATTCACCTGCTAAATTGATTCAAATCGTCAAAAATTCCGGCTGGCCGGTTAGTGGCTGAGTGAATGAATGCGTCGGGTTCACACCCAGGCATAGCGCATTCAATTTCCTGCTAGATAGGTCTATTTGTATTGCATAAGCAACATTTTTACTCTACTTTGATAGGCTTGGTGCAACTTGGTGCAGTGACCAATTCAGGCATTATTAGTGTTCGTGGACGGTTGACGTTTGTCACGCGAGAAGGGGTCTTCTTCGAGATTCACTCATTCCTCCACACAGCCTCCCCAAAAATGACATAGGTCCCGAGGGGAATCAAGCAAGGAGTCAACGAAGAAAACTAAGTAATAATAATAATATTGTTGCTATTCCAAATTCCTGTAATATTCAAAAATCTGTTTCTAAAAAAATGAGAAAATACACAGATTTAGGAAATGAGACTAAAATAATTTGGCATTCTCAGACTATAAAAATATTATCATTTGTTATTTCGGCTACTAGCATTATAACTAGCTCTCTCATTCAAAATTTAGGCGTATTAGATCTATCAAAAAATGTATATTTAAAAATGCAAAAATCAGTAATTTTAAATACATGGAGGATTACGAAAGATTTATAAAATATTTATGAGGGATCAGTAGGATTTATAGGCCCTGTTAGGAGTTCAACCGAGCCGAACCCTTTGATATGAAAATATCTGGAGTCGGTGAATTATTTTCCCATTTGATCTCTGGTGAGTTGACGTGTTGTTCTTGTATTGTTTTGTATTTATTTTGCTTATATAATGCACTTGCATAATTTGGATTGACTAGATCAAGGCTGCCCATCCTTTTTAGCAGTTGGGCGAAATTGACGATTTTGAATCACTGGCGGGCCACTGAATACCTGACGGTTCCTATTTCCATGGGGGGGGGGGGTTGTTAGAGAATTTCTATAAAACATAATTCCCCACGAAGTTACGGAACTTCGCTGAGAAAAAATTCCGCACACCCGAACATCATATGTGATACCCCACAGCAATTTTTCGAATTCCATGGGGGGGGGGGGGGGTGGCTACAGGATTCCATTTCGACGCAATTTAGATTTTTACGTCGCTGATTCTCGTTCTGAGTAGCCTAAATAGCGATAAATCGCCGTCGTTGGCAACACTGGTGACCGCGCGCAAGCTGCATTGTTTGTTTTACCGCGGACCCGCGACACTTTATCAAATTGGCGGATTGGCGGGTTTTTTGAAAATGTTTCACGCGGGCCACTTATAATTCGTTCGCGGGCCACATTGTGGCCAGCGGGCCTGGGGTTGGGCAGCCTTGGACTAGATGATCATTTGTGGAAAAGTGTGTGGAAGGGTTTAGTTTTGCTTTAGTTTTAGTTAACCTATGGGGAAGATTTAACCCGGACATGAAGTCGGAAAAATTATTAAAAAAAAAAAAAATCAGATAACTTTTATAGCGCCGTTTTTGTGAAAAATCACCTCAAGGGCGCTGAAAAAACTAGCTATCACGCCATTTTCCTTAGCACACACGCCTTGCTTCATTCATTGTTCTAAGAATTAGTGCATTATTTCATTTGAATAAAAAAAACAATTAAATATATTAATGTTGATTTGTTGTCCTTGTCATTGATTCATTATTGTCCTACCATTAGATCAAGGTTCCCTTAGTATGTATTATTGTGAAAATTATTCCACGGATTCACGCTACAATTCTGTTATAAATAGATTACACACCATTGTGAACTCTTATGCTATGTTAGCTGATGTTTTTAATATGACTTTTGAAGTATAAAACTGTAGGTACTAAATAACCATGATAGGTTTGTTTTGATTTTTGTTTTTTTTTGTTCTTCTTTTCTTTCACTAACTTTGTACTAATGTATTTTATTTTGTTTTGTTACCTAATATAAAATTATAATTTTTCAATTTGCTTTTCTTTCTTCGTTAATTCTAAATAAATAAATAAATGAAACTCGAAAACATTAAATTCCAACTGATTGAAAACATAATTTACAATTTCCCCTTTTACACTTCCGTTCAAAACAATAAATACTGAATACTTCTGCATTGGCGGAGCTAAACGAAACCAGTAAATTTGAAGTCAAGAACTTTTCCACAATCTCCAGTCTCGAGTTTGGTGTGAATAGTTCCACAACAACTGGAACTTGAGATTAAGTTCCGCAGATTGTTCCACAAAGAACGGGTTCGATAAACAACAATGCGGCTGAGACCAAATCAGAAAATGGATGCTGCAAGAATTGGGGGATGAATGTGTGATGCTCATAGACGATGCGTGGATGACATCAATGATAAGTTTTTAACGGTTTTAAAACAAGAAGCCCCAACTTCAGTTACTAATATCGATTCGAAGATCTAGGCAATTGTATCGATGCGTACCAACACAACTAGGATGACAGCTACGTTTGTTTCGCTACTCGATGATCAATTCAGATCCAGAAGAGCGGCAGGGAGCACGTTACGGACACGAAGCGACCAGGACGAATCATGGCGTCGCACAGTGGGCTGAAAATCGCCTTTCATAGACATAGAGACTTGTATTTTCAAGGGTATTTTTTTTGGCTAGAAATGGATTCTGCTGATCATTAATATGCTATAAAATTTTGTATGAAGGAATTGTGTGTACAAATGAAGGAGTCATCATTTTTTTAAGAAAAATTTGTATGGAGCTGACATTAAAAATGAGGCTATCTCTGGAATCATAAGGTTGACCATTATATCCTTACACACAAATATACTACTATTTATTTGTATTTTTTTGACATACTTTGTATTGTGGCGAAACTTGTGATTTTTTTTTTAAAAACCCTCAAAGTTGAAAAAAAAACTTTTTTATGTTGAAGATTCATTTTAATGCTTAAATGCTTTACATATGAGTATGCTTTGTCTAGTTTACAATATTTTATTTACACTGCAAGCCTAAAAGCATTTAAACATTAAAATGAATCATCAACAATAAAAAGGGTTTTTTTCAACTTTGAGGATTTTTAAAAAAATAATCGCACCTTGCGCCACAATATGAAGTATGTAAAAAAAATACAAATAAATAGTAGTATTATCTGTGTGTAAAGATAGAACGGCCAACCTTATGATTCCAGAGAAAGCCTCATTTTTAATGTCAGCGCCATACAATTTTTTCTTAAAAAAATTATAACTCCTTCATTTGTACACGCAATTTCTTCGTACGACATTTTATAGCATAGTAATGATCAGCAGAATCCATTTCTAGCAAAAAAAAATACCCTTAAAAATTCAAGTCTCTATGTCTATGAAAGCCGATTTTCAGCCCACTGTGCGGCGCACAGTGGGCTGAATCAGCAGAATCCGTTTCTAGCCAAAAAAAATACCCTTGAAAATTCAAGTCTCTATGTCTATGAAAGGCGATTTTCAGCCCACTGTGCGACGTAACGTATTTCGACTCGTAAAGGAATAATCATATTTGCTGGTACTTAGCATCATTATGCCTTTTGTTGATGAATATTATTGTTGTCCACCTACCCGATTCTTAACTTTCCTATGCCGATTACAACGTGCGGGCAGGTTCAGTTGAAAATCACAACACCTAAACTGTGTCTGATTCCGGAGCCCCCTTTGTTCGAACGTGTCGAAACTGTAAAGCCACCATGAGCTCGTGAGTTAGTGGTTGTAAAAAAAGTGATTTGTATTTGAACCAGCGCAATTGAGAAAAACGGAAGAAGAACAAAACCGGTAAATCGGCATTCCGAAATTCCAATCCTTTTTTATCCGCTGTGTGACAGTGCCTGGATTCCCTCCACAACAATATTATTTAATTTTCTTTCTTATAATTTTTGGTTTATCATGTAGCATATATAAATAATTACTTATTTGTTATATTTAAACAAAGTGGCGCCCTATAAATTCCTTATTTATTCGACTAAATTTTTATATATATATATATATATTATTGTGGTGACATTTTGTAAATCAATTCTCAGAAATTTACTTCGAGTTTCTGACCACTCTTGATATTTTAATTAAATAATTATAGAGTCGTTGTTTATAACTTCAAAATTTAAATTATAAAAATATATTTCGTTAACTAGAACATGATTTTCATTTAAATTATAATTATGCTTTTATGTCTCATTTATATTCTTTCTAAAATTACAATTTTTGACTATTACATTTTGTTGTTGTTTACAAATTGGCGTATGTTGTAAAGCTGAATGTAGTTGGGAGAGGAAAGAGATGGGGGAGAGGAAGGTGGGGAAGTACCTGACTAAGACAATATCAAGTAACGTATCAATTCTGAATGGTGAGTGACTTTTTACCATGTATACAGGGTGTATCGGCACGTACCCGACAAACTTTAACCAGCTATTCCTTAGCATATTTGGAGTAAAAAGTCTTATGTGCACTTTGCTGTCCGGTAACGTTTTTTTAACAAAAATTTATTGAAGTGAAACTTCTTTAGGCGCGTAATTCGGGGACGGAGTAAAACCGAGTCAGGATCGACACGAAAATGCGGGTACCCCCACCACCGCTCACCGTTCACTGTCCCTCTCTCACCATATGCGCTTGTTGAGGTGGGGGAGCCGCTCACGAACGTTCTCTCTCTTCTCTTCTTTCCTCTCTCTCAGACACCAGCGAACTGCGCCACGCCAAGCATCAGCTGCTTGGTTAGTATACTGCGTCGTGAGTGTAATACGAGTGAAATACGTAATTGATTGTGGTTCATACGGTTTGGTACAGAATTTCAGTGTTAAAAATGAGTAGTGACGAGATAGAGGTGATGAACACATCATTGTCATTGTAATTTCTTTGTAATTTTTAATTGTAATATTGTTATTTATGTAATATTGTATACTTGTGAATAAATTGAAAATTTTTGGAACTATACATTAATCGAACGTCATTCATCTATAAGAAAATATTAGAAAAAGCAAATCCATGCTTCGTCGTTGAATTATTTAACCTCTAATTTTCAAACTAACCTAAGAGAGAAAATAGAGATGATGAAATGAAAATAGAGAGAGAGGAATACTAGAAGTTTCACTTCTGTCTTGCGTAGGCTTGACACACCCACTTTTTTATTCATATTTTCACCACATGTCACCACTGTTTTATACTTTTTCAAAGTTTGAAAACCCATCTGGCAATATTTTATTCGAATTCCGTTGAATAATGCACGTGTGTACCTATATTGGCGCACTTTTACAATCACAACGAAATGTCACGGCACCATTCGTCTCATTATTAACTATTATTATTTAGAGTGTGCGAAAGAGCGAAGACGCTTTTAGACATACTTGCTTATAACAGCTGTTGAACCCGAAAAGCAATAAGTACCAATGACAGTGATGTAGTGTGGAAATTTTAAATTTTTTTGTTTTTAATTGAAAAAAAAATGCTACCGGATAGCAAAGTGCCCATAACATTATTTTACTCCAAATGTGCTAAGGAATAGCTAGTTAAAGTTTGTCGGGTTAGTGCCGATACACCCTGTTTACACGGAAAAAAATAATCTTGTTAAAAAAGTGACAGCATGCCAACTTCTTGATAAAATATTTAACATTTATTATATTTCGAGAACGGTGACCGGATAAATCATCTTTAAAAAGTTATATAAAGTCATGGAAAGTGATGAAGCAAAAACTTTATTAACTGGGTTAAGTAGGTTAGGTTAGGTTTAATTTTTTTTTTCATCGTTTCTAAAGGTGTGTTGAATTGTCACTGTGTTGAGTTATCATGGAACCATCGAGAACACGTGTTAGTTTCCTAATAGATATCATGACGGAATGGGACAATATCAGTATGTAAATATCAATAAAACATTCGCTTTTGAGTGATGCTTTGTTAGGAACTCTTTCAATTCATTCGTAATATGCCTGCAGTCCCATTTTTAACAGGAAACCGAAAATAATTTTATCAGATTTTTAATAAATTAACAGTATTTAATATCAGTACGTGATCTCCGTGTATATGTCTTCTGTATCTTCCACTCTGAAACACGCCGCAAATATACTATAACATATTGCGAAACAACACAAATTAACTCTGAATCTGAATCTGCGACTCCCGAATTCGCAGTCGAGAGCTTTACCCCTCGACCACGAAGTTAGTCAATGATTTTTGAAATTACGAAACACGACCACATAGCATTTCTTGTTCTTATTATTTTACTTGCTGACGTGTACCCATCGTTGTTCGGGGAATTACATAAATGGTTTGGTGTAAAGTTTTGAGATATGCCATTCCGTAATACCTACTTCATTTTGATGTATCTCATAAGGTTTAGCCAGCGTTACCGATGTAAGCGCCGCAAAATATTTTTTTACGACTTAATTATAAAACATCGACTTTTCTCTACTTTCTATAAATAAAATATACATTTATTATATATATAAACATTCCGGAAGAAAATCTCTAAATGATAGTAAAAAGTCTGTCAAAATCCGTAGCGTAGTTTAAAAGAACTAAACGCACAAACAGACGGATGCGGATAGCGAATTTATTTTATACTACAGGGTTTTCCAATAAGAGGTGTTATTTTGAATAGCCCGCTATTTCGGTAGATGTTACTTTTGAAGCTGTCATTTTTTGACAATTAACAAGTAGAAACTACGCCATTAATAAAAATGGAACAATACGCGCTTCAACAACGCATTGAAATTATTAAAATTCACTTGAGTGAATCAAATGCAAATCATCTTGAGTGATGAGGCCCATTTCCACCTCGGTGGCTTCGTCAACAAGCAAAATTGTCGCATCTGGGGCTCGAAAAACCCAAGATTTTTTGTTGAAAAGCCTCTCTATCCTCAACGTGTGACTGTTCGGTGCAGTTTATGGTGCGGCGGAGTCATTGGACCTTACTTTTTCGAAAATGAGGCTGGAGCAACAGTTACGGTGAAGGGATCGCTATCGAGAGATGCTTAATGATTTTTTATAGCTGGAATTGGATGGTATTGATCTAGACAACGTTTACTTTCAACAAGACGGCGCTACGTGCCACACAAGCAACGAAACCATTGATCTTTTACGATTGAATATCAAAATAACACCTCTTATTGGAAAACCCTGTATTTAGAGATTCTATGATATTAAAAAAAAAATTAAGTTTTTTTTTTTAAATAACTAATGAGTAAAACCACAAATTATTACATTTAATCATTGAAGTCAATATTAACAACTCTCAAGTACTAATGAAGAACATTGAAGAAACAGAAAAATCAGAAGAACATTGGGTCCCATCCAAAAATTGAACCAAAGACAATTCAATTTCTAAATAATCTTTCCTTCACTTGAAAAGTCGTTTGAGAACCGTTAAATTTATGTAACATGTCATTAAATTAGGGATTAAACTCTGCTGAAAGTTAAAAAAGCTCAAAACAAAAGTTTCAATTCTTCAAAGTGTAAAAATAAAAATATTAATTTGGTGCATTCGTCAAATCGTGGTTTGCCATTAGCGGCAGCTTCGCTCACGAGCCGCTAGGTGGCAGCTGCTATCGTGTAATGACACTTCTTATAATAATAATATATCTCCGGGTAGGTACCTACTGCCGCGTGGGGCAACCCACCCCTCCCGCTTAGTACCTAGTCACTTTTATCGGTTTATTTGAGTACACCTCGAAATGAATTGTATTTTTTTATGGCATTCCTTGGTAAGATGTGTTGCTGTCACGAATTCGTTGGTTACTTTGTTTGTACAGTAGAGTGGGGTGAATTGATCTAACGATATAATGTCAGATAGGTTCAAGGAAAACTAGTAATTAAAAGTTATATAATATATACCTATCTACAGTTTTATTCCGAGATTGATGGAATTTTGTACACTTGACCATCAAAACACTAGGAAGATCACTGTCTACAAAAGATTAAGAACGAACGAAGTAATTAAATGCAACTTAAAAATCACTATAATCATGAGCTACGGAGTTTTAAAATGTTGATTTAAATTATAGAAAAAAATGTTGAAGTGCAAATTCGTAATTTTGCAGTAGAGCAGTTTAATGATTCGTTTCTGCATTTTTTTCTTTTTGATAATTGTTGTGTTCGTACAAACAGGCCTCCAACTCGTCTTGGAAGAAGTTTATAAATAATTGGTTCTTTTAGATTAATCAGGGATTTATTATTACTCCGCGTATTACAATGGTGACTCGATAGTCGACCTAACTAGTAGCTGGCTAATTGGAATCTGAAACAGTAAGTTTCTCTGGGAGCCTTCCCACTGGCCCTGGCGACTACTGGCCACTGGATCCATCTTGCGGACTTCCACGCAAGCTCTATGCACTGCCATCTGTGCGTGCATCTATGAAGCTCTTACTTCCCAACAATAATATTTTTCTCCAATTAAATAAATAGAGGTTAATGCAAAATATCAATTAACAATATATTTCTTCAACTCATCGTGATATTCTGGCGTGTAAATAGCACAGACCATCAGGGAATATTTTAAATCCCTATGAAAAAAATGGATTGATCAATGAATTCACTCTGCAGGAGAAGACAACTTAAACCAGCCACCAAAATACATATGAACAGAAAGACTCACCAGAAAATAGCACTCGCAATTGAGTTTTGCTCCTTGATCTTCAATCAGCACAAAATATATTTGAGTTCGCACTAGGAGATTATAATGTGTCACCAGCTCTCAGGAGAGTAGAATTATTAATGATGAATCAGCACATTGTAATAATACGCACAGCCGTGATTTGTGACATTTATTGTCAAAAAATATTTCAAACATTTTAGTCTTCAATAGACATCTTTTGACAAATGATACAAACTGGATGAATCCATTTGATCAATGCAAAAGGTGTCGGTAATCCGTTACTATTCACCTGCAGAGCAAAATCCATCCAAAAATGACCAAAGATGTCTCTTTTGTCCATTATATATATTAAAAATTAATTAATTCATTTATGTATTTTAAAAATTAATTTACAACAATTTTGAATTAAATTTTAAATTTTAAATCGACTGCTTCTCCAACTCAAAAACAGTAAAAATGCAGAAACGAAACTTTAAACATCTCCACTGTAAAACTACACATCTGCAGATGCGACGTTGTTCTTCGGGACCGTCTAAAAAGTTCAAATTTGGAAAAAAACTTAATTTAATCACCTCAAAGTAGGCACATATCCTTGTTTCTTTAGCAAATAGTTGCCTGCAACTGGCAAAAAACTAGTGGGTTGTTATTGACAGGTCACATTGGGAAAAATACTAAAATTTATGACGAAACTTTGGAAATGTCGATGATATATTTTATATTATAAGTGTTGATTGCTAAGCTTAGAATAAAATAGATTATACTTTAGAAATAAAGAATTACATATTGTTCTGTAGCACAATACTTAAATAACTATTGTTATAGACGCTAATAACTAGCCACGATATGCATAAATTCCTAATTCCCTAATTTACTGCGTACTGAAAGAAGTCCCCAGTTTTATTGGTACATATTTGCCTACTGCCGCCACCCCCCCCATCTCCTCCCCCTCCCCAATAAGTGGCAGCCCCCGCTTCACCCCCCCCCCATGAACAAGGGCAGCCGTTTCCACTTTATTCAGTGTCAGGGGTAGATGTTACAAAGCCTACTGGCTGAGGGAAGCAGGGCTGAAGTCAAAAATATAAAAGTTTGCATTTTTTAAAACACGATTTCGACAACATAACAGATTATTGTTCTTTAATCAGATTTGAAAGAGAAAATTAATATCGCCAATTTATAAAAGACATTTCGACTCCTAGGCCCTAGACAGGACAACGAAATTGGTTATCTGCTACACAGGAAAATCCGGTTTTAAATATAATTATAATTAAATTCAAAAGTAATGAAAATTGAGTTTTTTTTTACATTAACTTCACACAGGAGGCCCGGAGGAAAATAATTTCAGTCAGGCCCTATGTCATCTTTGGGGAAACGGTGTGGAGGGTATTTTTGCGGAGAGCAAGGAGTTTTTGAAGAGACCCATGTTGTAGGAGAGTTGAAGCAGTTGCGGTCCGCAAATTGTTCAACAGCCGAGCTGTTGAAATCAAGGACAGGGCTTTTAAATTGGAAACATTGAATTGTTTACAATTTTTTACATAAGGGTTATAAACAATGGTTGCAAAACAATAATTTCCTACATTAATTACCGTGTTTTACAACTGGATTTAATTAATTACATTGATTTATAACTGAGTCAAATTAATTACAATGCATTACATTACAACGCCATATTTATTGACGAGTTTACAAAACATCGGCAGTGTGTCTTTGTTCGAACTTCGTAGTCGCCGAGATTCTTGAATCATCGGGTATCGGATATTTCGCATCGTATAAATGTAAAGCGTTGACATAATTCATCTAAGCTTACAGATGACATTTTTAATCACAGCATCGTTTTAATTTGGGGAAGGGAAGTAGAGGTCGTCCACAGATGGTATGGGCTGACGATTTGTAGAAAAATCTAGGTTTCGGATGGGAAGAGGCCTATGTTTTGCAGCTTTAAGTCCAAATCTTTAAGGCGGTTGGTAGCAGAGCTTATTTATTTATTTATTTATTCAAGCCTTAGAAGCTTTTTTATATATATTATTATAGGTAAGTTGTTAATAATAAGTGTAAATTAAATTACATAATAAACTGAGTGTAAAACATATTATCAGGTACAATAGAAGTTGTCATAGAGAGTTCTGTTGTAAAAATGAGTTCAAGAATCAATATATATATATATATATATATATGTGATGTGTGGTAAAAAGTTGGGTATTCAAGCGATAGATGTCACTAGTCAGAAAGCTTACTCCAGAGTCCGGCAGATGTCGCTAGAGTGTAGCAATTGCCTGAGGGGTATCCTTGTCAGACTTAAAGCTTCTAGAAACAGAGAATTACCAACCCTCGGGTAATGAACAGTGTAGCTAAATCCAGACTTATTAATTGTTACGTAAATAAACACGATTATAGTAAAAGAACCTTTTACTTTATCAAAGAGTTCCCAATACAGAAATCTGCAAGTAAAGCAGTGACATAACAATATATTATAAGAGTAAATGTAAAACGTGCTTGCCGCTAAAACTCAGAAACGAGTCCAGGTACGATCATGGAAGTTATATGGTGTGGTAGCCCTCTATCCCCCATCCATGAAGAAGGTTCCCGTTTTTACCTGAAGGGCGTGATTTTGAAGATATGAGGGCTGGAAGTTTCGCCCTCTAAAAATTTCTAGAATAGTCCAGAACATTCTGGAGCATTCCACAACATTTCAGCACATCCCGGAACATTCCGAAATGTTCGGAAATAGTCTGGAACGTTCGGGAACATTCGAGATCAAAATGAACTAAAAACGGGATTACAGGCCGTTTCCGGATAAACTTTTTGTAAATTCGTAATCGTGACAATACATTGGTATCTCTAAAAGGTATAAAACAAAGTCACTATCCGCATATGTCTGTTTGTGCGCTTATTTCTTCTAAACTATGCAACGGAGATTGATAGAGTTTTTATTATCAATTAGAAAATTTCTTCCGGAAGGTTTATATATATAATACATGGATATTAGATGTATTGCAAGTAGATAAAAGTCGAACAACGCTGGGTACATGTCAGCTAGTTGTGTATAATAACAAGAGTAAGTATTTAAGGTACTATAAAAGTAGTTACAGAGAAATGTTTAGTAACTTTGAGGATATTTATAAAAAAATAAACATAAACAGTTTATTGTGAAGCAAGAGGTGTTATTTTGATATTCAAAGAAAAATGCCATTTTTTAATATAAATGATCGAATGTTTATTTAATTATAAAGAAAAAAGTATGCCGTTAATAGTGAAAAATAACATCAGTCAAATGACCACCACGACCACGCCTATAGGACCATATCCTTTTCATGAAATTTTCCATAACCAAATCGTAAAGTGGCTGCCTTATGTCCTCGATAACCTCACGAATTTCATCTTCGAGGTTTTAAATCGACGCTGGGCTGTTGGCGTAGACCTTCTCTTTCACGTGGCCCCAAAGGAAGAAGTCGCAAGGTGTTAAATCAGAAGATCTCGGTGGCCAATTGTGATCACCTCTTCGAGAGATAACACGGTCCGGAAAGTTTTCCCGTAAAAGATCAATGGTTTCGTTGCTTGTGTGGCACGTGGTGCCACCATGTTGAAAGTAAACGTTGTCCAAATCAATACCATCCAATTCCGGCCATAAAAAAATCATTAATTCATTAATTAATATTCAAAATAACACCTCTTATTGGAAAACTCTATATTTAGCAAACCTTTATTACGAGTTGACAAATACGTAGGATTCCCGCTGCGGCTTCATGGATTCAATTAGGCTGCTAGCCAAGTCCTTCAGCATTGTACACCCAAGCTTTATAATATAATGATGATAGTTTGTAGGAGGAATTCAAATTGTGTCAGGTTATTGGTAAGCTGGGATCGTATACGTCCTAAATACTTCTGCGATGGGCTGCACATGTTGAAATAATGCTAGATGACCAAACACCAGGAGTGTGTGGGTGTCTTAGTGGAAGTGGAAGTGCCCAGAGATGGACTAAGGAAATGATGGATAGATTGTGTGGAAGAGGATTGGAACAGGACGGAAAGGACTAAGAACTGCTTGGAGCATTTGTGGAGAAGACCAAATCCCACCCTGATATGTACAAAGTAATGAATTGATGATGATTCGTAATGTGGGAATGTTTGCCTGTCTGAAAAATCCAAATTTATCAGCACGAATCCTCAGGCTTTGAAATTCAGTCCAAAGCTGTTCCTGTACTTCGGAACACCTGCGTCTTGCCTTTGGGCAGGGGGGGTGGGCGGTATTAGCGGAGGGCGGTGATCGGGGGGCGGGAGGGGGCGGTGGAGTGCGGCTGGAAGGCGCCCATCTGTTCCGTGGGCGGGACTTGTGCAAACTGAGAAAATTAAAAATATTTGTGTTTGGCGTGATGGAATGTTCGAGGTCTATTGTTTATTTTGATTTTCGTTTATTAATACATTTTTACAGTTTAAATTAAGAACAATATTTTTAATAATGAGTCAATTTATACAATTGTAAATGTTCTCCAAAATGCCCTGGAAAGAATCTCAGACTTGTGATGTCCCGAAAGAAACCATTCATCTGTTCTAAATGCAATTACTAATGTTATCCAAATTGACCCTGGTAATAAATTACATCTTTGCGATTCTTTCAAGGATAAAGAAACCATCCTGCCGCTTCGAACGCAATCAACAATGTTCTCATAATTTGTTTTGACAGCATCGCCATTCCATTGTAAGAATATTATGTACTAAATACACAATTTGGCTGTCCTGAAACGGGAATCCTTCCCAGTTGGACAGACAAAGGTTCATTTTGTTTTGTATTGTTTATAATTTACATATAAATAAAAAAAATATAAGAGTGTCTGTGGAGGAATCCGGGCTGACGTCGTGGATTTGTTTTGCTATACAAATCTACAGTTTTATTCCGATATTAATGAAATTTGTAACACTCGACTATCTTCTAAACAAGAGGAAGGTCACTCTATACATGAAATTTCGAAAAAAAACCTTAATGTATTTTGCTTTAGAATAACTTTAAAATATATAATTTACCTAAATTTGAATGTGTGTCATAAGCGTATTATACATTTTATTCCAAGATTGATGAAATTTTGCACACTCCACCTTCAATACAAGAGGAAGATCACCTTTTACGTGAGATCACTGCATCTGTTCATCTTTTCGCACATCCTAAAGAAGAATTTTGACAAATTTAGTATGCTTGATGTTCAAAATGATAGATAAACCGACAAGATATCCTTCCACTCGACTCCTCATAGAGTATAAGGTCTTAAACATACGACAAGTCCACCTAAAATATTCGCTAATACATTTCCTGTTCAAATATAAAAACAAAACTCTCTTACAACACAACTACACCACCAGAACAATAACCAACGGTCACTACAAAGTACCTTCACTACATACCACGTCAGCTCAAAGACAATTTTTCTTGCTAACTCCTAAAATCTTTAACATTATCCCTGAAAACCTAAAAACCTTGAGTCAACCCCATCCCTCTAAAAAAACAAATTACGAAATGGATCCTTACACACGGAATACATTACAACTACAATACCTATTTATTCTACACTCTATCAATTTAATCACCTTTCAGACAAAACATAATATATCCTTATTCCCTAACTTAGCGGTATAGTATGTACACAATTAATAAGTGTGATCTATTTACTAATAATTTCTCAATTTTTCTTCTTCTTATAATTCTCTAACTTCTCCATTCTCTTCATATTATAGTAATGTATACATTCTATGTCCGCAAACTGTAAAATTCATCCGCCATAACACAGGGACATCCCTAGCATGGAGGGTGAAATATCACAAAAACCACATGTACTCTCCAAATCATGTATTAATAAAAAATAATAAAAACAAATATCAAACAATAAAATTTGACTTGCGCACCCCGTGATTTGAATCCGCGACCTGCGGATTCGTAGCCAAAGATCTTAATCATTTAACCAAGGACGCTGTCATGAACCCTGCGGAAAACCCGCATGGCGGTTACCTTAGTTAGCTGGTACATATGTATTATTTTGAATTTAGCAAAACCACGAGAGACGCTTTCCCGCAATCCGTAAAACCTAATAAATCTAACCCTTTCGCCGTCACACTTTTCAGCATTGATTACGGGGGCGGTGTGGTATGGGGGCGCCCAGCCCGATACACTCCCACCGCCCCCCTCGCCGGGAACCGTTGGCAGTATATCCCTCGGCGTGTATGGACAGCCTGCGCGCCAGCACACCTGTGTCCATTATTGGAGGCGGCAAAAGGGGAGTTTTGGGGAGAAGACCATCTTTGTAGGTTCGAGTTGAAGGACCGGATTGTATTGTACCTACGCTTTATTTTTTAATTAAAAATAAGAATCATTTATTTAACCACTTTTATTCTTTAGATACAACCAAAGATATTAGAAGAACGAGATATGCTATGTTGTCCGCCGGACCGTAGGCGGAGTACTACCTAATTAGGGTACTTTGAATACTATCGGGACGGGTACGCACAGAAATCTGTTCTATGTATTAGTGTGGATGCCTTAGCGTAAGCGAAGGTGTGCAGTAGTATTGGTGAACAAAACCGGCGACACTGGGCAAAACAATTCCGCACAGTATGAACTGCTCATAGCACATCTCGTTCTTCTAATATCTTTGGATACTATACAACCGACGTGTTGCGTGAGCAATAATAACAATAGTGATATTTGGATGATGGTTCCATGATAACTCGACACAGTGACAATTCAACACACCTTTAAAAATTGATACAAAGTCTTTAGAAACGATGAAAAAAATAAAAAAATACTTCTAACCTAACCTAACCTACTTAACCCAGATAATAATTTTTTTGTTTCATCACTTTCCATGAGAAATAACATATAACTTTTCCATATAACTTTTTAAAAATGTGATGAATTATCATTATGATGTTTTATCCATCAAAATGATAATTGACGACACATCTCTTTACCAGGATCAGGTCAGAAGCCTTCGACCGGTTCGTGTTCTCTGCTCGGTTTCGTCAGTAATAATAATAATTGGATGACTTGTATAGCGCCGTTTTTGTGCAAAATCACCTCAAGGGCGCTGTACAAATATATAATACATTTCTACAATGATCTATGTTATTACTAACTATATAGAAATAATATAAAGTACAATAATTACCTGGTAAGTCACTTGAGATTAACACTCAATTAACATTAACTAATTGTTTATTAGCGAAATTTAGATACAGGATTTAGGACATAATTTGAAAATTGGATATAATTGGACAAAAAAAATTATATGTTTCATTTTGAAGATAATATCTATACATTTGTTATGCCGAAACGTTAATTATATGAAATTCCCTCGATAGAAAAAAAATCGCATAATATGATACGAAAATTATTAAAATCACGTTTTGTTCCGTTATTTAATATGTTATAAGCATGAAAAAATTCACAGTGTTTATTTAAATGCAACTAAAGCATTTGACGAGAGATTTTTGCTCTATTTTAAACGAGTCGTGTTTTATTAAATATTTTCACAATTTTCGCTTAATTATTATTGTTTTTTTAAATATTAGCGCGCTCCCTCTAACATTCGTATTTAGATCTCCCTTTTTAACCGTCTTTGAACGCTTACTACGGGGCCTTCTAAATGTCAATTTCTATATTTCAGTAAGTACACATTTTTTAAGTAAGGCTGGGGGCGGTGCCTGGAACGTCACGGTTTGACCCAAACGGTCGCACTAGACATATCCAAGGCCTTTGCCGGGTCTGGCACCGAGGACTTGTCAACAAATTGCCTTCTTACGGACTTCCCGCATCCCTGTGTACGTGGATTGCTGACTTTTTAAGGGATAGGTCGATTCAGGCGGTTGCTGACGGTTTCACCTCTTCCTCGCACTGTATAAATGCTGGCGTCCCACAGGGATCCGATCTGTCTCCGACTTTGTTTTTGTTGCACATCAATGACCTTTTGACATGTGCACCGATTCATTGTTACGCGGATGACAGTACAGTTCATGATAGCTTTTTGTTTGACAAGCCCCCAAAGGGCACACAAACTCCATTTTTTAAGTAAGGCTGTATATAAATAAAGTATTACGGTCCGTCCCTGTGTCTGGCAGAGTACTATTGTGCCAGCGCCTTGTGGCAGGCAGTTCTCGCAGCATCTGCGACGGGTTTGCTCGATTCATTTTCAATTTCAATCTTCCTACATTTCCTTCTTCTATTAATAACACATTGCTACACCCACCCACACCGGCAACCCGACCATTTACATTCGTTAATTCCACTGCGGGTGGTAGACACTTCACCCCCTTATACCACCCATCACCACCCAACTATCGTGGACTTGTTGTAATTCATTGACCAACTTCCGACGATCAACTGGTACGAGTACTTCGGTATCAATCACTGAAAATACAAACCACCAATCTGTCTTTCTCAAAATCTCTTATATAGTAAATCAAAAGTTCCTCTGCAATCATAATATTTTTAAGTAGATACTTAATTAATAATAATAATGATTTATTGTCTTCTTTTCTTAGTACCATATAGAGATAATGATATCCTCACTGGGATCTCCCGTGATGAGGATTTCATTTACGTATTATAATTTAATTATAAGAAATTAATACTACAACAAAGTAACATATGAATTAAATTGTAAACGTATATAATGTATTTTTAAATAATTTTAAAATACGTAAGATAGTGTTTTTTTGAATAGTTCAGTTTTAGTCTGTTTGATATCAGTATATTTTCTATTTCAGATCTCCCTATATTAAGTATCCAGTTTTTTTATTTGAGATATAAATGTTATAATGTTGAGGTTTTTGAGTGAGAGTGGTATTTTATTGTAGAGTTTAATACTATGATATATAAGAAACTTTTTTGCCCAAAAGTTGTATTAGTAGTTATTTGTTGGATAAGTTTTTGACCATGAAATCTAGTGTTTCTATTGTACGTGTTTGTTGTTATTTCTTGGGTTTTGTACTTATGAATGTAAATGAGTATAGTTTTAGAATATAGTTGTTTAATTGAATTATAAACGGTAGAATGCTTTCTTTAAGAATTGTTGAGATTCGCAAAGAGTGCAAGGCTGATGTAAGCGTAATGAGTAAGATTAAGAAAGGGACGCTTAGATGGTTTGGGCTTGTAGGGAGGAAGGAGTGTAAGGAGAATATGTGACGGAAATGTGAATGGTAGCAGAAGTCGGGGACGCTCTAGGAAGACATGACACGACCAAGTGAATCAGATACTTGAGTCGGGCCATGTCAAGAGTCAGAATAATAGAAGAGTATGTATGAGACGATGTATGAATGTGAATGAGGTAAGAAGTGTGTGCCAAGACCGAGTTGTTTGTGCGGTCCGTCTTCTCTGCCTACCCCCTGCCTGCCTGCGGGGAAACGGCGTGATGGTTAGTTGATTACGTCAAAAGAAATATCACTATCTCAATGACAATTCTTTTTCAATATTTTTTCAGGTCGGTAGGTACCATAATTTTGTAAATTACGATTTGTCAGTTCGTAGTAGGAACCATGCGAACTCTGGCGGGATAAATAGATAATATCGAACAAACTTGAACCGGAACCGGAACGTAACAAATTTACAGACAGATGAAATTCCAAAAGGTCGAGTTAAATGAATGCTTTAAAGTGATGTTCTTGGTATTTTGTGAATTAATCTTTGGTATAATTGACACATTTATGTTCCTTGGTTTAAGTCTACGAAGACTGAACTAAAAAGGATATGGTGTTTAGGAACGTGGATAGTATGGTACTTAGTAATAATAATAATAATAATATTTGGATGATTTGTATAGCGCCGTTTTTGTGCAAAATCACCTCAAGGGCGCTGTACAAATATATTCCTTAAATAATTAATACTAGAAGTACTGACTTAAAACTAGTGATTTGCATCTAAGACTTATATCTAGTGACTTACGACTAAGGCCTATAACTTATATCTTAATGACATATATATTTACATATGTAGAAACTTACAACTAACATTAACAATCTAATTTTACTAGCGCCAAAAGAAGAAGGAAGTTCTATTATATTAGGGTGTTTTTATAATTGATTTTAAAACACGGGTGAAAAATGCACCCAATGGGTTAACTGGATATATATATCTGTTATAAATTAGGGTCCTTTTAAATTAAACTCCTTTTTTATTAAGAGCAAACTGAAGTATTTTAATCACTATGATAATACACTTTCACATGATATGACTAGGCATTTTTTACAGTAAAATACTCTAGATACAGGCCTGTTCCTGTGATTCTTTAGGAAAGGTGAAACCTTTGGTTGTTTTTGAGCAAGAGAGCGTTTTTAATGAAACCTAACCTTTTATATGACAAAGACAGTTGACAAACTTCAAAATCAAAAGTCAGCAATACAGGAATTGTCCTTGCCGACGCGATTTAAATACAAACAAATAGCAGAGGCGAGAACCTTTCATAAATACTTTAACCTAACTTTCACAGGTGGCACACTAATAATAAAAATAATAATAATTGGATGACTTGTATAGCGCCGTTTTTGTGCAAAATCACTTCAATCTAATGGTGTCTAATTGATCCAGAAATAATACAATATCTTAAATGAATGAATTAAATTAATCTTCTATCTTTAATGCATTTATATGATTCATCTGCCAACAATTAAACTGATTGACGATGTTCCCGCTGATATTGTCCATTATCCATTGGTAGGCAAGTCAATAGCATACCTATCCACTAGCGACTGAGTCGGCACGAAAAACTAGTGCGATCGGCGCGTTAGGGTGCGTATAAATACACGAGCCGAACTGCTGAGCTGAACCAGGACTTATAGGAAATGAACGAAGCAACCGCAAATGACGCGAGACGCGCTTGCTACTTTCCTTTCTCGTAATTAGTGGCTCGACTCGCGCGTTTTTTCTCCTATCTATATACAGCATACACATTTGAAGGCCTCCGTCGATCCTTGGCTACAAATCCAGAATTCAAAGTAACAACAATTTTATTTGGATTATTTTTACCTAGGTATGATTTGAGATTTTCACGTCCAAAAAGTATTATAGTGATTTGTTTTTGGGGTATTATGCCGTGTTGCGCTACCCTACCACCCTTCTTTAGACAACGTTTTGGACGGAATTGCACTGTCCATAATCAGGACAGATGTGTAATTCTGTGATGTGTAATTACACATCTGCCCATTGCAGTGTCCATCATCAGGGCAGATTTGTAATTCTGTGATGTGTAATTACACATCTGCCCATTGCAGTGTCCATCATCAGGGTAGATTTGTAATTCTGTGATGTGTAATTACACATCTGCCCATTGCAGTGTCCATCATCAGGGCAGATTTGTAATTCTGTGATGTGTAATTACACATCTGCCCATTGCAGTGTCCATCATCAGGACAGATGTGTAATTCTGTGATGTGTAATTACACATCTGCCCATTGCAGTGTCCATCATCACGGCAGATGTGTAATTCTGTGATGTGTAATTACACATCTGCCCATTGCAGTGTCCATCATCAGGGCAGATGTGTAATTCTGTGATGTGTAATTACACATCTGCCCAATGCAGTGTCCATCATCAGGGCAGATGTGTAATTCTGTGATGTGTAATTACACATCTGCCCATTGCAGTGTCCATCATCAGGGCAGATGTGTAATTCTGTGATGTATAATTACACACCTGCCAATTGCAGTGTTCATCATCAGGGCAGATGTGTAATTCTGTGATGTGTAATTACACATCTGCCCATTGCAGTGTCCATCATCAGGGCAGATGTGTAATTCTGTGATGTGTAATTACACATCTGCCCATTGCAGTATCCATCATCAGGGCAGATGTGTAATTCTGTGATGTGTAATTACACATCTGCCCATTGCAGTGTCCATCATCAGGGCAGATGTGTAATTCTGTGATGTGTAATTACACATCTTCCCATTGCAGTGTCCATCATCAGGGCAGATGTGTAATTCTGTGATGTGTAATTACATATCTGCCCATTGCAGTGTCCATCATCAGGGCAGATGTGTAATTCTGTGATGTGTAATTACACATCTGCCCATTGCAGTGTCCATCATCAGGGCAGATGTGTAATTCTGTGATGTGTAATTACACATCTGCCCATTGCAGTGTCCATCATCAGGGCAGATGTGTAATTCTGTGATGTGTAATTACATATCTGCCCATTGCAGTGTCCATCATCAGGGCAGATGTGTAATTCTGTGATGTGTAATTACACATCTGCCCATTGCAGTGTCCATCATCAGGGCAGATGTGTAATTCTGTGATGTGTAATTACACATCTGCCCATTGCAGTGTCCATCATCAGGGCAGATGTGTAATTCTGTGATGTGTAATTACACATCTGCCCATTGCAGTGTCCATCATCAGGGCAGATGTGTAATTCTGTGATGTGTAATTACATATCTGCCCATTGCAGTGTCCATCATCAGGGCAGATGTGTAATTCTGTGATGTGTAATTACACATCTGCCCATTGCAGTGTCCATCATAATGCAATGCCATCCGAAACGTTGGCTAAAGAAGGAGGTAGTGCACACGGCATAATACCCCAAAAACAAATCACTATAAAAATTCTCTTATTTAATTTGTTAAAGGCTTGACAAGAATCACAATGCAACTAATGCATTTGTCGAGAGATTTTTGCTCTATTTCAAACGAGTTTTATTAAAAAAAACATATGTTTTCATTCCAAAATGAAATAATATATTATTTGATTCGCCGTCGCCGTAAAATAGTTGGTAGTCGTTAGTCGTTAGTCCCGCCGTCTGTCGCCAGGGCCGTGGCACCTTATTGCGGCGGGAAATTAAATTTGAAAACCGAACGAACCTCCGCCAATATGGCACCGGCCGTATGGCACGTGGTGGTACCTACAGGCCAGAAGGCGCAACACGGTGGGAGGTGGGAGGAGAACTACATTTGTTACGCAGAGCCGTAAAAACGCCTTTATGAAAAAGCGGATAGTGAAAAAAGTTTTAAATTATTGGGTAAATCCCGAAAGGATTTTTTTTGGATCAGATTCCGATCCTGATTTTGAACTGAAAACAATAAAAATAATGTTTTTTTAAAAATATGTACATATTTGATTGAAGAAGAAGACAATACTAAAAAGTCTAAACGAAACATGAAACAGAACAAGACCCTAAAGAAGAAAGTAAAAGATAACGGTCACAACTAGCGATCGAATCCAGGATCTCTTGTCTTACCGGGATAGCTTCTTAACCACTCGACCATTAAATTCCGAGTTGTGATCATTATCTTTTTTATTTTCTGTGTCTTGTTCTGTTTCATGTTTCATTTAGATTTATACATTGATGAGTATAACTGTTATGTCTCTGTTTTACTTGCAGATTTCTGTGTTGGGAACTCTTTGATAAAGTAAAAGGTTCTTTTACTATAATTGTGTTTATTTACGTAACATAAATAAGTCTGGATTTAGCTATACTGTTAATTACCTGAGGGTTGGTAATTCTCTGTTTCTAGAAGCTTGTTGTCTGTCAATAATATCCCACAGGCAATTGCTACACTCTAGCGACATCTGTCGGACTCTAGAGTAAGCTTTATGACTAGTGTCATCTATCGCTTGAATACCCAACTTACTACCATACATCACAAAAGTTGAAGAAAAAGATATTCCTGAACATCTATTTGAAATTAACTTTTGTTTTCGCGTACCTTGGAAGATGATACTAACCCACTTTCAGACATCCCATTAAGCTGAAAATCGACAGATAGACTCGTTGTTGATGAAAATTCATCATATCAACTTTTGGTGGCAATCACATAGACACACGCGGATTATACACGCATTTATCTAAAATTCAGTGACGTTACAGCAGTTAATGTACGAAATAAATGTTTGTCGTACAACTCATTGGTGGCACTCATGCATACACACATGCGCCTACAGACATTTTTCTGAGAATGCAAGAAATTTTGGTGGCAATCACGTATTATGTATTCCTATGTAAAATCCGCAATAAAGGTTTTCAATAATTAAACGAATAAATAAACTGATTTTTAATTACTCTTAAAATATCATTATTTTTATCAAAGTCCAACGTTTGGGCTTTTATGTAACAGTAAAAAAAAAACAACACACTTATTCGGACTAGACACGAACGATAAAGACTTTTTTTTTTTTTTTTTTTTTTTTTTTTTTTTATTATTGTACGACAGACAGGTAAGTCCAATTATGGTACAATTTTATTAAAACTAACAATACATGTACATATATTTTTTAAAACATGGTATAGTGATATTAAACACATCTAGATCCGCTGGTAGGGCATTTAGTAAGGTCATACCTCTTGTCATGCTATGTCGGGCAATGACATCTGTCCGACCCTGCGGTATACAGAATAGGTCGTGGCTACGATTTCGACAGTATTTATCAGGAACGAATAATCCACAGCATGACAGGAGATATGGGCAATCGATAAGGTTTTTTAGTAACTTTAATTCAAATACCATGAGTCCGGCATTACGCCTAGTCTCCAGGCTTTGGTAATTTGTCTCCTTTAGCAGTTCCACGTGATGCATGAATTTCGGATATATTCCGTACGATCGCATGTAAACATACCTTAGGAATTTTTTTTGAATTTGATCAATCATATTTATGTATTTAAGTTGATAAGGTATCCAGACAGTACTGGCGTACTCCAGCTTGCTTCTGACCACTCCGTTGAACATGGAGGTCATTGCTTCTTTGTTATTGAATTGTTTGCAAGTTCTAATTACAAAACCAAGAGTTTTGGAGCAAGCCGAGGTAAGCTGGACTATGTGGTTTGAAAATGTCAGCTTGGGATCAAAGATCACCCCAAGGTCCTTGATGATGTTTACGCGTGTAAGTACTTCACCATTCATTCTATACTGGCAGAATACCGGATTTTGTGAACGACTATAAGTCATAACAACGCATTTTTTAATATTGAAGTTAAGTTTATTTTCTACCGACCATATCATGATTGAATCGAGGTCGGCCTGCAGTTTCGAATAATCATAATCTGATTCGATTTCCTTCATCAGTTTCATGTCATCTGCGAATAGTAGACATGAGCTGTGATGTATGCAATCCTGAATGTCATCAATCAGAATGAGGAATAACATGGGACCGAGATTCGATCCTTGAGGAATTCCTGACAGAGCTGCGAACTTATGGGAGTCGTATCCATTTATATTTACATACTGACTTCTATCTTTTAAATATGACGCAAAAAATGTCAGTAAGGGTTGATTAAAACCTATTTTATGCATCTTTTTTATTAGAATATCGTGATCTACTCGGTCAAATGCCTTTGCGAAGTCCGTGTAAATTGCGTCCGTCTGATGCCTACAGTCTAGGCCTTGTGCTACCCGTCGAGAGAAAGAGAGTAAGTGGTTACCGTTGATTTCTTCGGTAAGAAGCCATGTTGATTACCTCTTAAGAAAGGCGTGATTTGTGGACTGATTTTATCACAGATAATCATTTCAAAAATTTTTGGAATTGTTGACAGTACTGCAACTGGTCTATAATTTCTGACGTCAGTCTTTTCATCAGCTTTGTGAATGGGGCTGACCCTCGTTAGTTTCCAACACTGTGGAAATGTGGAAGACATGATGCAGAGATTAAATATGTACGCAAGGGGAACACAGATATTTGGAGAGATTTTTATAATTATTGAAGGAGGAATACCGTCCGGACCAGTAGCCTTATCAGGTCGGAGATTTCGGATACAAGTTTCTATTTCCTGGATGTTGGTCAATTCGAGTGAGATATCTCCAACGTTCCAGGGTGATGCTGTTGGGAAATTGGTTTCAAGTTTAGGGGTTACTTGACTATAGACGGAATGAAAATAGTCAGCAAACTTATTTACAATTGTGTTAGGGTTAGTAAAAGTTACGCCTTCCTCAATCAAGCATGTTGGTGAGGTTGGGTTAACTTTTTGTGACCTAATATAGTTCCAGAAAAACTTTATGTCGTCTTTGATCCCATTCTGAACATTTTCCATGTATTGTTTTTTAGCAAATTTTATTTCAGATTTTAGCTCGGATCTACTCGCTGAAAATATCAGATAATCGGATTGCTTTTTGTGCAATAGATATCTTTTTCTGAGCGATTCCTTTCTTTTCAGTTTATCTATAATGCTCTTATTGAACCATATCGGATATACATCGTTTGTGATGTTGGGTTTGTTATTTGGTATACATAATTCAAAAATACTAAACAGTACATTGTTTAAATATTTCACTGCTTCGTCTACAGATTTTATGGTGTACAAAAATGTCCAATCAAAATGCGAAAGAATATTATTGCACAGTTCTATGTTTGCTCGCTTATAATTAAATTGGTGGAAATTATAATTGTGATTGTGGAGCGAAGGCGGGGGCCCGCGGGGGGCGCGGCGATCGTTTTGGCGGGGTCTTCGTCTGCACCGAACCGCTCTTGATAGGCGCGCGGAAATGTCCAGCGTCGGGTGATGCTGGTCTTCATTCACCAGTGGTTCCTCGCTTCTCATCACGTCACACACATTTATATTGCTAAGGATAAGATCGAGAATGTTATCGCTACTGTTCTTCACTTTATTGTACTGCGTCAGTCCATTCGAGTTTGTGAAATACGAAAAATCAGTTAAGACGTCTTCGGGTTTATTATTTAAGTTAAAATCACCCAAAATTATTATGTTCTTATTTAATAATATATTGGCTTTATTGTCTAAATGTTCATAGAAAATACGTCTATTTTCGCTGTCATCTGTGCAGTAGAAGTACACTACACATATAAACACAGTAAAGTTATCTTTACACACTTTTACCCAGAGGTGTTCGCCATCTGTTTCTAGCTCCCTTACTCTTATTGAATTTAACGGTTTACGTACTGCGAGCAGTACCCCTCCCCCTCGTTGCCCCTCTCGGTCACGGCGATGTACTGTGTACTGGCTGGTGGACAACAGTTCTGCGTCGAATACAGAGGTTTGCAACCATGTTTCAGTTAGAGCAATAACTTCAGAATTTTGTGAAATAACGTTGTTCGAAAATTCACCTATTTTCGTATTTAGACCACGCACATTTTGGTATTTCAACGCTAGTTTTGCCATTTTTAGGTAGGTAAAGATTTACCTGATTGTGTGCCACCTTCTTTATTTGATGGTGATAAGAATTTAAATTTAGACACAGCGATACCTGCCGGCCAGTTGGCGGCATCTAGGAATGTATCTTTCTTTTCTTCCGGGACACCTATTTTGAAGGAGGTGTAGTTCCCTTTTGCCTTCAATGAGACAATATCAAATTCGGAGTCCGGTTCAATGGTTTTGAGAAATGCGTGCACGTGTGTGCTATCGGTATCTAGGCTAAAGCGCCAAGCGTGGATATAATGCTTTCGCTCTATTGCTCGCAACGCCGTTTCTTTTTTAGTGCCCGTTATTATGAGGGATGTACGATGTCGCGGCTTTCGTGCTTGCACCTGCCACTCACTCTGATCATCAACGTGTTTAGAATTGATTGGTTCATTCAGTGGCTTAGCTTTATTTTTTCTTGGTTTCCTTTTCTTTATTTTTTCGTCCGGGTTAGATTTCCCGAGATATTCCTCATTTGTCGGAGATGCTGATGAGTTTGTACCTTCTGCCGATTCGTCCAAGGCCGATAGCCCGCTAGATGAAGACTTGATCGGGATTGATCCTTCCGTAGAATTACCCGAGGTAGACGGCCCACTGGTTGCGTGCTCCCTCGTGCCGTAGGTGCTGGCGGCTTCCAGTGCAACTATCTTCGCCGACAGTTTGGCGACGGTAGTATTTTGTGCAACAATAAGGTTCGATTGATCACTAACCTTGTTATGACTTTCTAACCTTGTTAAAGACTTTCTCTAGGCACGCTTCAACCTAACTGAAAGGGGCAATACATCTCGCTATCAGGGTCAGGTTTCAGCCTAGTATCTCTCTAGAACCTCGCTGGAAAGGACGACACACGCTACCAGGATCAAGTCACGAGCCTTCGACCGGTTCACTGTTCGGTTTCGTCAAGATACAGTTTTATTTTTTTTTAAATTTATTTTCGGGAACTCGACTGTTTACATTTAATCAGTTTGTACATAAGTATTATATAGTAAAATAAAACCAATTATGGAGTTCCTTCTTGTGACTTTAACTGAGACAGCATAATGTGGAATAAGTTATTTAAATAAATTATACAAAACAAAGATTATATAAAAATACAAATTTACAAAACAATACATTTATAGCCATGGAGAGAGGTTGTAGATATAAATCAAATCATAATAGAGATATAAACAATAGAGATATAAACAATATTCACAAACCATCAGAGAAATATTCTTTTATGAACCTCTTGTATTTGGTAAGTTCGCAACTGAAAATATCAACCTTAGATAATACGCTATTGTAATTATTACATATTCTGTTCAGGCAAGAATTCTGCTTAGAGTTCGTTTTGCTTTGATCAACCCTGAACAGGACACAAGAGCGTGTTGAACGCGCAGGTACATTGAATGGAATCTTGTTTAGCAACTCTGGGCATTGAATATTATTGTTAACTACTTTATACAGGAATAATACATCCTTATGTTTTTGTATACCTGTCGTCACAAATTTTAAAATTTTAGAATAAGCAATGTTTTTTTGTAAATAAATCTGTCGTATAATAATTTATTTAAACTTAAATTAAATTAATCGTAGGCATATCAAAAGTGCTTGCGTACAACCGCCAACAACGTTCACTAATACTACTGCTGCCCGCATTGTCGTACAGCTGTTCCCCGCCTTTGTTTTTATCTACGCAAGATTTTCATTGCATAGCCACTTTAATAGTCTGTAGCTCAATGACAGTCGGTACTTGAGGTTTAATGCGTCGTATGTTATAATATACGTGTTCATAATTTTATTTGCTTTACAATATTAAGACAAAATATTTGTTTGCGCCCGTACATACGCAATATGAATATGAATAAATAGTTTTGTTCGTTTGAAAACTCAATTCTTTCGAGAAAGGCATACAAATTCAATCCAATATTATATTTTGCATATTTTTTGGTATTCATAATTTAGACTGATTGGATGTAAAAGATTAGACTAAAATAGTGATTTCACATTAAGCATTGCGAACTCAAGCGATTGGTGTCATGTACATACATTTACCATATTATTTAATTAATACAAAATTCTTCAAAATATTAATATGGGAACTTTTGAAACTGTTTACTGCATAATCAATCAATCCACCTAAATTTCACCGTTTATCACATTTACTTAGGTTCTTTAAATTTGGTACATTATTGCAAATGATAGCTCATACGCTTTTGCAAACTTGGCATAATTTGCCAAAAATCGCTCGAGTGGTATATCACTATTTCTTCACCACTACCAGTTTCTACTAGTTTCCTACTAGTTTCTTCACCACCTAGGATTCTTGCTGCAGAGTCTCCATCCTCTATCTTCGTCGAAAATCACAGCAGTGCTGCCAAGGTCTGGTATCTATGTGAGGATACTGTGTCAGCGCTTTATTAGCAGCAGACACATACCTGGATGGATGACGAACCTCGTGCTGGCATTGTTAGTGGACTCTCTCGCTGCAGCAGCTCGTCCAGTTTCTTCACCACCTAGGATTCTTGCTGCAGAGTCTCCATCCTCTATCTTCGCCGAAAATCACAGCGGTGCTGCCAAGGTCTGGTATCTAAGTGAGGATATTGTGTCAGCGCTTTATTAGCAGCAGACACATACCTGGATGGATGACGAACCTCGTGCTGGCATTGTTAGTGGACTCTCTCGCTGCAGCAGCTCGTCCAGTTTCTTCACCACCTAGGATTCTTGCTGCAGAGTCTCCATCCTCTATCTTCGCCGAAAATCACAGCGGTGCTGCTTCATTTTATTCAACTTAATTTAACTTATTTTTGTAATGCCTGCATTAACTGTAAAGCGCCCCTGAGGTGATATCTCACAAAAGCGGCGCTATACAAATTGTTTAATAAATAAATAAAATAAATATTTCATTCAATTATGTATGAGATGCTATGCCCATCAAAAGCGTTCAGTTATAATTCGTTGTTTTATTCTGTGGGACGTTTCCCCTGCACTAAGTGATAATATGTGTTTAGCCGTGGGCGGGGGGGGGTCGCAGTTAGCCAGGGCGGGGGCGGCGAGGGAAGGGCGGGGGGCGATATGTGGGGGGGCGTTACGTGCCGCGGGCGGACAGCGAAGGATTTGAAAACGGCACGATCGCAATAAGTACCCCCCCTCCCACTGTTGCAAACATAGTACTTGTGATGAAGCATTTTCCATTAGCGGCCTTATTGATATGCAAACATTTCAATTACGTTGTCATTTCACACGAAAATTTAAATAATATAGGTACTGATTTTGAGAAATAAAAAATCTTTTAATATTTCACTTTTGTTTTCGGAAAAGAATTAATGCAAATCTTGGAAGTGGAAATTAATCCACTTTCCGACGTCAGATTGAGCTGAAACTCGGCAGAAAGACTCGTTGTCGATGACAAAGCATTCTATTAACTTTTGGTGGCTATCGTGCACACACACGCGGAAATATACGCATTTCACTGAAATTGGATGACATTACAGCAGTTAATATATGAAATAAATGTCTGTCCTACCCAATCGGGATTTCACGTAGTTGTTCCCTGAGAAGAAAAGTTCAATCATGATTTAGACCAATTTTTATAAAGTTTTAAAAGTTCACCACAGTTAAGAACCCAAAGATATTAGACTTCTAATATCTTTGTAAGAGCCAGTCCCTGAGGAGAATTCAATCCTTAGTCCAACCAAAAAAATATTTTAATTTTTTTTTTTTATTTTTTTTTTTTATATTATTGAAACAAACAGTACATAATTTAGAGAGATGAAACAATATACAGGAATAAGATACTTCATGTTGTGTACCTATGATATGTTTCCTTGTAATGTCTGCTAAGTGGTATGTTTATTCCTTAATTACCAGGTGACTTGTGTAGTTTATAGGTGTGTGTGTGACGTATGTAATGTGTGTGTGAGTGTTTGTGTGTGTCTGTATGTATGCGCATTGAATTATTTAAATTATTGACATGATGCCACGTTTGAATTTGGGCAGTGAATCCGAAAAAATGTCAATGTTAGAGTTAATACAAATATTATTTAGAGTATGGATAGCTCGGTTAATTGTTGAATTAGATGCTGCATTTGTTTTATAATTAAGCGTGTGGAATAGCACCGTATATCGTGTACGTCTCAAAGGTATGTTAAAGTTAATAAAGGACAGAAGTTCGGTACAGTCAATGTCATTGTTTAAAATTCTGTGTATAAATATTGAGTCAGCTACTGCTCGTCTTCGCTGCAAAGTTTCAAATGTACACTCAAAATTATTGTTGAATCTGTATTATTGTGAATTTTATAAATTTCTTATAATATTTTATCTAATATTTTATAGATTCGTTCTATACTATCTATGTAAAGTTTATATTGCGGATTCCAAATAGGCGATGCATATTCCAGTGTACTTCTGACTAATGCGAAATATAACATTACAAATACATCTAATAATAAAAATAGATGTATTGTAGAAAATTGTTTTTTAATTAGTTTTTTAATTTTGAAACATCACACCTAACTCAATTTTAAACTACAGGGTTTTCCAATAAGAGGTGTTATTTTGAATAGCCCGCTATTTCGGTAGATGTTACTTTTGAAGCTGTCATTTTTTGACATTTGACAAGTAGAAACTACGTTTTTAATAAAAATGGAACGATACACGCTTCAACAACGCATTGAAATTATTAAAATTCACTTGAGTGAATCAAATGCAAATCATCTTGAGTGATGAGGCCCATTTCCACCTCGGTGGCTTCGTCAACAAGCAAAATTGTGGCATCTGGGGCTCGGAAAACCCAAGAATTATTGTTGAAAAGCCTCTCTATCTTCAACTTGTGACTGTTTGGTGCGGTTTATGGTCCGGCGTAGACATTGGACCTTACTTTTTCGAAAATGAGGCTGGAGCAACAGTTATGGTGAATGGATTGCGCTATCGAGAGATGATTAATGATTTTTTATGGCCGGAGTTGGATGGTATTGATTTGGACAACGTTTACTTTCAACAAAACGGCGCTACGTGCCAGACAAGCAACAAAACCATTGATCTTTTACGATTGAATATCAAAATAACAACTCTTATTGGAAAACCCTGTAGTTGTGAAATTCAATACATTCTTGTTATTGTTTTTGATTGCACCAATAACACGTGGGGTCGTGGAAACGACCCGTTCTCTAAATTTTTAGTAAAACAGTATTTCGAAAAACCTCCCCAATTCTCTTTTCCCACCCCTTAACTAATCTTATCTAATTAATCATCCCACCGTTTTCCACAGGGGTAGGCAGAGAGGAAGGACCGCCAAACAACTCGGTTTTGGTAAACACTCCTTGCTTCATTCACATTCATACATCGTCTCATACATACTCTTCTATTATTACGTGCTATGACGTGGCCCGACGCAAGTACCTGGTTCACTTGATCTTCTACAATTCACATCGCGTCATATATATTCTCATTACGCTCATTTCTTCGTTCATTAGCTCTACATATTTAAACCATCTGAGCATCCCTTTCTTAATCTTACTAATTACGCTTACAGCAGTTTCGCATTACTTGCGGATCTCCACAATATCTCACAAGATCACACATGGTTTCACTACAAATACTAATTTCTACAGAATTCAGTCTACTTTCTACAGCATTCAGTCTACTTTCTACAGCATTCCGTCTACTTTCTACAGCATTCAGTCTACTATCTACAGAATTCAGTCTCCTTTCTTCAGCATCCAGTCTACTTTCTACAGCATCCAGTCTACTTTCTACAGCATTCAGTCTACTTTATACAGCATTCAGTCTAATTTCATTCCTCCTCTGCCAGTTACATCAGGGTAAGTTCCAATACTCCATCGGTGACTGCTAGGTTCGCTTCATTGGACATTTTTTTGTTAGCCCCAACCCCATTGATTTAAGTTTCCTACATTTACCCTTCATTCAATATCTCTATCAGCCTTCCCATCCCTTCTAAACAAACTTCCTAAATACACAAGCTCATCCACTTGCTCCAAGTATTCCTCATTCATAACTATATTGCACAATGATTTCGTACTCTCTCTTTCAAACACCATTACTTTAGACTCACTTACATTCATCTTTAACTCATTCATTACTAGAAACGAGAGACTGTAGATCACATTTCTTCAGTGGTACATCGGACGTGTCTCTGTAGAATGATGTTAGTAGAGATCTCGACAAAGAGCGACATAAAGATAAGAAAACGTGCAAAAATCACAGCGGAGCCGAGCGGCATTGAGTTTTGAGCGCCCCTGGCCGCCTGGCTTGACACATTACTCTTTATATCGGATCAGCCCGCATCCCGCATCGAGTTCTCAATTAGGTCAGGGATCTCCAACCAATTATTTGAGAACATTTATAAATAAAATAAAATAATATAATATAGGATATTTTGTATACCGCCGTTTAATACGTGAAAAATAAACATTAGCTAAATAAGTACATTAACCTGGCATTGTTTACGTATTTTCAGATATTTTGTAAAACTGAATGCATTTTTAGTTGTATTAGATTATTGTAATGCGTTGGTGAAAGGAATGTTTATTTTTTACACATCTCTAAAATATGTTGTTCGTATTTTTCAAAGATATCGGTGATCAAACAAGGAGCATATACGGTCGCTCCCAACGCCGAAGGCACCTCTCTCGGAATAACATATAGCCGTGAAATGTGTTGAAATTTGGTGCCTATGAAAGTATTTATTTAACTGTTGTATCAACAGATATCATAACGATTAAAAGAGGTTGAAATTCCATGAATGTGGGTGTTGTTTACGTTAGTTAAAAATGATAAATATTTTCTAATATCAATATTAATGTGATCAACTATAGATTGATGTTGTAAATGTGGGTTTTGTTGCCAATCTATGATGTGTTTATTATGGTCGAGTGCCTAAATTAATTACGAAAAAAGGAGAGTGAAAAACAATAAGCCATTATTATTAAGTAATAAAAAATATCAAGTCTTGGGAATGGCATACGAAAGGTAGTCAAGTCGTTTTAGGCAGCTATTTTCTGACAAATGTATTTATTTATTCAATTCAATTTGTACAATTTCTTTATAACATTACAGATTATAGTCTAAGGTCATTATACAGGGTTTTCCAATAAGAGATGTCATTTTGAATAGCCCGCTATTTCGGTAGAAACCACGCCACTAATAAAAATGGAACGATACACGCTTCAATAACGCATTGACATTATTAAAATTCACTTGAGTGAATCAAATGCAAATCATCTTGAGTGATGAGGCCCATTTCCACCTTGGTGGCTTCGTCAACCAGCAAATTGTCGCATCCGGGGCTCGGAAAACCCAAGAGTTAATGTTGAAAAGCCTCTCTATCCTCAACGTTTGACTTTTTGGTGCAGTTTATGTTCCGGCGGAGTCATTGAACCTTAATTTTTTCAAAATGAGGCTGGAGCAACAGTTACGGTGAATGGATTGCGCTATCGAGAGATGATTAATGATATTTTATGGCCGGAATTGGATGGTTTTGATCTAGACAATGTTTACTTTCAACAAGACGGCACAACGTGCCACACAAGCGACGAAACCATTGATCTTTTACGATTGAATATCAAAATAACGCCTCCTATTGGAAAACCCTGTACTTGTACCGTTTATGCAATAAATTTGCTAATTACTCGCCTGAAATATTTGTACAAATTGAAAATATCTCCCAACTAAAAATAAATGCTGCCGACGGGAATTAGTACATAATTTCAGGCGAGTAATTAATGCTTATAATATTTTTTTATGATTTGTGCTATGCTTAAAAACCTTGTCTTATAAACATTAGTTTATCATTAAAAAATAAAAATGTATTTGCAGTAACAAAAACTTTGTATGTGCGTTGTAGGACATGAAAGACATGTCGATCTTTTGATCAACTACACCTACAAGAAGTTCATGGCTCCTTCCACGAGTGAGTTCGTGAACAAATTGGTGCGGCTTGCTCTACAGGAGGTTATGGCTACTTCCTTGATAGTGAGACCCTGGTACAAATAAATTTATTTGATATTAAATCAAATAAAACACTTTGTTTATTAACCACGACTTTTTTATTATTACATCTACCAGTTCCGCTACAGTCGAGCTTCATCAGGATGTGAAATATAACTTAAAAACTAAGACAGACGTCATGAATATTTATAGGAAAGCAGAGGGAGACAGAAAAAAAATAATATCAGCATAGTTTATATTCAATTATGTATTATATATATTTAAATATGTATCCAGACATATTTTTCCTTAAATATGTTTTCTTTTTTTCATCTCTTTTTTTCTCTTTCTTATTTCTTATGTTTCATTACACCTATTATATTTTGTTTCACAACATGCTATTTTTCTACATATTAATATTGTAAGTAGTTTTTTATATTTTATTTTGTATTTATTTAATTCCTTGCTATTTCTGTACATAATATTGTAATTCAAGGCATTATGACTACCATCGTACAGAGCCCAGTACGGTGGTTGTTAAGAACCCAAAAAAATCACTACACATTTTATGAATAAAGAAACACTAAAAAAAGGAATTAGTCCGAATTCATTATACTCTGAGCATCTAGCATTATTATTAGAGCCGTGTAGCGTCTTAAACTAAAGTAGTTTTCGTGGTTTTGTTTTGGTGTAGCCGTCAAGTATTGAATACAACTAACTATTAAAGCGAAGCTTAATGCCAAATGACTATTTTGATTAATCTTTGCAACGAAAATTGCTTTAGATAAATTGAAAGTTTTCCGATCGCTTCGCTTGAGTAGAATACAAATAAAAAAATAGATTACTCAATAAAAAATATAAATGTAAACTACTAAAAAAATATATATTTTCAGTAGAAATTTATGAACGCATAAAGGAAATAACTTTAAAAAAATACAGTATTAAAGCTAAGATTGTCTGTGAAAGTTTCATTTGATTAACTTTTTTGCTTTCTTATAAAATTATTTACAAAATAATTAAAAACCTGTTTTTTGCTTGAAATCAAACGTTTCTAGACTCCGTTTGTCAAGCGATTTTAATGCCTATTACCTACGATATAAGGTATACTAAGAATATACACATTTTTGGCTTGTAGCTTCCTCTTAAGCTTACCCCCGTCACAAAACAGATTGATTGATTTCTAATTTTTTTTTTATCTTCAAATAATTTGGCACATAAACCACCATTTGTCAACTTCTGACACCTTGGAATTTAACCCGCAGCCAACGCTATTTCTGCAAGGATTGCCTATCCTACTAACAAATTAATGCATGTGGGCTGTGAGCCCGTACCTAGTACCTACCGGCATACTCCTGGCTGGCTCACAAACACCGACACGGGCCGGGGGGCCTCTTGTACTCGTGTGAGTAGCCCATTATCAAATATTATTGTATTTAAATATGCGGGTTGGAGAAACTATGGACGAAAAGATATGTCAGTATATTCAAATACCGCGATATACACCGAAGCAGATATTGTAAATCAGGGGGTCGCAAATTTTTGTAAAATTAATAAATAATAAAAAAAAATTGCTAATTTATTAAGAATTTCTTCAAATTATGCATAATCTGGTTAAAAATGGGATTGCAGGCCCTTTACGATGAATTAATAGGCTCCTTGATAACTTTTAGTAAAATACGAATATATTGTCACGGGTTCCATGATAACTCAACACAGTGACTATTCAAAACACCTTTAAAAAGTGATATAAAGTCATTAAAAACGATGAACAAAAAATTTAAGCCTAACCTAACCTACTTAACCCAGTTAATAAAATTTTGTTTAATCACTTTCCATGACTTTTTACCTAACCTAATTTAACCTAACCTCACCTAACCTACTTAACCCAGTTAATAAAGTTTTTGTTTCATCACTTTCCATGACTTTATATAACTTTTTACCTAACCTAACCTAACCTAACCTACTTAACCCAGTTAATAAAGTTTTTGTTTCATCACTTTCCATGACTTTATATAACTTTTTAAAGATGTGATGAATTATCATTTTGATGATTTATCCGGTCACCATTGTCACGATGTCGAACATATCACATTTTGTGATTATATATTTTCAAGGCAAATGCAGATCATGAACACGTGTTCCAATGTATTACGAATTTACTAACAGTTTATCAGAAAACGGCCTGCATATTTTAACCGGATTACCAATAATTAGAAGAGAATTTATTTATTTATTGAATGTATGATTATTAATAAATTAGCAAAACTAATTCTTTCTTTCTTCCTTTTCAAAAAGACCCTCTACACAGCATCCCCAAATATGACATAAGCCCTAAGGGAAATTATTTTCGTTGGGTCTTCCTGTCTGGAGCGCATTTTTCTTGAAAACTATTTTCAAATAATCTCAACTCCAAATTAGAAATGTGACGCATAAAAGCGTTCTCATTTCAAACAGTGGTAGTTGTATCAGAGCTTGCGCCGGCCGCTAGGTGGCAGCAGGTGTCAGGTGGCGCCGTAAGTCAGGGCTGTCAGCAGCGCCCTGGCGGCGCGCGCTGGAACTTTGCTTAAGGATATATTTTCAATTTGAACAGCAGGGCCCGGCACATAGATTTCACTAATGCAGATTACGTCTGACACCCATTTATACAGGGCCGGAATAGGTTAAGACAAAAAAAAAAAAATTAAAAAAAAACTTTTAAAAAGAAATTTCAGACATTCTTGTACAATATTTAGAAATCCTTCAATCACGCGGAGAAAAATGAGTATTGCCGATTTATTAAAATAGGTTAAAAACGGGATAGCAGGCCGTTTCCTAATGAAATGTTAGATCTTGTCTAATATATCGGAAGAAGTGTTCATACACCTGCATTTACACTGTGAATATGCGAAAATATAATGATTTTTATGAACACGTCTTCCGACGTCGCGATAATGCAATCCTTTTTTACTATTAGTTTACATTAAATTTATCAATTCATTCTTTAAGGGCCTGCAGTCCCGTTTTTAACAAGATTACGAATAATTTAACGAGATTCTCAATAAATTAGCAATATTTTATATCAGTAAGCTTTCCTTGTGCACTTACCATCATTATTATCATTCTATCTAACAAGCATCTACGAATACAACATTTTTACAAAAAACCTTTACTATGGTACTAAACTCTGCAAAAAAATCCCACTCTCTTTCAAAAATCACAATAACACTATAACATTCAAAACTCAAACAAATAACTGGATATCTATCAGTACTTTCATAATATATCGGAACACGTGTTCCCACAGCTACGCTAATCTTGTTAAAGGACAAAATTTGAAAATATAGCTTGTATTTTTATGAACACATGTTCCGATGTCGCCAAAATACATTCGTGTTTTATTAATATTTTATCAGGAAATTTGTCAATTCATTCGTTAAAGGCTTTCAGTCCCTTTTTTAACAGGAATGCGAATAATTTGAAGAGATTTTCAATGAATTTAGAACGTTTTCTCAGTGTATTATGAAAATGAAATGCTCAACACGGGATCTCTATTTATAACAAAAAGGAAGAAAATACAACAACGAATGTTATTAATATTAAAACGGCGCTATACAAACCATTAAAATATTATTATTATTTAAAATATTCTGTTCGCAATTATAAATGGGGACTTACATCTCGACACGTCAGTGGGAACTATATATAAATAGCATTTGTCAACTCGGCTACAAACCGATAACGGCTACGCAAGTAAAACCAATGATTATGACCGGCCAGTGGCTGAGTTGGCATCGCGTTTGGGTCAAAATGGACTAGAGAGATCACCCCAGAAGAACAAACAAATGTGTACAGTTTCATTCCGAGAATGATGGAATTTTGCGCACTTGGCCTTCTAAACAGGAAAAGGTCACTGTATATATGAGATTTCTATTTCAGAAAATCTACTGCAGATTTTTGTTAATTCTTGGTAATTTTTTTCACACTTGATATTCAAAAAAGAGGAAGATCTGATTTCTGAAAAGCTCGGGCAAAACCGGGAAATTTTTGCATGGCTATATCGACATGCATATTCTTAACCTAACCTAACCCAACAAAAACTTACGTTTAAGATTTTGATCAAATCGTAGTCAGCTGTTAAGCATAATTTATTTATCTATTATCGTATTGACACAAATTATTGTTCAAAAGTTGAAATGAACCAAGAATCGACAGCAACCCGATTGTTCAGCGGGTGAACTTTCATATACAAAGCAGGCAGAGATATATCCCTTTATAGATATTTCTAAACCCTTTTCAACGTAATCCGGCCCTGTACCACGTTCTCTCCCCCATTCACAAAAAGGTGTTCCATTCCAAATTTGAACTGCTGCGCCGCCATATTTGTTTCATTACTCACGATTAGAGCTGAACGGGCTGTTGAAAATTCCCGAATTTATCGGAACAACAATGGCCACTGTTTTGTTAAAAATATATTTATTATATTACCAATTCCCAACAACCAACAAACATCCTGAATAATTACTGGAAAAATATAATGGTAACAGTGGCGGAAAAATCTTCACGCTATCGGAAGGAAAATACACTTTGAAAAATAATGGATCGCTATGTATACGTATACTCCCCAAGAACTTGTGTCAAAACAATGTGGTATTTTTACAAACTATAAATACACATTCGAAACGGTTCTAATTGGCAACAACGTCATTACGACGACTGGTGTCTAATGTCCAGTAAGACGACCGTCACGTCAACGCCGCTGAATTCACGAAAAAAAACGTACGTGTCGTCTTGGCGGCAAATCGAAAATAACACATATTAGAAAAATTACCCGTCAGCATGAAAATAAAATTTTATTTAAATAGTTATTAGTGACAGTAAAATTAGTTTTTCGATATCTCAAAAAATGACGAAGTTATGAGTTTTAAAAAAATTATGCTATGGTGTCCCGTGAAGTCACACGCAGTGCCTACCTACAATAATTTATAATTTGAATGTCAGTGCTGCAGTACTGTCGCACATTTCCCGTAACGTCACAAACTTTTCGGCCGGTGGCAAAAATCAACAATTAGGTGATCCTAGGTACGGATATATATGTTCGGTATTTTCCATAAATGTGAAATTCCTGTCATAATCATACTCTAATGATGGAGACAGGAGATAAGGAGACGACCTTAGTATAAGTAAAACAAAATCTCGTTCCGCGATGATAGAGCAATTGAAAGAATTATTGTCAATCGCACAGTGAAACTAGCATTCCGCTGCGTCAATGGCGTTTGTATATAGCGTCTACGCGCTCAATAAAAGTACATATCGTTCCCCCTGCCAATGTTATGTATCAATAATTATCAATCGCTTCAATTACTTCAATGACGTATATCGACGTAGATTTTCACGATTGATATTGATCGTGATCGCTAGTATGTAAAGCCCATGATTTATTGTGAAAATCTTGCATTTTCATCACAATTTGCAAAGTAATTAAACAAAAAAAAACAACAGAAGTTTGACGTCCTAATAAGTGAATCAACTGTTCACCGTCCGCCATATTGGATTTCCCTCAGTAGTTTTAATCTGAGTTCGCAGTTCGCAAGCGTCGTTAGTTCTCTGGATCTTTATGCCGTCCGCTAATTGGGCGAAACTTGCAAGACGGATGACGGCCGGGCCGCCATTTTTCCAGTATTATTTTTTGTCGTTTTGTTCCGCCCGGTCGCCGTTGCTTGGCGAAATGTTCGCAGCAGATGTGACACCCGCCGTCCGCGCGGGCGACTCGACGCCATATTGGGGAGATATTTTTCTTTAGTTCCTTTCGAATTATAAGAATACAAACAAAAAACTGCTACCGTCATTATTCAACCAGTTTTGACAAATGTTAATAGATTTTATGTATTATTTCCAAATAGGTCGCGCAATTAGAGTACTTATTTATTTATTTATTCATTTTCGGGAAATCGACAGTTTACATTTAATCAGTTTGTGCATAAGTATTATATAGTAAAATAAAACCAATTATGGATTTCCTACTTGTGACTTTAACTGAGACAGCACAATATGGAATAAGTTATTTAAATAAATTATACAAAACAAATAAACGAAAAATTTACAAAACAATACATTTATGGCAATGGAGAGAGGTTGTAGAAATCAAATCATAATAGAGATATAAACAATAGAGACGAAAAAATTATTCACAAACCATTGGAAAAATATTCTTTTATGGACCTCTTGTATTTGGTAAGTTCGAAACTGAAAATATCAACCTTGGATAATACGCTATTGTAATTATTGCATTTGTTTTATGCTATTGTAATTATGTCGTTTTGCTTTGATCAACCCTGAACAGGACACAAAAGCGTGTTGAACGTGCAGGCACATTGAATGGAATCTTGTTTAGCAACTCTGGGCATTGAATATTATTGTTAACTACTTTATACAGGAATAGTGCATCCTTATGATGCCTCCGTACAAACTTATCTATTAACTGTATTGGTGCGTATTGAATTTTGTCCTGTTTACGCCTGCATGTTATAAGCATGAAAGGGAACGATCAACGAATTTGAGATTCATAACGTTTTAAGGTTAGGTATTCGAAAAAATTTACGGTATGTTTTTTTTTTCAAATGTGTCTGGCTTTCCCTTCAAGGGTGTTCTAAGCCATTATATCAAATTATGGAGAGAAGGGAGGTGAATTTAAACATTAATTTTGTTTAAATGGGCATTTTAAAACTTGTATGTAAGATTGGAGTCGAGTTCAGACTTGGAAGAGATGAGATGTTGAATGGAGGGGAGGAAACTTTAGATAAGGCTTTGTTAGAAGAGAGGATATTTGTTTAGAGAGGGACAATAAAAAATGTGAAATATGATCTCACAAAGATTTTTTTTTAATTTCACCTAAATTTTAACTCGAATAACAAGTTTTAAGGCGATGCACTACGTCGTGTAATATTTTGAATCGAGCCGCTATCAATAACACCCCTTAGGCAGATGGCGATAAGGCTTAAATTCCCGCTTAACACCATCCGTCTGTTTTGATTTATGCAAGAAAAAAACATGGCCAAAAAGTGTCTTTATTTTATTTTGTGGATGTTAAGGCACAAATATTTAAATGTTTTTCGATCATTTTATAAATAACTCAATTCGCCACATTATACAATAAAACCATAACCGAAAATGGGTTGGAAACTAGGAGATTTTGAACTTTAAAGCAGTTTTCATAGGCCTTATACATTATTTTTTTGTGAGCTTATAAAAAGACTTATCTAAAAAATACTCGATTATTTCAAAGGCCAGAATGTATTTTACTCGCAGTATTTAATTAAAGCATCTGAAACATTTCTAGGCGACCAAATTTTCAAATCAAAAACATATGATTTTGCATTACTACGTATTGCATCGCCTTAAACGTGATGTATTCAAGCACTGATTTCATTTCTAAATATAAAGAAAAATATGAGTGTATGAAATTTTGAGTTCTGGCATTATGAAAATTGGACGGAAAATTGTGTGTATTTACATGCGACTATAATTAGCTTTGATTGTCATTACTCATACTGTCGTGAGTTTTGTACTTTGCAATGTTCATTTAACTTGACGCCATAATTGATTTTTTCATAATGCTATAAGGAAAAAAGAAGTGCGAAATCAAGTAATAACTAATGGGTGTTTTACACGATGATTATTTTCACACCGATCTCCATATGGAAACTATATCGGGACCCATATGAAAAATCTTTGCTTTGCACGATCATTATTTGCATACAGATAGTTTGCGTTACAGAAATAATAATATTTTGGGACGGTACTAATTCGTAAAAAAAAACCCCATTGAACATAACCATAGATCACATTAAAGCATCTGTAATTTGCCTTTGCCGTAGTTATCAACAAATCATCAAGAATATATGGGAAATTCACAATACTGAACAGTAGGTAGGTATCACACGTTAACAATCACTAATAAATTCATATTATTTATAGTTAAGAAGTTTAATTTGTAGAATTCCATGTCAATAATATTATTGTTTAGTTAAAAAAAAACGTTTATTTATAATCAAGTTCTGCTGTGCAATTATTATAATTATTGCGCGCGACAGTTGTTTAGATGTTGGCCTTCTGAAGGCATTATCAATCTGTAAATCAAATAATAATATTATTAAATTATAAATATTACGAAAGATTTTTTAAATATTTATGTTGAGGGATCAGTAGGATTTATAGGCCCTGTTAGAAGTTCTACCGAGCCGAACCCTCTGATATGAAAATATCTGGAGTCGGTGAATTATTTTCCCATTTGATCTCTGGTGAGTTGACGTGTTGTTCTTGTATTGTTTTGTATTTATTTTGCTTATATAATGCACTTGCATAATGTTGATTGACTAGATGATCATTTGTGAAAAATTGTGTGTAGAAGGGTTTAGTTTTTCCTATGGGGAAGATTTAACCCGGACATAAAATCGGAAAAGTAATAAAAGAAAAACTTTAATTAAATAAAACCCCGAATATAATATTTATTTTAAATGTGAAACTAATTAAAAAATAAATTTGTAACATTTCCACATAATATAGTTGCATAAAACAATGACAGTCAAATAATGTCCGCCATCTTAAATAAACTGTACGAGAAAAGGTACCAAAATGGAAAACGTCTCATTTTCATCCCTAATTCGTATGAAAAGACCACCCATATGGAAAGTGGACGAAAAAAGCACCGTGTTATAGCGCCCATTAGTTTTTATGGAAAATGTACCAAAATGAATGTTTTTTTTCAAATTACTTTCTGTATATCTGTTTGAAAACAACTAAAAATGAACCTAAAACTTTTTGCTTCTAAATATGGAACAGATTTGGCAACCTTTTTTAATCCACGGCTTAGAAAATAAAATGCAAGGCGTGTACTTAAATCAAAACAGCTGACACAATTCAATTATTACATTATTAGGCTTTAGGGGTCGTAAAAATAAAATAAGTGCCCCCCTCGGCCCACTGGCCCGGCTCAGTCGGGGAGCTACGCCACTGGGCCCCGGGGCCCGAACGATGGGCAAGCGCCCGGGGGAGGTTAAACACTCATCATATTAATGCGTGCTTAATTCGTAATGCGATGAAATATTATCACACGTCAGCACTGGCCCTCAAACTGTTTATGTGTGTATACAGAATAAAGAAGAAAATTAGAAATGTCTTCCATACAAATTTGAATGGAAATAAATGTGGCGACTGACTCAGTACTTTTAGGTCTAGAGACTAGACCATTAAGGCGAAGTTAAATGCTAAATCACCATTTTCGATTAATCTTTATAACGAATTGGTTTACATTATGAATACCAGAAAATATGCTTTAGATAAATTGAAGGTTTTCCTGTCGTTTTCCTCGAGTAGAATACAAATAAAAATTTAAATTACTCAATAAAAAATATAAATGTACAATACTAAAAAAAATATTTTCAATAAAAATGTATGAACGCATGAAAGAAACAATTTCAAATAATATAATATTATAGCTAAGATTATCTGTGACAGTTTCCCTTGATTAACTTTTTTTAGTTTCTTATAAAATTGTGTACAAAATAAAATTTAAAAAAAAAACACTTTAGTGCTTCAAATCGAGCGTTTCTAGACTCCTTTTGTCAAGCGATTTTAATGCCTCTTTCCTATATTGGTGACGATATAAGGCATACCAAAAGTATACACATTTTTGGCTTGTAGTTTCCTCTTAAGCAAGCGTTCTGACTCAATTACACTCGCGTGACATCGTAGATCCCAAGCCCTTTTTAGTTTTTTTTTTTTTTTTTTTTTGAAAGCATTAAAATTATTTATTTATTATTATTACACGCCCTAATGGGCTTTTACACACCATAATTTTGTAATTATAGTGAAACAAAGTTTAAATTTAAAGTCCGATTGGTCAATTTGGATCATGTAACACGTTCACAAGGCATTTTTTTGTGTTCCTATATTCTATGTTTGTATGTCTCGAAAGTTATTTTGTTGTATTTATATTTTTATTTTATTTTATTTGAAAAACAATTTATATAGTACTAGTTGATTCTCAAGGTTACGTGGGCATTTGGTAATCAAATGTAGACCGTAATATTCCTTTTGGCGGTCCAGTGTGCAAAATTTCATCAAGAATTAACAAAATTTGACTTTAAGGGGTAGAAAAAAGGGGATTTAGGAATATCGAGAATTTATTCCTGTTTTGATGCTCAAGTGTGCCCATTTTCATCAATCTAGAAATAAAACAAATAAAATCTCTAATAAGGGCTTGAAAATGTTAGGATTTATAAGTAGGCCAACCAGAAATTTTAACAATATAAAGGGTATTAAATTGTTATATTTTACCTATATAAGAAGTCAACTTGAGTACAATTCTCCTGTCTGGAACCCACATTATTTATTTATTAATTAATTAACGGACTTACGTCCAATATATTACAAAGCGACACGGGATATGGGACAAGGTACAATGCAAGAGTAAAGGATGGTATATAAAAGCAGAGACAAACAGGGAAAACATAAGAAAATCGAAATGAAATAGAAGTGTCAAGTCAAGTCAAGACCTTGCTAAAACTAAAGTGATACAAAATATCCTCAATTGCACAAATATACACGTACAAGCTGTTGAAAGAATACAAACCAAATTCTTACGTTTTATAAATTTTAAAATGGGTATTCCAGCAATTATGTTGAACTACAACACTCTGTTAAATTATATGAATATGCTCAAATTGTCAGACAGAAGAATCTTCACTGACTTGGTATTTCTATATAAAATTCTAAATGATTTAGTTGATAGTCCGGTATTGCTAGAATTGATAAGCTTTCGGATTCCACAACGTAATACAGTGCAGAAATTCTGGGACTAACTACCATATGTATTCCTGTTTGCCCAGAATACTAATGGAGAGAAACAATTATACCAAGTCAGTGGACATCTTCAATTTATCTTTAAGCAAATATAAAATATTGTTAATGAAGCAATTCAGTTATGTACAATAAATAATGAATATTTCTTAATATTCACATGTAAAAGCCCCGAAAAGGGGCGTTAATAAATAAATAATAACTGCAAGAATAATAAGAAGTTAAGTTACATATTCAAATTTTGCCGATATTTTTTTATTTAAATTAATCGAAAACTGTCCAAAATACCCAACGGTAACGAGAAATTAGTGGCACAAGCGGGAAACTGTGAATTTTCATTGTACAGCATATGGAGAACTAAAAAAACTTTTTTTTACGATTTAAGCTTTTAGTTTTTTTTTCTGTTTTTCGGAATTTATAGGGTTCAAAAAGTTTTGGCTCCGCGTCTACGCTTCGACTTTTAAACTAGCAACGTATACCCGTTAGCCGTAAGATAAAGACCTCTACCATGGGTGACTTTTCTGTAAGCGTTTTAAAACATACAATTCCTTAGTACATTTTTTGATGTATCTCATAAGGTATAGCCAGCGTTAGCAATGTAAGCGATTACAAAACGTCGAATTTTCTCAACTTTCTAGAAATATAATATGCATGTATTATATATTTAGACCTTCCGGAAGAAATTCTCTAAATGATAGTGAAATATCCTCCGAAATCCGTGAGCGTAGTTTAGAAGAACTAAGAGCACAAACAGGCACACGCGGATAGCGACTTTGTTTAATACTATTTAGAGATTAGAAAAGTCGATAAGAAACTAGAAATATTAAGCTTGCCATAGTAACTTTTTTTTTAACATTAATTTAGGCCCTTAAGGCGATGCCATACGTAGTAATGCAACATCATATGTTTTGGTTTGAAAATTTGGTCTACTAGAAATGTTTCAGATGCTTCAACTAAATACTGCGAGTAGAATACAACTTGGCCTTTGAAATAATCGAGTATTTTTTAGATAAGTCTTTTTATAAGCCCAGAAAAAATTGATGTAAGGCTTATGAAAACTGCTTTAAAGTTCAAAATCTCCTACTTACAAACCCATTTTCGGTTATGATTTTATTGTATAATGTGGCAAATTAAGTTATTTATAAAATGATCGAAAAAAAAAAAATATTTTAGCCTGAACATCCACAAAATAAAATAAAAGGCACTTTTTGGCCATGTTTTTTTCTTGCATAAATCAAAACAGGCGGATAGTGTTAAGGGTTGTTATTGATAGCGGCTCAATTTAAAATATTACACGACGTAGTGCATCGCCTTAAAGTTTGTTACCGATTCTTATACTACCTCAATGAACTATGGCATTGTATATCTTTAAAAGGCCGCACAACTTCAAAACTTTACCCCAAGACTCCGAGCTACGTCGGGTACACGTCAGCTGGTTTAAGATAAATTAAAGATCGCCCCAATGTTTGGGAGCCAACGAAAAACCAAATAATAGTCTATGGCATTTGCCGGTTGTAAAATTTCTCAATTTAAAGTTGCTACACCTGCATTTTATTAATGGCCGCTTACATCCAAATGGCGAACCATTTGTTTGCTAAATCTTAAATTAAATCCTTCGAGAATTACATTAAAAAATTAATGACGCACCTTTCCTACTTATCACGTAATAATAACACAGATGCTGACCCTGCTTAAATCTCAACTACATTCCAATGTTGAATTACAAGCCACCCCTGGACTGGAGCCCTGGAATAACGAATGATCAACCATCCGTTTTAAGGCGATGCACTACGTCGTGTAATATTTTAAATTGAGCTGCTATCAATAACAACCCTTACGTAGATGGCGATAAGGTTTAAATTCCCGCTTAACACCATCCGCCTGTTTTGATTTATGCAAGAAAAAAACATGGCCAAAAAGGGCCTTTTATTTTATTTTGTGGATGTTCGGGCATAATTATTTAATTTTTTTCGATCACTTTATAAATACCTTAATTTGCCACATTATAAATACAATAAAATCATAACCGAAAATGGGTTCGTAAGTTTGAGATTTTGAACTTTAAAGCAGTTTTCATAGGCCTTATACATTACTTTTTCCTGGGCTTATAAAAAGACTCTAAAAAATAGTCGATTATTTTAAAGGCCAATATGTATTCTACTCGCAGTATTTAATTAAAGCATCTGAAAGATTTCTAGGCGACCAAATTTTCAAACCAAAAACACATGATTTTGCATTACTACGTATGGCTTCGCCTTAAGGGCAAAATTCAGGGCTTATTTATTTATTTTATTTTTGGAATAACTTTATCGAAACCTCAAATTGTAATATGACCTTTTTATACTGATATTTATCTCAAATTTTGAGAGCTTTTCCGTGATATATTGGTGCGTTTTATGGATAACATGACAAAATAAATCTTATTACCTTTTCCTCGCCTGGATCCATCTCCTGGGTATGGGGCAGAGCTGCTGATGCTGTCCTTGTCTGGCTGCTCTTCCTTTATCGTCTTCCCTTCCATTTTATTCTGGAACAAACAAAATAGATTAATTATAACAGCGAAATCAGTAAAATCACAAATTACGAATTGGCTTACATTAAATACCAAAAAATATTCTTTAAGGTTAAACGCAACGCTCGTTGTATTCTACGTGTTCACAGATGGCGTTAATTAATTAATTTTGTTTAAATACGCTTTTGCAAGGTATTGCTTTACAGTATTAAGACAAATCATTTGTTTGCGCCCTCATATACGCAATATGAATATGAATTAATAGTTTTGTTCGTTTAAAGACTTAATTCTTTCGAGATAAGTAAGTACTGTAACACTGTAAGATATACAAATTCCGTAGTATAATATCTTGATGAATCTCATAAGGTTTAGCCAGCGTTAGTAAAACGCCCGACATATATTTTTGGTAACAGGATAAATCATCACAATGATAATTCATCACATCTTTAAAAAGTTATATAAAGTCATGGAAAGTGATGAAACAAAAACTTTATTAACTGGGTTATGAAGGTTAGGTTAAAAAAAATATTTTTCATCATTTCTAATTACTTTATATCACTTTTTAAAAGTGTGTTGAATTGTCACTGTGTTGAGTTATCATGGAACCATATTTTTTTTTTATATTAGCGCGCTCCCTCTAACATTCGTATTTACATAGCTCTCTTTCAAACCATCTTTGAACGCTTACTACGGGGCCTTACGCTTTTTCTATCGTTTCGCTTCAGTTACTAAATATGGAATTTTATTCCGATTTTTGACGTTTGACGTTGTTTGATCAAAGTGCTAATTAGGATTGAATGTTAATTTCTTTTTAATCCGAAAGAAAAAAGTAATTTTCGTTCATCCATCGGGTCATATATACTTGGAAATATTTTAACCATTGGACGAAAATGAAAAGATAGGTCCATACACACCATAAATAACAGAAAAAATCAAACCTTAAATAATATTTTTTTTTACTATAATACATGGTTTTCCAATAAGAGGTGTTATTTTGAATAGCCCGCTATTTCGGTAGATGTAACTTTTGAATTTGTCATTTTTTGACATTTGACAAGTAGAAAATACGATACACGCTTCAACAACGCATTGAAATTATTAAAATTCACTTGAGTGAATCAAATGCAAATCATCTTGAGTGATGAGGCCCATTTCCACCTCGCTGGCTTCGTCAACAAGCAAAATTGTCGCATCTGGAGCTCGGAAAACCCAAGAGTTATTGTTGAAAAGCCTCTCTATCCTCAACGTGTGACTGTTTGGTGCAGTTTATGGTCCGGCGGAGTCATTGGACCTTACTTTTTCGAAAATGAGGCTGGAGCAACAGTTACGGTGAATGGATTGCGCTATCGAGAGATGATTAATGATTTTTTATGGACGAAATTGTATGGTATTGATCTGGACAATGTTTACTTTCAACGAGACGGCGCTACATGCCACACAAGCAACGATACCATTGATCTTTTACGACGAATTGGGGTCAATTGAAACAATATAATCCAACCTCTATTTTTTGGAGTACACGCCTTCTACTAAGAAACCCAGAAACTTTCCATATTCCTTTCCAAAGAACTAACTTAACCACTCGATAGATTTTCGGCATATTACGCCGAGCTTGCAAAACGTCTTGAGTGATCGCACGCCATAATATGCCATTTTTGCCTCGGAGAATTCACGCATTTATGATTTTTGAACAATTTTATTTATAAATCTTAAAAATATACGATAAACGGTAAAATATATCCAGTTGTTGACGCGATCAGTCGCGTGGTTAACTTTCTCCCAATCTCTTGTGCGAATATATCGACCCAAAGTTTATTGTCTACGGTTATTTCATGGTCACTCACATTATCAGTGCCTCGAAATAGGCCACTGTAAATATTATTTACATGGTAAATAATCAATAAAGGATATACTGATATAAATAATAAACCATACAGTCATCAATATATATTATAAAACTAAGTGTACAATGTACGGTGCCGCTAAAACTCAGAAACGAGTCCCTGTACGATTAAGGATGTTATGTGCTCCATCTATGAAGAAGGTTCCCGTTTTAACCTGAAGAGCGTGCTATTGAAGAGATAAGGACTGGAAGTTTCGCCCTCTAGAAATTTATAGAACAGTCCAGAACATTTGAGAGTATTCGAGAACATCCCGGAACATTCTGGAAGGTTGTGGAATGTTCGGAAATAGTCTGGATCGTTCGGGAACTAAAAAAAGGGATCACAGGCCGTTTCCTGATAAAATTTTATTAAATTCGAAATTATGAAAATACAATGGTATATCTAAACAGTATGAAACAAAGACACTAGACGCGTCTGTCTGTTTGTGCGCTGAATTCTTCTAAACTATGCAACGGAGTTTGATATAGTTTTTACTATCATTTAGAGAGTTTCTTCCGGAAGGTTTATATGTATAAAACATGGATATTATATTTATAGAAAGTAGAGAAAAGACTAGCAACGTCAGCTAGTTTAGAAAAAAAAAATTGCTATTAGTTGTATAGAAATTCAATGCAGAATAATACACTGTTGCTTAGCTTAGTCATTAATATTATTGAGGTATGTTATTATAGCCTTTTTTAAACTATATTCCATGCATTTGAATACATCAACTGCATGCAAAAGTGAATATCTAAATGACTCGTCCTGATATTGTTGTTGTAATTAAAAAATAACTTTCGATTGAGTAGTTCTAGTTGGAATTTGAAGGTGATTAGGCTCAATAAATCAGGGCTGTCTATAATTCAATCAACAATTTTAAAAATAAAAATCAAGTCGGAAACGATTCTTCTACCAGAGAGTTTTAGTCATTTTAAATCTTTCATCGATTGGATGTAATTTATAGTTTAATTTTGTGCATTTTGGTACTATTTTACTTGTTCTGTATAGTGAGAATTCTTCGTCCACATTAACAGATTCTCATCTAGCGTAATGTATTCCAAAGGGAACCAATTTACATTCGGCTCGTACCTCGGCTAATTTCGGCAAATTTCTCAAATTCAAAACGGTTTATAATTCGGCCAATCGGCTTGCGGATTTATAGCCGGGACGCGAACCATCAAAGGGGGATTAGCCGCCGAGGGCGACATCTGCGGGCGTTTTTCCTCACTAATTGCATCGCGATTAGTCCCTTGTCCTATACTGGCGTCTACTCCCTTTCGCAAGGACGGATTTCAGACGCAAGCTGCTAGATTAGACGCTAAGCAAAGTTGGTAACAGCCAAAATCTAACCTTTTTACATAGATTTCTTTAGTCCTGATGTATTCATATTTTGTACGCAACTACATTTATCTCCCTTTAACATATATTCCTGCATTCTTCCACCCAATTACCTCTTACTTAATTACCTGTACCTGTTTAATAGTATGGAGTACCTACATTCAGTGACAATGCAACAATTTATTTATACTTGACCAGTGTGTTAAGAAAACCGGTGCAGTGAACATTTACCTTTAATGCATTTAATTATTAACAAAATTTAACTGCCTTAGAGCAGAAAAAAACATTTTTTAAAGGGTGACAAACATTCCCGGGTTACGAATAACCTGAAAATATGTGAAAATCTACTGCTATTACAGTAAGCGGAAAATTTTGCTTGTGTCGTGATGGGGGACTTAGCAAATCGAGGAATTGATCTCACGACGCCTGGGTGGGAAAGGGGCGATGGCAGCTCAACCACTGACAAGTCTGGGTTAATTAATTAATAATTTAATTATTAATTAATTTTATTTAATTGGTTAATTAAACTAGCACGAACGCCAAAAAATTATCAATATTGATACGTTAGATGTTTTTAACAACAAAATCGGCAATTAGTCGACACTTGTCAGAACGGCAAATCGCTCATGATATTTGACAGTTGACATTGACATAAATATTGTTAGTTTATCGAGTCCGTTCGCTTCCTCGTTTACAAGTAATAACATCGTTTAAGGATATTTAGTTCAGAGATGGCGCTAATGAATTTATTTTACTAAAACAAGCTTTTTGCAAGGTACAATATCAAGTAATTTTTTTGTTTGCGCCCATACATTCACCACGTTAGTATGAATAAATAGTTTTGTCAGTAAAAAAACACAATTCTTTCAAGAAAGGCATACAAATGCAACATTGGATCGAATAATCAACACAATATAGTATTTTTATGTCTTTCTCGAAAGAATTGAGTTTTAAAACGAACCAAACTATTTATTCACATTCATATTGCGTATGTACCGGCGCAAACAAATAATTTGTCTTAATATTGTAAAGAGATACCTTACAAAAAGCGTATTTTAATAAAATAAATTATTTAACCCCATCTATGAACACATAATTAATGACATTATTTTAAACAATAATTACCCAGGAAGTATGTTCTAGAGAGATGGGAAGGCTAACAGAGATATTGAAAGAAGGGTAAATGCAGGTAACTCCATTAATGGAGGACTGAACGCAGTTGGCGCTAACAAAAAATTGTCCAAAGAAGCGAAATTAGCAGTCCACAATGGAGTGCTGGTACCTACCCTGATGCATGGAAGTGAGGCGTGGAACTGGCAGAGAAAGGATGAAAGTATGAAGCGTATGTGTGGTAAAACCATGTATGATCGTGTGAGAAATGTGGAGATCCCCAAATAGTGCAAGGCTGATGTAAGCGTAGTGAGTAAGATTAAGAAAGGGACGCTTAGATGGTTTGGGCATGTAGAGCGAATGAGCGAAGAGAGGAGTGTAAGGAGGATATGTGATGCAAATGCCAATGGTAGCAGAAGTCGGGGATGCCTCGGGGAAGACATGGCACGATCAAGTGAATCAGATACTCGCGTTGGACCATGTCAAGAGTCAGAATAATAGAAAAGTATGTATGAGACGATGTATGAATGTGAATGAGGCAAGAAGTGTGTGCCAAGACCGAGTTGTTCAATGGTCCGTCCTCTCTGCCTACCCCTGCGAGGAAACGGCGTGATGGTTAGCTAGTTAGTGTTATATCTCTGCTTACTTGCAGATTTCTGTGTTGGGAACTCTTTAAGTAAAAGGTTCTTTTCTATAATTGCGTTTATTTGCGTTACAATAAATAGGTCTGGATTTAGCTACACTGTTCATTACCTGAGGGTTGGTAATTCTCTGTTTCTAGAAGCTTGTTGTCTGACAATAATATCCCACAGGTAATTGCTACACTCTAGCGACATCTATCGGACTCTGGAGTAAGGTTTATGACTGGTGCCATCTATCGCTTGAAAACCCAATTTATTACCAAACATCACAGTTAGTTAGTGTCTACTTGAAACGAGTTTTAGTTAATCGTTTAAGAAGTACATAAAATAACTATGTTTGCCTACCCTTGCTTGTAAACGTCGTTATTTTCCAGTCATCTACGTACGCTAGATGAGATGTTTTAAAATAAAAATCTGAACCAACATATCAAAAAAGTCTTATGTTTTTATGTGTTGATTGAAAGTCTGTGCAATTAAGGGTTTAGATATTTTGTATTGATTTGATTAATATTTATCTACTCAGTGATTTGTACAGCGTCGTCGCAATGCAAAGTATGCCAAAAAGCACAACAATAAACCGGTTATTCCAGATCGAGTCTTGTTACTGCAGAGTTACCAACCTTTATGGGTTTGCAATGAATGTTATTTATACTGATTGAAAATGTAGTTTTTGAGAAGTTTCTAGTTTTATACCCACTCGCATTTTTCTCATATACTAACATCACGACAAAAATGTTTTCTACATTGTCACCTTTTATAAGGAATATTCAAATTATCACTAAACTAGCTGACATGTATCTAGGGATGCTGGGGTTTATCCTTGAGAGATAGACATATACCATATTCAACTTTTCTGTTGGCCTTTTCAAGATATACAATTCTGTAGTACATTATTTTGATGTATCTCATAAGGTTTAGCCAGCGTTAGCAATGTAAGCAACTTGATTACAAAACATCGTCTTTTCTCGACTTTCTATGAATGTAATATGCATGTTTTATATATTTAAACCTTCTGGGATCAAGTCTCTAAGTGATAGTGAAAAACTTATCAAAATCCGTTGCGTAGTTTAGAAGAAATAAGCGCACAAAGAGACATACATTTTCGTATTTTTACATATTTCAAAAGATTCGTGTTTTATTAAATATTTTCACCATTTTCTAACATTCTTATTTAAATATCTCCATTTCAAAGCATCTTTTTAAGCTTAAAGCTTAAATCGAATCTATTCAAAATTGAATGTCAAGCGGCAATATTTGATGATATAATATTATTTTGAGGTTAATAAGTCACCTTTAAAAAAAAAACCCGTTTATATTTGAAGTTTCAAATAACAAAGAGATTTAAAAATTGTGTGTGTTTCTGAAGTCCTGAAAACACTCAATTTTTCTTTAATAAAATTGATAAAAACATTTTGAAATATCGAAATTCTTTCTTGACCAGATAATCAAATTCATTAACCTGTCTGGGGCCTAGGAGTTGAAAAGTTTTATGTATATTGGCGACATATCAATAAAAGTAGTACTCGTCAAATGAAAAATTATTTTTTAGGCTGGAGGGACCAAATATGATTTTAATATCTGCTACAAGCACTCTGCACGGCCCGACTGGGAATACGGTACAGCTTATAACGGTATTGAAGTAGGGAGTTGGAAGTGCACGTGAGTGTAAATTGGAAAAATATTGTGGTCACCAAACGTGGCTTTCTTGCAAATATTTTGAAAAATTTTATAATTTTATAATCATCAAATGTAATATGCATTAGAAACATGTTTTGCCCACGGCTAGAATCTGTACCAAGTATATTCTGTTATAAGGGACTGCTCTAACTAACCACATTTTGAGACGGATATGGATACCGCCGCGCTTGTAACCATTTATTGGATAATTACGTAGGTCACCTCGAGTGGTTTATTACATTTGGTGAATTAGCAAGGGTGATAGGATTCATGTAGTGCGGTTTGCAGAAACCCTTTGACCTCCCCAGCCAGACTCTCTCTCGACACCTCGCCTAGCACCGCAGTGGGAGGGATGTATTCATACGTACGTCACTCGTCGACACATTTGACCCCCAGATGCCTACCCACCCACTTTTTCTTTCTCAGAACTACCTCGCCTTTCTTTTTCTTAAAATACCGTCCGCACAGCATCCCCAAGATGACATATAATTTTAATAAAAAAGTGCGATATACCACGTCTTGTAACATTTGGAATAGGGCCACTGGAGAAGCAGTAGACTTAAAATTAGTTAACTTAAAATTAAAAATAGTGGACAGGATAGACATCTCTGGTCAGTTATTGTATAGATTTAGCTCTGCAGGTGGGTGACAATTAAATTCAGTTGCCTGTGCATTAAGCAGCTGGATTTATTTGAATTATATTGTTTGACAAAACAGGGCACCACTATTCCTGTTTGGTCAATTTACGACTAAAAGATTTAAATATTTTTGTCACAAGAAAGTGACTAAATTCTAAACTATAATGTAAATTCTACTCTCTTGAGAGCTTGACAGATCATTATTTCATGGTGCGAATGCAAGTTTTATGGTCCGCTGCCGAATTCGGAGATTAACCTTGAGGATAAGGAATTGCTGCCAATCTCTATGCGAGTGATATATTCGGTGAGTTTTCGGTTTTATGTATTTGGTGGCTGGATGATAATTTGTTACGCTGCCTGCAGAGTGAATTTTTATTGAAAGAAATCAACCCATTTTTTCATAGGGAATTAATTATTCCCTGATGGTCTGTGTGGCTTACAATCCAGATCATCACCAACCACTAACAATAATCATTTTTATATAGATAGCGATAAAGGTCAAGATGTGTTCTAATCTCTGTATTTAATTAAACCATTTTTAGCGTCTCTAAAAGATCAAAATTTCAAACCATAATACATGACTTAACTACAACAAAAATGCTAGAAGTTATGCGAACAGTATACTTCGAGAAATTTTGATTATTCCGACTTGATTCATGCTCTCCGGCGGAACAAAAAGGTACTAACAAACACGGCTACCATATAAACAGGGTTGTACATACGTAACATTCTGAAATGTGCACTTAATTCTACAATACATAATAAAAATTAAAAACATACATTTTAATATTTTCAGCAAATACAATCAATTAATTCCGTCGTTCTTACGATATTTGATGGTGTGATGGATAGCATTGTTGCCTTACAGCGATCGATTGTGATTCGATTCTCGGCCGTGGCATTTTTTTTAAATTTTATAAAATTATATTTTTCACATTACTTGTTTGTGGCTGATTGGTCCAAATCTTCGACACCAGTCGGCACCTTTGTCGGCCAGTCTACTTCTACGGACTACTTGTCTAGTCTAAAATACTGAAAATTAGGTATAAAGACACTAAAATACAAAATAATACAATATTTAAATCATCATCAATGAAGACATGGCACGATCAAGTGAATCAGATACTCGGCAATGTCAAGAGTCAGAATAATAGAAGAGTATATATGAGACGATGTATGAATGTTAATGAGACAAGACAGAATCGTTTGGCGGTCCGTCCTCTCTGCCTACTAAACAGCGTGATGGTTAGTTAGTTAGTTTTGAGTCTTAAATAATACATTAATCTAAAAATTTGTCTTTCTTAATAGTATAATAATAAAATTAAATTACTCAAAAAATAATAACACAGTTGTTATCCCTCATGTATGAGAATGTAAAAATCAGCGCAGCCCTGCAGTAAAAATCACCGCGCGGTAGGGGTGGTACAAGCACCCGGTACCTACTAGTGCTGTACACAGAGGAGTAGTACCAGGAAGTACACGCAAACACGTGTTACTGTTGTCGGGAGGTGGAGCCAGCCCTGTTATTGTTGTGGGCAGGGCTGTAGTACGACCATCTATTTTTATAGCCATAAATCCTTAGATTTACGGGACAGGCCTTTTCAAATAATTATAATACATAATTCAAATTAAATATATATATATAATTTATACCATTGTTTTAACGTAATTGAAATATTTAGTTAATTAATTAAAGATTTATTATTTTTTTTATTTATTTATGCTCATTAAGCGTTTTCAAGTAAATGAGTAAATTCCAATAAAAGAGTGTCGGACATTTACTAGTAAATGAGTAAATACTAATAAAAGTCGTCGGACATTTACTGGTAAATAAGTAAATATTAATAAAAGCGTATCGAACTTTTACTAGTTAATGAGTAAAAACCAATAAAAAGTGTCGAAGTTTTAGTAGTAAATGAGTAAATACCAATAAAAAGTGTCGAACTGTTACTAGTAAATGAGTAAATATCAATAAAAAGTGTCGAAGTTTTATTAGTAAATGAGTAAATACTAATAAAATAGTGTAGAACATTTACTAGTTAATGAGTAAATACTAATAAAAGAGTGTCGAACTTTTACTAGTAAATGAGCAAATACCAATAAAGAGTGTCAAACTTTTACTGGTAAATGAGTAAATCCCAATAAAGAGTGTCGAACTTTTACTAGTAAATACCGAAAAAAGAGTGTCGAAATTTTAGTAGTAAATACCAATAAAAGTGTGTCAAACTTTTACTAGTAAATGAGTAAATACCAATAAAAGAGTGTCGAACTTCGACAGAAAACGGCTTTGTAATAGTAACTACAAGTAAAAATGATTTGGAAAAACTATCATATATTTTTCCATTTGCGCTGATATAATACCGTGCACTTCCCAACCTTCCTTTTCCCATCTCCTTCACCTCCCTACTCCTCGTAGCTAATGCCTTGAAAATCGTGTGGATTGATCTCTCTACTACGATTACGAAAACGTTTAAAAAAAATAGAAAACAAGATTTTATTAAATAATTTTTCCGAAAGATCAGTTAACTTTCACGTTTCGTATTTCTAACGACTTCATTTTTCGGTACAACGAAAAATCTTTTTATAGCAGAAGTATTTTTTCACAAAAAAATCAATAATATCTTATAGAGTTTCCGGTTTATAAAAAAAATGGTGCGATTTCGTGAATTTAAATTTTTTAAAATTTTGCCATGGTTTCTAAAACAAGATTAAAATTTTCTTTTTAGACTGCCTTAGAATAATGGCCGAAATCTATTTTTTAAATGTGATGCAAGCGGTTTATTACGGATACTATAGTCCGTGACGTTGGAACTATTGCGAAAAATAATAAGAAAATGTCGATCTGTAAAATAAATCGATAGGTTAGGTGAGGTTAGATTAACTTTGGTTACAAAGTGTTTCCGGACAATGCAAGAGTACCCCCCGACAGTCCACCCCTGCCCGAAAGTCCAACCCCTATTGACACAGAGGACGGGGAGAGGAGGTAGGTGAAGGATTGACATGTGCGGCAACACTAATTATTGTTATTAGCCTTTTTGCTTGTTACGGGGGCGGTTCGTTGTGTTTCATTTAATATTTATACCAATAATAGAGACCATGATAACAGGGAGGGAGATACTTATTGGTGATGTAATCGTTTGTTATTGATGTTCATATTGAAGACCTCGACGAACCGATATGACTCAAACCGATCCCTGCAACTCTATATAGAAAAATCTCAATTGAGATGACTTGGTCATGCGTAGCCTGATCAAATTGATGGCTTAACAATATCGGATCGATAAATTTAACTTCCGAAAATTTTATATCAATTTCCCGAGCACGGTTGCGCCGTCGATACCCACACCGATATTGATACGAAATGTAATATAAAATCGTTACACGAAATAAACTTAATTAGTTAATGAGGTATTTAGTCATAACTAAGAACTTTTGTTTATCCAAGCTGGAACGGAATCAATTAATCGCTTCTTAAATGAATTAATTAATTTTTCACTTGTAGCAAACACCTTGTGGGTATACATAATTATAATAATTGAAATAAAATAACTTCGTTTGAATACCACTTTATTGTATATATTTATAACCAACCGGTTTCAGTTCAACCCGAACCTTCATCAGGGTTAGTAAAAAACAGATTAAATTAATGACAGAGGTGTATGGGTACTTAAAGTTAAGCTGGAAGAGGGAGAGAGAACATCGACTTTGGTGTGGGTGGAAGACTTAGGAAAGAGAGAGGGGGTAAACATAGGTGCAGTGAATGGAAATATATTGAAAATGGGGCTATTTGTTAAATCTAATTGTTTATTTAATAAATTGATTTTATTGACTTTAAGGGTTTTTTTTTATCTCGACTCAAGATCTCGACTTATCACTCTTTTATCTCGGTTGAGGAAGACACTGTCTTCCTCAACCTCCCCCCACTTGACCAAACCATTTAAGCTTCCCTTTCTTAATCTTTCTCTTTACGCTTACATCAGCCTTGCATTTTTTGAGAATCTCCACATTTCTAACACGATCCTACATGGTTTTATCAAACATACGCCTCAGAGATCTCATTTCTACATCATCCAATCTGCTTTAGTCCTTCTTCTGCTAGTTCTACGTCTCACTGCCATACACCAGGGTAGGTACCAGCACTCCATTGTGGACTGCTATCTTTGCTTCTTTCCACACTGTTTTGTTAGCGCCAACCGCGTTTGATACTCCATCAATGGATTTAATGCATTTTTCAATATCTCTGTCAGCCTTCCCAGCTCTCTAGAACATACTTCCCAAATACACAAACTCATCCACCTGCTCCAAGTATTCCTCAGCAACAACTATATTGCACACTGTTTTCGTACTCTCTCTCTCTCTCAAAAACCATTACTTTAGACTTTCTTACATTAATTATTAAATCATTCTTCATACATACTTCGTTCATCCTAGACACGAGACCATAGAAGTAAACATACTTCCCAATTATTATTAAAAATCAATTAACAGTACAAAATAAGAAACTCATTTTTAAAATTTGAGCCTAATAACTATGGACAAAATACAATTTTTCTACAATGATCTATTTTATTACCAAGCGTCCCTTTCTTGATCTTATTCATTACGCTTATATCAGTCTTGCACTCTTTGCGGATCTCCACATTTCTCACGATCATACATGGTTTTATCACATATACGCCTCAGGGATCTAATTTATATAGCATTCAGTCTACTTTCGTCCTTTCTCTGCCAGTTCCATGCCTCACTTCTATACATCAGGTTAGGTACCAGCACTCCATTATGGACTGCTACCTTCGCAACTTTGGACATTTTTTGTTAGCGCCAACTGCGTTCAGTCCTCCATTAATGGAGTTAACTTGTATAATATATTTATACAATGGTCTATCATATTACTAACTATAGACAAGACAAACTTATGACTAAAAGATTGCATCCACCAGTTAGTCGATCACTAATACCAAACTATATGTACAATGCATTTGATCAACACATTTCAAATTTAACAAATTAATTATCTCGAGTAAAAAAATATTAGTTTCTCTTTCATTCAACGGAATTTCAAGACGTCTTGCAATGAACATTCCTCTCACTTAATTAAGTTAAGTAATATTTTTTTGATAATTTGGCTAACACATTTCTGATAGCGGATTACACTGACCAGACACCGAACCAGACACCAGATAATAAGCACCCACCAGCCGGGAACATCTTCCAGCTACAATTACAGCTAATAGCTTACAGGTTCCAGCTTAAAGTTTTCCAGAAGACAGGCGTGCTTAGTGTAATGTTTTAAAAAGATTTCCCAATAATAGCATCACAGGTTGATAAAATTAATGGGTGTTTTACACGATGTTTTTTTTCCGTATGGGTCGTCGAAAACAAGAGGTGTTCTATTTTGATACCGATTTTCGTACAGATTAAAATGGTGGACATTATTTGTCATAGTTTTACGTTATTTACTATGTGGAAATTTTTCTGTTAAATGTTATATTTAAAATATTGATACAAAGAATATAACATGTGTTTATTATCATCTAAAAGGTACGTTATAAACATAGAATGACTGACACAGACCAAATTTTCAACATGTTTGACGTAGTAGACAAACGTTAATTATATACAAAAACAATATCTATATCATCAATTTTGGAATAAAATTGTAGATTTGTTTAAAAAACAAACACAAAAACCCACACCGGGACACTTATATTTTATGTGTATGGAAGTTAGATAGATTGTGAACGTTGAAGGTGTATTATTGTTAGGTGTTGTGAATTTCGCACGCATTTTGATGATTTATTGACGGCAGTGGTAAAGACAAACGACAGTTATCTTTAATGTGTATAGAAGTTAGATAGATTGTGAACGTTGAAGGTGTATTACTGTTAGGTGTTGTAAATTTCGCACGCATTTTTGATGATTTATTGACGGCAGTGGTAAAGACAAACGACAGTTATCATTTATTTGTATAGAAGTTAGATAGATTGTGAACGTTGAAGGTGTATTACTGTTAGGTGTTGTGAATTTCGCACGCATTTTTGATGATTTATTGACGGCAGTGGTAAAGAAAAACGACAGTTATCTTTTATTTGTAAAGAAGTTAGATAGATTGTGAACGTTGAAGGTGTATTACTGTTAGGTGTTGTGAATTTCGAACGCATTTTTGATGATTTATTAACGAGAGTTTTTTTTTTTGGTTTTAGGCATTTCACCCTGAAAAGAGTGCTTTGTGCCGGTAACAGTTAAAAATAACAATTTAATCATTGGAATCATTTAGATCGCTAAAACAAATTAAATGTTGAATTCATTCAGGTTAATAAACTTACATAAAGCTGTATGAACACGAGAATTGTTAAGAGATAAAAGGTATGAAATGTTAAGGGGGGACTGGTGTGTGATTTTAATAAGACGGCGGTATATGTTCTTGAAAGATGAATGATTTTTACAGTTATTAACGAGAGTTGAAAAGAAAAAAAAGACGCTTCCGTATTATCTATGCTTGTGAAAAGATTAACCTTTATATTCATAAATATAAAACAGAAGGAATAACAACTAACACGTATAATAGAAAAACTAGATTTCAGAGTCAAAATCCATCTATCAAAAAAGCAACTACAAATACAACACTTGGGTAAAAAAGCTTCCTATACTATGGTACTAAACTCTACAACAAAATCCCACTCTCATTTAAATAAAACAACAATATAGTAACATTTAAAACTCATATAAAGAAGCTGGGTACAAAACATGTAAATTAAATCCTCAGCACGGGTGATCCCAGTGAGGAAATCATGGTACCTATTTGTTACCAAAAAGGAAATCTAAGAAAACATTAATTATAATAATATAATTGCTATACCCCGCCACGCGTTGCTGTAGCTCAGTCTCTCTGTGCAGTTAGAGAAAAAATAGCGCGTGTTGCTTTTACGTCCAACAGACTTTTCAAAAAAGTTTGTTTTTACCTACCACAGGTGATGGTTAGAATTTGTGTATTTTCTAGCTGTACCCCGCCACGCGTTGCTATGGCGTAGGCTTTCAGAGCAGATAGAGAAACAATAGCGCGTGTCGCTTTTACGTCTATATAATATAGGTATATAAAAAAAAACCGAGATGGAAGAGCGGTGCCCCGGCAAGGCAAGGGTTCTGGGTTCCAGTACTATCTTTTTCTCATTTTTCCGTTTCAGATTTTCGTTTAATAATCGCTAATATCGTCTTCAATAATTAAATATTACAATTTGAGGTTATTCTCGCAAAGTTATTAAAAAAAAAAATTATATTTATAATTATTTCAGAAAAATCGCTAAAAAATAATTATATTTAAAATTACTTCATGTTATCCATACTATTAAATTTTAATATATAGAAATGAAATCCTCGGTACGGGAGATCCCAGTGATAATATCATTATGAAAGTGAAATGAAATGACTTGAAAATAATGACCGAGTAAAGTAATTTTTTTTTGTGTGTGGGACCCGATACTTTTTCCAAGGATCACTTGGATCATGATAGAAACTACACCGTGTAAAGTTCTAAAGCCTCTGCCTCTCTTATGGGCATAATTATTGTAATTATTGCCTGAACAGCCTGCAATAATTACAATAGCGTATTTATCCAAGGTTGATATTTTCAGTTGCGAACTTACCAAATACAAGAGGTCCATAAAAGAATATTTCTCTGATGGTTTGTGAATAATGTTTATGTCTCTATTGTTTATATCTCTATTATAATTTGATTTATACCTACAACCTCTCTCCATGGCTATAAATGTAAATTTTGTAAATTTTTCTTTTATATAATATTTTGTTTTGTATAAATTTTTTAATTCATATTCCTTTCTCACAAATTTAAATAACTTATTCCATATTATGCTGTCTCAGTTAAAGTCACAAGGAGGAAACCCATAATTGGTTTTATTTTACTATATAATACTTATGTACAAACTGATTAAATGTAAACTGACGATTTCCCGAAAATTAATAAATAAATAAGAGAGACAGAGCGCGTGCCTATTGGGCTAGAGCCAAAAGGCATCAAGTGAGTGATGACATTGGTTTCAATTAAAATCTACAAATATGGAAGTCATTTATAGTGTTCTTCTTTATTGTAAGATCAAAAGAGGGTTTATTTATTGATACATTATACGTTTTTTTATAAAGTAATAGCTGACGTGTAGCCGGATTTGCTGGGGTTTATCCTTAGGAGATAAACATAAACTTTACATAGGCCTACTTAAGATATATAATTCCGTAGTTCATTATTTTGATGTATCTAATAAGTTTTTTTATTTTTTTAATTTTTTATTTAATTTTTATTTTTTTTAAATATTTTTTTTTAATAAATTTAAAAATAAATAAATAAAACAAATTCCTCAAAAGCCGAAACAGCTGTAACATTAAAAAAACTGTAAAAATAACAGAAATACTTGCAGAACTTAATAATTATTATAAAATTATTAAATTTGATTTTTTTAAATTTATTCAAAAAAATTAAATTGAGTTCTACGAATTAAACACCAAAACAATAAATAAATAAATAAGTATCTCATAAGGTTTAGCCAGCGTTAGATTGCTAATAAAGATAGTGTAAGTAAGTGTAAGTGTAGATAAGTGTAAGTGTAAGTGTCCGAAAATATATTTTTACGACTTGATTATAAAACATCGACTTTTCTCTACTTTTTATACATATAATATGCATGTATTATATATGTAAACCTTCCGGAAGAAATTTTATAAATGATAGTGAAAATTCTATCAAACTCCGTTGCGTAGTTTAGAAGAACTAAGCGCACAAACAGACGGACGCGGATAGCGATTTTATTTTATACTATTCAGAGATTATTTGGTAATGTGAGCCTGTGCTGATGCCCCCTTTTTACAATTTAATGTGACTAATTGTGGATGTAATGAAATGTATTGAAATTATGTTAAATTAAACGAATTTAAATGAAATATTAAGAAATAGAAAAAAGAAAATTTTTAAAATAACATTATTAAGGCAGTTATAAAAACTGTGTATACGTGCACTATGTAGGTTGTAGGTATATATATATATATATATATATATATTGTTTTTTTAAGGCGATGCCATACGTAGTAATGCAAAATCATGTGTTTTTGGTTTGAAAATCTGGTCACCTAGAAATGTTTCAGATGCTTTAATTAAATACTGCGATTAGAGTACATCTTGGCCTTTGAAATAATCGAGTATTTTTTAGATAAGTCTTTTTATAAGCCCAGAAAAAAATAATGTATAAGGCCTATGAAAACTGCTTTAAAGTTCAAAATCTCCTACTTACGAACCCATTTTCGGTTGTGATTTTACTGTATAATGTGGAAAATTAAGTTATTTATAAAATGATCGGAAAAAATTAAATATTTATGCCTGAACATCCACAAAATAAAATAAAAGGCACTTTTTGGCCATGTTTTTTCTTGCATAAATCAAAACAAGCGGATGGTGTTAAGCGGGAATTGAAACCTTATCGCCATCTACGTAAGGGTTTTTATTGATAGCGGCTCAATTTAAAATATTACACGACGTAGTGCATCGCCTTAAGATAATTGTTTATTGTGTGGCGGCCTATTTTATCTGCCTACTCCTACTTTGAAACTGTGCGATGGTAGGTTATGTATTTGGTTAGTTGCTTACATCCCTTCTGCTTTATGAAAATATCTAATAATATCGTACAATTTTGTGAATGCGAAGTATAAAACGTTCAAAATCTATACGTATACCGGTGTCGTGAGGCAGGAGAATTAGTCCCTGGGAATTCTGCCAGATGGCGTTTGGATCCGAGAAGAAATCTTTAGATGATACCGTTGCGATCAGAAGGTCCTTGTAGATCATCATCTCACATGGCCGACCACGAATAGACTCAAAATAAAATATTATATCAATGAAAAAGCAACTGATGCATGTATATTTAATGCTGCATGCACGGTAATACAATTTTAATCATCCACATTTAACAATAATATATTCTTCTGAGTCCTTGCCTAAAATGATTCTTGAAACATTCGAGGCCAATATTGAAAATGTCAAGAAACTTAGAGATAGACTTTAGCAGCACCATACCTCTTGTCATGCTATGCTAGGCCAGAACGTTCGTTCTGCAATGTGAAATATAGAGTGTTCAGGCGTATAACCAATTGTTATTTCCAATAATTTATTCTCTATCTTCCCGTCCTGTAATCTTGTCACCAGGAGACGGGACCAGTATCACTTCTGCAGCGCCACTGATGACAGGTTGCTAGGTTGTAATTAGTTGCGAAGAAAGAGGGAACATTAAGGACACCAGGTCTCAAGGTAAGTCTTTCATTATTCTGGCGGCATCCTCTCATAATTCCATTGCGTCCCCCTTTCGATATTCTATATTTTATAAAGAAACTCGCGGCCGGAAATATATCCGGTATATTCCAAGAGCTATCAAAACATAGAGTTTAGGGCCCGTTCCCACTTCCGTTTTCAAATCGGAGGCGGGTCCCGTTTTAAAAATGGATGCCCTAGTGGCTGTAGTGGATGTATGGAGCTGTTCACACTTGTCCGACACGATTTGAAAACGGATTCGACATTTTTTGTCGGATGGATCGCCAGCGCAGCGCGTCCGTTTTCAAATCGTGTCGGAACACGCTCGCTCATAGTGTTGTATGGAGCTGTTCACACTTGTCGTCCAGTCGTTCCGGCAGAGTCCCCGCAACACCCCGACCCCTCCCCGCCCGCTCTAAGAGCCCGTTCCCACTTTCGTTTTCAAACCGGAGGCGGGTCCCGTTTTAAAAACGGATGCTTTACGGCCCTGTTCACACTTCCGTTTTAAAAACGGATCCGTTTTAAAACCGGATCATACTCTACGAAAACAAATAATTGTCGATTCAACCAAAACATTTTATTTGCTCATTCTTCAGTATTGGTGCGCAATGGACGACGATGAAGCTCTTGTTGTCATGTGGTACTTATTAAAAAGAAGAAAAAAAAGGGAAAAGAAAATTTTGGGTGCACCCAATCATAGCTGAAAGATTTTCTGTAGGAATTTTCCATGTGTTAATTGGTGAGTTGAGAAGTGATGAACTAAAGTTATTTAATTATTTTGGAATAATAATGATTGGATTATTTATATAGCGCCATTTTCACCGTGAGAAAATCACCTCAAGGGCGCTTAATGGCTTAAGAGAATGACTATCACTACCATCTACTGGAATGAGTTTCAGAGAGCTTAACATATCAAAATACAAAATTGAGAGTGTGCATTTGTCCTGAAGAAAGGCTATCGATATTTCAAAGTAAGAAAACAATAACAACTCAAATATTTTTTATTATGTATTTATTAAACTAATACGCTTTTCCGAGCATCGTGCATCTCATTAAAGCTTAAAATTTAAAAAAAAAATTAAAATGTAAATTTTGATAAACTAAAGTTGTGTACACCAAGTGTTTTGTTTTTATTCAGTTAAAAATAAAATATTACTATACTCTTTCTTCGACAAGTGGTATTAAATTTTCGGAATTTATTTCCTTATCCATTATTGTAGTTTTGATTTATTTACTTAACAAAATAACCAAATACAAGCACGCAGCGTGCTTGCTTCCTTGCGACAGGGAGCGGGCGGGGAGGGGTCGGGGTGTGGCGGGGACTCTGCCGGAACGACTAGACGACAAGTGTGAACAGCTCCATACATCCACTACAGCCACAAGGGCATCCGTTTTTAAAACGAGACCCGCCTCCGTTTTTAAAACGGAAGTGGGAACAGGCCCTAAGGCGTGATGGTAGTAGTTGTTAGCTGTCAACAATTTATAGCATTCCAAGAGGTATGGGCTGTCAATAAAATAGTTTTATTATTTTTAATTTTATTACTGTAAGGGCACCATTCTTCTTAGATTGAAGACTTTCGTAGCGCGTGAATGGCGGAACTTGAAACTTTTTTGAATTTGTTCTAATAATTCAATGTATTTTTGCTGTTATGGGGCCCAAACAAAAGAAACTTAATCTAGTTTTGATCTTCTAATGCAGTTGAACATCGATGTCATTGCTTCGGGCTTGGAAATTTGTTTATTTGTTCAATACTTAACAATATCGGATCGCTAGGCTTAACTGACGACGATTTTATATCGATTTTCTAACTCCGTTGCATAGGTTAGGCTTGTGATAGCCACGGCGATATTGGCAACGAAATGCACAAGAAATCACCCTACGATGGCAATAACACACAAGAACTCGTCAGAAGGTTTGATTGTCTTCATGTATATATGTAATTGGGGTCCGCACTTCGATAATGTTAGATAAGTGGATCATAAGTCACTCATAGCAGTTACGTGAAAACACTAATCACTGCACTAGCACGGCGATCATCACTTGCAACGATAAGGTTTTCCATAGCGCTTATGGTGGATTAATATCAGTTGCTGAAAGCTGAAGCCTTTTGCTGATTGATTGCCGCAGGTAATAATGTGCAGACTCAAGTTAAAGGTGTGAGTCCTAGCTCTATAATTGGCGGGAGCAGAACGAACCGACCAGTGACCAACGGCGTGACGAAACAGAGGTATTTAGACATAACGATTCTCTATTTATTGTTTTTGTGTTTAATTCGTAGAACTCCATTTAATTTTTTTTAATAAATTTAATTTAGATTGAAACAAGCGAAATATATGAATTATATGAATTAAATGGCATATATGAATTAAAATGTGACCACGCCGATTGTAACGCCATTTACATCGGACAAACGGGGAGGGCATTCTCAACTAGATTCAAAAAACATATACGATGTTATAATAATAAAAACACATCCTCAAAATTCGCAGAACATCTCTTGGTGAATAATCATACCCCACTTAAAAACAAGGGTCCTAAACCATTGCATATAGAAAAAAAGGGCATTAGATTAAATTTACTTGAACAATTAGAAATCAATAAACGAACGAATGACCCAAATTTAACACTAATTAATAAAGTACGGAAAATAATTTACTCACCACTTATCAGTATTTTCACAAAACCCAAGCAGTATAATGCACCCAAATAATTCATAGCAATAAAGTCATTAGTAAATAATTAAGAACTCATTACCATTTACTGAGGGGAAAACATAGATTGGTTTAACCAACAATAGATCATGTCATCGGTTTAACCAGTAATAAATCAATGTATGCACCTTCAAAATTTACATTTGAAATAGTATAAAAACGTCGTCTCAATGTGGACTAACCACAGTTTGAAAATGGCCTTGTAAGCCGAAACAGCTGTCACAATAATAAAAAACTAAAACACTTGCAGAACTTAATAATAATATTATCAAATTTAATCTAAATTAAATTTATAAAAAAAAAAAAAAAAAAATAACGATTCTCAATGCTTGAACGAATTCAACTGATGCGACGACTTTCGTTTCTACAAGCTTCGTTAGTCTGCCTCCGTTCATTAATAAACAAGTCATTTTGCATAACGTACGACATTATTGACGGAAATTATTAGAGAGTTTTATTTAAAACGTGTAAACCTGTATAGATATATATATATTTTTTAATTTGGGAGGTGGTCAATGGGTACCGCCGCCCCGGGAACCATACTCTGGGTTACCAACACCTCTGCCACAGGTCACCTGAAGTGGTTCGCTACGTTTGGTGACTTAGCAGGGGTGCCCGGGCTCATGGAGGGTTGTGCGTTCTGGATCACACTGATGAATGGGTCGGCCTACTCACTGCGGGGCGGGCCGGGCTGGGAGAGGCCGGTTGAGGGAGATCCAGTAAACCGGTTATCGCTGTCCGGGCCGCTGGATAGTACAGGGGCCCGACCCTTGGGCTCACGACCAAGGGTGGGCTGCCCCATCAGCCAGCGAAAAAACCCTGCCGCTGATGTTTTGCCGGTTCGTGATCGGTGAGGACCCAGCATCTAGCGTTTGGGACGCACTGGGCGACCTCCACAGCCGGACTCTCCTGCCCATTGCCTAGAACCGCAGTCAGAAGAACATACCTTACATTTGGTGTATCCAGTTGCTCCACTCTCCAACTCCCCACCCAAACCTTTTTAACCTAATCCTTCCCAACCCATCCTAAATCCCACAAACAAATAAAACAAACTTAAAAACTATGAACTCACAACAAATTAATATAAACTCAGCGACAGCGAACAGTAGGAGTCCTCAGTGTGGACCGAGGATGAAGGTGAATTTCGCTAACATTCGCGGTCTGCACACCAACCTAACTCCCATCCACCACCACCTTCTCTCACAAAATCCTCATCTCCTCTTCCTTACGGAAACACAGATTGCCGAGCCCCCAGATACCTCCTATCTGAACTGCCCAGGATATCATCTGGAAAGCCTTTTCAGGCCCAAAGGAGGTGTCTGCCTTTACAGCCGTGCTGACATCAGCTGCGCTCGTCTCGCAAATATCGAGAGCGCAAAACACGAAGTGTTATGGGTACGTGTGGATCTCACCGGTATGATGAGAATTTATGCGTGCCTATATCGCTCACCAAACCTTGCCGAATCAGACACTGTTGAGTTTTTTAAATACTTGAGTGACACTGTAGATATTCTCTTGCCCCGTTACCCATCGGCCGAGTTTGTAATCCTGGGGGACTTCAATGTTCATAATGAACAATGGCTGAAGTTCTCGGGCCCAACAAACTCTGCCGGTAGATCTGCGGAATCCTTTGCCCTTATCCATGGACTAAGCCAACTCGTAGAATCTCCGACCAGAATACCAGACATCCCATCACATCGAGCCAACCTTCTCGATTTGTTTCTCACTAGTGAGCCACTCGGGTACAGAGTGGAGGTGACAGCGCCCTTAGGATCCTCTGACCACTGCCTGATTACCACCTCTGTCCCATCCTCCATGAACCGTCAACCCGACAAACATGTGAAGAGGAAGGTATGGCACTACAGGGCAGCAAAATGGGACGGCATGCGGTCTTTCTTCGGCGCCTTTCCTTGGAGTACTGTATGCTTTAGCTCCGAGGACCCATCAATTTGTGCACGCGAGGTAGAAGAAGTAATCACATCAGCAATGGATTGCTACATTCCCTTCTCCGTCAAATCCTCTGGAGCGGGCACAAAACCGTGGTTTGACCATCGCTGTGTTGAAGCTGTCAGATTCAAAAATACGGCTTTTAATGCACTCCGGAAGATTAGCTCCATGAATAACCTTTCGGAATACCGAAAACGGGCAAGGGATTGTAAGAGAGTTCTAAATAGAGCTAAGAGCGATCACGACCAGAGAATTGCGAAAAAGCTGGCTGACTGCCCCACTGGTAGCCGTGCTTTCTGGTCACTCGCTAGCTCGATCGGAAGAAATTTCTGCAGAACCACTTTCCCACCTCTGACCAAGCCTGATGGTCGGCTGGCTAACTCGGCCCGCGAGAAAGCTGAATTATTAGGCAAAATTTTTGCGGAAAACTCAACTCTTCAAGATAACGGAGAGACTCCCCCTTCCATTCCGCACTGCGGTTTTCAAATGGAGGAACCGAAGATCCGGAACAGAGAGGTTCTCCGAGTCTTGAACGAGCTGAAAGTCGACAAAGCCAGTGGGCCGGACGGAATACCTGCCTTGGTCCTCAAGAGATGTTCTGCAGAAATGACTCCAGTGCTCGCGAAATTATTTAGGCTCTCTCTCAAAGGTGGAAAGGTGCCAGATCTTTGGAAAAAGGCAATCGTCCACCCAATCCCAAAAAAGGGGGACCGTTCCGACCCTTCTAACTACCGCCCCATAGCCATCACTTCCATACTCTCGAAGGTATTAGAAAGGGTGGTTAACAACAAATTGCTCACATATCTCGAGAATAACAATATCCTAAGCGATCGGCAATATGGATTTCGTCGAAACCGATCGTGTGGCGATCTACTCCGATATGTAACGCATATTTGGGGGCGGTACATGGAACGTTTTGGTGAAACCCAAACCGTTGGGTTGGATATCTCCAAAGCCTTTGACAGAGTCTGGCACCGGGCGCTTATTGGGAAATTACCATCGTATGGGATCCACCCAACCCTGCATAGTTGGATTGCGGACTTTCTGAGGGGAAGAACAATTCAAACCGTGGTTGACGGCTCTTCTTCCTCACCGCACCAAATCAATGCGGGGTGCCACAAGGATCTGTGCTGTCTCCGACGCTGTTTTTATTGCACATCAACGATCTCGTTGAATGTGCACCAATTCACTGCTACGCTGATGACAGCACCGTTCACGAGGGTTATCTTTTTGACAGGCCCCCTTCCACCTATGATGTCCGAACAGCTCGGGAAGTTTTGAAGCGAAAAATTGACCACCACCTAGAGATGGTTCGTGCCTGGGGTAAGGCCAACTTGGTCAGTTTCAACGTCTCAAAAACCCAAGCGTGTCTGATTTCGGCAAAGAGGGAGATCAATGACTGTCTGGTGCAATTTGATGGGAGCACTCTCCCCAATAAAGACTCCATTGAAATGCTTGGAGTTACTATATCAGACCAGCTCGAGTATCGGGGATCCATAGAAGCCCGAGTAAATCAGGCTTCCAAAAAGTTGGGCGTCTTGTACAGGGCTAGGAGATTCTTCAACAGTGACCAGCTGCTGACCCTGTACAAGTCTCAAGTCCACCCAACTATTGAATTTGGGAGCCACCTTTGGGCTGGTGCCCCAAAATACTTGATAAACCTGCTTGAGTCTGTGCAAAGGAGAGCGATCCGTCTGATTGACAATCCGTTGTTAACAGACCGATTGCCTTCTCTGATGCATAGACGCAATGTAGGCATGCTGTGTCTGTTCTACAGGTATTTCCCTTCCTACAGCCCCTACCTTACTCCGCCTCACAACGCCGCCCAACCGGGTGGTGACATAGTTCCCCTGTCTGTGCACTGCACAGGCAGGGACACTCTTGTGAGGTGTCACATAAAAAAAAAAAAAAGATCACACTTCTAAACATTTTTTTTTCAGTGTAAAGTTCAGGGATTAAAAATGGTTTGGTGTTATCAAGAAAAACCACCGACGATAAAACAAAATACCACATTCAAATCTGAAATACCAACAACCTTAAATAACATTTACCATTTAATTTGGGAAATTGAAATGAAAAACAGGGCAATTCTAAAGCGTTCCTAGTCGAGTGAATAAACATGAATAAGCCGCAGGGTAGCTGCAGTCTTATGGGCGATGTGTATAACGCACACGGGCGGCTTAAACAAGGGACGGCCGCATAAGCCACAGCATTCCGAATTTCTACCGATTTATATAAATATACCATATATTTCTTTTGAACAAGTTTTTGAATTATCAAAAAAATGTATGAAGTTTTTTTAAATAGTATCTATACCGATTAGTAGAGCCGAAACGGTAATTAAATTAAATACACTCGATAGAAAAATAAATCAAGTATGCTCCAAGAATTATTAAAACACATTTTGTTCTGTTAGTTAATATATTATAGGTATGATAAAATCATAATATATCGTTAAATTCTACGTTGGCAGCTGTTAAGAGATTTTCGCTCTATTTTAAAAGTGTCGTTTTTTATTAAATGATTTCATAATTCTTGTTTAAGGCCCCGTAGTAAGCGTTCAAAGATGGTTTGAAAAGGAGATATGCAAATACGAATGTAAGAGGGAGAAAATTGTTAAAATATTTAATAAAACATGACTCCTTTGAAATAGAGCAAAAATCTCTCGACAAATGCTTTAGTTGCATTTAACGATAAACTGTGATTTTTTTCATGCCTATAACATTTTTTTTCTGCATTACAGATTGATGTAATCCTATTCCAATACACATGAAATATACAAAGCTCTAAAAGAAACAGTTACAATAACCGATATTTTAGAGTTCTTGCCTAAAATGACTTTTGAAATCTTCAAGGCCAATGTTATATTAAATAACGGAACAAAACGTGTTTTAAATCATTTTCGGAGCTTACTTTGCGATTTTTTTATCGAGGGATTTTTGTATAGTTAACGTTTAGGCATATGAAATATATAGATATTATCTTTAAGAATAACATTTTTTTTATTTTGGAATTTAAAAAACTTAAAGAGTTAACGAGAAACTTGTTACAAATTGGTAAAAATTGGGAGTGCGAGAACTTAATTATTGTCGGGGTTCCCAACCTTTTTGTACTCTAGAGTACATTCTAAAATATCGGTAGGGTGGCGGGCACCACCTATTTTTAATCGACAAACTCAAGGCAGCAATCGCAATCAAAATGACAACAAAGCGTTTCCAGGTGGGGAATGCTATTTGCACATCACTCCTTGTACACGCCAAAAATCCAAAGTGAGCCGATGGCTGCCGAACCGATCGGGACGGTACGAGCACGTGACTACTGTCAGTTTGACTGTCGGGGCCATGCTTATTGCTTTCACTGACAGACAGAGCTGGCAGAGTCATGTGCCATGTGTTTTGGCGCCTTCGGCGTTCATCGGCTCAGTTCGTTCGTTCACTTCGGGTTTTCTGCGTGTACAAGGAGTGATGTGCAAATAAAACTCTCCGTTCCAGGGTAGCGTGAAGAGTGCAGTCTGGCTCGCCGCTAGACAGGTTGCGACAAGTACTGTCAGATACGAACGTATTTAATAAACCTAGGCACTCAAAAAATCAAAACTCTAACAAATAAATAAAAATAATTCACATTTTTAATTAATGTTTATGAAAAAAATATTTCACTGTCGAATAGTGGCGGGCACATGCGAATCGTTCCGCTGGCGCCATGGTGCCGCGGGCACGGGGTTGGGAACCCCTGCTGTAGAGTAATGTAATATCTCCAAATTCTGATATACTCCCATAAATTCTGACGACATCATGCTACATTAGCGCCTCCAAGCAGTACAGTTGTGAGGCTTGGTTTATTTTCATACATTTTAATAGATTTTATTCATGATTCTGCCATGTTACACTAGCGCCTCTAGCGGCCAGAGTTCCCAGCCGATACAAGTAAATACTACCAAATTTTTACGGTAGTTAGACATATTATTAGTATTATTGGGTATTTTGTTTTAACTACCCCTATGGCGGTCCTGGTAAACCGTACCCCGTACAGGTGTTTGGCACGGGAAAGGTTCCCACAAGAGAATTGGTACAAGGTACGGATTGCCTCGATACGAATATCATCATAATATCATATTTTAGAATTGTATTATGGCTGAAGTTCCCGACGTTTCTCAGGCTTTACGCAGAATTTTTCGAAATCAGATATAGGCAGTAATTTTCCTCTTATTATGGACGTCAAATGTACAAAAAATATCAAAATTCTGTTTTAGGAGGTGAGAAAAGGAGATGTGTGTGGTTTTTTTTAAATCTCACGCGGACAGTTTAATCTTCATATTACAAATCAACCAAAAGCCATAATAAAAACCAGGTCATCAATAAATAAAACACTGAACATTCCGATAACACACACCACACACGGACAAAGACACTTTCAATACTACGCAACCAAACTTTTCAACAGTATGCCCATTACTTTGAAACAATTAATGACTACAAATACATCTACAAACTTTCTCAAAAAATATATTGTAGCCTGGATAAAAAATCAAGATATTCACTTTATTCAAAAGATTATAATTCCAAACCAAACATAACCAAAATATTATAAGTAAAATTAAAATTATACACGTTTTTCAAGAATTATCCAAAAATACATACACTCACATATAAATGCGTGTTTTCATGTTTAAAATATATGTCAGTGAAAAAAAAAAAAAAACTTTCTACTACAACACATAAATACCTGTCACACTTAAACACAAACACGTAAACACCTCAGCACAGGTTCTACTAGTGAGGTGTTCACTTAACATACAATATCACCCACAAACAGTTTTACCTATATCAACCTATGTTCTTTATTTTTTATACCTTTTATCTGTACTTTTTTCTCTGTACTACAATATGAGCCACTGTAATCATTTGTTAAATGTGTATTCAAGAATAGACATAAATAAATAAACAGTCACATTTCTCCCGTTTTTAATTAAGATCATGTGTTCTAAATTTCAAATTTCAAAATGTAGATTTGTATATGTTTCGTCGCGCCATTGGTCATGATAGTTTCGTTCTGCTTCCCAGCCAATGACAGAGTCAGGATTCAAACCTGTACTTGAATTTTTGGTCACGCCATTAGTCGTGTTAGCTTTGTTCTGCTTCCCAGCCAATGACAGAGCCAGGATTCAATAGCGTAACAATATAGATAGATAGATTGATTGATAGATAAATGAACAGAGCAAAGACAAAAGGGGATAACCAATTAACCATATAATGTTTCGTGGTCTAAAATTCTACCTATTCTCTGCTTAAATTTCATGCAGAATTCTAATGGATGACGATATACGATGTCAAGTAAGTGTAAAATACTGTTTGATCAAGTGTGCCTCGTTGGGTGTTAACCAGTGCTAAGGTTCCTATTTTTTTTTTTTAAATGAAGGTTTTTCATGTCCTGTACGCATTCATTAATCCGACTTCCCTAAAAATTTCAAAGTTTGTCCACATTAGTGTTTAGAGAGTGGTTTTACTACTTATATATTATCTCCTTCCCATCTCCACTGCCTTCAGACTCACAACTTACCCCAATTGGAGATGCCATAGTCTCACTTGCTCTAGACGGTTGGGAGCAGTTGCGACTCTTCCGCGGTTTCACATAAAAAAATCAAAAAGCCTCGTTTGTCTGCGGACCGTCTATTTGACAGCTGGAGCTTACAGTTTCCACCGCAAACAGCAGTGCCACCAATGGTTCTTTTTCGAATTAGATATTGTATTTTTGTAGGTATAAAGCGACATCTGTTTTCTGCGGTGACACTAGGTGTGGGGAGAAGAGGGGAGGGGTGGGGTTTGGGTGGGGGTTTCTCAGACTCTTTATGGGGTGAATCCTTTCTATTTTTTTATTTTATTATAGATTGCAAAAATATTGAAAATAAAAAGGACAGGCATCGAATAATCTTTTATACCTGTACCTACACCTTACTGAGTGCAAACGATCATTGAGAAGAAAATTACAACTAATTATTTATCAATACAAATTTTAAAAAAATTACATTAACTATATTAAGATGTTATAAGAGGGAGGAAACACAGAGGCCAGCAAATCGTCCCACCTGACGCTTGCATGGAGAAAACTTACGGATATAAAATATTGCTAACTTAATGAAAATTTGTTATAATTATTCGTATTCCTGTTATAAACGGGACTGCAGGCCTTTAACGAATGAATTGAAAAGTTTACTAAAAAAATATGAATATGTCATTAGGATGTCGGAACACATGTTGTTAAAAAAGATAATATTTTCGCATTTCGTCCTTATATTTATTAGGATAAGCGCACCTCCAAGAACACGTGTTCCAGTATATTCTTAATTTACTGATATTTTTGTTGGAAAATGGCATTCAATAACGTTTTAAAAAAGATTTTAAGAAATCAGCGGTATTTATTTTAAATATTGAAGACAATATTAGTGATTTTTAAACGAAAATCTGAAACAGAAAAATCAGAAAAGGAAACGGTCACATCTGGGACTCGAACCCAGGACCCTTGTCTTTCCGGGACAATGCTCTACCAACTGCGCTAATGGGACCCTATTCCCCTCGGTCACTTTTAACTGTATCATACTTCGAATAAGAACTACCAACATTGTCTTCATTTTTTCACCGCACATTTTTACTGGCAACTATCTTTATGTATGATCGCAAGATTCAACCCGAACTAAATGCAATCCAGACAGGTATTTATTTTTCTACGTGTTAGTTCTAAAGATTGCTTCAGTTTGTTAAGAGTTAAACAAGGGTAACTGTCACAGATAATCTTAGCCATAACGCTATATGTTTTTAAAGTTGTTTCTTAAATGACTTCACACATTTCTAATATATACTTCTTTTAGTAGTTTACGCTTATATTTTTTATGAAGTAATCAACAATTTTATTTTAATTCTACTCAAGCGAAACGATAGGAATAGCTTCAATTTGTCTATAGCATATTTTTTGGTACTCATAATGTAAACTTATTCGTAGTAAAGATTAATTTAAAGTCGTGATTTCACGGTAAGTTTCGACTTGAGATGGAGGAATATTTCACATGACCGCCCGTTTCTGCATAGAGTCAAATGGACGTTTTACAAGATGGTTTTTATCATACCTATTCCCATATAGAAACTACATCGGGACCCATATGAAATAAGTAAAGACACCGTGTAAGACACCCACAAGGTTGTGGTGTTATAAAACTCTTTTTTTGAGAGATTTCATGATTTTTAAAGATTACTAACGGTGTTCGTTCGAAATATATATTTTTTAACGTGTTTGTAAATCGTCATGATAAAAAATATATATTTTAAAGAAAATTGTAAATATTTGTTTTCGAAAGGCATACCGACGTAAATACAGGGTTTTCCAATAAGAGGTGTTATTTTGAATAGGCCGCTATTTCGGTAGATGTTACTTTTGAAGCTGTCATTTTTTGACATTTGACCAGTAGAAACTGCGCCATTAATAAAAATGGAACAATACATGCTTCAACAACGCATTGAAATTATTAAAATTTACTTGAGTGAATCAAATGCAAATCATCTTGAGTGATGAGGCCCATTTCCACCTCGGTGGCTTCGTCAACAAGCAAAATTGTCGCATCTGGGGCTCGGAGAACCCAAGAGTTATTGTTAAAAAGCCTCTCTATCCTCAACGTGTGACTGTTTGCTACGGTTTATGGTCCGGCGGAGTCATTGGACCTTACTTTTTTGAAAATGAGGCTGGAGCAACAGTTACGGTGAATGGATTGCGCTATCGAGAGATGATTAATGATTTTTTATGGCCGGAATTGGATGGTATTGATCTGGACAACGTTTATTTTCAACAAGACGGCGCTACGTGCCACACAAGCAACGAAACCATTGATCTTTTACGATTGAATATCAAAATAACACCTCTTATTGGAAACCCTGTATATGATAGTATAGATACATGATATAATATATTACAAAAGCTAAAATGTATGCAAGTTTCCTCAGTTCCCCCAGGCAGTTCATTTTATATACATATTTATTTGACTTTTTACGTAAGTATGAGTAGACTTACATTTTATTGGCCATGATTTAGATATATGATATTAAAGCCTTTTTGTACCTAGCTTCTGTGCAGTTAAACAGATCCGCTACATCTGAGTACCTATTACTAATTTCATGTAATATAGGTACAAGCGAGTGTTTTAAATATTCAGTCTTGGATTGTTACAATTAAACAGGGTTTTAGGACGAGTAGCTCTTATGGGTACATGAAATTCTTGATTTATGATTTAGATGTTATCTTGGTTGGTAGAATGTACCACGAGTTATATACGCGTAGCGGATACCGACAACGCCATTTTCAATACTAGTTATAATACCTAGTAAAACATGATATCCCTTCTAAATCATAGAGTTTATACTTCGCTTCGTTTTGCAAACAAAAATAATCAATTATTTTTATAAGCAATAATTGTTCGCCTGAAACACTCATCCACATTGAAAAAATCTCCTGATAAAAAATACATGACGCCAACGGGACTCGAACCCGTGTCCATTCGATTTCCGGTCGAAAGCTCTGACCACTGAGCTATGGAGGCTTATCTCTTACCCGCGAAATTATTCAATATATGCTAGTGTTTCATTCAACAATTACTGCTTGTTACATTTTTTTCACCTTTGTGCTATGCATAAATAAAATCTTGTCTTAAAAACATTAATTTATCAAAAAAATAATAATTAAAAATAATCAAATTCTCGGGCAACGCCGGTAGTAAAGGTAGTTTGGCTTACTAAGCTATCAACTCTTATCAAACGCACAACCGGCAAAATTACAGGCAACAATAAACACGCGGAAGTGACATTTATCTAATCGCTGACACCTGCTGCCATCTGTCGGTAGGGACAGGAACTAATGTTTGCTATAGGCCAGCTGTTCCTGTTCAGTGTTAGCACATACAAGTCTAATGGTTACGATCCTTGGCTACAAATCTGGAGATTGCGGGTTCAAATCCCGGCGGAAGTAAATTTTATTTCACCAATCAAAATAGAAACGTTGCTTGAAATGGCTTTATCCGTGTTTCGTGATAAGATCTGAATAGTCAATTACTTCCTCACCTTTGGGGCCACAACATCCCCCAACCGGGGATGTCATAGGCTCACTGTCTCACTGGCAACATATAATGAGCGAATGGAGCGGTTCATCCTCTCTGCTTGCCCGTACGTGGAAATGGCTTCATGGTCCCTTAACAAGGTCGATGAAAGTATAAAGCTGTTAGTTCTATGGATTTTGAAGTGTCACGTGATCAAGTCAGTGCCATCGAGCACGACAGTTTGCTGATGGCGACCGATTGTTGTTGATACCCTTTGTAACTGCTGATTTGCGAGTTGTTTTACAGCAAGCATATTAAATAAACAAAGTGATTATACTATTTTAATCAGTGAAGTATACTTAGCGACAACACTGACATAGTAAGGCCAGCATCTCTATCTTCTCTATTATACTAAAATAAAATCGCTATGCGTCTGTCTGTTTGTGCGCTTAGTTCTTCTAAATAACGCAACAGATTTTGATAGGGTTTTAAGATATATAATTAAATAGTACATTGTTTAGTAGTAAACGTTTCTCATGGGGTTTAGCCAAGGTACAATGTAGTGCCCGAAAATATATTTTTACGACTTGATTATAAAACATCGACTTTTCTCTATTTTCTATAAGTATAATATATTTGTTTTATATATGTAAACCTTTCGGAAGAAATTTTCTAAATGATAGTGAAAACCATATCAAAATTCGTTTCGTAGTTTAGAAGAACTAAGCGCACACAGAGACTTTGTTTTATACTATTTAAAGATTTGGTTTTCTTGACTGAATAAATAAATAGTGGAATCTTGATGAAACTCTGCAGATAGAGTCGTTGTCAATACATTCTATCAATTGTATGCACTCATTGTATGACATTATATTTAATAAATACAAAATTGTCGGTACCATACAATTAGAATTTGGCTAAGGCGTTGTTAACTCCAGCCCACGGGGAGGAACTTTCAATCCTCAGTCAAACCAAAAAAAAACTTTGATGATAATAATAAAAGGTAGTAAGGTAAAATAATTGATTTTTTCAGGCTTTCAAAATATGCAGAAATTTATTAAAATATTGATTGTTCGGATTTAAAAGCTTCTGGAAGGATCCAAGCTCATGTCAATTCTAGCATTACAAAAATATAGTATCGACGGCCACCATCTTGAAACGGAACGTATACTAAAACAAATTTGCAGATTGACGAAAAGTTGAGTTAAGGCGAAGCTTAATACCAAATCACTATTTTGATTATTCTTTATAACGAATTGGTGTACATTATGAAAACCAAAAAATATGCTTTAGTTAAACTGAAAGTTTTCCTATCGCTTCGCTTGTGTAGAATACAAATAAAAATATAAATTACTTAATAAAAAATATAAATGCAAACTACTACAAAAAATATTTTTCCAATAAAAATGTATGAAAGCATAAAGAAAACAACTTTTAAAAAATACAGTTTTATAGCTAAGATTATCTGTGACAGTTTTACTTGATTAACTTTTTTGCTTTCTTATAAAATTATTTACAAAATAAGTAAAAACCAGTTTTTTGCTTGAAATCGAACGTTTCTAGACTCCGTTTGTCAAGCGATTTTAATGCCTATTACCTACGATGTAAGGTATGCCAAGAATATACACATTTTTGGCTTGTAGCTTCCTTTTAGAACGTGACTTCTCTATTTTCAGTCAATAACCTTATAACAACTGGTGGTACTTGCCGACAATCAGCTGTGTGACTTTTTTGTCTGTGGTTTTTTGTAACCCGTCGAGTTAGAATTCACCTGTACACTGAACACCTGCCGTTGCCTCTACCTTCTATACCATATTGTATTTCTACCTAACTTCCGTATTGCTATCTGTTAGTCGATAGTTATACGCAATTCCCCCAACTTGGAAGCTTATCTGGACGCAACAAATTCAAATATATTTATTATTTATTTATTCTTATGACATCTTATTTGGTTTGGTTTTTGGTTTTACGCCCAACCGGGTTTTACATGGATTTTAAAAACAGAATATATCTAGTGAGCTATCAAAATTATACAACAAAAAATTAAAGCATGATATAACAGTAAACTGATAAACTGAATATAAAACAATATTAGTAAAACATGTATCAGTGACAAAAATAATATAGAAACTAGAACAATACTACATATAAGACGAATCACTAAAACAACATTACTAATTTGTAGGATTCAACAAAGTGCTGTTATAGATTACGCTTAGTTCCATGGAGTCAATAAATAATAATATCAATAGTACCCCAAACTTGTTGCCCAGATCATGCATCCTATTGGTTAGTGAGTGTATATGATGTGTATGTATTGCAGAAAATGTTATATTTTATTCCTAGTCGGCACATAGAATTATATAGTGCAATGTAATATACAAAATAATTTAGTGAAAAAGAATTCATGAAGTAAAATTTCATAAATTTAATAATTGGAGGTCGCGGGTTGAAATCCCGGCGTCCGCAAGTAAATTTAGTTTGATTAATTTGTGTTATTTCACAAATTACTCTTTTAAAATAATATGCAGTATGTTTGCGGCATGTTCCAGAGTGGAAGATACTCTCAGTATCACCCTGGTGTAAGACCACCATTCAGAATTGATACGTTGCTTGAAATGGCTTTGGCCGTGTTTGGTGACCAGATCTGAATAGCCAGGTACTTCCCAACCTTTCTCTTCCCCATTTCTTTCCCCTCCTTCCTACCTCCATCCTCACAAAATACCCCAATTAGGGGTGACTCTTGTGCGGTTGAACATAAAAAAATAAAAATAGAATAGTGAGCATTACAAATCTCTTAAAATTATTGGTAATCCAGTTAAAAACGGGATTGCAGACCGTTTCCTATCGTGTTCCGATTTATAAGAAATTGACTAAAAGTTTATCAGGAAACAGCTTGCAATACCAAATTTTAATAAATCAGCATTGTATATATATTAAATTTTCTCCGTATGCAATCCCTTTTTTAGCCGGATTACGAATAATTTGAAGAGATTCTTAATAAATTAGCAATACTCAATTTTCTCCGTGACTTTTACACAATTAGTACCTACTAACGTGCGTAAGTTATTTTACATAAACTACTAATTTTGATTGTCTGTTCCTAAAACTTATGACGTTTAATCAACTCAAATTTGCTTTGAATTTAAGTGAAATTTTTAAAATTGTAATTATTTGCTAAGAAAAGCGATATGGTTTACCTATGATGAGAAAATTATTTTATTTTTATTAAATAATAATTATTGTACGTTTGAAATGTGCATTTCATTTGTTTAATTTTTGAGAAATTTTGTGATTTTCAAAGATTACTTACGGTGTTCGTTCGAAATATATTTTTTTAACGTCTCTCTCAATAGAAAAATCAAAAAAATATATATTATAAAGACAATTGTAAATATTTGTTTTCAAAAGGCATCCCGACGTAAATATTTAATAAATACTATAATTATAATATCCCGTGATTTTTCACGGGTCTGCTCTAGTATTAAATAATATTATTATTATTATTCAATTTAAAAAAAAGAGTTTATTTATAAACACGTTCTGCCAAATATTTATTATTATACGCTTGACAGCTGTTTCGCCTTCCGAAGGCATTCAAACATCAGATCTAGTCACCAAACACAGCTGAAGCAATATCAAGCAAGGTTATATAATATACATACAGATTTTATTACAGAGTACCGCACAAGAGTCCCAACTGCTCCCAACTGTCTGAAGCCAGTGAGACTATGGCATCCCCAATTGGGGTATGTTGTAAGGCTTAAGGTATTGGGGACGGAAAGAAGATGGGGAAGAAGACAGTGGGGGAGTATCTGGCTACAGATCTGGTCACCAAACACAGCGAAAGCCATTTACAAATTAGAATGGTGGTTTTACACCATAGCGATACTGGGAGTATCTTCCACTCTGGAACGTGCCTCAGATATACTATAAATATATTTTAAAATTAATAAATTACGAAATAACAAAGAATTAACAAATAAAATTTACTCGCGCACGCCGGGATATGAACCCGCGACCTTCGGATTGCTAGTTGAGAGCCTTACCCCTCGACCACGGAGGCCTCTCTGGACGAGAAATACTCAGAAATAATATTTTTGCACTCTTAAATATTATTTTTGCATTTTCAATGATACACATTTTAGTATTCCATACAAACATATATTAAAAATAAAAAAAAAACCACGACAACAAAAATTATTACAATGCAACATTCCCCTTTCATCTCTACCTTCGAATTTATTAATCCCCGCTTCCCCAATATTTTACCCTCGGGGTAGGTTGTGCTATTCGGTTCACATTCGGTGCATCTACGGCCGGGTTTTATCCGTGGTGGGAAAAGACAGGTGTATCTTTGGGATGGCAATATCTATGGCCGGTTTTTTTCACTAAGCCCCGTTTTCCCAATCGTTTACTACCCTCCTGGATTAGTTGTGCTATTCGGTTCACAAGTCCGCATCTATGCGCGGGTTTTATCCATGGTTGGAAAAGACAGGCGTATCTTCGGGATTGCAATATCTATGGCCATGTTGTAATGGAATTGAAGTGGAATAATATATCTGTGAATAGGCGGCAAAACGTTCTGTATTTTTTTTTCATTTTGGAAATTGAGTATAGTGGAAATGAATACAAAATTTTATGTGTAGAGCCGCCGCGCCGCGGAAATCACTCACTGGATAACTAACACCTCTGTGGTTACCCCAAGTGGTCCACGGGGTGAGGTTTGTTCAGATCTTGGCGGCGGATGCGTCTACCCTCCAGCTGCGTGGAGGGTCTGATCGGGAGAGGCAGGTTGGAGGAGACCCTTTGATTTCTACAGCCGGACTCTCTCGAATCATCGCCTTGCACCGCAGTGGAAGGGATGGATTCATACATCCTTGAACACACTAACCTCCTGATTTCTACCCACCACAGAATTCAATTTATTAAGAATCTCTTGAAATTATTAGTAGTCCGGTTAAAACGAATATATTATCACAATCGGAACACGTGTTCATAAAAATTCAAATATCAGGGAAAATGCAGGTGCATGGAAACGTGTTCCGATATATTATGAATTTAATAAAAGGTTATTAGGAAACGGCCTGCAATCCCGGATTGCAATCATTTTAACCGGAATAAGCAATACTCATTTTTATCCGTGCACTCATTCATTTTTTCTTCCGATGTCTTTCTCTTTCACCTTTCATTAAAAAGACCCTCTACAGACCATCCCCAAATATGACATGAAGGGAATTATTTTTCTCACCTGTGGGTAGTTAATTTTAAAAAAATCATAATATTTTTCTTGTAGATTTCTGGTTGACAACCGCTGCCCTTATTGGCATATTTTAATGCCAGCAAGCTGTGAACACAAAGTGTACCATATGGTCACACACATACACCCTCGCTCACATACGCACACACTCACCGTACCGGTATACTTTCATACAGACTTACACCACGTGGTGTTGCCTACTGATAACCTGTGTTCTGTGCTCTATACAGGCTGATCCAATAAAAGTGTGATAAACAAATCAATGTGTGATGTATTCCGATTGGAATAAAAACTGATGTCACCAATTAATATATTCCGTTAATGTTATATCTGTCTTACTTTGGAGATTTAAGGGTTGGGAACTCTTAGTTAAAAAGTAAAATGTTCTACTTATAAATGCGTTTATTTGCGTTATAATAAATAGGTCTGGATTTAGCTACACCTGAGGGTTGGTAATTCTCTGGTTCGAGAAGCTTGTTCCCTGTCACTATAACCTCACAAGTACCTGTTACACTTTAGCGACATCTGACGGACTCTGGAGTAAGCTTTATGACTAGCGCCATCTATCGCTGAAATACTCTACTTATTACCATACTTCACAGATAATTTACAGATAAAGTTTTTCTCAGAACAACTGCTCATGAACAGCAAAATCCCAGCGTGCTTAAGTTAATTTTATTGAATTAGTTTGTATTAAGTTAGGTATGATATAAAATTTTCACGGCCAAAAGTATTATAGTGATTTGTTTTTGGGGTATTATTGCGTTGCGCTGCCTCCTTCTTTAGACGACATTTTGGACAGCATTGCAGTCCATCATCAATGTGTAATGCAATAGTTTTTTTTTTTTTGATTTTATGGATTCTTTCGTAATCCTCTAACTAGCTAGGGCTTATAAAAATACCCTTCATGTTTCTAGCTGACTAGTACTGCGGCTCATTTGGCCTTATTACTATTACCATCTGATGGTTGTATTTACTTGACTGATTTTATATTACATTAATAAGTTTTATGAGGAAAAATTCTTAACTGGATAAAAACCTCATACAAAAGATGTGTGAAGTGTGCGCTTATCTATGAAGATGCGATACCGTGTTGCCAGCTCCGAACCTATAAGTTTGAATTCATTTAAAATTACATATGTTAGTGAAAAGACCACAATTAAGATTTGAAACGTTGGTTGTTTGAAATGGCTTAAGCACTGTTTGTAGGTCAGATCTGAATAGCCAGGTACTTTACTGCCTACCTCTTCCCCATCTCCATCTCCTCTACGAAATCTTCAGTCTCACAACATAACCCAATTGGGGGTTCCATAGTCTCACTGGCTCCAGATGTTTGGGTGCAGTACTCACGTAATAAAATCAGTATATATATTGTATAAACTCGCTTAATATTGCTTCAGCTGTGTTTGCTGACTAGATTTGAATAACTAGGTATTTCCCAGCCATCATAATAATACTTTTTTGCTATAGTTCGTCTTTTTTAATGTATTTTAAAAATGGTTTGACCGACGATTGAACCTTCCTACCCAGGAACTGTAGTCGACAACTCTACCAGCCGATCGGGTAGGACCAACATTTATTTCGTATATTAGCTGCTGTAATGTAAAAGAAATGCGTATATATTTGTTTGTGTATGCGTGATTGCTACCAATAAGATTGGATGAGACCGGCATTCATTGCGTATATTAATATAACTGTAATGTGTTCGAATTCAGAGAAATGCGTATACGTCCGCGTGTATAAGCGTGAATGCCACCAAAATTTAATAGAATGCATTGTCATTGACAACGAGTTTATTTGCCGAGTTTTAGGACGATCGAATGTCGGGAAGTGTGTTAATTTCCGCTTCCAAGATTGCATTAATTCAAAAGTGAAATTCCAATATTTATTTTATATGTATTTAAAAATGTGTTTCTTTATAATTGTTTCACCCTGTAGATATCCTATATGGGCTATATAGTAGAGGAGGCTACACTGCACAAGTATAGTGGAACACCTGTGCCTGGTCTAAGTAGGTACCGTCACAGATGAAGACAGGTTATAATATTACTATATTGGCTTTCGTTTTATATTAGAGGCGATGACAACATGGGATAGATCATAGCAACACAGAAAAAAATGAGTACGTATTGTTAATTTTTTTTAAATCTGCCGTTTCCTGATAAATTTTTAGTAAAATGTTAACATATCGGATTCAGGTCTAAACTAAAAACTTACCTTTTTAAGCTCTCGTACCCTTAAATTAAATATACCAATCCTAAGAGAAAGTCCAGTTATATTCAATTTTTCAATTAAGTCCTAAATCCTGTATCTAAAATTCGCCAATAAACAATCAGATAATGTTAATTAAGTGTTAATCTCAAGTGACCTACCAGGTAAGTATTGTACTGTATATTTTCTCCATAAATAGTTAAGTAATAACATAGATCACTGTAGAAATGTATTATAAGTTTGTACAGCGCCCTTGAGGTGTTTTTGCGCAAAAACGGCGCTACACAAGTCATCCAAGTATTATTATTATTAACACGTGTTCATGTGCCTTAATATAAGGAAAATATTACACGTCTTTTTTATTTATTTATTAATTATCAGGAAATCAACAGTTTTAATTTATTTCAGTTTGTACATAAGTATTATATAGCCAAAATAAAACCAATTATGGATTTCCTCCTTGTGAATTTACCTCTACTGAGACAGCATAATAAGGAATAATTAAATTAAATTTGTAAGAAAGGAATGTGAATTCAAAAATTTGTACAAAACAAAATATTATATAAAACGAAAAATTACAAAACAAAATATTTATCAATACATTTATAGCCATTGACAGAGGTTGTAGATATAAATCAAACCATAATAGAAATATAAACAATAGAGACATAACATTATTCACAAAACATCAGAGAAATATTATTTTATGGACTTCTTGTATCTGGTAAGTTTGCAATTGAAAATATCCACCTTGGATAATACGCTTTTTTTTTTTTTTTTTTTTATAGTTAATACCTCACAAGAGTCCCAACTGCTCCCGTCTGGAGCCAGTGAGACTATGGCATCCCCAATTGGGGGATGTTGTGAGGCTGAAGGTAAGTGGGGAAGGGAAAGAGGAAGGTGGGGAAGTACCTGGCTATTCAGATCTAGTCACTAAACACGGCTAAAGCCATTTGGAGCAACGTTTCAATTCTGAATGGTGGTCTTACACCAGGGCGATACTGGTAGTATCTTCCACTCTGGAACGTGCCGCAAATATACTATATATTATTTTAATTAATTAATTGTGAAATAACACAAATTAATCAAATAAAATTTATTTGCGCACGCCGGGTTCGAACCCGCGACCTTCGGAATGGCAGTCCAATGCGTTACCACTGGACTATGCCGGCCGTCATTACGCTATTGTAATTGTTGCATAGTCTGTTCAGGCAAGAATTCTGCTTATAGATATAATCGTTAAACGATTGCTTAGACGGTTGTTTAGAGTTCGTTTTAACAACATGATAAGTTCGAATGTTTCTAAAAGTTTATTAGGAAACCTATCAATTCATTCGTTAAGGGCCTGCAATCCTTTTTTAAAATTAATTAGCATTATTCAATATCAGTAATTTTCTCCGTATTCTAGGAATTAATTGAATACAATTTAATTTCAAAATAAACCACCGTAATATCTATAAGCTGTTTATTTCTTACAAATAAATAAATTATATAATTTAATCGTGGGTTCATCAAACTTCAAAGCAGTATTCTGAGACAGAGTGAATATTTTTATGATGAAATTATTATTGTATCTCCTCTCCCATTTGCCACCTGCTTATACATTGATTGATTGAAAATACCTACTTCATTGTACTCTTCATTATATTATATCTACCTCAAATCATCGGCAGTTCAAACGAAATCTTTAGGAGAATCTGTGTTTTGATATTAGGCAACTTTTTACGACAAAACATACTAGAATACTTCTTCAAACACAGAACTGTATTTGACAATGTTCAAACTGGTTGCGATACAAGATCCAAGGTCAATAATCTCTTACGTACCACTTTCGCTAAAGCAACATTTGGTTAAAGAAATTTTAGATACTTTGCAATAAAGTTCAATAATGATCTTCCACTGGACATAAGACAGAACACAAATTACGCTTGATACAAATTGGACACCAGATCTTCGTTCACTAGTCAAAACAGATGAAATATCAAAGAATTTTCAAACTTTTTCGTGTTGGTAATTGTTTAATATTTTTGGCATCTTGACCTAAAATTCCCATCACACTTCACAAACTCAAATAATGTCTACTATAAACATGTCGTAAATCATTATAAGCATTAATTACTTGTCTGAAATATCCATACAAATTGAAAATATCTCCAGAGTAAAAATAAATGCCGCCGACGGTAATTGAACCCTTCCGATGTCTGGTCAGGTGCTCTGGACCGCTGAGCTACGTCGGCTTATTCACAACCCGCCAAATAATTCAATATGTAATATTTGGCTAATTTATATAGCGCCGTTTTCGTGAGAAATCACCTCAAGGGCGCTGTACTAGTACTTCAATCGACAATTACTGCTTTTTATATTTTTTTCTAATAAATTGTTACGTTTTGTGCTATGCATAAAAACCTTGTCTTATAAACATTAGTTTATAATTTAAAAAAATAATTATATCTTAAATCAGTTAAAATAATAATTTATATGCTGTCCACATTCAACGCATTAAATCTGTTCAACATCGAGAGGGTTCTTGAGAGGGATTGCTAGGAGGCTAGGATAAGAAAAAGGCAAATACTCATATGATGAAATTGAACTAACTCTAAACCTCTCTCCTTTCCTAAGTTCGTCGGGAAAGAAATAACCTCATTTGCTTCTTCAAAATTATAAATGGTATTATTGATTCACCTACTCTACTGCAACTCATTCTCTTCAATATCCCCTCGCAAAGACTCAGAAATAATGAACTGCTCTTCCTCAACCATCATTCGACAAATTATGGATATTATTCACCATTGTCCAGAATGTCTAGACTGGTCAACTCAAGTCAAAACCTTAACTTTTTTGGGATAAGTCTGAATGATTTTTGCTGGTCGCTAAACAAGTGACGGAATATTATAAGTGTCCTGTGGTCCTGACCCACGGCGTAGTCTTGACATGATTCGAGTTGTCGCTTTATTTTCTTATATTATTTCTGCCTTATGTCTTTGCTTTCATGTACCTTTGTCTACTCCTGTATTTTTCATTTTACTGAATTCGTGTTATTATTTTGTAATTTGACGATGTCCGTTAATAAATAAATAAATATGCATCATAGAAACAGGGAAAAAATTAATATGCTTCCTAACTTTTCTCTTATATTGTAAACATGAAAGTTATCATACGGTACCATGTAGGTAACAATATTGTTCTCTCAATATATAATCTTTGTGTTATTTTTATTATTTTTTAAAATTATTAACCTCATCACAGGCTTGTCCCAGTCACGTTAAAAAATCGAACGTAAAAAGATACAATGTAAATAAAACAATAAGCAACAATTTCTACAATTTTGTGTAAAAAAACAATTACCAGCTTTATATGAACTAAACCTATCAATTTGACTGTCCTGAAACGGGAAACCTTTCCCGTTGGACAGTCAAAGCTTCATTATTCTGTAATTGTATTTTTAAATATATAATAAAAAATAAAATTCCTTATTGAAAGCTCAACACAGTATTTTCTAGTGGGACAGACACAGTTAGTAACATCGCCCACGTAGTAATTATAATAAATACTAATTATAACAAATTAAACAAAAAACTTACCAACACAATTTCAAATAACAATTCATCTCTCCAATACGCATTTTTCTACTTCTCCGGGTGCCTTCTCTTATTGGATTTTTAGTTTGGCCTTGAAAAAATAAAAGATTATGTTTAATTTGTCCAATTTACAATACAAGGCCTATCGACGCCTTTGCTACCGAGATCTTTTTGAACTATTAACTAATTTTGCACATTAAAACCTAATTCATCGCTCTGAGGCCAGTCATCACGACGACTAATGAATAGGAGAGGGTGTGGTGAAGGGTGAGATAGATGTTCCATCTTCATTAAGAGCGAATCTGTACAAAGAGGCCGCCCACGGGATAGCGGGGGGCCCCAACGCGGGCCCTGTGGGAACCCCGTTCGCGTGCCAATTGAAATATCACCTGCCGCAAAATACCACTTAGCAGTGGTAGGCTTTGGTGCCGAATTACTGAAGATATTATTGGGTTGAAAAATAAGTTGCTAGATTTATATTCAGTTTGAAAATAGAGAAATATGTTGCAAGGTGGACTTTTGTGGGGGTCTGTCCTTTTTTTATGTAAATACCGCACAAACGTCTGGAGCAAGTGAGACAATGGCATCCCCACTTGGGTATGTTGAGTGATAAAAGTAGTGAGAAGGGGAAATACCTGGATATTCAGATCTGGTCATCAAATACAGCTAAAGCCATTTCAAGTAATGTTCCAATTCTGAGTGGTGGTCTTTCATCAGGGTGATACAAAGAATATCTTTCATTCTGGAAAGTTCCGAAAATATATAAGTTTTTTAGGAAACCGATTAATTAATTCATTCGTTAAGGGTCTGCAATCCTGTTTTTAACCGGATTACGAATAATTTGAAGATATTTGAATATCTTCAAATTATTAAATAAAGATTAGATAAAGATTTGGAGATAAATAAGCAATATATTTCTTTTTATGTGCCCCGGTACAGGTTCGTCTAGTGAGGCAGCCTTCTATTATTGTCTTTTTATGTGCCCCAGTACAGGTTCGTCTAGTGAGGCAGCCTTCTATTATTGTCTTTTTATGTGCCCAGTACAGGTTCGTCTAGTGAGGCAGCCTTCTACTATTGTGTTTTATTACTGTGGCATAACACACTTTTTCTATTATTCTTCTTACATAATCTAATGCAACCTTAAATAGTGGGGATGTGTATATCTTTGTAAGGCAGTTTTAAATACTGAACAATAATAACAATCTGCTGAAATGATCGATATCAAATTACAAGTCAAAACAATATCTACAATGGATGTGACCTAGCGCATGTATTCTATGTACGTCAAATGCATAAAATATCCGACAACAGACAAGAGGCGGTCTACTTAAAATTAGATCTATATAAAATGCGGTCTACATAGAAGGCTTTCTGTGGCAGGACAACAACTGTCCGGGTCAACTAGTATACATATATATTTAAATAAATATTTCTTTGTTGTCCCCGATAGACTCAACAACTACTGGACCGATTATGCTAATAATTTCAAAGTTTGTACTTGTTAGTTTCAGGAGTGTTTTAGTTTGAATGGTGGAACAAGTCGGGGACGTCCGAGGAAGACTTAACCCATTATCTCTGAACTGGAATTAGATACGGAATCGAATTAAAGTTGATATAATGTAGTTTTTTTTTTAATAACAATCTGGAATACAGTAGTTAATGGTAGAAGTTGGGCACACCTGAGGAAGGTTTGTGGCACGCTCAAGTGAAACAAAAACGTATAAAAATTAAACTTTTTAAATTCTTTAGAATAATATTATTTACAGTTTTCAGGTACACTAGAATTCCCAGCCTCAAAACTTTACTCCAAACCGTTAATAACGCCGAGGAACGCCGGATACACGTAAGATACTTTCATAATAAATCCTATTTGCAAAACAGAAAATAGTAAAATAGAACCCAATTTCCAAAATCTAAATTCCTATCCGCATTGAAGAAGGGTATGATTGAAAAGCTGCTGTACTTTCCAAAACTGCGTACAGCTGCTCCGGGGAGGGGTGCTCTGAGGGGGGTGTAGGGGAGTAATAGCACCAGGGGTTAGGGGTGGAGGTGGGAGAAAGGGTGGAACACCCACTGCCTCTTCTGCCATCCGGACACCATAATCCCAGACTCCTGAGCTCAAGCATTATGGGACAGGTCATTTTTTACTCACGTGTTGTATATTATAAATATAACTCTATAAATATAACTATGTAAATATAACTATGTAAATATAACTATGTAAATATAACTATGTAAATATAACTATATAAATATATTAAAAATGCACAACATATATTGTATGTATAATTAATTCAGTAAATTAATATTATTCATTTAATTTAATTTTAATATGTGTGAATGAAACCCTCAGCATGGGAGATCCCTGTTAAAAATATCATTATCTTTATTTGTAAATTAAAGGAAGTTTAAAAATATTTATTATTATTGTTGATTCTTGTATGCTCATTCTGATGAAATGGTTGCATTTTTTCTTAAATCTCTTTCTTTTTTCTTTCCTGTGTAATGTTTATCTATTTTATAAACCAACCTAACATGGCCAAACATAACCTAAACCAACCCAATTGTACTTCTGTATTACCTATGTATTTTATTTAATTATTCAAAATAATTCAAAAATAATCTTTTAACTATTTTTAATTAATTTATTTTTTATGTGAATATCGCACAAAAGTCTATTCCTAACAGTCTGGAGACAGTCTTCTTCTTCTTTCGTATGGTGGGGGGGTCAGAGGGGGACATCTAGGTCGCCATGTGAACCTCATCAATCCCGCCGGGGAATGAATGTAGCGGGCATTCGTCGACCACATGTTCGGTGGTCTGTACCGCACCACATTCACACATCGCCGACTCTTTAAGGCCCCACCTGTGCATCATGTGGCCACAGCGGCTATGGGAGCACCTTAACCTATTGATGGGGGACCAGGTTTTGCGAGGCAATGAGAACCCATCTGGAGACAGTGGAACTATGGCATCCCATACGGTGGTAGGTTGCGAGACTAGAGGGAGTTGGGGAGACAAGGATAGGCGAAAGGAAGTTTGGGAAGTACCCGGCTATTGGCCATTTTCAAGCAATGTTTCTGTTACGAATGATGGTCTTTTACCAGGGCGATACTGAGAGTATGTAATGATAATAAATGTTTTATTATATTCCATTTTTGTAACATAGAGAGCTAATGATATCCTCACGGTGATCTCCCGTGCTGAGGATTTTGTTTTTCTGAAATAGGTAATTAATTACACGTGGTGTTTTTTACTGCAGTTGAGTGGTTTTGATTTCAGCCTGTAATTAGTTTCAGCATATTTTCTATTTTTGATCTCCCTTTATTAAGAATCCAGATTTTTTATGGTATACTAGCTGTACCCCGCAACGCGTTGCTGTAGCTCAGTCAGTGCAGATAGAGAAATAATAGCGCGAGCTATTGCTTTTACGCCCAATAGATAGCGCTGTTTTTTTTTAAAAAAAACATGTTTTAACCTGTCACGGGTGACATCTATATAATATAAAAACACACGCGTATTTGAATGCAACGTGAAGAACTTCAGAGATTTTAGATTTTGAACAAACGAACATTTACATTTTTATTTATATAGAAGATAGATTTAAATGTTATAATATCACTGTGAGTTTTGAATGAGAGTGGGATTTTATTGCAGAGGTTACTACCATAGTATACGAAGCTTTTTGCACAAATGTTGTATGTCGTAGTTGCTTGTTGGCTATGTTTTTGACCTTGAGATTTAGTGCTTCTAATATAAATATGTGTTTGTTGTTATTTCTTGTGTTTTGTATTTATGAATGAAAATGAGTATTATTTAATTGACAGTACGTAAAGTTTGCTGAAGATTTCTTCAACTTGCTACAACTTACAGGGACTTTCAGGATAATTTTCATTTCTTTTTGGGTTTTAATTAGTGATTTTAGGATATAGTCATTTGCACTGCCTCATCCGATAATATCGCATACAAATCTGATAATATGATGTAAGTTATGTTAACGTCATTAAATTATTTATTCGTTTATGCGTACCAGAACACATCGCGTTATAATTACAGAATAAACAGCGCTATAAAAAGCGTACCAGTAATGAAGAAAAAAAGCCCGGTTTACACAGCGCATTCCTGCGGGGTCTGCGAAACCTTATCGCGCTTCTAATTAAGTCCGGCAGATGGCAGTGGCGGCGTTTGTAAATACACGTTCTCATCTGACAGCTCCCCTGCTTTCTGTCCGGGCCCATGTAAACACGGCATTACTTACCGACTGACAACGCCAACAACAGGGTGTCCCAACAAATATATTCTAAACAAAATATTTAATACAACTTATTGAGTTTTTATTTTTTATCTCCACACGGCAGGCTCTGAGATCATCTTTGGGGATGCTGTGTCAAAGGGTCTTTTTTAACACGGGATTTGAAGAGATCCATGTTGTATAAGTAGTAATAATTAATAATAATAACTCTAGTAATTTGTAATTTCTATCACCTAAGAAATTCTAAAAAAAGTACTATGGGATTCATATATCTTATACTGATTTATAAATGTGGAAATTCTAACTATACAATTGTAAATGTTCTCCAAAATGCCCTGGAAAGAATCTCAGACTTGTGATGTCCCGAAATAAACCATTCATCTGTTCTGAATGCAATTACTAATGTTATCCAAATTTACCCTGGTAATAAATTACATCTTTGCGATTCTTTCAAGGATAAAGAAACCATCCTGTCACTTCGAATGCAATCCACAATGTTCTCAAAATTTGTTTTGACAGCATCGCCATTCCATTTTAAGAATATTATGTACTAAATACACAAATTGGCTGTCCTGAAACGGGAATCCTTCCCAGTTGGACAGACAAAGGTTAATTTTGTTTTGTATTGTTTGTAATTTATATATATACAATAAATAAATAAATAACAGAAGAAATACAGAAATCGTTACAATGCCGAGGTGTTGAACTTAAGAAAGAGTCGTAAAAACGACCCATTCTCTTGTAAAAAATTTGTACAAATGATTCCCGACTAAGCACCGGTGCTGAAAGGATCAATGACGCTAGTTCCTCGGAGCATTTTCCATTGTAATACCGGTAGAGTAAGGAAAGCATTCCTATCTTGTACTCTAAAGTTTGCTATACCATTACGAAGGCTTCCGTGGTCGAGGGGTAAGGCTCTCAACTATCAAGCTGGAGATTGCGGGTTTAATCCCAACGTGCGCTATATGATGCATGATTAATTTGTGTTATTTCACAAAGTACTTATTATAACCTCAAATCACAATATTACCGAAGATAATATTCGTGGTGAATTCTACAATAAAATATTCCAAAATGTCTGTTAAAGTAGGCCACACTGTACCACGGTAGAGACAGGTACCTACCGACAAGTTGAGGTAAGCCAGTTCCTTGTTCCTGTTCCGCAGTACCTAACTGGAAAAGATCTGGACTTTATCTCTACCTCTGGACAGCGTCCAAGGTTAGGTTACAACAATCATACAACCTAAGAACTAGTCAACGTCAAGAACCTTCTGTAATAGTTAACTCTATAGACAACCGAATTAAAATAGTGATTGGAAAGATTATAACGATTATAGACTAACTTACCTACATAACTAAATTAATCGTAACAATCCAACAAACCAAGTACAGATAATTTATTATTTTATTTTATCTATTTATTTAACGCCCAGAGGGCTTTTAAACGTAGGTGGTACAATTTTAATGACAGTTTTGAAACATAAGAAAGAAATAATAAAAATAAAATTACATTAAAAAATAATATTTGCAAGAAACAAAATTAAAAATAACAAGAACATAAATTATAAAATACAGCGATTTGACTGGTGTGCAAAAATATAACTTCCATTTAGGAATAGTGTTGAAATAAGTCTTTTACGTAATCCACAAAATTCGCAAAGTTAATATTAAATATATCGACATCACCTAAGTATTGGTTTCCCGGTTCCATGCTAACTCAACACACCTTCAAAAGGTGATATAAAGTCATTAAAAATGATGATTTATTTTAACCTAACCTAACCTAACCTAACCTAACCTACTTAACCCAGTTAATAAAGTTTTTGTTTCATCACTTTCCATGACTTTATATTACTATTTAAAGATGTGATGAATTATCATTTTGATGATTTATCCGGTCACCTGGTTTCCCACAGTGTGAAACCGTTGTATTGGGGAGTTCGCAATGTAATTGCGCTTATATGTGTGTTGCAGTGGAATAGTGTATTTTGTCGTGTTGTTATTGTAGGTATTCGTAAGTTTATGAGTTTCAGAAGTTCGCAACAGTCGAATTTAGAGTTTAGAATTTTGAATAAAAAAGTTAAGTCGTTTATTTAACGCCTGTCTTCCAATGTGTGTATTTTTAGAGTATTTAATAAGAAATGATATTGTAAGTCTTCTAGTGGGATATTTAATTTAAAATTTATAAAACGTAGAATTTTTTTGTATTTGCTCAATGTTATTAATGTGAATTTTGTAAGAGGGAGACCAAACTACTGAGTTTTATTCAATTATGCTTCTAACTAGAGATATGTATAAATTAATCATATCCTTGTACTGTATTACCGCCCAACATAAAATTAACTTTTATTTTCCTAAACACGCTCATTATGGAACATAAATATACATGAATAAAATAAATACCAAGAGTTACAGTCCTAATAACATGTGCTTAAATCTATGTATGTAAATTTTTCTAATAAATAGTAAGAAGTGTTAATCTCAAGTGACCTCCCAGGTAAGTTAGTCATGTACAAAATATAGATAAATAATAATGTATGTACATTCTAACGCAGCCATACGTTCATTGGTCAAATGCATTGTACAGTACATATACAGGATTTTCCAATAAGAGGTGTTATTTTGATATTCAATCGTAAAAGATCAACGGTTTCGTTGCTTGTGTAGCACGTAGCGCCGTCTTGTTGAAAATAAACGTTGTTCCGATTAATACCATCCAATTCCGGCCGTAAAAAATCATTAATCATCTCTCGATAGCGATCCATTCACCGTAACTGTTGCTCCAGCCTCATTTTCGAAAAAGTAAGCTCCAATGAATCCGCCGGACAATAAACCGCACCAAATAGTCACACGTTGATTATATAGAGACTTTTCAACAATAACTCTTGGGTTTTCCGAGCCCCAGATGCGACAATTTTGCTTGTCGACGAAGCCACCGAGGTGGAAATGGGCCTCATTACTCAAGGTGATTTGCATTTGATTCAGTCAAGTGAATTTTAATAATTTCAATGCGTTGTTGAAGCGTGTATCGTTTCATTTTTATTAATGGCGTAGTTTCTATTTGTCAAATGTCAAAAAATGACAGCTTCAAAAGTAACATCTACCGAAATAGCGGGCTATTCAAAATAACACCTCTTATTGGAAAACCCTGTAGTTTTGTAATAGTGATCGACGATCCGGTGGATGCATTCTATCAGTCATAAGTTGATAATCGTTTATTTACCTTTCTATAGTTAGTAATAAGATAGAGCATTGTAGAAATATATTATAACAGTTAACTCCATTAATGAATTAAAAGAGGTGGGATTGGGCGCGAATTTGAGTAATCTGAAATTATGTTGCCTGTTGTATGCTGATGATGCGGTACTGATTGCTAATAGTATGGATGATCTACAGTCTCTCGTGTCTAGGATGAACGGAGTATGCATGAAGAATGAGTCAATGATAAATTTAAGTAAGTCTAAAGTAGGTAATGGTGTTTGAAAGAGAGATTAATGGAGGACTGAACGCAGTTGGCGCTAACAAAATACTGTCCAAAGAAGCGAAGCTAGCAGTCCACAATGGAGTGCTGGTACCTACCCTGATGTACGGAAATGAGGCATGGAACTGGCAGAGAAAGGATTAAAGTAGACTGAATGCTGTAGAAATGAGATCCCTGAGGCGTATACGTGATAAAACCATCTATGATCGTGTGAGAAATGTGGAGATCCGCAAAGAGTGCAAGGCTGATGTAAGCGTAATGAGTAAGATCAAGAAAGGGACGCTTAGATGATTTGGGCATGTAGAACGAAAGAGCGAAGAAAGGAGAATATATGACGCAAATGTGAATGGTAGCAGAAGTCGGGGACGCTGTATGAAGACTTGGCACGACCAAGTGAATCAGATACTTGAGTCGGGCCATGTGAAGAGTCAGAATAATAGAAGAGTATGTATGAGACGATGTATGAATGTGAATGAGGCAAGAAGTGTGTGGTCTGACCCTTTTTTTTGGCGGTACGTCCTCTCTGCCTACCCTTACGACACGGCGTGATGGTTCGTTACTTAGTTAGTTGACGTTTACCCGGAATGGTTTGGAGTAAAATTTAATGGTTTTGAATTCTTTGATAAAAATCGACTCTACTTTCTATAAATATAAAATGAATGTATTATGTACATTTATATCTAAACCTAGCGGAAAAAAATCTCCAAATGATAGTGAAAATCCTATCAAAATCCATTGAAGAGTTTATAATAACTAAGCGCACAAACAGACTTATTTTATACTATTTAGAGATATTTGAACATCGCCCTTGAGAAGAATTTTTACAAAAACGGAGCTATGCAAATCATCCAAGTATTATTATTGATAACTAGTAGTTCTTTGAACAGTAAACATCGAGTCCAAAAAAGCATGTTTCTAATTTTCTCCCTTTTAATAATTCCAAACCAAATTTTCACTTTCTAATTAAATTATAAGATTTACAATCTCAATGACAATTATTATTTCTAACTTTCTTCATACAAGTAGGGATCATTAAAACGGCCCCCATCTTGAACCGAAAACGGAACGTACAAACAAATTTACAGACAGACAAATGAAATAAATTAACATATTTTTCAATTATGTAGATACAGTAATACTTAGCACATGTGGTCAACGAATGCCCGCTCCATTCATTCCCCGGCGGGATTGATGAGGTCCACATGGCGACGCCTGAGGCCCTAAAATGGCTCGCAGATCTAGATGTCCCCCTCTGACCCCCCACCATACGAAAGAAGAAGTAATACTTAGCACAATGCAACCGATATGTATACATTTTTTACATTATAATTCCCCTCAGAGACCATGTTATCTTTGGGGATGCTGTGTGCATGGTATTTTTGAGGAGAGGAAGGAGTGAACATGATTCTTGATGAAACTACAATATTGGTCTCTCCAAGAACCCAATATAACTCAAAAAAGGAGGGATGAAACACAGAGGCCGGCTATTCGTTCCACAACCGATATGTTGAAAATAGAAGTCGTGGAAACGACCCGTTCATGTGACAAATTTCAACCGCATACAAATGTTGGGCACGTGCATGTTGGGTGCTGAAGGGATCAATGACGCTAGGTCCTCAGAGCAGCTTCCTTTGAAATACCGGTAGATAAAAGCCAGCATTCCCACCTGACGCCTGTGCTGTAAAGATTGCAATCCGTTTGTTAAGATAAGAGAATCAATAATATATGTAATTTACGGATATTAAAAATAAAAATTATTTTAAAGAAAATTCCTACGCGGACAAATTGAAAATTATTGTATTAGAATCTTGGAGGAATTCCCCCAAAGATATAATAAATAATATTAGCCATAGACAATAATAAAAATCGCAATAAAAAGATGGCGGCAAGGACGATAATGGCGGAGGGGAGTGTGGCACAAATGGCGGCTCCCGATCTGTCACCGGCCACATCTGTCCAATTTCAAAAATAGAACGCACGTGCGCCGTATCCGGTTCCTTATTAGAATTCTTTTTGAATTTAATTCCATCCGGAACAGCTGCGCCCTCCGGCGGCAGAAAAGGGAGTTAACCCTCTCGAACAGAACTACATTAAGAACCCTTTCGCGCAAGGAATGGCGGCCGTTTATACATTCATGTTCAGTGATGAAAGAAGCCGGGGTTGTTCCGGGAAGACGTTTTTCAGGAATCCCAACTGCACGGACTGCGGTATTTGTGGTTTGAAAAGGGAACAATACATAGTGGAAGGAATATTTATACCCCAAAAATGAATATGGAAGCCACCTCCGAGCTGGATCCCAAAATTACCTGATAAATTTTCTTGATTCTGCAAAAGGAGGGTTGATTGCCATCTCTAATGCACGTGTTTTCTGGGCGTATCCTTTTGCCCAAAGTAAGATAAATTTTAGCTTACTTAAGGTAAAAGGTAAAACATAAAATCAATTTCTTTGACCTATCTGGAACCTAAGAGACGTGCTATGTGTTCCTTCTTGACCTTGCACGATCAAATTAATCAAATACTTAAGAGGGAGCTACAAGCCAAAAATGTGTATATTCTTGGTATGCCTTATATTGTAGGTAATAGGCATTAAAATCGCTTGATAAACGGAGTCTAGAAACGTTCGATATCAAGCACAAAACTGGTTTTTATTTATTTTGTAAGTAATTTTATAAGAAAGCAAAAAAGTTAGTTAAGAGAAACTGTCACAAATAATCTTAGCTATTATACTGTATTTTTTAAGAGTTTTTTGCTTTACGCGTTCATACATTTCTATTGAAATAATATTTTTTTTAGTAGCTTATATTTACATTTTTTATTGAGTCATTTATTTTTTATTTGTATTCTACTCAAGCGAAGCGATAGGAAAACCTTCAATTTATCTAAAGCATATTTTTTGGTATTCGTAATGTTCACCAATTCGTTATAAAGATTAATCAAAATAGTGATTTAGCACTAAGCTTCGCCTTAATTATTCAGGTCATTTCAAGAGTCAGAATAAGTTGATTGAGAGTATTGGATAGTTGGTCGAGGGGTCCCAGGCGTCGAGTTTTATCATCCGCTAGATAAATCCACCATTATTAAACCAGCATTTTTCCAGTTTAACTAGAAGTTCTGTTATAGTGGAAAAAAACAGAAGATTTAGAATAATGTTGATTAAATCTATTTGATAATGCTCATACACTCTGGCGGGATAAAAAGGTACTATCAAACACGGCTACCATCTTGACAGAAATGACCGGACACGCTACACACAAACAATTTACAAACAGATGAAGTGCAAGGTGGTCGAGTCAAAACAGGACTTGTGTTGTGACACGTGTTCCGACATCATGATAAAATATTCGTATTTTACGTAAGTTTAACAGGAAACCCGTTAATTCATTCATTAAGGGCCTGCTATATAGTTTTTAACCAGATTACCAATAATTTGAAGTGATTCTTAATAATTTAGCAACACTCGTTCTTCTCCGCACAAAGAAAATTGTTTTAACTGTCATTTTCAATATTGGAACTGATTTGTGGAGAATTCGGACTATCCCGTGATTTTTAACGGATCTGCGCTAGTAATTTAAATAAAATTTAAGGAAAATATCAAATGTTGCCACACGGAAAAAAATACTAATTTGTTAAGAATCTCTTAAAATTATTGGTAATCCGGTTAAAAATCCGGGATTGCAGGCCCCTAACGAATGAATTGATAGGTTTTCTAGTAATTTTTTGATAAAATACGAACGTATAATCACGATGTCGCAAAGCGTGTTAAATATTCATTTCTTGTCTATTATCAAGGCAAATGCAGGTGCATGAACAGGTGTCCAGATGCAGGCCGTGTCCTGATAAACTATTTGTAAATTCCTTGGGGTGCGTATAAATAGGACAAAATTTCGTGACATTCTGTCCTGTTTATACGCACCCCAAGGAATTTATTAATAGTTTATCAGGACACGGCCAGCAATCACGTTTTTAAGCGGACTCCCAATAAATTCAAGAGATATTTAATAAATTAGCAATACTTATTTACCTTCGTGCAGGTGGTGATTCGTAACTAGGAATGTTTTTTTGTTTATTTTTTATTTGTTATTGTTTTGAATCACCACCGGGGCGATACTATAAACTTGATTATATCTATAAAAACGTCCAATCCACAGCATTGTAAATTGTAACCAAATATCAGAGATAAACAACCTTCGGGCAGCGATCTCGATCCCATATCAATAGCGTGTTTTTTTGCGCCATGTGGGTGATTGGGATATACTAACAACATATCGCCGCGCGCCGTACGGACACATCTGCTACTATTCAAAAATAGCACCCGACATGTGCGGCCAAACTGGGATCATGCAACTGTGTAATAAGTGGATGCAGAGAAATTATCAAATTAACTACATTTTTTTTAAATGTAACCGTTATGTCGATTTTAAATCCGTTTCTGATTTTGAACAAATTATGATCAGCAGAAGAAGAAGCCAAAAATGTGTATATTCTTGGTATACCTTATATTGTAGGTAATAGGCATTAAAATCGCTTGACAAACGGGGTCTAGAAACGTTCGATTTCAAGCAAAAAACTGGTTTTTATTTATTTTTTAAATAATTTTATAAGAAAGCAAAAAAGTTAATCAAGTGAAACTGTCACAGATAATCTTAGCAATAATAATGTATTTGTATTTTTAAAAGTTTTTTTCCTTTACGCGTTCATACATTTCTATTGAAAAAATTTTTTTTTTTGTAGTTAACATTTATATTTTTTTTATTTAGTAATTTATTTTTTTATTTGTATTCTACTCAAGCGAAGCGATAGAAAAACCTTCAATTTATCTAAAGCATATTTTTTGGTATTCATTATGTTCACCAATTCGTTATAAAGATTAATCGAAATAGTGATTTGGCATTAAGCTTGTCAACTTATGTAGGACAATTTTCTCAGAAAGCTGAAACACACCTAGAATCGGAGACCTTTTAAATGTCAAAAAAAAACAAATGATAGTTGCCTTTTTCTACTGATCACAATTTGTTCGAAAACCGAAACGGACTTAGAATTGACATAAATCATCAATCGGGAAACTTTCAACTGTAAAAAAAAAATGTCGCATAATCGATAACTTTGTCGCACGTGAATTCCTAAGTAAGTAATATTAGTTAAGCCCCGCATACTATAGGAGAGGCGTATTTACTGTACCCAGTAAAAGTACCGGGTATTTTCATGCAGTACTTTGTACTTGTGACAAATCTCAAACTACCTGGTTCCTAAGTATTTGTAAATATCACAGAAATCTGGGTACAGTGAGTACAGGTACAAAAAAAAAACCGTTGAAAATACCAGTTACCAAATACTCATAAGTGTTTTATGCTGGGACTTAGTATTTATTACTCTCCGTCCCCAGTCCCCAAATAGGTATAAAATGCTTGTGAGTATTTTGTAACCGGAATTTTTAACAAGTATTTTTTGTACCTTTACTCACTGTACTCGGTAACGAAAAGTACTCACAGGATCTACATCTACAGCATGCCCAATTTCTACCGACTAACAAGTTTCTCGTTAACTACTTAAGTTTTTAAGTTCCAAAAAAATATATGTTATTTTCGCAGATAATATTTATACATTTGTAGTGCTGAAACGTTAATTATACGAAATTTACTCTATAGAAAAAAATATCAAACTAAGCTGCAAAAATTAATAAAAACACGTTTTGTTCTGTTATTTAGTACCTATGTTATAGGCATAAAAAAATTCATAGTGTATCTTTAAATGCAACTAAAGCATTTGTCGAGAGATTTTTGCTCTTCTACAAACAAGTCGTAATTTATTAAATATTTTCACCATTTTCGCTTAATTATAATAGTTTTTTTAATATCAGCGCGCTCTCTCTAACATTCGTATTTACATATCTCCCTTTCAAACTACCTAGAATGCTTACCTATAGAATTATATTCCATGTTTCTTATGGAAATCCGTGTTCTTTTTTTTAAATTTGGTCCTTCAAAAACATTTTTTTTATAATTATTATAAACAACTGATCTTCTATGGTTCTTCGAGCGTTAGTCCACACCATACTGCCTTGTGTACCGTGCACCGTGTAACGTGTGGGCCAGTGTTTTATATTCTTCTGTTCCGAAATAGCCCAACACATGATTACGTTAGGGCGCCAATTTAAATCTATTACTAATCGCTTCTCCCCGTCGAGAGATAGTCCACTGGTAATTGGATGAAATTCTAACAACACTGGAGTTTAAAGACATGGGGTCAAGCACAAAAAATATAACTTTACAATATAGGATCGAAAGGCGTAACAAGCGATGATTTTATACCGATTTCCCGAGCACGGTCGCGTTGTTGATAGCCAGACTGATATTGATATTGCAATAAAGTATAAAATCGACATACACTGGCAACACTGGGGGTATTTTCTATGAATTGTTAGAATTTCCAAAATGTCAGACGGATACGTAGAAGTTTAAAATACTAATAAATTGACAACGTCAAATTGAAATAATAACTTTATTTTACATTGACAGTTCGTATGCACTTTAGATACTAAAATAGAGTCATTTAGTTCATGAGGTCTTTAGTCATAACACTCATAACTAACAACTTTTTTCTTTCCGGACTGGAACAGAATCAATTAATCGCTTCATAGATGAATTAATTAAGACTATAGATCTTGTATAAGATTTCTTTCAATTCTAAGAGCTTAGTTAGTTCACCTCCATTCATTAATAAGCCAGTTATTTTGCATAACGAACGACATTATCCAGAAAGTTGTGTTTATCGACAGTTTAAAAACAACGGCTTTTGTCTACCGACTGTAGGAATCATATTCTGACCGTGCTCGCAAATATCGCTAGCTGACCATAGACGACGTATTTCCTTTACCGTGCTAGAAACACACATATTGTCTCCAGAACTTCCTTCTTCTTCTGGCGCTAGTAAAATTAGATTGTTAGTTGTAAGTTTCTTCATATGTAAATATATATGTTATTAAGACAGTAGTTATAGGCCTTAGTCGTAAGTCATTAGATATAAGTCTTAGATGGAAGTCACCTGTTTTAAGTCTTGTATAAATTATTTAAGAAATATATTTGTACAGCGCCCTTGAGGTGATTTTTCACGAAAACGGCGCTATATAAATTAGCAAAATATTATTATTATCACGAACGCAGGTTTCGGATAGTGTTTGACTGAAACCGAACGAATGGCTGAAACTGGCGAAAATTGAAACCGAAGCAACGGACGAATACTTCAAAATATATACAAAATCTCAAATAAGGATTTCCAAGAACAAGTTGTTTCGGAGAATTTGAACTATTCTTCAATTTTCAAAGTCAATTTTCAAGTTCTGTGAGAGATTTTTTCAAGTTCTGTTATTATTTCAGTTCTGTCAAGCAACTAGCTTACAATGATATAATAACAGAACATGAATAGGATTTTCACAGATCCTGAAAATGAACGTTGAAATTTTATGAATACAAAAGAAGTTTCTTTGGGAAATAAACTCTAAAACCTTCTCATTCTTGAGTAATTGCTTCCGTGCTGAGGATCGACCCATCCCATGGCCCCGATGAACAGGCTTCTCTACTCCTTACGGCCTTGCGCTGCATGGATAACCAAGGACACAGATGTTCCAGTAGTCTGTGATACTTGATCTAAGGCATCTTCGATCCTTCCCTGCATCTCTTACCTTCTATTTGCCAGTGATCATGAGTTTTTCCAGGATGGAATCCTCAGTTTGGAGAGCAGTCCAAATTATCTTAGGATACATTCTAGGCAGACTGTTGATTAGCCTATTTTGATGTCTAGCTGTTAAAGAATGAATATATTCCTGAACATACTTTTCCAGCACTACATTTCGAAAGCTTCTATCAGTTTTGCATTCGCTGGTGTGCTAGGCTTTGTTATTCACTCTAGTCATATATATATAATAAAAACGCTATCGGACGTTCTGTTTTCGATACGGAGGCACGGAGAAAAATGCGTATTGCTAATTTATTAAAAATCTTTTAAAGTTATCGGTAATTATTGGATTGTATTGTATTTCCTGATAAACTTTTAGTAAATTCCTAACAAATCGGAACATGCAGAAATATTAAGATTTTTATTATTTTTATTTCACTAAAAGTTTATTAAGAAACTTATCGATTTATTCGTTAAGATTTACGAATAATTTGAAGTTATCTCTAAATGGTATAAAACAACTAGCTGACATGTACCCGGTATTTCTCGACTTATCTCTACTTTCAATAAATATAATATCCATGTATTATATACGTAAACCTTCCGGAAGAAATTCTCTAAATGATAGTGAAAACGCTATCAAACTCTGTTGCATAGTTTAAAAGAACTAAGCCCACAAACAGACAGACGCGGATAGTGACATTGGTTAATACTATTTAGAGAAGTAGCTATCCGCGCCTGTCTGTTTGTTCGCTTAGTTCTTCTAAACTACGCAGCATATTCTGATAGTTTTGACTATCATGTAGGGAATAACTTCAGAAAGGTTTACATATATAAAACATGCATATTCGATGTATAGAAAGTATAGAAAATAATCTAAGCAACACATCAGGAAGTTTTATAAATTATCCAAATTTAATATCATTATTTTTTCTCCGTGCAGTCACCTAAAACCTTATTTTGACCCCTGTTTTGCCGTCTTCTTTGCCACTTGACTCTCCGTAAAACCTTAATGAATGTTAAAAAAAATATTGCACTGTTTGCTGATATGTGTTATGTGGAATTTAGCCTGTTTTCAACGTCCTTGCAGCGTGTCGGTTAATAACTCAGCCAAAACTCACAGCTGTGTGCGCTCAGCTGTGAACTATGGAGGAGTACACCTGTTCAAGCAATGCTTCACAAGAGAAAACAGCGGTTTGATAAATGAATTCACAGAATAACAATATCGGGGACTGACAGCGGCGCGGCGTTACTGCAATCTCTAACCTAACTGTACCTAAGAGTTTGCATACAAACTAATTTCATTTTGGGAGGTGGGTACAGCTAGTGACGTCCCGGGAAACGTTCATTGGATAACTAATATCTCTGCCTTAAGTCACCCCAAGTGGGGAAGGTTCACAAGATGCGGCAGTCCACCAACTGCGTGGCGGGCCGGATTAGAAGAGACAGGTTGAGGGATAATTCATTTCTCCCATCGCCATACGCCATTACTTAAATAGCATTAAAAAAAGTTTCCAAGTTAAGTGTGTATAAAAATTATTATAAGCAGTAATTAGTCGCCTGAAATATCCATACAAATTGTAAATATCTCCCGAGTAAAAATAAATGCCGCTGACGGGAATTGAACCTTCTGATGTCCGGCCAGGTGATCTCGACCACTGAGCTACGTCGGCTTATTCCCAACACGCCAAATAATTCAATATGTACTTATACTTCAATAAAAAATTACTGCTTCTTATATTTTGTAGGGTAAATTATAGGGAGTTTACATCACCCGAAATTATAACAACATTACTTTTACCCACATTTATGTGAGGCTGGTATCACTGTAAACCTGCGCGCGATACTTCGCGCGGCAAATATTTCATTCCCTCTCCAGTGGTCTAGCCGCCGGTTTAGACCTAAACCTCCTCTAACGTACGCGATCAGTTTTGTTCATAAAATTATTGTAAGGTGAGTTTTGTAAAAATAAAAAAAATAAAACTAAATTTAAAATATTAGAATTCTCATTTTTACACACCGAGAGTAATCACTTCACCTTGGATTCTGCGGATTGGAGAACCACAGAATCATTCAACCAACAAACCATTTAAATTGGCGATTATCACAATCCTCCAAAAAATTTTCACCTATAAACAATCAACTTTATTCTTGTAGGAAAGGCTTTGTTAGTGCTAAATTTTCCCACTAGATGGCGTCGAGACATATTATATCTACATTTTTTGGTGAAATATTTTGATTTGTCAAATATTTCAGGCGACTAATTAGTGCTTATAATAATTTGTTATCCTTTGTGCTATCTTATAAAAAATAGTTTTTCATTAAAAAAAGGCAGTAGAAATTCAGAATGCGGAATAATCAATTCTCTTGATCATGCAAGTTTTTCTTCAGTCGATTTATTCGATTTATTCTACAACTCCTATGTTTAGATTCAATAATACAGACCACCCTCCGGAATAATAAATAAACATATCGCTTTTAGCAAGACGGAAGCTAAACATCGACAACAATTCAACAAATAACACGTGTAATGTTTAAATCACAAGATACCCGCTATCCACGTGCCTAAATAAATACGCAGTATTCGATTCGTGCTATAAATCAACCTGACAACAGATTTGTTAGTAATCGAGCGATATAAACCTGTCGACCACACCCAGGATACATTTGGGTACCGCCGCTCCGGGAACCATTTATTGGATAACCAACACTTCTGTCATAGGTCACCTAAAGTGGTTCGCTAGGTCCTGTGATTAAGCAGGGTTACCCGGGTTCATAGGGTGAGGTGGTGTGCCAGATCGGGAGAGTTTTGGAGAGACCCCTTGACCTCTTCAACTGTTCTCTCGACCCATCGCCTTGCGCCGCAGTGATCTCTAAATTCCTACCCAAACCTCATACCTATTTTTTTAATTTTTTTTTTATTCTAGATAAAATAAAATAACATTTTTCACTTATTTAACTAGAAATAACGAATACATTACACATAAATATATTACACAACGATATTATTCACTTTCATTGTTTTGTTGATTGAGCATAAAACTGAACAATTTTTTTTAAATGTACGTAAACTTTTTTCATTTTTAATTTCGTCTGGGAGGCAATTAAATATGTTGCTCCCCTCGTAACCAATGGATTGCTTGCCATAATGAGTATGTATGGTGTTTAAATGTGTGTTAAGTGTGTGTGTACTTGGGACGTTTTAATGAGTTGTGTATTTGTATGTATGAATTTATTATTTATTTTGTAAATAAGGAGACATGTATTATATTCATATAATTTTCTTAATTTTAATAGTTTTGTTTCCATGTATAACTTTTTGTTGATGTTCTAGATTTGAAATGAAATAGCTTTTTGATTACTTTGTTTTGTGTTACCTGTAGTTCATTTATATATGTTTCACATGCATTTCCCCAGATTTCATTCAAGTAGTTTAAATGTGAGTGTACGAGGCTATAACATGGACCTTTTTTAATTTTATTTTGGTAACAGATATGATATCCGGATAAATACACTAAATAAGGGGGTGATTTTATCTTTAATAGTATTTAATATTACCTTCCCAGATCTTCCTATAATTACTATCCTTAAAAAAGACCCTCCACACCGCATCTCCAAAGATTATTTTCCTTAGAGCCTCCTGTGTGGGGTCAGTGTAAAGGCTATCCGGGCTAGCGTTAAGCTGGACACACATGGCTTGGCTGGGACAGTCATTTGGCCCCGAACCATAAGGTGACCACACACGGCCGAGCCGAGGAGCCGAGCCAGTTTTATATATGTCCAGTGATGCCATGACGCGAAAATGAATATCGGTAGGTTGTAAAATATTTATTGAAAACTTTCCCGGAAATTTTTTGTAATGGTATTTATTTATTTATTTATATATACGCCTAAAAAGGCTTTTACATAGAAGTGATACATGATGCAGTACAATAAGAGAATATGTATTATACAGGAGATATTGACAGTAAATAGATGTAATCCATTTTAAAAAAGGTAAAAAATACACACTTGTAAAATTGTGATTACAAGTATAATGAGAAAATGTTAAAAAATATGAAGAAATATTAGTAAAACGTATGAGTAACATAAAGTAAAAAAGAAATTACAACAACCCTACATATAAGACAAATCATTAAAACTAATTCACCAACGCTACTCTAATTTGTAGGATTCAACAAAGTGTTGGTGTAGATTATGCTTGGTTATATATATGGAGTCAATAAATAAATCAATAGCACCCACATACTTGTTGCCCAGATCATGCATCCTATTGGTCAGTGAGTGTGTCTGATAGTTGGTCGAGTATGTATTACAGAAGAATGTTATATTTTGTCTTGTATTCCTAGTCGGCACATATAGTTTAATAGTGGCAAGGATGGCAGGACTATCAATTAAGTTGTTAATGACTCTGTGTAACACAACCAGGTCTGAAATAATTCTCCTGTCAGACAGTGTTATTAGATGCAATTGATTCATCAAACTGACATAATTAATGTAATCAATAGGAATTCCAAGCTTAAAATTTACGTACTTAAGAAATTTGTGCTGAACTCTTTCTATATTATTGGAGTGAACTTTATATAAAGGGGACCAAATAGGTGAATTATACTCCATTTGACTTCTGACTAATGAAATATAGAGGGTTCTCATACAATCTATGGACTTAAAAATCAGAGTTCTGCAAAGGAAGCCAAGTATATATATATAATATCACTATCTACACAACATAAATGGATTATTTTTTCACAAACATTCAGCAAATCTTTATTAAAAATACAGGGTGGGGCAAAAGTAATCACCCGATGTTATTTCGCTGTATTTTTTTTTATTTTTATTTTAAACTTTGGTACTGCTTGTTATTTCGCGTTCTTGCGGACTAAACCGATTCGTGTCTTGTCGATTTGTATTCTGCGTTTGTTTACTTCGCAAATGTCAAAACCGAACTGACATTTGGCACCATTTGCAAAAGTTATAGCGTTTTCCAATAAGGTGATTATTTTTGCCCCACCCTGTAGGTATTAAAAATAATATCTTCTCTTAATATTATAAAATAAAGTAGCTTTCCCCGTCTGTCTGTCTGTGCGTTTAGTTCTTCTAAACTAACCAATGGATAGGGTTTTCACATCATTTAAGGAATTTGAAAGAGAGTGTACGAAAACAGTGTGCAATATAGTTGTGAATGAGGAATACTTGGAGCAGGTGGATGAGTTTGTGTATTTAGGAAGTATGTTCTAGAGATATGGGAAGGCTGATAGAGATATTGAAAGAAGGGTAAATGCAGGTAACTCCATTAATGGAGGACTGAACACAGTTGGCGCTAAGAAGAAATTGCCCAAAGAAGCGTAGCTAGTGGTCCACAACGGAGTGCTGGTACCTACCCTGATGAATGGCAGTGAGGCATGGAACCGGCAGATTAAGGATAAAAGTAAATTGAATGCTGGGGAAATCAGATCTCTGAGGCGTATGGGTGATAAAACCATGTATGATCGTGTGAGAAATGTGGAGATACGCAAAGAATGCAAGGCTGATGTAATATTAAGAAAGGGACGCTTAGATGGTTTAAGCATGAAGAGCGAACGAACGAAGAAAGGAATTTAACGAGAATATATGACGCGAATATGAATGGCAGGAGAAGTCGTGGCCAATCAAGTGAACCAAATACTTGAGACGAATCATGTCAATAGGAATAACAGAAGAGTATGTATGAGACGATGTATGAATGTGAATGAGGCTACGAGTGTGTGCCAAGACCGGGTTGTTTGGCGGTCCGTCCTCTCTGCCTAACCCTGACTCTCCGCCTAACGGCGTGATGGGTATTTAGTCATAAAAAAATAGGAAACTTCTGCATGATGAGGATTAACTAACTTTCCATTGATAAGAACTCAGCAATGAGCAGACTGCGTAATGTTGAATGTATATAGTTCAATACAGCGTATGGTAGCGGTTAGCTGCGAATGTTAAAAGTTTGTTTACACACGTGTTTTCCACATCTATCAGGCAGTTGGTCCATCGGCCACACGGAGATCAGCTGACCTGACTCATCTCGACCAGACGGGAATAAGTCATCACCACACTGTGTAGGTACTGTACTATTCTATATCCTGTCCACCTACAGTATTCTCTACTCTCTGGGGAATAACTCAGTATACAGTGGGGACTTTACAGTACAGGATAGGAGTATTTAGTAATAATCAACCACTTGTATTGTTTAAAAACTCAACTTGTTTTAAGGAAGATTAAAGGAAACAGTACTAGTATCTTTAAGCCTGCATCATTTATTGGAGACAAACCATACTTTTGATGGAGGGTTTTTTTAAAGGAAAGGCGGGAGAGGAACGTCTTTAGAAGTATGAGGGGTGAGTAGAAATGTGAATGGTGAAAGATTCACGGGGCGACGGTACACATACCTCTAAAATTATTGTTGATTATTTTAAATTGAAATGGGGCCACAAAATAAGTTTGCGATGTTTGAAGGAGTACCTATTTATTTGTTGTTAATTTGTGTTTTGAAATAATCTCAACAATCTCTTGGGATGGTTGTTTCGCAGAATTTGAACATTTCGTCAAATTTCAATGTTCTTTTTCGGGTTCTGGAAAGTCCTATTCAAGTTCTGTTATTGTATCATTATAGGCAAGTTGCTTGACAGAACTGAAAAATAACAGAACTGGAAAAAATCTTTCACAGAACTTGAAAATTAAATTTGAAATTTGAAGAATTGTTCAAATTTTCCGAAACAACTCTTCCTTAGATGTTGGGATTTTTATCAGTGCACTCCGGAATTAAATCTTTTCGTAAGCTACATTATATGAGGTAACAAAACCGGAATCGTCCTTCTGGGACCGGAAGGACCGAGGACTCCCTGGAGGCTAATGGTGGGGCACTACAGTCAGTGAAAAGCATTTGTTGAGAAGGTCAAATCCAACCCTGGGATGTAAATGGTTATGATTATGACTGAATTTCCACAGCGATAGATAGTATGTGCATACCACTTAACAAAATCATCATTCAAAGTAGGAAATTCCTACGAGCGGTTGTACCCTATCTCACGAGGCGTATCAATAACAAAGCCGGGTAGGTAAGATCCACTGAATAAATAATTCCTAGAAGTTTTTTTTGTATGTTAGTATCTAATGCAAAAGGAACCCAACTGCTCCCAAATGATCTGGAGCCAGTGAGGATGCCTATGGCATCCCAATTCTGAGGCTAAAAGTGGTGGAGAGGGCAAGGAGATAGGAATGAAGGGAAGTAATAGACTATTCAGTTCTGTTCTGGTGCGATACTAAAAATATCATTTTCAATGAATAAATTGTGCAATAACACAAATCAAATAAATTTTACTTGCGCTCGCCGCAATCTCCAGATTCGTAGTCTAGGAGCGAAAACACTCAAGCATAAAGGCCGTTGAAGCTGGATAGGATATGAAAGAAAACCGATGACAACATTTAACATAAGACCTTTCGACAAATAGGCGCCAGAGAGGCCAATGAAATACTCTGATATGATACTCCCGAAGCATACTAGATGAAATATATTACTAAGATATGAAGAGAATACATAAACTGGGCAATGAACTAAAAGTTGCTAGTTAATTATTTATTTATTTATTAATTTTCGGGAAATCGACAATTTACATTTAATCAGTTTGTACATAAGTATTATATAGTAAAATAAAACCAATTATGGATTTCCTCCTTGTGACTTTACCTCTACTTAGAGCATAATATGGAATAAGTTATTTAAATAAATTAAACAAAACAAAGATTATCTAAAACGAAAAAATTACAAAACAGTACATTTATAGCCATGGAGAGAGGTTGAAGGTATAAATCAAATCATAATAGAGATATAAACAATATAGACTGAGAGCTCACCAACTGCCTCACCTCGCCTAGTCTTCTGTTCCAAACCTTCTGGTGTTATCTCTTCAAGACCAGCCGGTCCTGTTCAGGAAAACCGCCAACGCCAGAAGCGAGCAGAGACGACAGCACACCCAGTGCCCAACATTCACCGAGCACCGGGTGCGGAAGGCAGATTGTTCATAAATTTGTACCACTATCATCATCATCGGCCGTAAAGAAGCATTCTCATCGGTTGAAGACACTGTTTGGAACCGGCGCCCAAATCTACAGTCTTGTGCGGACTCCCGTTCAGTACAAATGGTATTATTATTATTTATTCTATTCCAAATTTCTGTAAAATTCAAAAATCTGTAAATTAAAAAATAAGAAAATACAGAGATTTAGGAAATGAGATAAAAAAAATTTGGCATTCTCAGACTCTAAAAATATTACCATTCGTTATTTCGGCTACTGGCATTATACCTAGCTCTCTCATTCAACATTTAGGCGTATTAGATCTATCAAAAAATTTATATATAAAGATGCAAAAGTCGGTCATTTTGAATACATGTAGGATTACGAAAGATTATTTTAAACATTTATGCTGAGGGATCAGTTAAGTAGGATTTATAGGCCCTGTTAGGAGTTCTACCGAGCCGAACCCTGTGATATGAAAATATCTGGAGTCGGTGAATTATTTTCCCATTTGATCTCTGTTGAGTTGACGTGTTGTTCTTGTATTGTTTTGTATTTATTTTGCTTATATAATGCACTTGCATAATGTTGATTGACTAGATGATCATTTGTGGAAAAGTGTGTGGAAGGGTTTAGTTTTTCCTATGGGGAAGATTTAACCCGGACATAAAATCGGAAATTGAAAAAAAAACGACGAAATGCGATAATATTATGATTTTTATGAACACGTGTTCCGATATCGTAATAAAAAATTTCTTCTCTCTTTTACTAAAATCTTAACGCCAGATTGGGTGATTTACGGAACATAGCTAAATTTATATAGCGAAAAAAGGTGCACGCGAAGAATGCACCGAATGTATGAAAGATATCGAAATTTGTATAATGAAAATTAATAATTGTATTATAGAAATAAAATAATCATCATCATCCCAGCATAAATAGGGATTTTTTTAAATTAGTTCGGACACGCTGACACGCCCATGACGCACTTCTCGACGGTTTGTTTGTTCGGTGCCAGCCTGTAGCCCGTAGCAGCCGTAGCCCGTAGCGGCTGTTGCCCGTAGCTCTAGCGTTATTGTTCTATACGTCTAATATGTGCACAGTGTTGCCAGCACGGCTAGAGTTGCCAGTGTTGCTAGACACCATGCGGGATGCACATGTTGCCACACTGATATCTCACACACGCGAGAGCAGGGTTGCCACAAAACAAGTTAATTTAAAAATAAGAGATGCGCCATTTTCGAGCAAAATACTACTCAGGGGTCTAACACAATGAAATGGATAACTTTACAATATCAAATCGATAGGCGTAACTACCGATGATTTTATACCGTTTTTCCGAGCACGGTAGCGCTGTTGATAGCCAGACCAATGATGATAACGATATGAATACAATATATAATTCGAAAATACAATATTAAATTCGAAAAAGAAACATTCGTGGCACTGCTGTTTGCGGTGGAAACTGTAAGCTTTAGCTGACAAACACAATAGTCCCAACTGCTCCCAACCGTCTAGAACCAGTGAGATTATGGCATCCCGGTTGGGGTATGTTGTGAGGCTGAAGGTAGCGGGGAGGGGAATGAGATGGGAAAGAGTAAGATGGGGATGTACCTGGCTATTCAGATCTGGTCACCAAACACGGCCAAAGCCATTTCAAGCATCGTTTCAATTCTGAATGGTGGTCTTACACCAGGGAAATACTGAGAGCATGTTCCACTCTAGAACATGCTTGTAACATACTTCCCGCGCTATCAACCCCACCAAATGCCGATCGGGTAGAACCGATATTTAATTGTTACGGCTCATTCTGTGTGTGCAGATAGAGAAACATTAGCGCGTGATATTTATATGATATAGGTATATAAAAACACACGCGTATTCAAATGCATCGTTGTGTCAAAATTTCAAAGCAATGGGTGAAGAACTATCGGAGAATTAAGAATTTGGACAAACGAACAATAACATTTTTATTTAAATAGATTTTAACTGCTGTGATGACATTCAATTTCAGAGAAATGCGTGTGTATGCGATCGCCACCAAAAGTTGACACACTGCATTGTCATCGACAGTGAGTCTTTTTGATGAGTTTCAGCACGAACGGATGTCGATAAGTGGGTTAATTTCCGCTTCCAAGATTTGCATTATTTTAAAATTAAATAGATGTATTTAAAAATAAATAATTTTAGGTTGCAAGACCCTGCCCATTGAATCTGTAAGTAGCTAAGAGTGCTCTGGTACAATGTACGTACAATACAAACTCCTATAGATGTACATCTATAGGCTAAGAGAAGGTGGAGGGAATAATGTGTGACCGCCGACAGCGCCATCTGGCCGCCGCGGCAACTTATCGCACTACTCATCAATTACAATTATTATAATAAATAAAATAAAAATCCTGATCGTAAATTTTTACCATAAAAAATCCATTTATCTTGAAAAAACGTCTTCTACATTGACTAATCCACGCCGCCCGTTTCGAAGATTAATTTTGTAATATGGCATCTGGCATACCTAGCTAATATTTATTATGAATTATTTCCTCAATATTTCGTATCCTTGAAATAATAATGTATATTGAGGCGACGCACTACGTAGTTATAAAATTTTGGCTTGAAAATTTAATAGCTTAGACATATTTTAGACACTTTAATTAAATGCTGCCAATAGAACACACCTTGGCCTTTGAAATAAGCGATTTTTTTATTTGATATGTATTCTTATAAGCTCAGAAAAAAATAAAGGATCAGGCCTATAAGATCTGCTTTTAAGTTCAAAATCTCCTACTTACGAACCGTATTTCGGTTATGTTTTTTTTTGTATGATGTGGAAAATTAAGACCTTTAAAAACGGTTTGTAAAATATTTAAATATTTGTGCCCGGACTTCTCAAAATAAAATAAAATACTTTTTGGCGTAAATCAAAGCGGGCGGCTTGTATTAGCGCGAATTTAGACCTTATCGTCGTCTACATAAGGAGTGTTATTGTTAGCGGCCCGATTCCAAATGTTACACGACGTGTTGCATTACATTCATATGAAAAGACGCCGTAATTTCATTGAAAGACCAAAATTTCCCGACGTATTTTTAATTAGTATTTAAAAAATACTATATTTTTTATGTAATTATATTGCATTAGATTCCCCACCGAATAGATAATATCCACTAGAAATTTCTTACATGTAGATTTGAGTGAAAACCGTATCGCCGCTGACTTAATACCATTTGGTTTTTTATTTTAGTTTATTGGAGAAACAAAAAGTTTTTCAATTTGATAAAAATAATTACATTTTACATGGCAATATCTATTGAGTATATAATATATATAATATATCAATATCAATAATCGAGTTTTAGACTCTTGTAAAGGTAAACATGTTAATTTTTATTGAAATATGTTCTTACTACGTAAATTTAAATAATTATACTGTATTTTATAAAATAAATAAAAATATGTATTGAATAAATTAAATATATTTGTTATTTTTATGCATTAACCGGTGAAGTTTCCACACAAAATTCATCTTACAGACAGAAAATAAACAGAAAATATCTAGGATATCTTAGATATCTTAAACACCCTAATGAGAATAACTGAGATATCTTAGATATCTTACACACCCTAATGAGATTTACTGAGATATCTTAGATATATTATACACCCTAATGAGATTTACTGAGATATCTTAGATATCTTACACACCCTAATGAGATTTACTGAGATATCTTACATACCTTAATGAAAACACTATAATGAGAATAACTGAGATATCTTACACACTTTAATGATAATAACTGAGATATCTTACACACCTTAATGATAATAACTGAGATATCTGATTATTCTGATTCCCTCAAAGGAGTTGTTAACGAATAGACCGGTCGGTGGCCGAGTGGACATTTCGTTTGGGTCCCACCCAGGTGTAGTGTGTTTAATTCCTCGGCTGGCCAAGTCCTCCATCACAACACAAGCAACATTTTAGCTTACTGTGGTGGTAGTAGGAGATTTAAAATATTGTCAGGTTATTCGTATCCCGGTAATGTTTTTCTTTCCTTAAAAAAAAAAATCTCAGATATCTTACACACCTTAATGAGAATAACTCAGATATCTTAGATATCTTACACACCTTAATGAGAATAACTGAGATATCTTAGATATCTTACACACCTTAATGAGAATAACTGAGATATCTTAGATATCTTACACACCTTAATGAGAATAACTGAGATGTATTAGATATCTTACACACCTTAATGAGAATAACTGAGATGTCTTAGATATCTTACACACCTTAATGATAATAACTGAGATATCTTAGATATCTTACACACCTTAATGAGAATAACAGAGATATCTTAGATATCTTACACACCTTAATGAGAATAACAGAGATATCTTAGATATCTTACACACCTTAATGAGAATAACAGAGATATCTTAGATATCTTACACACCTTAAAGAGAATAACAGAGATATCTTAGATATCTTACACACAGTGAAGAGGGTACGTAATTAACAATTTGATTTAATTTTTTCCAATATGCATTTAGTTAACTGAACCAAGGACAAATGAAAATATCGACGTCTGAAAATATATAATTCTATTTTGTGCATGTCCTTCTTAAAAATGAATGTTGTGTGTAGTGAGTGTTTTGGTTCAAGCCTATTTATTCCACTCTACATCTCTCTTACACATCGCATTTATTATATTCTTCTTATAAAGTCTCTGTGAAAAAATATACATATTTTAAACTAGTAATTTATCCGTAGAATTTGTGAGTAATTAAAATCAATTATTCCATTTCACAAAGATTTTTGACCGAGCACGGAGAAAAATTACTAATATTGAATATTGCTACTTTAAAATTATTCGCTTAACGAATGTATTGATAGGTTTCCTAGTAAACTTTTAGTAAAATACGGCAGGCAAATGCAAGTGCATGAGCACTTGTTCATATATGTTAGGAATTTACTAAAAGTTTATCAGGAAACGGCCTGCAATTCAATGATTACCAATAACTTTAACAGATTTTTAGTAAATTTTTCTCCTGCTTCGTGAATGCGTTTGAGTCACTCAAATTGATACAATTTGGCATCAAACATATTTCTTATGATATTAAAACGTGGATATTATTCAATACGTTTGTTTCTGATTCAAGCAAAGGAGTAGTTAACGAATTTGATTTTTTTAATGTATTTAGATTTTATCGTGATTAGTTTTTGGGTTATTATGCCGTCTTGCAGAGGAGGCCAAAGGATTGTCATTGAGATAGTGACATTTCTTTGTACAAATTGTAAAATATTAATATTATTTAATATTCTAATATAATATTATTATAATACTCGTTATTTGAAATTTAAAAAATTTTACTTTCAAAAAAAAATTATGGTGGGGTTCCTAGATATTTAAGTAAGTACCTACTTAATAAATACTTCAGAAGAAATTTTAGTTTTAATTTAAATTGAATAAGAGAAAAATAGATGCGAGGTCCACACAACTGTTTTATTACAACCGTAAAAAACTCACCAGTTTCTGCAAAGTATAAATCCGTTGGCGCCAAAATCTTCCGTCTTCAAAACAGAACAAAACACTTCACTGCGAGAAATGACAAAATAGAACTTACTGTCAAAAACTTGGGAATGAAGGGAGAGGTTTTTTTAAACATTCAGAATATATAATTAGATAACTATTTATTGTCATTATTTATTTAGATATCCAAGCGCTACAAATACCTGCTACACAGTTAGGTTACTAATAACAATAATTGTTTGCAATTACGTTGAACATTTTAAATTTAAAAAAATCAACAGTTTGAACCTGTAAGGTCTATAAATTTACTCAAAGACTAGCTGTATCCCGCCACGCGTTGCTGTATAACAATCAGTCGGTCTGTGCAGATAGAAAAACAAAAAAGCATGTTGCTTTTACGTATAGATTGCTGTTTTTTTTTTAAAGCATGGTTTTACCTGTGTACCTAAAAATTCACAATTCAACGCAGCTAAATTTATACATTAAATATACCGATGTATTTTGATTATAAAAATTTAGATAAATTTTATTAATTATTCACTGATAGAAATTTAAAATTAACTCTAATAATGACTAAAATCAACAGTTTCAAAACGCTAAATTATGTATTTAAAAAATAAAACTAATTTAGCCGCGTTTATCGATGGATAAATTACGAGTTATATTCATTATTATTAATTGTATTAAAGTTCACAAACTTCCTTTAAACAAAAAAATGAACAATGTCTTCTAATTAACATATCTCTAAAAGCACTGATTCTAAATTACTATTCAATTCTGCAACTTTAATAAATATGGTGATAGTAATAAAACACTGATTTAATAAGTTAAAGAACATTATTTTTAACCAAAAATCAACTATGTCTAAGTATTTTGGTAAACTTGTCAAATTCTATTTAAAAAAACAACACTTGATTTCAATTTAAATATATAATGAAGACAACTATTTAAGTCGGAGGTTTAAGCAAATACACAAAATATGTTTTTTTGTGGTTAGTTTGAGTTATTTTTGATTTGTGCGTATTTCCTAAACTTTGGTTGTGAAAAAAATGAACTTTAAATCATCTTTCACCATTTCCCATCAGATAAATAGTTATTTCTTGTCGTAATCAAGTGCTATTTTTTTAGTATTAAGCGTTCAGCGTAATTTGACAAGTTTATTAATTATTTGAACTGATTTTTATACTAAATTAAAGGTAGATCGCGAATTCTTGTTAGTAATCAGTCCGTATAAGTTTCGGACTAGCGAGAGCAGCGGGCAAATGAGCGACTGCCACGAGCACGCGCGGCACTAGACTGCGGGCAGAGTGGCGGGTACCGTGAGCCGGGCTGTAGCGCGTAGCCCGGCTAGTGTACAGCGGGTGGCGGGTACGGGTAGTGGGTACGGACTGAAGCGGGTAGACTGAGAGGCGCTCTGGCTGCCCGCTTGTGGATACGTCAAGCAAGCTGGCAAATGGATGAGGGGGTGCTAAACGCCGGTATATTCATTACCGTTATTATTAAATATTATTGACGTACTTTCGTAAAGAATATCGGTTGGCTATATTTGGCCTCTCCCTCATACAAGTCTCTTCAAAAACCACGTTCATTCCTCCCTCTCATCTCCACACACCATTCTCAAATTCTCTCCACTGTCTGGAGCCTATTAAATATATTCAAAATAAAATATATTCAAAATAAAATATATTAAAAATAAAATAATAAAATATATTCAAAATCAAATAATAAAATATATTCAAAATAATATAAAATAATATATTCAAAATAAAATAACTAAATATATTCAAAATAAAATAACTAAATATATTCAAAATAAAATACTAGGAATACTTTTTAACATATAAGCTTGTAACAAGAGTTCTAAATGCTCTGGAGCCTGTGAGACTATGTCATCCCCAATGGTGTCATTTTGTGATGCTAATGGTAGAGGCGAGAGGAAGGACCCGGGGAAAAGGACGATGGGGAAGTATTCAGATCTAGTCACTAAACATGGCTAAAACCATTTAAAGCAACCTTTCAATTTTGATTACATCATGGCGATACTGGGAGTAACTTTCACTGTGTATTTCTTTAAATTTGTTTTGTTTTTTAATCTTTATTTAGATGTATATACCTATTTGTGTTTTAAATAAGTTTTTATAACTGGATTATTCTCACGTAAGTGAGATCGTCAGAAAAAAAAACAGTTTAAAGAAATAAATCTGAATTCGAAAAAAAAGAACTAGTAATAAATTAAATAAATATGAAAGTTGAGCAGCCCTGGCGCAACCCGTGATGTATAATGCCTCCGTGTGTTTACCCTTTGGGGGGGAGTGGGTGGTGGGGATGGGTGGGGGTAATTGGGGTGGGAGAGAGATCGAGGGTAGAGAAATTATTTCAAAATTGGTAATACCCCCGTGGGAAAATCGGCGGTTTTTTCTGACAGCCCGTTACAGGAAATCCAACTTTTGTTTTTATTGCGTGTAGAAAATTTTTTTTCCGAACTTACCGTTCTTTATTTACCTGCTTTTTTTTTCGTTCGATCTTTGCGAAATATTCGATGACCTGCGTAGAAAAAACTTAAAAATTTATGAAAAAATATTTTCCGCACAAATCACATCGCTTTCCCCGTCTAGAGCCAGTGAGAATATAATTAATTTTTATTATTTATTTTGGATAAATTTTTACATTTAGTGTACATATATTCTAAAACTACTATAATAATATTTTCTAAGTATTAAAATTTGGACCTATAACATTGAGACACAACCCATGAAAAACTGCAAAACTTTTAGCTTCCTCAACATTTAAAGAGAGTTCATCGAATAGTTTTTTTTTGTGTTCTCTATAAATTTGTCTTGGGAAGCCTAAAATCGTTGCAGCTTCTCGTAGGATAGACATGTATTGAACTATTTTATTAAACTTTTTTCTTCCAGATCTTGGGGAGGGTGGTGCACACCCTCCAATTTCATATAATACATAGAATATTAAGTAAAAATTAAAATTATAAAATATATTCAAAATAAAATACATTCAAAATTGAACATATTAAAAATAAAATATATCCAAAATAAAACTATAAAATATATTCAAATAAAATAGTAAAATATATTCAAATAAAATAATAAAATATATTCAAAATAAAAAAATATATTCAAAATAAAATAATAAAATATATTCAAAATAGAAATAATAAAATATTTTTTTTTTAAATAATAGTAATAGGTACTAACACTTTTTAACGTATAAACTGGTAACATTTCATCTTTTAATTTATATATAAATCAGCGCCCTCGAGGTGATTTTTCACAAAAACGGCGCTAAATAAATTAGCCAAATATTAAATAGTAGGATATTAAATTTAACTGTTTGCGGTATGTTGTGAGGATGAAGATAATGGGGAGAAAAAGAGGAAAGTTTGAGAAGTACCTGGCCATTCAGATCTGGTCACCAAACACTGCTTTTCAAGCAACGTTTAGATTCATGGTCTCTTACCAGGGCGATACTGAAAGTATCTACCAATCTGGAACATACCGCGAATATACAACATATCATTTTAAATTTATTAATTATTAAAATAAAATTTTGAACCCGCAATCTTCGAATTAGTCGCCGTCGATCGTAACCATTAAACCACAATTTTAATATGAAAAAATAATCTATATAATATCTTTGATTTAAGATTTTCACGGCCAAAATTATTTTTGTTCTTTGTTTTTGGGGTGTTATGCCGTGTTGCGCATCTGACATCTGCCCTGATGATGGACACTGTAACGTTGTCCGAAGCGTTGGCTAAAGAAGGAGTTAGCGCAACACGGCATAACACCCCAAAAACAAATTTAAAAAAAATCTGTTTATTACATTTTCACTACGATAACCAAACTTCTAAACTTTCCATTCTTCCTCCTCCTTCCAAAAATGACAAAGATTCCAAAACAAATAAAAACGAACACGCCTTTCAACGAATTCTTCATGTTTATTTTTATAAGTATTAACAAATTTACTATACATTGCTCTGTAACTACTGGCATAGTTCCTTACTAAGTACGTATTTTGTACTTCTGTTATAATATACAATTATTGAACTCCTTTGTACAACAGAACTCTCTATGACAACTTGTATTATACCTAATAATATGGTTAATACTCAGTTTACTATGTAATGCACTATACACTTATTATTGTACTCCTGAACAACTTACCTATAATAATATATACACGTAAAAATCTTCAATGCGCGAATAATAAATCTATATTCTATACACATAAATAAACTTGTAAATTGTCGTTTGTTTAAAATCTTAAATCTCCAAAAGTTCTTCACCGGTTGCTTTGAAATTTAGACATAACGTTGCATTCGAATACGCGTGTGTTTTTATACCTATTTTATATAGATGTCACCTGTGACAGGTAAAAACATGCTCTTTTTGAAAAACAGCACCATCTGTTGGAGGTAAAAGTAAAACCCGCTATTATTTCTCTACCTGCACAGACAGACTGAGCAACAGCATTTTGTGGCGGAGTAGAGCTAGTAAATAATATAAAAAATTAAAGAAAAAAAAACGAGCTGCCACCATTTTAAGCTGTGTTGTCAGAACTGGAAAAAAATATTATTTTCGAGAGCATTATCTTTGTAGTACAAGCGGGTTAGTCTACATTACTTTTGGAATCGATTATTTCATGTGAGCTTTCGATTTCGAGTAAATCGAGTCGAAAGTTGAATTTTTTAGTCAATTTTGAAAAAAAAAATCAATCGCCTGAGGTTAATGTCAACTGTTTAATGTGTTTTGAAATAAATCGAAACGAAAACGCGAAAGCTTTTTTGAACCGTTTGGTTGTTAAAAAACGATGATATGTCGAAAAAAATAGTTTTTTGAGTTCCAGTTCGAGTTTTCTGAAACCTTGTATATTATTTATATGCGGAAATTACACTATAAATCACAGGATATTATGGTAGTAAATCTACGTGGTTAATTAGTACCTAAATAACGCATTCTTGAAAATGTAAATAACGTAGACCCTAATACAATTACGAAAATTCACTAAAATTGTAAAAATTTATAAAAAAAATATGTATTATTATTTTTTTTGGTAAACTAATGTTTAAGACAAGATTTTTTATGCATAGCACAAAGGGTAACAATTATTTTATAAGCAATAATTATTAGCCTGAAACACTCATCCACATTAAAAAATCTCCTGATAAAGATATATGATGTGAAAAAATGTAACAAGCAGTAATTATTGAATGAAACACTAGTATATATTGATTTTTTTCGCGGATAAGAGATAAGCCGCCATAGCTCAGTGATATGAGCTGTCGACCGGAAATCGAAAGGACACGGGTTCACGTCCCGTTGGCGTCATGTATCTTTTATCAGGAGATTTTTCATTGTGGATGAGTGTTTCAGGCTAATAATTATTGCATATAAAATAATTGTTACCCTTTGTGCTATGCATACAAAATATGTATTTCAAATACAAAATTAAAAATACAAAATTTCTAATACAAAATTAAAATATATTTGAAATACATATAAGTTTGAATTATTGACACAATTGACACTTCAATTCAAAACAAATCCGAGTCCATTGAATCAGAGATACTATCAATCACAGACCCACAACAGAACTTAGTATGTTTTATCGGTGATGTGATACTGAGGATGTACAGTTATTGTTAAATTATTTTTTTTAAACTCTCAATTAAAATAGAAAATTCATAATATTAATTTTTCAAAAAAAGCCTAGGTGTGTAAAGAAAGTTATTTTGCATTGACAACTCCGATATATATGGAATCGAAGCTACCAATTGTAACAAGCTGTAGTAACATAAATAATTTATTGTTAATAAATATTATAGATTTTTAAGGATCTACTCGGACCACAGCATCAAATTTTAATAATTCCGATATTATCAGGAAATGATGGCTAGGATCGAGGGGGGTTGCTGGCACCCCCTCTCCTCCCCCTAATTACCCTCTGATTCCCCCCTCCAACGGTCCGGCCGCACAGAAAGACGAAAGGCAGTGGCGTTCCCGAGCGGGGGGGGGAGGGAAGTAGCAATCAGAGTGTTTTTGACGTTTACCTGCGGGTTGGTTGGAGCGGAGAACTTGGGGGTAGGGGGTTCAGCGGTGGAGGTGGGAGGACTAACCCCCTACGCCCCCCTCTCTCCCTCTGATAATGTGTTCGTATTGTTTCAGATGTGAAAGAGTGGGAGGTATGCGTGTTAGAAAAACAGAGTTAATTTCTTGATTAAAAACAGTACCTGCCCACTGATGATTGATAATAATTCCCTACATACGTAAAGCGGCCCGGATACGATCAATATCAATTACCGTCAATCGATCATGTTAATTAACGTCATTTATGCGATTGTCAATAATCACTTTTAATTGATCGTCACGAAATTTGAGAATTCCCATTCCCAGGAGAATAATAGGTATTTTATAATAGAAATAGAAATACCACCGCGGGCTTTTCTGTAGACCTTTTTAAGATATACAAATCCGATCTACGTAGGTTTAGCCAGCGTTAGTAATGTAAGCGCCCGAAAATATATTTTTTCGACATCATTACAAGACATCGACTTTTCTCTTCTTTTTATAAATATAATATTCATGTATCGTATCAATAAAATTTAGGCGTATTAGATCTATCAAAGAATTTATGTATAAAAATGCAAATATCAGTCATTTTAACTACATGTGGGGTTACGAATTTTTTTTTTAATATTTATATTGATGGATCAGTAGGATTTATAGGTCCAGTTAGGAGTTCTACCGAGCCGAACCCTTTGATATGAAAATATCTGGAGTCGGTTAAATATTTTTCCATTTGATCTCTGGTGAGTTGACGTGTTGTTCTTGTATTGTTTTGTATTTATTATGCTTATATAATGCATTTGCATAGATGGGATTGACTTTGTGGAAAAGTGTGTGGAAGGGTTTAGTTTTTCCTGTGGGAAAGATTTAACCCGGATATAAAGTCGAAAAAAAAAAGATTGGGTTAATCTTTAATTAACATAGTTGGCACTTCCCTCAGAGCTTCGACCAAGTTTCAACAGTACCTCTATACAGGTTTTTGTGTGACACTCATTATTGATCTGAGTTGTGTATTATTATTTAAGGATTATTAACAGAAAAGAGCAAAAAACAAAATGACAAAATTTATTTGAAGAGAAGAAATTGAACAGTTTTTAAGATTAATCATTTTGATTCTATGACTTTGAATTTAATTATATAAATATCTCAAGGTGATTACGATACACATGTCGGTAGGTAAATTAATACAACTATACGAATAATTTTAGGGGGTGCCATGGCATTTTAAGCCCCATGACAAAAAGTTAAGGGTTTAAAACGAGAGGTAAACCAAGTGAACAGTCAAGAACTAATACCAGCTAATTCCCTCGTCCGTATGTTCCCTAAGGCCCCGTAGTAAGCGTGCAAGGATGGTTTGAAAGGGAGATACGTAAATACTAATGTTAGAGGGAGCGCGCTTATATTAAAAAAAACGATAATAATTAAGTTAACAGATTTTTGTTTCATAAATTTCATTTATATTTCAGTGAAAAATAGTATTTTCAGAAATTACGACGTATTTTCCTAATCCAATTTTGCCACCACAGCCAAGTCATTGGATAAAAGACAAAATATTTCACTAAATAGCTTTGTCATAGATCCACTAGCTTTTGTTATTTGCAATTTTTTCAGAAAACACATAAATAAATATTTTTTAAATGTCAGGAAATAAAGAAAATTGTCCGATAAATCTGAACAGTTTCATACCGAGATTGATGAAATTTTGCACACCTGATGTTCAAAAAAATAAGTATATTTATAAACACTCGCCGGTCAAAACCTTGCGCTAGTATATTATAATTAAGAAGAGTGTCCCCGCGTGGGTTTGTATATTAAACAAATCTACAGTTTTATTTCGATATTGAAGAAAATTTACACACTTGACCTTTGAAACAAGAGGAAGGTCACAGTGTTTATGAGGTTTCGAAAAACCGCCTTCTTTTCCCACACCTTAAAATAGATTTTGGATAAAATTGATGAATTTTTGCACAGTTGACGTTCAAAATAAGAGGAAAATATATAAAATATACAAATATATCAAAACTCATTTCTCTCCACAGCGTCCTCATCAAATACACATAAAATCATAAAAAAATTAAAATACATTCAAAGTTTTTAAAGAGCTGCCCCCGGTCAATATCCGCGCACGCCACTGGCCTGGAAACGTCAGTCGCACAAAGGACAGGTTGCGGGAAACAAAAACTGTTTGATACGACACCGCTCCCCCCTGTATCGGGGGGGCAGGGGCGTACGCAGCGACCTGGCGGGGGGGGGCGGTTAAGGTGGTGACAAGGGGGTGGAGGAGGTGATAGGGAGTGGGTGGGGTAGTGAGGTTATTCATTAACGCGAAGGGATAAACAAGATTGAAATTTCAAAGCATTTCGTACCAGTGCCATTGAAGTCGAATAAATTAAACGAAACTTAGACAAAAAATTAATAGTCTAACATTTTTTTTTTGTAGCAGGTTCTGAAATCAGAGGTGACGGGTTCAATATATTGACGGCACGTTAGTTATAATAATAATAATAATAGTAATAATTGGATGACTTGTATAGCGCCGTTTTTGTGCAAAATCACCTCAAGGGCGCTGTACAAACTTATAATACATTTCTACAGTGATCTATATTATTACTTAACTATTTATGGAGAAAATATACAGTACAATACTTACCTGGTAGGTCACTTGAGATTAACACTAAATTAACATTAAGTATCTAATTGTTTATTGGCGAAATTTAGATACAGGATTTAGGACTTAATTGAAAAATTGAATATAACTGGACTTTCTCTTAGGATTGGTATATTTAATTTAAGGGTATGACAGCTTAAAAAAATAAGTTTTTAGTTTAGACCTTAATTCTGTTGGACTTGTTATGGATCTTAGTTCCGGAGGGAGTTTATTCCAAGCCTTCGGCCCAGATGCTCAGAAAGCGCGATCACCAAACTTAGTATTTGGCTTGCGCTTAGGTTCTATCAGTCTGCCTACAGCTAATGATTTATTTTTATTTTTATAATAACTCCACACAGGAGGCCCTGAAGAAAATAATTTCCCTCAGGGCCTTTATCATCTTTGGGGATGTGGAGGGTCTTTTAAATGAGGGTCTTTTAATGATGATTTTAAACGATGTTGCTGATCTAAGAGTTGACTGCCTCAGACCAGTGTTTTCCGGGAAGCATAGTTCAGAGATGTAGGGTGGGGCCATTTCATTGATGGATTTAAACACCATCCAGCACAGTTTGTACTGGATTCTTTCAGGGCACTTGAGCCAGTGAAGGTTACGAAGGTGTTCTGAAATGTGCGAATATTTTGAAACCCCGGTTATGAGCCGTGCTGCTGCATTAAACACTGATTGAAGCTTGTCAATTTTATATTTTGGAAGGCTGGCATAAATGCCGTTGCAGTTATCAAGACGTGAGACTACGTAGGAGTTGATAAGTAGTTTTGTTGCTTCTGTAGGAAGGTTTCTTCGGACAGACTTGAGTTGCCTTAGGTGAAAAAAACCGGTGCTTACAGTCCTATTTATTTGACTTTTAAACGAAAAGTCTGAATCTAAATTGAAACCGAAAAGTTTCCAGAGATACTCAGTATCGCCCTGGTGTAGCCCTGGTGTCACTTGAAATGGCTTTAGCCGTGTTTAGTGACCCTAAACTACTTCCCCACCTTTTTCTTGCCTATCTCCTTCAATCTCCACTGATGAGATAAACCGATAGAAGTGAGGTTAAGTTTTCCTCATTGTAATATATTATTAATATTAGCGTAGCTTACACCCATATTAGTGTATTAGGCTACACATATATGGCGTTAGCTATCGAGTATCAATTTCGAGGTCCATATTATTCAAACCGCCTGCTAATTCAACGCCTGCCAACGAAAATTCGCTTATCTTGTACCTCCTACATTAAATAAGATGCCAATGGAAGTAAAAAGTGAATAAACCTCCACAACTGAAATAAAAAACGCTAAATAATGGTTAATTAATAGATCAAGATTTTCTATATTGATATTGTTTAAAAATGCATAAGTTTACATTGATTATATGCATGTAATTGTATAAATACGCCTATGAGTATGTTTAAGTATGTTGTGAGTTCAAGATTGTCTATATTGATATTGTTTAAAAATGCATAAGTATACATTGATTATATGCATGTAATTTTATAAATACGCCTATAATTATTTCGTGAGTTCATGATTTTCTATATTTATATTGTTTAAAAATACATAAGTATCCATTGATTATACGCATGTAATTGTATAAATATGCCTATGAGTATATTTAAGTATGTTGTGAGTTCAAGTTTTTCTATATTGATATTGTTTAAAAATACATAAGTATCCATTGATTATATGCATGTAATTTTATAAATATGCCTATGAGTATATTTAAGTATGTTGTGAGTTCAAGTTTTTTCTATATTGATATTGTTTAAAAATACATAAGTATCCATTGATTATATGCATGTAATTGTATAATTACGCCTATGAGTATGTTTAAGTATGTTATGAGTTCAAGATTTTCTATATTGATGTTGTTTCAAAATAAATAAGGATCCATTGATTATATGCATGTAATTGTATAAATACTCTTACGAGTACCTATGTTTAAGTATGGTGTTTAAGTGAGTGTGTGTATGATATGTGCAAGTTGACTGTGTTATATATGAATCTGTCTATGTATTTTACGCCTTTGTATTATAGTTACTTGAAATGTTATTCTTCTGTTAATTTAAATGTCTTTCTTTTGGAGCAGATTATCAATTTCGCAGGCCTGCCTCGGGCCGAGGAGTTGAAGGATCTTATGTCAACTGACAACAATGGGGTTAACAAACTTTCTAATGTTTAAAATATATTAAATAAATCGGGACAATAATATATTGGTTTCCACAAAGAATTCGATATGAAACATTTAGTGGCCCGGGGCGAATTTGTTCCCAAATAATTTTCTTTATAATATTATGGAGAACTGTTTTTATAACAAAATATTATGTCTCGGGGCTGACCGAGGATAATAGAACTGTGACCGCGTAAAGCCTGAAGGATGCAGATATACGATGTGAGTTTTTTAAACGATCGTTGGTTAGAACAATCTGACAATATTTAAAACGATATCGCACTTATCAAGGCGACATAAGACTCTAATAACGGGGGTTTGCTCGACGCTCACATAATAATTATTTCTGATGAACGTATTACTAAAATCTCAAATGTGTCTAGGGTAATTCCTACGGATGTAAGTAATTTATATTTAAGATTAATAAAAAACAGGACCTTACCATTGAAATAATTTGTATAAAACTTTGTTCAACTACAGGGCTTTCCAATAAGAGGTGTTATTTTGATATTCAATCGTAAAAGATCAATGGTTTCGTTGCTTGTGTGGCACGTAGCGCCGTCTTGTTGAAAGTAAACGTTGTTCAAATTAATACCATCTAATTCCCGCCATACAAAATCATTAATCATCTCTCGATGGCGCAATCCATTCACCGCAACTGTTGCTCCAGCCTCATTTTCGAAAAAGTAAGGTCCAATGGCTCCGCCGGACCATTAACCGCACCAAACAGTCTCACGTTGAGGATAGAGAGGCTTTTCAACAATAACTCTTTGGTTTTCCGAGCCCCAGATGCGACAATTTTGCTTGTTGACGAAGCCACCGAGGTGGAAATGGGCCTCATCACTCAAGATGATTTGCATTTGATTCACGCAAGTGAATTTCAATGCGTTGTTGAAGCGTGTATCGTTCTATTTTTATCAATGGGGTAGTTTCTACTTATCAAATGTCAAAAAATGACAGCTTCAAAAGTACAAATACCGAAATAGTGGGCTATTGAAAATAACACCTCTTATGGGAAAACCCTGTATAATATTAGTAATAAGTACCAGATTTCATTTTTTTTACGATGAATTAGTAACTTCTCAAGGGATCCCTCTAGAAACATTCGAGGTTCTTATAATATGTTCATAAGAAATAATTAAAAAACACCCCACGTAAAGATGGATTTTCTATGCCTGCTAGGGAAAAATCGACCGTAGGTCCCTTCCATTACGCCGGACCGCGCGCCGAATATTGTTTTACACGACTTCATCACTTATGTCGTTAAGATTCCCACTTTATTACAGAGATTTGATGAGGTATTGTCTCGTCTTAAGCACTAAACTTGTTTGCTTCATTCTGGAATATAGTTCCATTGTTTGGGTTCTTTCCAAACAAAACCATATACTCAAATATAATGTTTCGGCCTGGATAAAAACAAAAGGTACTCGTACATAATTTGTTCATAATTTAATAAAACGAAATCAAACAAAAACATAATATTATTATCTGTATTATCGAGTCTTTTTTTACCACTCGAACGATTTTTGGCACATTACGGCAAGTTTGTAAGTTTTAAGCGATGCAGCTAAGCGAAACATAATCTGTTAAATTTATAGAAAGTAATAAACTGGGAAAAACAGTAAAATCTAGCTGGATTCCTTGGTTTCAAATCGCAGTAAGCAGTTTCAAATATATTTCTATGTTAAGGAATTATGTCAATTAAATAATCGCTCTAGTGGTTAATGATAAACCTAATCATTTTACAACAATACTATATCTAAATCACTTGAACCCTCAGCACTAGTGAGGTGTTTACGAAGCACTATATCAATTACTAGTACACAATATCATTTTTTCTGTTTGGCCTCTGTGTTTTCTCCCTCCAAGAACCAGGGTTTATTCAAAACCCAGGTTCACTCCTTCCTTTTCATAAAAAGACCCTCCACATAGCATCTTCAGAGTTGACAAAGGCCTGAGGGAAATTATCTTCCTCAGGGTATCTTGTGTGAAATGTAATGTAAAAAAAAATACTCTAGATAATATTACTATCTATAAAAATATTTATAGTTGTAATAGTAATAGTAGATCTTCTATACCAAGGCTGCCCAACCTTTTTAACAGTTGGGCCAAATTGACGATTTTGAATCACTGGCGGGCCACTGAATACCTGTCGGTTCCTATTTCCATGGGGGGGGGGGTTTGTTAGAGAATTTCTATAAAACATAATACCCACAAAAAAAATTCAAATGAGTGCTCCCCACAAAATATTTGAAATCCATGGGGGGGGGGGGGTTGTTACGGAACTTCGCTGAGAAAAAATTCCGCAATTTTTCGAATTCCATGGGGGGGGGGAGGGGGGTGGCTACAAGATTCATTTCGGACGCAGTAAATATTATATCAAAAACCGGTGTATTTTGTTTAAAAAGTAAGTTCAAGAGGTTAGATTTTTTCGTCGCTGATTCTTGTTCTGAGTAGCCTAAATAGCGATAAATCGCCTTCGTTGGCAACAATGGTGACCGCGCGCAAGCTGCATTGTTTGTTTTACCGCGGGCCCGCGACACTTTTTCAAATTGCCGGATTGGCGGGTTTTTTGTTTGGTTCACGCGGGCCACTTATAATTCGTTCGCGGGCCACATTGTGGCCCGCGGGCCTGGGGTTGGGCAGCCTTGTTCTATACTGTTAGCAATCAGCACCGCATTATCAGCATACAACAGGCAACATACTTTCAGATTACTCAAATTAGCGCTCAATCCCAATTCCTGCATACAATTCATGTATTTCATTCATACTTGTTTAAAACCTTTTTGATATTGAACCTTCCCGTAAAACTACCGTTCACTGTAACAAATGCAACGCTTCCCTCATGCAATTACCTGTGTGAGATTCGTATTCACTCCATACTGATAGATCTACAAAGGCACAGAAAAGTTTCTCTTTATTTGCCAGAAACTTCTCAGTGAGTATACGCAATGCGAAGATCTGGTCCATGCAGCCCCTTCCACTCATAAAAGCACCTCGCACATTTCACATTTTATCTTCTGTTTCATTGCTTACCCTTTCAATCAAAATTCTACCATACAGCTTGCCAACTGAGTTTAGCAGGCTGATAATGGCAGCTCTATGATTCCCACATTTCATACGTGACCCTTTACCTTTGTATAACGGCACGATCACAGCCCTTCTCCAATTTAAAGGCGTGTAACCCTCCTTTAAACATTGGTCAAAAAGTTTTTACAACCTAAGAATTAAAGGGCTATCTCCTTCAAAATATTTAGCAACACTATTGTCGAAACAATACAAACAACTAAAATAGAGGTAACAAGTCGTCCATAGTCGTTTTCGTCGTTGGAAATGTTCGCAGTTCAATTCTCGACCAGTGTTATTGACAAGCAAACCATCTGGCAAATATTTTTGCTTATTCTGCGAGAAAAAATGGAAAATTCTTTGATGCCTGCCATCCGGCCGCGGGCCAAACAACTCAGCTTTGAACAGACATTCTCAAAATGTTACAATTATTATTTTAGTACAATATCTCCTTATTGTGTCGTTGCCTCTTCGCTGGGGATCGTGACCCCCGCTTTATTAGTTCTGATGAACCAGGCTTCTTCACTCCTCACGGTCCTTTGTCAAAATGTTGCTTGTGCAATGATGGAGGACTTAGCTAGCAGAAGATTTAACCCAAGACGCTTGGGTGGGAACTCAGTCACTGATAGGACATTCATTTTTTTTAAATACATCTGTTTTAGTTTTGTTTTTTTGAATTAATGCAAATCTTGGAATTGGAAATTAACCCACTTTCCGATCAAGCTGAAAGACGCCAAATAGTCTTTTAGTCAATAACAATGCATACTATCAACTTTTAATGGCAATCGTGTAAACAAACACGCACGCACACGCATTTATCTGAAATCCGATGAAAATGTAGCAGTTAAGGCCCCTTAGTAAGCGTTAAAAGATGGGTTGAAAGGGAGATAGGAGTATTTAAATACGAATGTTAGAGGGAGCGCGCTAATATTAAAAACGATAATAATTAAGCGAAAATGGTGAAAATATTTAATAAAACACGACTCGTTTGAAATAGAGAAAAAATCTCTTTACAAATGCTTTAGTTGCATTTAAAGATACACTGTGAATTTTTGCATATCTATAACATATTAAATAACAGATCAAAGCGTGTTTTTAATAATTTTTGTAGCTTACTTTGGGATTTTTTTTATCGAGGAAATTTCATATAATTAACTTTTCGGCAAAACAAATGTATAGATATTATCTTCAAAAATAACATTTAGTTTTTTTCGGAACTTAAAAACTTAAAGAGTTGACAAGAAACTTGTTCTAAATTGATAGAAATTGGGTATGCGGGACTTAATATACGCAATAAAATCGGTCTTACCCAATCCGGATTCGGCTCGTTTGGTAGAGTAGTCGACTCCAGTTCCTGGATAGGAAGGTTCAGTCGTCAGTAAAACCATGAAATAAATAGTTTTAAAACATATTAGAAAATTACAACGATCGGCCCCAATCACATGTCTGTATGAAATATTTGGTGACTGATTGTATACATGTTACCGTGTGGGAAGAAAAATGATTATGTTAAAAAAGTGATAGCATGCCAATTTCCTGATAAAATATTATTCATCCAGAATATATCGAAACAAGTGTTCACGCATGTTTTCTGTTCCTAATAAATATCATGCCGGAATGTATTCGTGTGGACAATATTTGTATCGATGTTTTCCGCCATTCTCATTCGCTTTTAACTGATACTTTGATGGGAACTCTGTCAATTCATTCGTTAACGGCCTGCAGTCCCGTTTTTAACAGTATAACAGTAATTTAACCAGATTTTTATTAAATTAACAGTATTTTTTTAACTTTATTTATTTTCATTTCTTTATACATATTAATAGATAGTATATAATAACACAATATATAATACCAAATAGTATACACAAGAAATGAAAACCCACTAAGACACTGCCTGAGTGTTGGTAATATAAAACGATTACTATATTTCAAGTACCTAAAGTATAATATACATTAGTAGAAAAAGTTTTTTTTTTGTTTATAGTTATTATAAAAAGTAAAGAGAAAACATTATGTACAATAGTTTATAAAGTTTCAGCAAGTGAGTTATAGAAAGGATCAATAAATTTATAGTAAAAGCGTTTCAATATCTGCCTCATTCAGCCATAATTTTACCTCTTTAATATATTTTATCTTTTTATTTATCATTTGAGTTTGTAGTGGTAGAAGGTTAAATGTACGAGGACCAATGAAACTGCTATGTGTCTTATATTATTATTTTATATCATTCAGTTTTCTCCGTGTACATCCGTGTTATTTTTTGTGTATGTGTGTGCGTGTTTATGTACGGGTGTGTCTGAATGTATGCGCATTGAATAATTTAAATTATTGACATGATGCCACGTTTGAATTTGGGCAGTGAATCCGAAAAAATGTCTATGTTAGAGTTAAGACAAATATTATTTAGAGTATGAAGCGCTCGGTAAATTGTCGAATTAGATGCTGCAATATTGTAATATATTCAGTTTATCAGTTTTTATTGTTATTTTACGCTTTAAAAAACATTATGTATAGTTGTAATGTCTGCTAAGTGGTATGTTTATTCCTTAATTACCAGGTGACTTGTGTAGTTTATAGGTGTGTGTGTAACGTGTGTAATGTATGTGTGAGTTTGTATGCACCTTTATTCGAGGACCTTCACAGGCCTTTAGACCCAGAATCCGAGGACTCACACGAATCCGAGGACGTCCTCGGATTCAAAATGCGAAAAACTGAATATGTACCTATAATCTATGCGTTCTGATTGGTCAACTGTCGAAATTTTGGGCCGATCGGAGAGAGTCCTCATTTTCGTGGCGAAAAATATTGTGTTTAATTTGGCTAGTGTTTCATTAGTACGGATGTGTGACCACCAGGGCGGCGCCGCTAATGCTGGAAATCACACACTGACCCTAAACCGAGGACTCTCTCAAAGTCCTCGGTTTCGTGTTAAAAGGTGCCGATTGCCGGAATGTGAACACCAGGAGGCGCTGCAAGCTCGAGTGTCAAGAAATCTCACCTACGCCCTAAACCGAGGACCCGTCGTTCGAAATTCCTACGTGCAAGTGTATATAATAAGTATTGCACTATTAAGATTGTGCCGACAAGGAATTCAGTTTTTGACTGTTGAAACAAAATTCAATATTGCGTTTAGTTCGTATTGTGAACTATGTTCTGTAATACTGTTTAATTCGATGTACGGCATTGTAATATTTAATAAGTAATTAGGACACCTGATCAAGTATTTGATTAATCCGCGTCATATATTCTTCTTTCACTCCATTCTTCGTTAATCCGCTCTATGACCCTATTACCTACACCTCACAAAAACGCCTCTGTCTGAATTAAGGACAAGGGAAGAATATCGCCACCTGGATGGGTGATGTTATCAAGCGGGTTAAGGAGGAGCTGTAGGAAGGGTTTTATTAATGCGGATCTTGAAGAGTCGGAAAAAATTACCAAACGCATAGTAACATTATCATCAAATAAAACATACAAAATCGTTAAAAAAAAATTTATGGTTTTTTAGGTGGTCTGTCAAAAAAATTAAGACAACAAAGTCGTTTATAATTAAAATTATTGAACCAATATAAAAATGATTTAAAACAAATATATGCCAAGAATATTCTTTTACATCATTTTAAACACAGAAAATCTCCCAATGAAACTCGGATACATGACACAAGAGCCTCAATTTTTTTTTATTTTTTTTTATTAGTAAAAAAAGATACACGAATTACATAATATAACAATTACATAATATAATTACACAATATAGTACAGTTATTAATTACATTATATTAGTATTTGATGTACCCCCATAAATAAGCAGGGCTTGTGTGTATGGGGGTGTTGTTATATTGGTTTATATTTGGTACGATTCAGTTCAACTGTTCGGAATACTTTTTAAGGTGGCTTTTGAATTCGTTTATATTTGCATTCATGTTTCTCATTTTTTCTGGTAATGAGTTAAAAAATTTAACTCGGAGATATTCATGGTTGAACTGTCCTATTGTTTTTTTACATTTAGGAGTATGAAGTATTGACGTTTGTCTAAGATTTCTGTTATTTTTAAAGGGTGCAATTTTATTTTGAATATAGTTTTTATAAATTTGTAATGTTGCATGGTAGAAGTATAATGCACTTAATTTTCTGACCTTAAATTGTTTGAATAAAAGTTCGGACGAATATGAATAGGGTTTTTTTAATATGGTTTTTATTATTAGTTTTTGTGATATGTAAATTGTTTGAGTTTGATTTTTATATGTACCGCCCCAGCCTATAATGCCGTATTGTATAATTGATTGACAGAAAGCAAAGTATGTGGTTCTAAGTAATTTTTCGTTTAAAATATCTCTTAAACATCTAAATATATATGTTAGTTTCCTTATTCTGTTGTTCAGAATATTTATATGTGGGGACCATTTTAAACGCTGGTCTATTGTTATGCCTAGGTACTTAATATCGGTCTTGCTTTCTATGTTTGTGCATAACATATTGCATTTGTGGTTTTCTGTATTTTTCACAGAGTGAATAATTATGTTTATTTCTTTAGGTGTTTCTTGTTTTTTAATGAAAAATGGTAAATAATAAGTTTTTTTAGAATTTAAAGTCAACAGGTTTTCATCAAACCATAATTTTAGTTCATTGATATCTGTATTTGCCATGTTATTTAATTCTGATTTAATTTAATTTAATTAAATTAATAAATAAAATTTAATTAAATTAAATTTAATTTAATTTAATTCTTCTTGGTGTTTGCTTTTAGTAGTAGGACTGTATCGTCAGCGTAAGAGACAATGTCTCCATATTTGGAAATATTGAATATATCATTGACATATAAAATAAATAACAATGGTCCCAAAACCGTGCCTTGGGGTATTGAAAAGTCGCTATATTTTGAATCGCTGACTTGATTGAGTAATTTTACTTGTTGAGGTCTTTTATGTAAATAACTTGCTATCCATGCTAAGACATTTCCACTAATCCCTACTGATTTTAATTTACTTATTAATTTTTATGTGATATGCTGTCGAAAGCTTTTTTGAGGTCTATAAATATGCCAAGACATTTTTTATCGGAATCTAGGGCCGTATATAAATAGTCGGTTATTTTTGCGTCGTGAGTACTTGTATTTTTTTTTAATCCGAATTGGTTATAATTAATTATTTTATTTTCTTCTAAGAATGTCCAAATTTGTTTTTTACAAATTTTTCATATATTTTTGATATATTCGAGAGAAGTGAAATTGGGCTATATCGATATACGAGATGTTCCAAAATTCAAGACAAGTTTTGGGTAAAGAAACCACATATATCTGGCAACCAAACTCTACAACATCATTCATCCAAGTTTGAAAAAGATAAATAAGTTTAAGGAAAAAATCAAAACATGAGTAGAAATTAATACAGATATAATAGAATGTATTAAAAACATAAACCTACCAGTCCGCCTCAGCACAGGACCAACTAGTGAGGAGGACTAAGAACAAACAGATGAAACATTTATATTTATATACACTATCATATTTTGTAATTCTCATCAAACCTGTAATTAAATAGTCACTAGTAAAAAAAAATTAAAAATTAAAAAATTTATTAAATGAAGACAATGTAAGCGAAACTCACCTCTAGGACTCGAACCCAGGACCTCTCGCTCTTCCGGGCGAACGCGCTAACCACTGCGCCAAGGTGTTGATATCAAATTCGTCGTTGTTTGTCCTGGGCTCGAGTCCTAGAGGTGCCAATATCTTTTTCTGATTTTTCTGTTTCCAGATTTTCGATTGAGTTTCGCTTACATTGTCTTCATTTAATTAAATGTTACAATTTGAGGTTTTACTCATAAAGTTAAAATAAAAATTTAAAAAAATTATAATTCTTTCCTTCCAGGCATGATTCTTTATATTTTATTTCTTGGCGTTCTTTTGAATGATGTTGTGCACATAAAATTTAATGTTTTTCCATGTTCTCTGTCTTAAATCTGGTTCATTGGTCAAACATTCTTCGCACTCTTTTTTGTTTGGAACTTTTTTTCTTATCCAGAAGACAGCCATTTGCCTTGATACGGCATCTTTCTCAGCAGAAGTCCACATTTTCCTTGCTGTTATTTTCTTTTTCCTTGTGACATGTACATTTATTGTTGGAATCTCATCCGTACCTACTCCGTAGTCATCTGAATCCCAATCTTCATTTTCCACGTTTGTACCATTAGGAATCGGAGGAATGGATACCGAAGACGGTAATATTGTCGCGGACACGGATTTTTCTTGAAGGTCAATAGTATCTAGATTTCTGCCTTTATTTTCGGCCAACTTTCCGCCATCCATGGCCAGCAAGAGTTTACTCACCTTGCTCAATTATATGGTACTTTCAGGAAGACGGTAAAACTCTCTATGAACCCGAATGTCATGGCCCATGTATGTTGCCAGTTGGTCCATTTTGTTATTTTTGAGGTTCAATAGCTGAGATGTAGTTGCCACTTGCTTCCGTAATTTTGTGGATGTCAGAGCTTTGGGATCTTTAGCACCACATTCCAAAGCAAATTGTCGTAATGATGTGTCTGATCTCAAGAACATAAGCGAATTTCTTTTAGCAAATAGGTATACGGTTCTTTCTAAAATTCCCACAGACGACCTCTTTTCAATAAAATATTTAGCAATACGATGAGGCGTATACTTTTGTTGCCTGTTCACCGAACGAGCGAACGTTAGGACGAGCCGCGACGCTTCCAAGATACATGTAAGAAATTCGTTCCACACTATTTCGAGGACCCAAGACCTCCAAAAACTATAGACCACTAAATCGAGGACCTTCCGAGATCCGTGTATTTTACGTATGTGTAATCCTGAATACGTGGACAGGCCTCGGATATGGGAAGTCCTCAGTTACCGGGTGTGTATTCCGGTTTTTTGAGGTCCGTTTTCTAGGTGCTTACCGGGTGTATGATGAAATCGAATAGACAGCAACGATCACGATTAACTTGAGTATACGAATAAGTGTAGAATACATGTCTACTTTATATACTATAACAGGACCTCGAATTCGGGTAGCCAGTTGAAGTCCTCGAAATCGGGATTGGACAAACAAGGGTGAGTGTTTGTGTGTGTGTGTATGTGTGTGTGTGTGTGTGTGTGTGTATATATATATATATGTGTGTGAGTTTGTATGCACCTTTATTCGAGGACCTTCACAGGCCTTTAGACCCAGAATCCGAGGACTCACACGAATCCGAGGACGTCCTCGGATTCAAAATGCGAAAAACTGAATATGTACCTATAATCTATGCGTTCTGATTGGTCAACTGTCGAAATTTTGGGCCGATCGGAGAGAGTCCTCATTTTCGTGGCGAAAAATATCGTGTTTAATTTGGCTAGTGTTTCATTAGTACGGATGTGTGACCACCAGGGCGGCGCCGCTAATGCTGGAAATCACACACAGACCCTAAACCGAGGACTCTCTGAAAGTCCTCGGTTTCGTGTTAAAAGGTGCCGATTGCCGGAATGTGAACACCAGGAGGCGCTGCAAGCTCGAGTGTCAAGAAATATCACCTACGCCCTAAACCGAGGACCCGTCGTTCGAAATTCCTACGTGCATGTGTATATAATAAGTATTGCACTATTAAGATTGTGCCGACAAGGAATTCAGTTTTTGACTGTTGAAACAAAATTCAATATTGCGTTTAGTTCGTATTGTGAACTATGTTCTGTAATACTGTTTAATTCGATGTACGGTATTGTAATATTTAATAAGTAATTAGGACACCTGGTAAGTTTTTAGATTCTCACGGCCAAAAGCATTTTTGTTGTTTGTTTTTGGGGTGTTATGCCGTGTTGCGCTAACTCCTTCTTTAGCCGACGTTTCGGACAGCGTTGCAGTGTCCATCATCAGGGCAGATCCGGTAGATCCGAAGATGTGGGTAGATCTTCGGATCTACCGGATCTGCCCTGATGATGGACACTGCAACGCTGTCCGAAACGTCGGCTAAAGAAGGAGTTAGCGCAACACGGCATAACACCCCAAAAACAAACAACAAAAATTAGGACACCAGATCAAGTATTTGATTAATCCGCGTCATATATTCTTCTTTCACTCCATTCTTCGTTAATCCGCTCTATGACCCTATTACCTACACCTCACAAAAACGCCTCTGTCTGAATTAAGGACAAGGGAAGAATATCGCCACCTGGATGGGTGATGTTATCAAGCGGGTTAAGGAGGAGCTGTAGGAAGGGTTTTATTAATGCGGATCTTGAAGAGTCGGAAAAAATTACCAAACGCAGAGTAACATTATCATCAAATAAAACATACAAAATCCTTAAAAAAAATAATTATGGTTTTTTAGGTAGTTTGACAAAAAAATTAAGACAGCAAAGTCGTTTATAATTAAAATTATTGAACCAATATAATAAGGATTTAAAACAAATATATGCCAAGAATATTCTTATACATCATTTTAAACACAGAAAATCTCCCAATGAAACTCGGATACATGACACAAGAGCCTCAAAAAGGATATACGAGATAAGAAAACAAGACAAATGGATATAATTAAATTTAGTGCAAATCAGTAAAATATCAATACGATGATTCAATATATAATACTGCTCTTAGCCTGAAATGATAAATAAAAGAAACTATTTATTTATTAATATAAACGCCATAATAGGCTTTAACATTAATGTGATACATTGTATTATAAGTAGGGTTGCCATCCGTCCGGGTTTCCCCGGATTTGTCCTAGTTTAGAAGGCGTCCGGGGAGCGTCCGGGCGGGGTTTCATTTGTAGTCCGGGTTTAAAATTTTAAAGTCTTGGGCCGCCCGCCACACACGGACTGTGGATATTTTATGTTTTAAAAAATTAATAATGTAACTTACATTCCAGTAAGTCTAAACTTGAAAAAATTGTCAGTTTTGTTGCTTAAGATTTAAGAAGACTGAATTTAGTTCATATTATATTAAGAGGTATTTTGTTGTGTAAATGGCTGCTGATACAAATTTAAAGATAATAATTATTATTCAGTTTAAAGAGTTACCTCAAAAATTGTAAGACTGAATACTAAAATGGTCCCAGTATTTTTAAAATTTTTGTAAAAATTTAATTGAATTTCGTTAAGTTTAATACTTTAATAAGGTTTAGTTTTCATGACAGAGTATATTAATAATTTATGTTTTATTTTAAGGCTAGCTTTAGACTTGTAAGTTTTTTCGTAAATTTACGACTTCTAGCCAATGGGCATATTGGATTTTCAAAATGCAATATGCCCATTGGCTAGAAGTCGTAAATTTACGAAAAAGCTTACAAGTCTAAAGCTAGCCTAAGAATGAAAAAATTCTAACTGATTATGAAAACAATGTGTAACAAACTGTAATAAGATTCTGTTTTGTTGGGTACATTTAAAATGATGATAAAAGATGACACAATTTAATTTTAAGGTCTGAAAATAAATAAAAAGTTGATTTATGACATTTTAAACTGTTTTTATTACACTGACTGTGTTTAAAAAAACCTGTTGACATGTCCGGGTTATGGGCTCTAAAATCCGGGGTTTTCACGCCTCTTGTCCTGGTTGCCAAATTTTAGAGATGGCAACCCTAATTATAAGTATGCAGTGGTACACAGAAGGGAAAAATTATTTTAAGTATTAAGGACAAAATAAGAATGTGAGTACTTAGAAATATTATCGCTGAAATGATACAGTTGTTATTAGAAGTACACTGAGATAATGTTGAAAGAAAATAAAAAAGAACTATGTACTTTTGTTATTTTGATTGATTAATATAAGACATAATATAAAACAAAGTATGTATGTATGGAAAATCTAGTATTTAGATACAGGATACAATTATTTAATGTGGGTTACATAAAAAAAGAAAAAATATAAAGTACTCATATGGTAAAGAATGTTATAATAATATAGAACATTTTATGTAATTCCTTGGGCCTCGACAGTATTTTGTGAGAGGTTTAAAATATTGCCGTTTTGTAATAAAATCCCAATAATAGAATATTTCTAAATATATCCGAAAACTAATAACCGTTTTGGAAAGGTTATGAAATGTCCTTTCAAATTTTATAATTCAAAATAAATATTTAATTTTAAAAATATAAGTATTTTGCATGCCAGCATAAGGAAGTTTTAAAAATGACTCATCTTACGATTTTTGTAACTAAAATTACTGATAATGAAAAAAAGCGCATTCATATTGTGTATTAAATTAATATTATTTATTTATTTGTGTATTATACTAATGTATTATAAACGATATTGTCATCTCAGTTTTTGTCGTGCCATATAAAAAATAATCAATATAAAATGCTCAAAGTACATAATTATTTTTTCAAATAGCGTTTGGAAACTTAGGATTCGTTTATGTTGGACTTCTTAATTATTTTGCGGTAAATTTTTAGATTTTTTTATAAAGAGTGATTTTTTCTCTTTTTAACACCGTTAAGATCATATCCTAACCATGAACCATGAAAGTAAGGGAGATACAACGATTTCTGAGAGACATGAGACATGAGATTAAAAATGTGTAAAAAAGGTGACTTGTTTTTAAGTAGAATAGATCAAAATTATTAACATCAAGTATATCTATTCATACATTCGCATGTTTATAATTGAGTATTGAGATTATTATGAACTTTAAAATTATATTTGTTTGAAATGTTTTATCAGGTATTGTTAAATCAAGGCTATCAGTTGTAATAATAATTTTGGATTAAAAATCATAATTTTGGAAAATCATAATTTTGAATAAATTATAACATAAAAAAGTAAGTGTGTGCTCACAATTTCTGCGTTATAAACCAATAAAACAGAATAAATAATAATTTTATTCACTCGTCAGGTATATGACATTTTTTTTTTTTTTTTTTTTTTCTTTATTCATGAAATATTAATGTGTACAGTTTTTACATGCTTTTCGACTACCACACTAGACACACGCCCGTATTATGGTAGTCGAAACCTAACCTAACATTATAATAGAGATTAAAAAAAAATATATGACGAGTTGTACCTATTAAAAACCAAGGATAGAAATAAAACTACATTCAAAGATGTATACGTTATGTGAGGTAATCTACATAACTAGGTACCTACAAATAAAAACATAATAATATATTTTTTTTAAATCAATATTTTTTGGCAGGAGGTTCATTATCATCAATATTTAATGCAATTTTGTGAATACGTTTTCTCTTGATCAATTAAGACTTGGCTGGTCGTCCTGATTGAATCCTTCCTGTAGCCGCATGATAGACCCTTTCTTTGCGGCGAGCGATCGATATAGGTCAATGTACATTAATTTTTCGAGATCTTTGCCGGCTTTTTTTTTCCACAATATGTATATTTATATCTTTTTATTTTTATAGTAATACCGCACAAGAGTCCCAACTGCTCCCGTCTGGAGCCAGTGAGACTATGGTATCCCCAATTGGAGTATGTTGTGAGGCTGAGGGTATTGGGGAGGGGAGGGAGATGGGGAAGAGGAAGGTGGGTAAGTACCTGGCTATTCAGATCTGGTCACCAAACACGGCTAAAGCCATTTCAAGCAACGTTTCAATTCTGAATGGTGGTCTTACACCAGGGCGATACTGGTAGTATCTTCCACTCTGGAACGTGCCGCAAATATACTATATATTATTTAAATTAATTAATTGTGAAATAACACAAATTAATCAAATAAAATTTATTTGCGCACGCCGGGTTCGAACCCGCGACCTTCGGATCTGTAGTCAAAAGCGTATACCACTAGACCACGCCGGCATAAATGATAGTACCTATACTCAAATTAAGCTTTGACAAATCACATCCAAACTTGGTGAGAATTTTTGTATGTTGAGCATTTGAATTCCTTTCTAAGATATTAGTAATTCTTTGCCACTGGGCTTGAATATTTCAGGCTAACAGCAGTATTATATATCAAATCATCGTATTAATATTTTAATAATTTACACAAAATTTATTGCATTCATTTGTCTTGTTTTCTTACAATTACAAAAGCCCACTAGGGCGTTAATAAATACCTAATAAAAAAGGTTCCTAGATTATGCGTTTTATTGCCCATCCTTAATACATAACAATTTACACATACAAAAAATGTCTCGAAACAAACATGGATCCGTAGTACTCAATTAATGCGCATGGTAATTATAAACGATTGGACAACGCATGCCTCGTATTGAACACGGATTTGGAAAAAGAAATGGCGTTACAAACCCGTATTCAGTAGGAGGACGCGTGCCTCGTATTGAACACGGGTTTGGAAGGAGAATGGCGTTACAAACCCGTGCGGGTTTCGAGGCAGTACTGCCTCCTATTGAACACGGAAAAGGAAATACGCCACCGGGCGCGCGGGTGGAGGGGTGCATTGCCTGTCGGGTGTCAGCCGTAATGATCTCTTACCAAATTCATATATTTAGATAGGCAATTCAATTTTATTTTGAACCTTTTTTTTAATTTTGTGCAAATTTATATTTTAAATAAAATATTTAGCAATACGATGAGGCGTATACTTTTGTAGCCTGTTCACCGAACGAGCGAACGTTAGGACGAGCCGCGACGCTTCCAAGATACGTGTAAGAAATTCGTTCCACACTATTTCGAGGACCCAAGACCTCCAAAAACTATAGACCACTAAATCGAGGACCTTCCGAGATCCGTGTATTTTACGTATGTGTAATCCTGAATACGTGGACAGGCCTCGGATATGGGAAGTCCTCAGTTACCGGCTGTGTATTCCGGTTTTTTGAGGACCGTTTTCTAGGTGCTTACCGGGTGTATGATGAAACCGAATAGACAGCAACGATCACGATTGACTTGAGTATACGTATAAGTGTAGAATACATGTCTACTTTATGTAATATAACAGGACCTCGAATTCGGGTAGCCAGTTGAAGTCCTCGAAATCGGGATTGGACAAACAAGGGTGTGTGTGTGTGTGTATACATGTATAGGTGTGTGTGTGTATCTGAATTGCGTTAATTAGACGAATTAATCGGTCGAGTTTCCCCGTTACTCGGCTGAATAATAAAATAAAAAAATTGCCGGAACACGTGTTCATATATATATATCCTAATATTTTCGCTTTCCGTCATTATATATTATCAAAGCAGGTGCACGAACACGTGTTCGGATGTATAAAAGTTTATCTGCAAACCTTTTTTTAACCGGACTACCAATAATTTTAAGATATTCTTAATAAATTAGCAATACTAATTTTTCTCCGTGTACCACCCAAACAAACTACACCAGCCTTGCAATTTTTCTCCACATTTCTCATACATATAATAATAATAATATTTGGATGATTTGTATAGCTCCGTTCTTGTGCAAAATCACCTCAAGGGCGCTGTACAAAAATGTAATACTTTTCTACAATGATCATGTTATTACTAACTATATATGGAGATAATATACAATACCATACTTACCTGGTGGGACACTTGAGATTAACACTTAATTAACATTAGGTAGTAATTGTTTATTAGCGAAATTTAGATAAAGGATTTAGAACATGACTGGAAAATTGGACTTTCTCTCAGGAATGGTATATTTAATTTAAGGGTATGACAGCTTAAAAAGGTAAGTTTTTAGTTTAGACCTGAATTCTGTTGGACTTGTTATGGATCTTAGTTCCGGAGGAAGATTATTCCAAGCCTTCGGCCCAGATACTCCGAAAACGCGATCACCAAATATAGTATTTGGCTTGCGCTTAGGTTCCTTCAGTCTGCCTACAGCTGATGATGTTGCTGATCTAAGAGTCGACTGCCTCAGACCAGTGTTTTTACCACACATACGCCTCAGGGATCTCATTTCTATACTTTTCAGTTTACTTTCATCCCTCTGCCAGTTCCTTGCGTCACTGCCATAAATCAGGGTAGGTACCAGCACTCCATTGTGGACTGCTACCTTCGCTTCTTTGGACATTTTTTTGTTAGTTTATTAGACGTCCGATATGGTTATTAAAATTTTTATATTTTAAACTTTGAGAAGCAGTGCCTTCCAAAACAATGATTTTGTCAAAGAGTAAGTTTTGTGAGAATATCGAAAGAAATATGAACATGTTTAGTCAAAGGAAACATCCTCCACTTGTTCTGATAACCGCTAGAGGTCAGCTTATATCCTGCAGTTCATGGCTCCGTGGCTGCTAGTCATGACACCTGACTGTCAGTCCAGAGAAAAGGTATACCAAGAATATACACTTATTATTTTTAAGGCGATGAAATACGTGGTAATGCAAAATCATGTGTTTTTGGTTTGAAAATTTGATCGCCTAGAAATGTTTCAGATGCTTTAATTAAATAACGCGAGAAGAATACATCTTGGCCTTTGAAATAATCGAGAATTTTTTTTTAGATAAGTATTTTTATAAGCCCAGAAAAAAATAATGTAAAGGCCTATGAAAACGGCTTTAAAGTTCAAAATCTCCTACTTACGAACCCATTTTCGGTTATGATTTTATTGTATAATGTGGCAAATTAAGTTATTTATAAAATGATCGAAAAAAAATTAAATATTTATGCCTGAACATCCACAAAATAAAATAAAGGGCACTTTTTGGCCATGTTTTTTTCTTGCATAAATCAAAACAGGCGGATGGTGTTAAGCGGGAATTTAAACCTTATCGCCATCTACGTAATGGTTGTTATTGATAGCGGCTCAATTTAAAATATTACACGACGTAGTGCATCGCCTTAAATGATAAACTAATGTTTAAATGACAAGGTTTTAAGCATAGCATAAAGGGTAACAAATAATTATAAGCAACAATTAGTCAAATTGATTAAATAATACAAATTGAAAATATCTCCCGAGTAAAAAATAAATGCCTCCAACGGGAATTGAACCCGTGCCTTCTGATGTCCGGTCAAGTGCTCTGTATCCACTTAGCTATGTCGGTTTATTTCCAACCCGTCAAATGATTTAATATGTACTAGTACCTCAATCAACAATTACTGCTGGCTACAGGACATGCTGGTTATCCATATTATGTCAGTTAATAGCTATATGTACGTACACTGTAGATTAGAAAAAAATCTAAAATAAAGTGCGAATCTTCGACGCGCGGCTCGGCGTGTCGGCCTACGTCGAATTTACCCTAGTAGGCTAGAAAATTGATCTTTTCGCGGGGTTTATTATAATTAATGAACTGACAAACCTTGCAGTCATTAGGCTGCTTTACTTTAGCTTAGTGCGTAGCATTCTCGAGAGTGGATCTCAGGTATGGGGGCCAGAGGACACTGTCTATGTACTAATGGTCGAGAAAATTCAAAAGAAATTTTTACGATACCTCTATATGAGAGAGTTTGGTTTTTACCCATGGCTGTTTCCAACAGCATTTATCTCGGGAATGCTGAATATCTGCAGCCTTAGTTCCAGACGGGACGTCGCATTATTGATGATGGCTTACAAGCTTCTGAATGGTTTAGTATCAATTCCAGACATTCTGTCAAAAATAGGACTTTATGTCCCGGATAATTTCACGAGAGGCCGCCAACACAGGCTTTTAATTCTTCCCAGGTCCAGAACTAACTTACCAATGGTGATGCCCCTGGGAAGACTCACTAGGTTAATTAACTCCCTTCCAGCTAACTTGGATATTTTCCATATGTCCTACAACGACTTTAAGCGCGAAATATTGTATTTGTTTTAACTGTATACTTATGTATAAATTTTTTTCCATATTTTGTTGACCGCTTTTGCTTATGTTTTAACTGTATACTTATGTATAAAATTTTCTTCAATAATTTGTTTACCGCTTTTGCAATGTATTGGTTTTTGTACTGTTTTTGCAAATAAATAAAATATAACTCCGTTAAAATATAACTCCGTTAATTCTGATAAACTTATTACTAAAATCTCAGATGTTTCTAGCCGCATACCTCAGTAAGTTAATAATCCATCGTCTAGAAAAAAAAATCTGAACAGTTACAAAAAAAATTAAAGCCGTTTTACTACCGATTTCCCGATTTCTACCGATTTATAACATACCTATATATCTTTAACACTATAAGTTTTACCTCAGCCCAATTTCTCTATTTCCCAATTTCTACCGATTTATAACATATATATCTATAACACTATAAGTTTTACCTCAGCCCATTTTATCAATTTCCCAATTTCTACCGATTTATAACATATATATCTATAACACTATAAGTTTTACCTCAGCCCATTTTATCAATTTCCCAATTTCTACCGATTTATAACATATATATCTATAACACTATAAGTTTTACCTCAGCCCATTTTATCAATTTCCCATTTTCTACCGATTTATAACATATATATTTTTAACACTATAAGTTTTACCTCAACCCAATTTCTCAATGTCCCAATTTCTACCGATTTATAACATGTATATCTTTAACACTATAAGTTTTACCTCAACCCAATTTCTCAATTTCCCAATTTCTACCGATTTATAACATATTTTTCTTTAACACTATAAGTTTTACTTAAGGCGATGCACTACGTCGTGTAATATTTTGAATCGAGCCGCCATCAATAACACTCCTTATGTAGATGGCGATAAGGCTTAAATTACCGCTTAACACCATGCACCTGTTTTGATTTAGGCAAGAAAAAAACATTGCTAAAAAGTGCCTTTTATTTTATTTTGTGGATGTTCAGGCATAAATATTTAAATGTTTTCCGATCATATTAGAAATAACTTAATTTTCCACATTATACAATAAAACCATAAGAAGTTTTGAACATTAAAGCAGTTTTCATAGTCCTTATAATTTTTTTTTTCTGAGCTTATGGAAAGAATTATGAAAAAAAAACTCGATTATTTCAAAAACCAAGATGTACCTATTATACTCGCGGTATTTATTTAAAGCATCTGAACCATTACTAGGCGACCAAATTTCCAAACCAAAAACACATATTTTGCATTACTACGTAGTGCATCACCTTAAGCCCAGCTTCTCTATTTACCAATTTCTACCTATTTATAACACATTTCTCTTTAATACTATAAGTTTTTAAGTTCCCTTAAAAATATATGTTATTTTTGAAGATATGTATATATATATTTATACATTTGTACTTTATGATTTTTCCAAAACTAAAACTACTGCGCAGTGACATAATTTCTATTGCATTCGTATTTTAAGTTCTATTCATTTTACTGGTTGGCAATTCATTGAAACTCTTATACATATATTTGGTTTAGCTAGTTAATTTTCAGCCAATTTTAAAGTACACTAAAGCTTTTGTTATGAAGTACAATCACCCTATTTATATTATAGTACAATCACCTAATTTATATTAAAAGTACGGTCACCTTATTACTATGCTCACCCTATACCCCCACTCCGGCGGACAAAGCACGCCAGATGGTCAAAAACGCATTCATCGTTGCACGTATCATTGAGTCATTTAAAATAATACGAGGGTGGTCTGAAAAGTTTCCGACCTCGACGCAAAGATGGCGGTACTCGTCAATAAAAGCTAGTGAATGTAGTTGTGCATCTTTTGACAGTTACTCACCAAAGTTTCGGCCATTTCAGACGCGCAGTTTTTAGTTATAGTCGTAGGTATATAGTAAAGATAGTGTAGAATAGAAACGTTGCTTGAAATGCGTTTTTTTGTGACCAGATCTGAATATCCAGATACTTCCCCACCTTGCTCTCCCTCACCTCTTTCCTCTCCTTCAGCTTCACAACATACACCAATAGGGGACGCCATAGTCTCACTGGCTCACTGGCATAAAAAACATACTTAATTAAATAAATAAAAATTATCTACATGAATTTTTTACCTAGTCCAGGTCTTACCAGAAAACGATATTTATATGTTTATTAAAATCGTGTGTTGTCTTCCTATGTAGTTTCCCAGGATAGTTACTTATATTTAGAGATTGTTTTTTTCTCCTTAATGTTAGACAAAAACAAATTAGTCTAGTGAAAAAATTTGTAACCAACGTGTCCAGAATTATGCCAATATCCTATCGCGAATACAGTACCAAAATTCAAAAAAATATTTATTTCACAAAAACACAGAGTACAAAGGGTATATATATTACATCCTATTTCTTCCAGCTAACCCAACAAATACACATTATATTACATAACCCAACAATTACATGTTAACAAATGTATGTAAATAAAAAATAAAAACAGAGGTATTTAATTTATGTAAGGTATTTATTTAAGTTGTAGTGACATTTGTTTAAAAGAAATGTTTTAAGTGATGATTTAAATTTGAGTATGTCGGTTATTTGTTTGATGCTACGTGGAAGGTTGTTATATACTTTAATGGCCATGTAGTGTGGTCCTTTTTGAAATAAAGTTTTGTTTGCTTTTGGGATTAATAAGTTTTCTGTGAACCTTGTAGCGTGTTTTGTGGGAACTTTTCTGGAGATGATGGTACTAACAGGCATAACTCCATTATATATATGTCCTTCACTGTCAGAAGTTTGAGATTTTTAAAAATTGGTCTGCATGAATCCCGGTGATCAGAGTTTGTAATTTTTCGTAGGCACCTCTTTTGGATGATAAAAACATCTTTGGCGTTTACTGAGTTTCTGTGTTTATGTTTTTTATCTGTGCAGACACTACTGCTCGTCTCGTACAAAATTAATCAATTATATTTTTTTCCAGTTAAAAAACGCTCTTCACAATAAAAATAATTAATTTGAGGCTTTCCTGTTAATAAATACAGTGCAATGACCGCTAAGCGAATTTTCACGGATACATTTGTTATCCTGTTTCTTTGACAACTTATCTCTTGTCACTTGAAAGTCTGCCCACCTCTGAACTACAGTTGCAGTCTCAAGTCACAACCTCTCCTCGCACAGCATCTGGATGTGCTTTCCCGCTAAATCAAACACAATATTTTGCAGGTTTAATTTGGGAGGCTGGTTTGGCAACCGTTCATTGAATAACCAACACCTCTGCCATAGATAGGTCACCTCAAGTTGTTTGAGATCGGTGGGAAGGAGAAAGAGATGTAAGAGGAAGTTAGGGAAGTACCTGACTGTTCAGATCTTGTCACCAAACACGGCCAAAGCCATTTCAAGCAATGTTTCAATTCTGAATGGTGATCTTACACCAGGGCGATACTGAGAGTACATTCCGCTCTGGAACGTGCTGCAAATATACTATATATTATTTTTAAGGCGATGTTCTACGTCAGGTAATATTTTAAATTGAGTCGCTAGAAATATCAACCCTTACGTAGATGGCGATAAGGTTTAAATTCCCGCTTAACACCTTGCGCCTGTTTTGATTTATCCAAGAAAAAAACATGGCCAAAATGTGCCTTTTATTTTATTTTGTGGATGTTCAGGCATAAATATTTAATTATTTTTCGATCATTTTATAAATAACGTTTGAAATGGGTTTGTAAGTAGGAGATTTTGAAATTTTAGACAGTTTTCAAAGGCCTTTACATTTTTTTTCTGGGCTTATAAAAAGACTTATCTAAAAAATACTAAATAATTTCAACAGCCAAGATGTACCTATTCTACTCGCAGTATTTAATTAAAGCATCTGAGTCATTTCTAGCCGACCAAATTTTCAAACCAAATACACATGATTTTGCATTACTATCTATGGCATCGCCTTAATGAGTAAATCGGCATCGCATTTGAGTCCCACCCGGGCGTAGTGTGTTCAATTCCTCGGCTGGCTAAGTCCTCCATCACGACACAAGCAACATTTTCCGCTTACTGTGATGGTAGTAGAAGAATTTCAAATATTTTAAGATTATTCGTAACTTTGGAATATTTGTCTTTCTTTAAAAAAAATAATTTAAAAAACACCAAAATTAATCAAATAAAATTTACATGCGGACGCTGGGATTTGAGTCCGCGACCTTTATCCCACGACCACGAGCGCCGTCAAATAATAAATAAAATGACAAAGACGTACATACAATAGAAATAATATATTGTGTTAACTTCACCGTTTGAACACGAGCACCGAAATTAGTTTTTCCTGAAATGTAAAACCAAAATCTATGAACGCACACAGCTCCACAACTCCACGGCCCATTGTGATTCTTGATTACAATAATTCGTTCTACGTTTTCCTTTCTCATACAGCGCGCAATCCCACACACAACACAACAATAAGGGTTGGTTGGGGGGCTGAAGGAGGTGAAGGGAGGGGGCACAACGGGCGCCCAAAAGCGGCGTCTGTTCTGGAAAGGTGACGAGACGCCTTTGGAACGCCGATTTGGAACACTGCGCTGAAGTCAAAAGTTGTTTATTTATTATTCATGTAAATTGAAGAAAAAATCAGAGAAAACATGAATGCCGCCTGCGGGAATTGAACCCGCACCTTATGCTTGCCGGTCCATCAGGTCAGTTTTCAATATACATTTGTGTTTCAGGCTAATAATTATTGCTATAATAATTTTCTTATCCTTTGTGCTTTGCTTAAGAACCCTATCTTCTAAAAATATGTTTACCTTTTTAATAAATTAAAGCGATAAAGAATCATTCGTGACAGAGCGAGAAATAGCTTTGGAATTACCAGAGTGAGAAAAATAATAAACATTATGGTAAGGCCCCGTAGTAACCATTTAAAGATGGTTTGAAAGGAAGATATGTAAATACGAATGTTAGAGGGAGCGCGCTAATATTAAATAACGATAATAATTAAGCGAAATTATGTAGTAAAACACGATTCTTTTAAAATAGAGCAAAAATCTTTCGACAAATTCTTTAGTTGCATTTAAAGATCTACTATGATTTTTTGCATGCCTCTAACATATTAAATAACGGAAGAAATCATGTTTTTATTAATGAGTCGGGTCGAGAGTCAAAACAAGAGCGAAGAGTATATTATATAAGATGATGCATGAATGTAATTGAAGCGTGTGTGAATTTTTTTTTCTGTTGTTTTTTCGGGAAGTTCGGGAATTCACTCCTAGCGACTACTAGCGACAAAAACGTAAAGACATTTTGACAGCAGAGGAATTCCGCGTGACCTATTAGACCAACCTGTCTGATGCTCACTAGTCGAAAGGCTTTATGTTATTTGGCGGAGACTGTTTTGTTTGTTCAGTTTGTCACTTGTTCTGACCGGTGGGTGGCTGAGTTGACAAATGCGTCGGGTTTCCACCCATGTGTCTTGGGTTCAATTCCTTGGAGGTTTAATTGAAGTTCTCTATTATCACTGCACAAGCAACATCTTCCGATTTTAATGATGGTCATTCATAACCTGGGATAGTGTGTCCTTTTTTTAACAAAAAGATTCATGTGCTACAATCCTCGGAGATTCCAACTCGTGTCTAGAAATGTTAAAAAAGATTTGTGGGAATCAATTGAGAAAACATCATTTTAAAAATGTTAATATGAAGTAAAAGAAAACATTCTGAACATATAACACTGATACATTATCCTTCTTCTGATTCCTTCTACTATCGTAAGTCTATTATCATTAAGTCTATACAAGGTACCCGGAAACTCGTAGTACAAGCAGGAAACTGCTGAATCAATTACCAAAAATAAGAGTTTAAAAAACACTTGGTTCCAGGTCGTAACGACTTTTTTAAAATCGGATCTGAAAAATTCCAACTTTGGACAAGATATACACCAAAACGAAAGCTGTATTAAAGACAACAAAATCAACCGCAATTGTGATTTAATCTCACCACTTTTACGCTTTAATACGAGTTTTTGGACACCGTGTATAAATTAATATTATCCTACTTATCAAAAAAAAAACATTTATTTTGCCAATGGTACTTAGTTACATAATAATATATTTTTTCAATTTAATTAGTGACATAATAATATATTTTTTTAATTCAATCGGCGCATAGTCCACTAAATCATAAACACAGGACTTTGCCTTCGAAACCAGATGTAGTTCCTAACAGAAGGGGCGAGGGAGACGGCGGCAGTGACGGGCCCGCGGGAGAGAGGGAGAGAGGCGATCATCAAAAAGAAAATGGAATCCGCCGGGCAACGCTGAAATGTAAAATTGAAATGTTAAATACTTTTTGGGCAGAAAAATACATAATATAATAGGAATGTCGTCTGTTTTTCTAGTTTTGACATGACTTACAGCAATATATTATTAACCACACTTGTACTTACAGCAATATTTTACTAAACACATTTGTACCTACAGCAATATATTATTAACTAGAATTGTACCTACAGAAATATATTACTTACCACAGAGGTACCTACAGCAATATATTATTAACTAGAATTGTACCTAAAGAAATATATTACTAACCACAGAGGTACCTACAGCAATATATTATTAACTAGAATTGTACCTAAAGAAATATATTACTAACCACAGAGGTACCTACAGCAATATATTATTAACTAGAATTGTACCTACAGAAATATATTACCAACCACAGAGATACCTACAGCAATATATTATTAACTAGAATTGTATCTACAGAAATATATTACTAACCACAGAGTTACCTACAGCAATATATTATTAACTAGAATTGTACCTACAGAAATATATTACCAACCACAGAGATACCTACAGCAATATATTATTAACTAGAATTGTACCTACAGAAATATATTACTAACCACAGAGTTACCTACAGTAATATATTATTAACTAGAATTGTACCTAAAGAAATATATTACTTACCACAGAGATACCTACAGCAATATATTATTAACTAGAATTGTACCTACAGAAATATATTACTAATCACAGGTAAACCTGATAGTATCTATATATATAAAAATCACGTGTCTCCCAAATCGCCCAACCGATTTCAATGAAATTTTGTGAATGGTTGGTTCCAGCTTCAAACTTAGGATAGTTTTAACCTGATAGGTGGCGCTGTTGTCGAGATGTAAAAAAATTTCAACATTTTTTTTTTCAGCTTTATTATCCTATAACCACAAATTTCACCTTTCTACACCACCCCCCTCAATTTTTTATACGAAAAAGGGGTCGTAAGTCATTTTTAAGTTGTGTAAGCTTTATGTATTCATATTGGCAAAATACGGATTGACTAAAAATGCTATTCACCAAATCGCACTACATTCAATTCAAGTTCATTACTATATTAATTATTATTTTTTTGGTAAACCAATGTTTTTAAGACAAGATTTTTATGCATAGCACAAAGGGTAACAATTATTTTACAAGTAATAATTATTCGCCTGAAACACTCATCCACATTGATCCCGTTGGCGTCATGTATCTTTTATCAGGAGATTTTTCAATGTGGATGAGTGTTTCAGGCGAATAATTATTACTTGTAAAATAATTGTTTCATTACTATAATTGGAAACAACAATATTGTTTAGACTTAAGAATCAATCTTTATTTACCTCACAACATTTAATTTTTATCCATTATATAAGTGGAATAAAAAAAGAAAATATATGTATATATATATATATATATATATAGGTCCCACAACATTTATTGCGTCCGTGCGTAAATCCGTCTTTGGGCGTCCAGCACTTCTAGTTCTTTTTTTAAGATTTTTTTTGTGAATATTGCACTATGTTTTACTCACAATAATCGCAAATATCATATTTTTTTAATATTCATAATAATGCAGGGTTTGATGTTTATTGCACTTTCATACATTTCTAGCGTCACGTACATACTCACGTCCGGGTGTATATTTTTTGTATATTGAAGGTTCCTTTTAATATAGGTTTCACGTCCGTTCACTCTAATTTAATTGTTACGTCTTCCGTATATTTCTGACTATTCTAATAAAGTTTTCACGTCCATACTGAATAATTTATTCTGGCGTCCGAGTGTATATTATTTGTTTGTTACATGGCGTTTTGAAGGTCGATTTAATTTTTACGTCTTCCGTATATAAGGCCCTTAAGACTCTTGGATTTGTTTTGAGAGTTTCAAAAGGTACATTTAGGCCGTTGTTATGCCCCTTATATTATAAAACCCCTTAGGATTACATGACTTATTCTGATATGGGAGATATATTTCACATTCAATTCTTTTATATATCGAGACAAATAGACATCTATAATTTTTGCAATCTTTTGTTTATTTTGAATATCTACTTTTGTGAGACTTCTTATCATTTTTACCAATGTATCTTATTTTATTATACGCTTTTGTTGTAACATTTTTTTTTTCATTGTATTTTGTTTTCTCTATTGTTTTAATTTTGAAGAATTTATAACTGCGATACTCAACTATTAAACTAGAATGTAAACGTCTATTAGGTGTAATAAATAAATTAACAAATAAATAAACAACACGAAATATTTCTTACTTTTCTGGTGAAGTTTTCACGTTCATAGTGAATTAATTAATTAATTACAGCATCTGTGGTTGAGAGGTAAGACTCTCGACTCGCAATCCGAAGCCCGTAAATCTGACGGTCAAACCCGGCGTGCGCAAATAAATTTTTATTTGTTTGTGTTATTTCACAATTAATACATTAAACATAATATAAAGTGTGTTTGCAGCACGTTCCAGAGTGAAATATACTCTCAGTATCGCCCTGATGTGAGACCACCATTCCGAATGGAAACGTTATTTCTAAGCTTTTGCCGTGTTTGGTGACCAGATATAAATAGCCAGGTACTTTTCTACATTTCTCTTCCCCATCTTCTTCCCCCCCCCAATACCTTCACCCTAGTACTCAGATTGGGGATGCCACAGTCTCGCTGTTCCAGACGGGAGCGGTTGAGACTCTTGTGCGGTGTACCGGACAGCAGGTCGATGTACCTACATAATTATTAAAACAATTAAGGATATGGATATTTAATTTTATCACGCATTTAACGACGCCGAATCACCTTTGAAGCTTATCACCGGACACGTATCATGTGTCAAATGGGATTTAACCGTAGTAATTAAAATTTGGTTATTTTTCTTGGTTCCTTAATGTTCTCATGCATCCTGTTTAGAGATAAGTAATATAATTGCTGTACATTAACACGTGTTGGATTTGAACTCAATAAATATGCAAACAGCTGGCACAACCAGTCAGTTGTCCGACGACATTCGCAAGTTGTGTTTCTTTGAAAATCCTTACCTAAGGTACCCCTCCCGAGAGGAAACTGGCATTTACAGTCGATGTCACTGGCGTAGGTGTCCAGTACATGCGGTATATAAAAAATATATGTTTTATTTTTTGACATCCAGAAACACACCAGACCTGACAAAAAACTGTCTATTGATAGTGAGAATTTTGAATGAATATCTTGTTGCATCTTGTATACAAAAGTACCTACTGGGCGCAGGCGTGCGACAATCATTTTTACAACGATATCCTGAATAAAAATGTATCATTTTATTATTCGCCAGTTCGCTCCATTGCAGAGGGCGGTCGGACCTTTTTAGGTTGGGACATCAATTTACCGTCTACTGTAAACCATCTTACAAAAATGTCCACCCACGCAGGGTGATTTTTAATTCTGAGTGCTACGTGGCATCGTTGTAAATGAACTGAATGTTGCCAAATCTACCGTTTTGCTTCACCAAAGGCTCAAAAAATACATAACAATGTATATATTCGCAAACTGACACGAGGACGCAATACTATCGACGTAATGCGTGGACGCAGCACGGCCGTCGTTACGTATACAAAATAATATCTACTCGTAATCGGTCACGAGGATACAATACCATCGACGAAACACTTCCGTCGTTACGTATTCAATATAATAATATCTGTTTTTATATCTAACTTAATTAGTTCAACCTCAAATTGTAATATTTTAATTAATGAGTTAAACTTATTACTATCATTAAGTTAAAAATAAAAATATATATATTTTCTTAACATCTTTAGCGTTACAATATTTACTACATAATATTATGTAATATTTCAATCACTTTTCTGATAAATCAGATGCTTGTGCTTAGGAGAGGACAACTATATATTTTTACATATATTTATATTGCAAATACTATTACAAAAACTCTTAATAACCTTACAAGAAAATACAATAAAAGTAATAAAAACAGGTTAGATATAAATAATACCAAGAAATGATACGCAGAAACATAATATGTGGAGTTTATTAAGCAGAATTGATTTGAAAGTACATACCTACACGGCACACACGCTCATGTAATCTATTTAAAGAAAAACACTGTAAAACCAATTCAAATAAAAATGCTTGTCTTAGAAGAATATGTTCAACATATGTATAATAACATTCTCTCTGATTCTATCTTCAATGTAACCAAAATAAATTTAAAAACTCAATTTAAAATGTATTAAACGTGTACCAAACTGCATAAAATGTAATTATATTATGTAATGACTAATGACATATATTATGTTATAATAACCTCATGTTATAATAAGCTCCCTCTTGAATAACGTTATATTTTTTGCAAAATAAAACCGCACTTTGTTTTAAACCACTTTATATTTATTTATCACAATATTTGTGTTCAATCCAAACCGGTCAACGAAATATAAATTAAAATAAAAAACAAAGTATTTGTTTCATTTTGTATAATGTCAAGCTACAAAGTATTTGTTTTCTTCCATAAATTTTGTATTTTTTAGTTCTTGTAAGTATAGTGTTTAAATTTTTAGATGCATAATAGAATAGTATATTGAGGAAATCTGTAATTGGTTTCTTAGTTAGGTAAATTACACATGTATTAATGAACCACATTGTAAACTGTTGATTTCCCTGAAATAAAATAAATAATATCAAACAATAAGAAAAGTTATGAGGTGGTATTAGAGAATTTTAAATCAATTTTCTTTGCAATTAAATAATAATTTAACAATAACTTTGTAAACACCACTTTTATTTTTTATATTTTGTTTCGACCGGGTTTCGCTACCACCGAATGTTCTTCAAAAAACAATATTGTTTCGTTCTTCGTTCGATAATGATTTCAATGTAAAATAGTGTGTTTGTGTAAACTCCGCTCATACGAGTTTTGAAAACATAGTGTAGAGATATAATATAAAATAATAATCATCCTAGACATGAAGAAAAGTCAATAGGTGTTGCATATTAAGTAAAAATTGATAAATGTATCCAAGACTTTATCCAGATAGCATTTAGTTCGAGTTGAATCCGGCAATGATACATAAAGATAGCAGCCAATAAAAATATGCGTTAAGAAAATTAAGATTAAGTATGTTTTATTTTTATAGTGAATATCTCACAAGAGTCCCAACTGCTCCCGTCTGGAGCTAGTGAGACTATGGCATCCCCAATTGGGGTATATTGAAAGGGAAGAGAAAGGTGGGGAAGTACCTGGCTATTCAGATCTAGTTACTAAACACGGCTAAAGCCACTTGGAGCAACGTTTCAATTCTGAATGGTGGTCTTACACCAGGGCGATACTGGGAGTAACTTCCACTCTGTTGGTAATTCTTAGTCGAAGTATATTACAGTAAATATGACCGAATCAGATAGGGACACATTATCTCAGTTGGTAGGGTCACGGCTCGGAAACCCAAAGGTCCTGGGTTCGAGTCCCAAATGTGACAGTGCCTTTTTCAGATTTTTCCGTTTCAGATGTTCGATTGAGTTTCGCTAATATTGTCTTCATTAATTAAAAATAATACCTAATCTAGATCGGCCACGGGTACGCAATACTATCGATGTAATGCGTGGATATAGCACTATCATCGATATGTATTAAAAATAATATCTATTCGTGAACGGACGCAATACTACCAACGTAATGCGTAGACGCAGCACGATCGTCGTTATGCATTAAAAACCACGCAGGACGCTTCTTAGTTCTGAATGTGAAGCGGCATCGTTGTAAATTAACCCAATGTTGCCAAATCTGATGATTTACTCAACAAAACGCTCAAATAATAAATAACAATGCACTCGTGAATGGCCACGGGACGCGGTACTATCAAAATAATGTGTGGACGCAGCAAAACCGTCGTTATATATTCATAATAATATTTCAGCGTGATCAACCATGGGGACGCAATACTATCAAAGTAATGCGTGGATGAAGCACGACCGTCGTTATGTATATTAAATAATATCTACTCGTAATCGGTCTCGAGGACGCAATACTATCGACGTAATGCGTAGACGCAGTACGATCGTCGTTATGTATTGAAAATTATTTCGACCGTCGTCGTATATTCAAAATAATATCTACTCGTGATCGTTCACTGGGACGCAATACTATCGACGTGATGCATGGAAGCAGCACGATTGTCATTATGTGTTAAAAATAGTATATTCTCATGAGCGGCTACGGGGACGCAGTACTATCGACGTAATGCGTGGACGCAGCAAGACTGTCGTAATGTATTCAAAATAATATCTACTCGCGAACGGCCATGGGGACGCAATACTATCGACGTAATGTGTGGATGCAGTACGACCGTCGATATGTATATAAAATAATATCTACTCGTAATCGGTCTCGAGGACGCAATACTATCGACGTAATGCGTAGACGCCGCAAGATCGTCGTTATGTATCGAAAATTATATTACTTCGTGGACGCGGCAAGATCGTAGAAATGAATAAAAACATACACTGCTCGATATATAAATTGTGTAGCGAACCTGTCGGCAAAATGTCAAACGTTCAATATTCGTTTCCAGACATTCCGAGAGATTTTTTGCTTCCACAAAAATTTTTGCCATACGATTCTACATGGGGTAAGCATCGTTCTGGCCAATTTTGACGTCAAAACATTGCAGCGTCCGTATATCGGACGCTGTAAGTCGGTGGACGCTACAATGCTATGGAGTTTTTAGGGGTCGGACGCAACAAATGTAGCGGGATATATATATATATATATATATCCATATATATATTAATGCCAAATCACTATTTTGATTAATCTTTATAACGAATTGGTGTACATTATGAATACCAAAAAATATGCTTTAGATAAATTAAAGGTTTTCATATCGTTTCGCTTGAGTAGAATACAAATTGAAAAATAGATTACTCAATAAAAAATATAAATGCAAACTACTAAAAAAATATTTTTTCAATAGAAATGTATGAACGCATAATAAAAACAACTTTAAAAAAATACAGTATTATAGCTAAGATTATGTGCGAGAGTTTCACTTGATTTACTTTTTTTGCTTTCTTATAAAATTATTAACAAAATAAATAAAAACAAGTTTTGTGCATGAAATCGAACGTTTCTAGACTCTGTTTGTCAAGCAATTTTAATGCCTATCACCTACAATATAAGGTATACCAAGAATATACACATTTTTGGCTTAAAGTGTTTTAAGAGTATAGCATTTTGACTTATTTTTTAACGAACAATAATCACAATTTGCTGAAATGATCGATATCAAATGAAACGTCAAAACGATATCTACGATGGATGTGACTTGCGCATGTATTATATGTATGTCAAGTCATAAAATATCCGACAACAGATAAAAGGCAGCCAACATAAAATGAGGTCTATATAAAATGAGGTCTACGTAGAAGGCGGTCTATGGCAGGTAAACAACTGCCCGGGTCCACTAGTAGGTATATAAAAACGAACGCAACAGTGGTTCAAAATTTTAAAGCAATCGGTGCTATAATAATAACTTTACGAGATATAAGATTTTGAATAAACGAACATTAACATTTTTGTATTTATATAGACTTTTTAAAATAATTTTATAATTGTAGCAACTTTCTCCATTTAGAATTGACAAGTTTTTTAATGGTTTTAGCTGTGTTTGGTGGCCAGATCTGAATATCCTGTTACCAACCCCACCTTCACTTCCCTCATCTCCTTTCTCTCCCAACCTCAACTACATTCAGCCGCATAACATAGATCGATTGGGGATTCGATTGTATAACTGGTTCCAGAAACGATTGGATGCACTTTGGACTCACATTAAAAAAATGATTTGATTAAATTAGAGTGTAGGTAATACCGTAATACAGATATTTAAATAATAATTTTGTACATTTTCTAAGTCATCTGAGTCCACCCATAATAGCACAATATTTTTTTTAACCTGAAAACATGAGATTAGCAGTTTTCAATATATCATCAATCGACCTACTGATCATTCTCTTCAGGCGTCACATAGAGGGCTTTATCTTGTCAGGGTTTCTAGCATAGAACAACAATTATTTATTTTACTTTGAAAGCCGTTTTCTCAGGAAATATGGTGCTGAACGGACTGAAATTTTGGATACTTTCTGAGAAATATGGTTTGAAATGGAATCATTGACAAAATCTACAAAAAGTAGCACTTGTGGAAAAATCATCGTTCACACAGGAAGATTTTAGTTGATCAAGTCGGAGTTGAATGACACTTGAAAGCTAATCGACAAGTGTGGACAGCCTTTCAACAGAGTTGATCAAGTTTTTAGTTGAGCGACGAAAGATACGGTATTATTTTTTGGGGAAACTCGGTAAACGCTAAAGATGTTTTCATCATACAAAAGAGATGCATAAGAAAAATTACAAACTCTGATCGCTTAGATTAATGTAGACCTATGTTTAAAAATCTGAAAATTCTGACAGTCACAGACATATATATATTGGAGTTATGCATGTTAGTGCGATCATCTACAGACAAGTTCCCACTAAAAAACTCAACACATAAATACGCTACAAGGCTCACAGAAAACTTACTAATACCAAAAGCAAACAAAACAATATTCCAAAAAGGACCATACTACATGGCCATTAAAGTATATAACAACCTTCCATATAACATTAAACAAATACAAGATACACACAAATTCAAATCGTTACTAAACACTTTCCTTGTTAATAAATGTCACTACACGTTGAGTGAATACCTCACGTAAATGAAACACCTATTTTTATTGGTATATATATTTGTATTTTTTTATTTTTTCATTGGTATTTTGTTATTTTATCTGTATAAACATTGTAATTAAATAAATGTGGTTAGCTGGAAGAAATGGGGTCTACCCATAAGCTATACCTTTTGTAATTTTAATTTTACAATAAATAATTTTTGATTTGATTTGATGAAATCTACTTTTGTCGTTCAAGTATAAGTCATCTTTCTTACGGCCCTAAATGCAAGACTCGGGTTCAAATTTTGAAAGCCGTTTTCTCAGGAAATATGGTGCCGAACAAGCTTTTTTATTTATTTTTTTTTTTTTTATAGTGAATATCTCACAAGAGTCCCAACTGCTCCCGTCTGGAGCCAGTGAGACTATGGCATCCCCAATTGGGGGATGTTGTGAGGCTGAAGGTAAGTGGGGAAGGGAAAGAGGAAGGTGGGGAAGTACCTGGCTATTCAGATCTAGTCACTAAACACGGCTAAAGCCATTTGGAGCAACGTTTCAATTCTGAATGGTGGTCTTACACCAGGGCGATACTGGTAGTATCGTCCACTCTGGAACGTGCCGCAAATATACTATATATTATTTTAATTAATTAATTGTGAAATAACACAAATTAATCAAATAAAATTTATTTGCGCACGCCGGGTTCGAACCCGCGACCTTCGGAATGGCAGTCCAATGCGTTACCACTGGACTATGCCGGCCGTCATTATATTCTCACATATATTTGCAATTAGAGGCGCTACTTCGTACTAATATCTCATTAAAACTTGTTCCACAATTAGAACGCGATAAGCGGGGCACGTTGACCGGATTCAGTAGTTTTAGTTAGAGCAATGGAAGAGTTGAAGGTAAAAAAAGCGGAACCTATTTTTTCGCTTCGTGTCTCATCTAAATACAATACTTCAATGTTTTCTGACGAAATATGGTGCCGAACGGACTATGTTTTGAAATGGAATCAATGATAAAATCTGCAAAAAGTGACATTTGTGGAAAAATCATCACTATCAAATCCTAACCTATCCTAACCTAACCTAACCTAACCTATCCTGACCTAACCTATCCTATAATAACCTTCCTTTTTTTAAAAATATTTTTTTATTTTAAAACAGACCTAAATACCTTTATTTTACTTTTCAAGCTCGGTCAAAATAGTATCTACCTAGTATTTGGATAGAGTAAATGGTAAAAATTCTATCCACTCATATCAGGAATACCAACAAAAGAAAATATCATCAACAGAAATTATTCTGTCTGTCTCTTCATACAGCGAAAACGAATTTTCATTTTACGTAATTAGAAATTAAAATTCTAAAATTTAAAATTTCTCAAATGCAGTCGGATTCCTCATTAATATTTCGTATAATCCGTGGCCAGCGATTCCAAAATATTAGATTTTTTTGTTGGGAATCCAGTACTGAGAAATATCCCACACAAATCCATTACGAAATTGTAAGAAAATCAGAGTGAAATTTAGAGAACTAAAAATTTTGGGCATACTGCTGATTTTAGCACCTATAAATATTTTGTCTTGTTTTAATCAATTTCACTTGTGCCTTGGGAGAGGTTATCATAAATGACCTAATGAAAATAAAAGATGATAATTTTGGCTGGAAGGGTAAAGGCGGGAGAGATGCCACCATTTTGGGAAAAGAGTGCAAATAATAATTGCGAAATAAAATAAAAAAACTATTTTGCTATTGTAAAAACTATTTTTGCTATTTTGCTATTGTAATAATAATTGTTTAATTATCTTGCTTTTTAAATACATAACAAATAGATATAATGATGCCCTCAATGAGATCTCCCTTGCTGAAGATTTCATTTACGTACTATTAAAATTCACTAGTATGGATATTAAGAAGTAATTATAATAATATATTATGTAGTGTTTTTTTCTTAACTAATTTTAAATATATTTCATGGTGTTTTTAATGCAGTTGATTGGTTTCGGTTTCTGTTAGTATTTGGTGTCAGTGTATATTTTCTTTGTTTTGTATCAAGTTTTTTTGAAATTAATTAAATTGTTATGAGTTTTGAATGAGATTAGAATTCTGTTGTAGAAATTAGTGCTAAGGAAGCTTTTTGACCCAAATGTTGTTTTTGTAGTAGTTTGTTGAATTATGTTATTTCTTGTGTTTTGTATTTATGAATGTAATGAAGAATTGTTTTAGAAAGGAGTTATTTAATTAACATGTTACTTTTTTCGATGATCTCGTCAGAAAAAATTTCAATTTGGCTTTGTGGGTTTTAATGAGTGATTTTAGGATATTGTCATTTGCATTGGCTCATCCTATATTGGTTTTGAAAAAAATAGATTTGTTAAATAAAAAAGTATTATTTGAATTGTTAATGCGCTCAGTCCATTTAGCAGATCCACTTAGGTTTATTTTTTGTAAAAAAATAATGCATTTCTCACGTGTTCATCCTCTTCAAAGAATCCTGGTGATAATCAGTTTTTTTTTAAATGAAAGACAAACATTCCCGGGTTATGAATAACCAGAAAATATTTGAAAATCTCATAATACCACCACAGTAAGCGGAAAATGTGACTTGTGTTGTGATGAAGGACTTAGCTAGCCAAGGAATTGAACACATTACGCCTGGGTGGGACCCAAACGCGATGTCAACTCAGCCACCGACCGGTCAATTAATCCTTTTGGTTTCGCATTCTCAAGTATTTAGTTGGAATATCTTTGTCACAATTAATTGTATCCCAGATTGACAGTTCTATATCATTACAATAGAACACATTTTAGAAAGTTATATATAATAACAAATCTTATGAAATACCATCTCAAACCACAACTTGATCTACGTATTTTAAAAATAAACTACATTCAAAGTAAATATAATCGCTAATATCTCCGCCACATCAAAAATTATTACGACTGTGGCATCTCTCCCCCTGTGGTGTTTCTCCCGCATTTACCCCACGTCAGTGTTTGATAAAGACATTTATCAGAATAATTATTAACTTACGTTGTTGTGCGAAAACACGTCGACGCTTTTCAATACTTTCTTGTGCTGGGTCAAAATGTTGTTCCAGCCCTTTGCAAGCTCTTGTCTATTGTTTCTGGGTGAGTTGATTGTGTTACCTGTAAATTATTAGTTTTTTGAAACCAACTATCATAATTTAATGATCTATCTGTAATAATTCTTCACGTTTCTAAATAAAATTGACGGATATCATTATTGATACCGCAAAGTTTCATATAATATTAATATATGTACAGCTATAAGAATATTATATTCATTACACCGATAATACATAACACATCACCCTTCAGATTAATTTTCACGATAACAGCGCAACACTAGTAATTTGTCTAATAGTTTACAACTTATAAACAGTGACATTCCTCTTATTTTGAAGGTCAACTCGGCAAAGTTTCATCAATCTCGTATGAAAAACAAACCCATAGTTACTCTTCTTTATGTATTTAGAATAGGTGAAGTGAACCCGGCACTGTTCGGGGTTATTAAGGGTTTGGAGTCACGTTTTGAGGTTGTAAATAAACTGTGTGTAGTTTGAAGGTGTCCATAGTATTATTGCTGTTGTTTTTTAAGTATTCAATTCGCATGTCTTCCTCGAGCGTCCCTAACTTCTTCTATAATTCACTTCCACGTAATGTTATCTCGTTACATTCATTTCTTCAACCGTTCTTTATGCACAAACAATCTAAGCTTCAGGTAAGATTTGAGATTTTCACAGCGTTGTAGTGATTTATTTTGGGAGTATTATATTGTCTTGCGCTTGCCCCCTTTACCCAACTTTTCTGACAGAATTATAGTACCTATCCATCATCAGGGCATTTTATATATCCTATATATATTTTTTTCATGTTCTCGATTCTTTAGAATCATTTAAATTGAATGAATTTAAAGTTGCTGTTATTTATACAAATAGCGCCTCACAGTTGTTTATCTCAAATAGATGTTTAAAATGTTATCTGGCTATTACAGACATAGAGGCCTTGTATTTCCTTTAGGAATTATTTTTTACCTAAAAATTCTACTAAAATTGCATGTTTGTTTCGGAGCATCATATTCTTCAGCTTCAGCATTACCAGCAGCCAACCGATGCTATATACTACATACGTGTCTCTTTGTGTTATGTTGGGATTGGGATCCTTATTTTTTGGGAATTCCTCCACATCCTCCTGTGTAATAAGGCTGCGTAATAAAACTGCGGCTCATTTGGCCTTATTACTATTACCTTCTGATGGTTGTATTTACAATACTGATTTTACGTTACATTAATATGTTTCATGAGGAAACTTCTTAACTTAATAAAAAAACCTAATACAAATGACAGGGAAAAGAAAAAAATTATGTTCTGAACTTTTTACTCTATTTTGCCATTATGATTTACTGAATGTAAATATTTATTTTTTTAATCTTTGGGCTGCATATCTGTCTATCTAACTGCAGGGAGAAAAACATTTGGGAGAAAAACAGTATATGACATGAATAGGATACATTATTAATGATCTTCTTCTTCGTTGTCGCTGTCATCATTCTCATGGAACTTCGTGATGAGGTGTTTGGGCATCTTATGTTTGTAGTTGAAAGTGCTATCTGTTGTTGAGTTATAATTACCCAGTGCTTTAATTAACGGATTATCCGGATTTAGAGTGTTGTAAAGTCGTGATGTAAGTTGGTATGCGTGCTCCTGTGTGGGTATATCTTCTCGTTCGTGTAGCTTTTTGAGGTTTGTGTATCGCAGTGTGTTGTTATGCATTTGTTTTGTGTTACTTGATGTTTGTTATATATTGTGTGAGGTATGTTACTCCATACCGGTAAGGCGTGCGTAAGCGCTGGGCGAATTAGGCTGAGGTACAGATGAATTTTCTTTCTCTTTGCTAGCGAACTCTTTCTGTAGAATATTGGGCATATCGATCCTATTTCTTTCTAAGTCTTTGCTTTCGCTATGTCGATGTGAGCTTTAAAATTTAGTCGTGAGTCCATCGTGAGTTCCAGGTACTTAACTTTGGATTTCCGATCTAGTTGTTTTCCAACCATGAGAATTTTTGCTAGCGGAGTTGTTTCTTTGCGTTTTCGCGTGAAGGTTATTGCTTCAGTTTTTGCCCCATTTAATTTTAGCAGCCATTTTTGTAGTATTTAGTGAGCGTGTCGAGGTCTTGTTGCACGTACTTTACTGCCATGTCGGACGCGCTTGAGATATCATATACTGCCGCGTCGTCCGCATATATTCCCTTGTTGCAATTCTCATTTAGTGGAGGTATATCGTGGGATGAAAAAGTGTGTTTAGATATTTTTCTACTTGTAGATGTTGCATCGCCCACTTTGACTGAAGGTTCGGTTTTCTAAGTACGATTGCGCAATTCTGATGAAGTAAATTGGCGTGTTGTTTATGTACATTTTGTAGATGAGTCCTTCCATCCATACCGTGTCAAAGGCTTTTTCGAGAGCCAATGGCGCCATTACGGTGTAACGTTTATTATTAAATTCTCTGACTTGTGAAGTTGGAGGACCTGAGAATGTTTTTTCCGAAATTATTTTGCTAACTAACTAACTAACTAACCATCCCGCCGTTTCCCCGCAGGGGTAGGCAGAGAGGACGGACCGCCAAACAACTCGGTCTTGGCACACACTCCTTGCCTCATTCACATTCATACATCGTCTCATACATACTCTTCTATTGTTCTGACTCTTGACATGGCCCGACTCAAGTATCTGATTCACTTGGTCGTGCCATGTCTTCCTCGGGCGTCCCCGACTTCTGCTACCATTCACATTTGCATCGTATATTCTCCTTACACTCCTTTCTTCGCTCATTCGCTCTACATGCCCAAACCATCTAAGCGTCCCTTTCTTGATCTTACTCATTACGCTTACATCAGCCTTGCACTCTTTGCGGATATCCACATTCCTCACACGATCATACATGGTTTTACCACACATACGCCTCAGGGATCTCATTTCAACAGCATTCAATCTACTTTCATCCTTTCTTTGCCAGTTCCATGCCTCACTTCCATACATCAGGGTAGGTACCAGCACTCCATTGTGGACTGCTAACTTCGCTTCTTTGGACAATTTTTTTGTTAGAGTCAACTGCGTTCAGTCCTCCATTAATGGAGTTACCTGCATTTACTCTTCTTTCAATATCTCTGTCAGCCTTCCCATCTCTCGTAAACATGCTTCCTAAATACACAAATTCATCCACCTGCTCCAAGTATTCCTCATTCACAGCTATATTGCACACTGTTTTCGTACTTTCTCTTTCAAACACCATTACTTTAGACTTACTTACATTCATCATTAACTTATTCTTATTTTGCTAATTTGTTTATTTTATTTTGTCTTATTTTGCTTGTGGTTAGGTAGGTACCTATTAGCCTGGAGCACGGATGTATGAAAAAAAAAAATTTATGATTCAGAGTTCTAAGAGGGGGGGATTTGTGCCTTATGTTAAAATAAAAATACGTGGAATTTTTCATTTCATTTAATTAAGATCTTCTGCCTCCGCAGTGACCCCAAAAATTGAAAATTAGGGTAAAAAAGTTAAAAGTTTATAAGGCGATACATTATGATTAATTTAGTGGTAAGTAGGTGTTAAATGATAAACAATATATATTAAAATGTTTATTAAGGCATCGCTCTAAAAAAAAAATTGCAACATAATTATACATTTATTATTTAGGTTTAAAATCCTTTTTTAGTTTAAAATTTAGGTATTTTGTTCCGCGATTCCAGCCTGGCATCACCTAGCCGCGACTTTCTTGTACACTGAGAAATGGAAGCTTCTGTCGTAGTCTTTACAACTCTTGAAATTTGAAACAAACTTGAAAAATTATACGTTTATTATTGAGGTTTAAAATCCTTTTTAGTTTCAAATTTAGGCATTATGTTCCGCGATTCCAGCTTGGCATTTATGGCACCTAGTCGCGACTTTCTTGTGCACTGAGAAATGGAAGCTTCTGTCGTATTCTTTACAGCTCTTTCAACAGCTTGAGTATGGCAGGGAAGCCTTATAAACAATAGTTCGTTTTCTCCTCCAGATTCCACGATATTTTGAATTTCCTGGTCCGATAAGTTTTTCAAAATCAGTGGTTCGGTTAAGTTTTCCTGCCAATTTATTAAATCAATATATGTAGAAGCATTGAAATCTATCAATGGCACTTGAAACATTCTAGGTGTTGGAGGTTGAGCAGTACTGCGTGCCTTTAGTATGCGGCGGGCTGCCAGCTCTCTAACATGTTTTTTATCATCTGTTATCATCGCAATTAGAATCCCTTCAGGATGCGCAAAGTAGCCGTTTCTTTGGATAACAGGATCTTTTAGAGTTTCTGGCAGGTATCTGGAGGCCTTAACGATATTGAACAGATGACGCGTGCCATCTTTGCATGATGGTTTATTTTTTATTGAAAACCAAGACGGTGCGTAAACTTTGACCACAAAAGTAGCCAGAGTTTTCAAATTTTCAGATGGTTCTTCAGTAGATACATACAAACGTAGTATTCGGTTAGCACGCGTGATCCAACGGGCATGTGATAGTTTTCCTGGAGATTTATTGCCTAGGTCTTCTGGAAATTCACCTGAAATTACCGCCGAGACAATTTTATGCAAGTACTGTTGGTCTGAACTCAGATCTTTGGCCTTTTCTGGTAGCATTTGACCTTCGATGCGTTAAAATTTTTTAACAGGCAGCTTTTCACAGGTTTCCAGTGATTTTCCCAGTGGACCAATATAAGATTTAGGTCCCGAAGTACACCCATCGAGATGAAGAAACAAATGTCTCAAAGGCAGTTCATGTGAAGCAAACAAATTATCCACTGAAGTGGTTTTTGTAGCTTTTTCTCAAGCAGTCTTATAATTCCAGCATACTTTCCAGTATTTACATTCGTACCATCGCAACCAATTGCCATACTTCTATCTTGGGAAACTTCTTTATGTAACAGAAACCCTGTTATCGCGGTTTCTATTCCTTTTGCTGTCCCAACATCAGGTACCACGTATCCCATGTAAATGGATCCCGGCTCTTGAATTAGTGAGATATGTTCCTCCACAACCATAGTCCTGTAGCATTTACCACCCTTTTTAACAATATTCAAAGTTTTGTCTTTTTTCCCGTTAAAGTATAAGGCCAAGAGCTCTATAATTGTTGCATTTTCCGTTATTTTTTCTCTAGTTTTAGTTCTCTCTCTTCGTAACTTGTGCCGATCAATGACCTCAACATCAGACCCAATGTCGAACAAAACAGATGTTGCTATTGTTGCTGCTGCTCTGTCAGACACTCCATACCTATCACATGTCTTCGATAACGTAGGAAAATTAAGCGTCGATTTTTTTATTTTCTTTTTAATAACGCCTTTGATCATGAAGCAATCAGATTTTTCTGTCTCTGATGATGTCGCTGAAGAAATACTAGCATTTAAATCAGCTAACGTTGAAGTGCTTAAGGATGTGTTTCGGCGATTCTCTCGTTCATGGTTCCTTTTTAGAGTTTTTTGCATGTTCTTTGTAGCAGTTACGTCGATTCCGCTGATTACCATTATCCGAGACGTTCTTTGATCGGTCAAAAAAGTTTGCTCTCGTTTAGGAACCTTTTTATCCTTAGGACAGATACATTCAATTCTTTGCACTTGCATGCTGAAATATCAAAAAGTATCTTACTTCTTTGCTGAAAACTATTTAACTCGTCCGGGGAGAGCCTCTTGATAGATTTGAGTAGATTTTTGCACTTTAGATGATATGCTTTCAACATTTGAATGATCCTTGTTCGCGTCACTGTAGGAATAGATGCCGTTTGCCATATATTTTCAATTCTCGACGTTACTATGTCTGCTATCTCGCCAAAAATTGGTTCTTTTGCAGTTTCTAATTGCAATTTCAGTTGATGTCTCGTCCACTCATAGTATTTCACTACATCTTCATAAGTAGGTAGAACGTTTTCTTTCATCTCACAAACATCACCAAATAGAGGACATTTGAATACACTCCGAGTTCTTTGCATGGTTGCAACGAAAGATTATCGAACGTATTTTTAACGATAAACGAGCGTGCGACTGATCCGAGCCACGAACGATAGAGCACTGACGACGCGCGACTCGAGACGCGACAAGTGCAAGCAAGCTCAGTATCACCTCCCGCGCTTCCTCTCTCCCCTTATTTAAATTATAAAACACAAATTCGAACTTCTTTTTATTTTGTGTCAAATCTATATTATATCAAGTAAACTTTCTTGATAAAAATAGGTAGGTATGTTTATTCAAAAATATCGTACATAAACATTACTTCAAATTAGAGTGTAAAACCGATTATTTTCATAAATTCGATGCCGTTGCGGAGGCAGTTACCCTAAACCAAATGGTATAATATTTTACATGGCTTAAATTAAACCTAAAAGGCACCAAATTTTGACTTTTACATTACCGTCCAGTGAAAAAAAAGATTTCACTCCACTCTAGTACCTATTCAGGATGACTTGCTCTAGGACTTTGCTCAGTGTTGGTAATAAGCAGATAGGGCAATAATTTGACGGATTCGATCGATGTTTGTTTGGCTTGTGGAACGGTAGAACTGACGCATTTTTCCATAATGTAGGGAAGTGGTCGCGTAGTAGGCAGGCGTTAAATATTTTTACAATACATATTATTGCTCTCTGCGGTAAGGTGTCTCTCGGGGTGCAAAATTTTATGTCATCCGTATCGGTCTGCGTTTGTTGGTTCAGTTCTTCCACCGTTTCTGCCATCAGGTTGTTTGTTTCCATCCCGTCTGTTGTCGCAAATATTTTTTCGAATCCGAAATAAGTTCGCTATAAAAATAAGTTCGCTTTTTCTTCGTCTGAGAGTGCCAGGACCGGAGACTCGGGCCACTTCAGGGGCGGGGGGCTTTTTGAGGCTTTTTTTTGCCGACGTTTCAAAATTTGGTGAAAATGTGACACAGTATTATCATTGAATAAATTCTCTGAACGTAGAGCCACCTCCTTATCAGGTTGATGCTTCTCAATGTGCGAAGTGCTCTGAGAGGTTCCACAGTATTGAATTTCAACCATAATACCTATACATTCTACATTTTAACCTAATCTCCCTTTATAATTTTCTCAAATTACTTATATTGGGTTTTTAATAATCTTTTGTTATTTTTAACTCAACTCAATTTTTCACTTAAAAATGATTTCCTTTTAACTATCTTTCCCGAATTGTAATATATTATTACTTAAATAAATAAAATATACTTTTGATGTTTACAGGATTGGTACATGTGATCCTGGTGGATGGAGGTGCATTACGGGGGTAAATATTATGTCATTTATAATTTTCACTCGATCATCTGCTTGCTACGAAACCAATCTATATACTGACAACATGTGTGTGAATAGTTCCCCTAAATTATTCCTATAACGACCACCATGGCCGACCGTTTAAAAATCAACAAAAAGCCTATAAAAACAACTTAAGCCCTCACCCTCTGGAAAACAATGTTCTTACCTTTGAGGATATATATTATATTATATATATTTTTATTTTTTATTTTTTTTGATTTTTTTTTCTAACATATCTAAAATCACTTTGTAGTGTTAATTATTTTTTTTTATATAATAGCTTTGTAACGCCACTATTTCATCAAAAAGGAAAAACATGTTTAAAAAATAATAGTTTCTTCGTAAGGACAAACTTATAGTGAAAATTAAATAATTTAAAAATAATCAAACAAGAATACACAAAGATGCTTATTTTTCTACAGACAAGAGACCAAAATATTACAATAAACTGTGTTAGGTATCATTATAAAAAGGTTATATAAGATAAATTTAAGCATCGTAAAATAGGTCATTAACGCATTTACGTATATTGCGTACGTTGACGTATATGTCAAAAACTTTTATGCATTAACACAATGAAAAATTAACTTATAAAAAAATATTACTATCAGTATATGTAACAATGCGAAAACAAATTTAAAAGATGGATTTTTGTAATATTTGGTAAAAATAATATTAAATACATAACATTTTTATTTAAATTTTTAACTCTTTATTTATACCAAAAGTTGATTTGTGGTTGGCAAATTCAGAATAATAATTATTTTTTAAACTCCTTAGGTGTTCCTTAACTTTAAAATTTGTAATAATTTCGTACCATAACCGTTATTGATTATAATTAGTTTTATGATATTAAATTCTGTGTTAAAATTATTAAAATAAAAGAAAACAACAAATGGCCTTCTAAGCATGATAGGAATTTTTAAATTTATTTATAAAAGTTTTTTTACCTAAAAATAAACGAGTCACTTTATAAAAGTTTTCCAATATACAAAAATGCAATAATTAACTATTTCAGGATAATTTAATTTATTAAAAAAAAAAAAAATTAATCACCACTGTTTGTAATATTTTTAACCATATGTACTTATTTGTCTGTACTTGTTTGTCTATTTTTAAGTTTGTTATTTTTTTTAAATTCTGTGTTAAGTTATTTACTTTATTTAAAAATCCTACAACATAATGTATCCAGAATAAACATTGCTAATAATAATAATACCCAAAGACCCAACGATTTCCTTCAATAAAATAAGGGTTTGTTTCAAGTATGATAACTTTGCAGATGGGAGACTCAATGACAATAATAACATTTGGTTGTTTTGTTTTGCTCTATCGAAAAATAATTTTATACCATTCTTTTTTGTTTTCTGGCAAAAAAGTGTATTGTGTTGTGCCTTGAGGTTTCTTCTCCCTCCTGATCTTCCAGGAGTCACTTTTCGCTGCTGATTTCCAGATATTTATGAAATTTTTTTACTTATGCCATTTTCCATACTATTTATAGTTGTAGTTGTTTACTGTTGTAAATAATGGAGGGAATTTCCCTCCTGGACCCCCTACATACCGCCAGAACCCCCTCCGGACCCCCCAGACAGGGAAAAATTTAGAAATTAAACATTGATTCTGTTATTTTGACTTCTAACAAAAAAGGAAATTTACTCCCTCTTCCCCAAAAAACTTGACTCGCATTCGACTTCACAGTCCCCACCAGCACTTTCGCAACATCCTCCAACAAAATTTTATTCTCCCCATTCCCGTGGCAGGCTCATAGTATACGCCCAAAAAACTAAGCAAGGAAAAACTATACACCCTCTTGAATTTGGTAAATTTATATCAAACAGCAAGAACCTTTCAATCAAGCCTGGAGGTGTAAAAGACGAGGGTCGCTTTCGAATCTCCGTCGAATTCCTCTCAGGGTCAGCTGCCAACATTTTCATCAAATACATCTTCATTTCATCTATGTACTCGTAATTAGAAGTTCAAGTTCCCTACTTTCAATGTCACTCGCATGGGCCTGGTCAGAGGTATCTTAACTGATCTGTCCATCGCAATAATTCTGTCTTCACTTTCAACCCCTAAACACATAAAAGCCAGGAGGCTAAATTAAAAGGACTCTTCTGAGGATATATTTTTCTGGAAGCCCTCCCAATCTGTCGTTATCACCTTTGAAGGACAATCTATTCCCTCCCATATATATTTATTCTTCAACTGATTTCCAGTTGAAATGTATATATGTTTAGTATTTAAACAGTTTTTTGGATAATACCTACCATTTTTCCTATCATATACTATCCATCTCCTTCCCTAAAAACAGCCTTACCCACATTGGAGAAAATAAGAAGATATTTTTGCATTGTAAATTGTCGCAAGTCAACAGTCGAATTCGTGTCGTATAGCAAGAAGTTGCAATCTTAGTATCCTAGTTGTATTATTCACATGCTTTGTGCCAAATATCAAAATTCTCTCGTTTTTCTCGTTGTGGAGGAAATTTCACCCGAACAGTGCGAGTTCATCGAGAGCCCTATTACCCGGATTCATGGGAATTCAAGGTAGGCTGTTTCCTTCATTCCACTTTTCCCGTGATATATTCAAAACCAATTGACTGAGCTCTTTACTGTCGTATTTTTGTTATAGATTTGATTTACGGTTAATTTTACGTGTGATAGAACACGACACGTTACAGTATACTTATCCCACCACTCAATGCTTCAATTGCTGCCGTTTTGGTCATACCAAAGCTGCATGCAGATCTCAACCCAGATGTTTTAAATATGGAGAAAACCACGCAGCTGACTAAATTCCTTCTTCCTTCTAACCTAAATGTTTTAACTGCTCAAGCTCACATACAGCTATCAACTCTTCTTTCCCCAGAACAATCTCGCCAAAAAATATTAAAATTTCTGTGGCTTTACAGAACTTGTCTTTTCTGCAGGCTTCTAAACTATTCCCGCCTGTCAAAAAATCATTTGCTGAGGCTTTATCCAGCAACTTCTCATCCAACCCTCTTCCCTCCTCTACAAAAACTTCAACTAAATTCACATACAAAACCCTATCTCTAAACCGGCTCCTGGATACGATCAGCAACAACACATCTCACTGCTCTTAAATCCCAATGGTTCATCTCTTTCAAATGCCACAAATGGGTGTGCAGACAATTATAATCCGTCCTTAACGAACTCTCTAAAACCTTCTGAAAAACTTTCCCAAGACAATTATTCATTTATCTAAACTCTTATTATGCTTCTAATTGACCTGATTTCTTCCCAAACTAATCTATTGTCCAACTTTGCTTCTATTATTTTCACATTAAAATCATTTATTCAGTATGGCTCTTCAGGATGTCAAAATACTTCAGTGGAATAGCCGAAGTGCTATTTCTAACAAATCTGATCTCCTTAACCAATTAAATTCAAACCTTATTTCTTTGGCTGCTATCTCGGAGACGTAGTTTACTCCATCCACCCACTTTAATGCGGGAGGGTATTCCTGTCTCCGCGATGATCGCTCGGAAGGTACGGGCGACGGTGCTGCCCTTTTTATTAAAAAATCCATAACCTTTTTCCCAATAAATAATATCAAACCCCTCAATGCTGACTTCCAAATGGTTACAGCTAAAATAAAGGACACATCCTTTATTTCAGTCTATCTTCCCCCAACAGTCCACTTCAATAAACAAATTTGCTTGCAAATCGAAAGTCAACTAAGCCCTACTTTCTTTATATCAGGCGATTTTAATTCCCATTCCGTCTGGGGTTCTGCTTTCTCCGACCGAGATGGTCAAAGTGTGATGGATTTCCTATATGAATCCTACCTTTTCCTTTTGAATGACGGATCTCCTACTAAGATGAATGCTCATAACTGCAATAAATAAATCAAATGCTCCCCCTAAAACTAAATCTTTTAATGAACTTTCTCCAAGTCCCTGGTGGGATGAGGAATATTCCAAAGAAGTAAGAATTCGGAAAGCTAAATCTCTTTCCTATCGTTACAATGACTATGGAGAACTAACTTACATACAAAACGCCGAATCCAATGCCAAAAAGGTATTGAGGTCAAAAAATAGATCCGGGTGGTACAACTTCTGCAGTTCAGTATCTCCGAACACTCCAATTTCGGAAGTTTGGTCTATGATCCGAAGATTTCGATCCTCCTTCAGTTCACCATCTCCTCGAGCGTCTCATTCTAAATGGATAGGTATATGAATTCTTGCACAAAATTGTCCTCCCTTCTGTACCTAACTTGGTTGAAATAACGCCCATCTATAATACTCCTATGTGCAAGCATTGGCTAGACTCTCCATTCACCTTAATTGAGCAAAAAAATGTTTATCAACAGTCAAGGACTTATCTCCAGGCAGAGATGGTATACCTTACAGCATAATCAAAAACAGTAATTACAATGTTCTGAACCTCTTTTTAAGCATCTTAATTAAAACCCTCCAGATTGGCATAATGCCTGATGACTGGAGTTCTCAAATAATTATCCCAATTTAAAAAAAAAAAATAAAACACCAAATTCTTGATCCAACTACAAATACGCTCTTTCATCCACCCTCAGTAAACTTCTTGAAAAATTAATTAAAAACCGCTTAGAATTTTTTGTCGAGAGTAAACAGATTCTCTCTCCATCTCAATATGAAAAAAAAATCCTCTCAAGATAACCTTGCCATCATCAGCAATGAAATGTCAATTTCTAAACGGGAAGTTTGTCTTGCCATCTTTATAGATATAGATGGCACCTATGACAATGTTTCCATTGCAATCCTGAAAAATAAACTTCTAGGCCTTGGCCTTCCCCCCATGTTTGTCCAATCTATTAGTAATCTATTCGAATGAGGATCGGACATTCTTCCGTTCCTTTCCACCTTTTTAAAATTCACATCCTTGACTCCCCAGATTGTACATCCTTTGGTCTAGAAGTGGGAACTTTAGATCACATATTTTTTGGTTGTACCTCACAAATATCCTCTCTTCTGTCAAGCCTTGTCCAAAATGGCCTTCCCTCCATTCAACATCTCATCTCTTCTAATTCTGAATTTGACTCCGTTTTTCATTTTAATTTTGAAATTTGACTATTTAAATAAAATTAATATTTAAGTTTACCTTTCATTTCTCCATAATTTTAAATGATGGCCAAGAACACCCTTGAAGGGTAAAAAAAACATAGATGGTTTCATTTATTCAATGATTTCAAATTTATTGTCCTTAAACATATCTAAGTGTCACTCGATTACATTCACTAGAAATAAAAACAAAATCATCTATCCATTCCTACAACTTGAATAACAAACCTTTACAACCTATGTCTACGTGTAAAGATCTAGGTGTTTACTTAGATAGCAAATTAATTTTTGACAAGCACATTGAATACATTATTTCAAAATCCTACAGAATGCTAGGTTTCTTATTAAGAATATGCAAAGTTTTCAAAAGTGCTAAGACTCATTGGTCAGAAGTCCACTGGAGTATGCTTCCACAATATGGAATCCTCAATATAAGGTATACATAGATTTAGTAGAAAGTATACAGAATAAATTTTCGAAACATTTACTCAAGAAATACAACAAAACTACAAATAATATGTTAACTTTACAAAAAAGACGCACATTGTCAGACCTGTTGTTTCTACATAATCTGCTAAATAATAAAATAGATAGTCCCGAATTGCTATCCGTCATTGGTTTAAATGTTCCAACGAGGCGTACCAGGCACACTACACTATTTCATATTGAAGCCAACAATACCAATGCAGCAAACAATTCAGTTATTACTCGCGCAATCACAACATACACCCATTACGAAAAATTACTACATTTAGACATCTTTCATGATTCCTTTCTAACATACAAAACTAACTTATTTAATTTCTAAGTATGACATATTTCAAAAATATTTTCACATCATTTTTCAAAACTCCTATGTATTAACAGTCAATTACAATTCGTGAGCTTATTATAATTCTTGTTTTCAATTCATTTATTATTATCTATCCACACACTTCCTTCCTTTTATAACAATCACAGGCGAAATTACGTAATGATATTTTATGGACATGTGTAATAGGTACTACAACTATGTAATAACTAAAAATATCTAACTTTATCTTATTGTACTGTGTATGTCTTAACAAATAAATAAATTAAAGTCAATAAAACCTGATAGGTTTTTTTTTTTATTATTTTTTTATTTTTTATAGTGCATACCTCCCAAGAGTCCCAACTGCTCCCGTCTGGAGCCAGTGAGACTATGGCATCCCCAATTGGGGGATGTTGTGAGGCTGAAGGTAAGTGGGGAAGAGAAAGAGGAAGGTGGGGAAGTACCTGGCTATTCAGATCTAGTCACTAAACACGGCTAAAGCCATTTGGAGCAAAGTTTCAATTCTGAATGGTGGTCTTACACCAGGGCGATACTGGTAGTATCTTCCACTCTGGAACGTGCCGCAAATATACTATTTATTATTTTAATTAATTAATTGTGAAATAACACAAATTAATCAAATAAAATTTATTTGCGCACGCCGGGTTCGAACCCGCGACCTATAAGTTTTTATTTTTTTTTATTATTAACCTAAGTGTAAGATAATTAATGTTTTTTTATATGTAGAAGAACGTGCATAAAATACAATAATATCTTTTCACATGCTGATAATTTTCATTTTTCTCAATTTACTAAATGTATATTACAAAAACATAAATCTGTGGTAAGATCTTTAATTTATTTTCTCATTTTCATTGTGTTGTTTATCCTTCTATATTTAATCTTTGTTTGTTTTTTTTTTCTATCAACTCCACTTTATGCTTTTCTTTAATCGTTTATGTTTTCTGTACATAAATTGAATTTCATGTGGAAAATTCAATGGTTATTGCAACTACGTAACATATAATTAATTTAATAAAATTTGTTTAACTGTTTATTTCCCTCATTAACTAAAATTTAAAAAAAATATCTGTTGTGTTCAATGTGGTTTTTCATTTTATTATTATAAACAAATACCCTATAATATTAATAATACCTCGAACTTGTGACGTTTCCTGTAAATTCCCATGGCCACATGCTAGACTAGAGCTTCCTAGCGGTAGGAGTCGTGCTATTTGGTTTTCTCTCATACATTTGAATGGATTTTATGTGAAATTTACATTATTAATTTTAGGTTAGTAAATTATCGAAGTCGAAAAAAGTTAGATATCCCACTTGTGACCTAACTTTTTTTTGCTGAAACATAAAAAAATATTAAAGCGGCTATTAACTCTGTCTTTGATGGTTTAGAAATGTAATAAAATGCTAGTTTAATTGTAAGATATTTTCCAAAAAATTTCAACATCTTTAATAATATGAATGTAAAAAATGGTAATTCTTTACCTACAACTACCGTATTTAATAACAAACATTTGATTCGACGGGTGAAATGCAGATCACGCCAAACTCTGGGAATTGAATAAAAATGCATTTTCTAGATGAGAAAAGTGTGTAGAAACTCATTAAAAAAAGAATTAAGGCGCGGAAGAATAAATTGAGGGAGATACAGCCGATCAAAGTTTAATAAAATTGCACTTCGCGATCTGAGGGTAAAATTCGGTTTATGGGAGTATAACCGAAATTGAACTTGATTTCATTTTCATTGTGTTGTTTATCCTTCTATATTTAATCTTTGTTTGTTTTTTTTTTCTATCAACTCCACTTTATGCTTTTCTTTAATCGTTTATGTTTTCTGTACATAAATTGAATTTCATGTGGAAAATTCAATGGTTATTGCAACTACGTAACATATAATTAATTTAATAAAATTTGTTTAACTGTTTATTTCCCTCATTAACTAAAATTTAAAAAAAATATCTGTTGTGTTCAATGTGGTTTTTCATTTTATTATTATAAACAAATACCCTATAATATTAATAATACCTCGAACTTGTGACGTTTCCTGTAAATTCCCATGGCCACATGCTAGACTAGAGCTTCCTAGCGGTAGGAGTCGTGCTATTTGGTTTTCTCTCATACATTTGAATGGATTTTATGTGAAATTTACATTATTAATTTTAGGTTAGTAAATTATCGAAGTCGAAAAAAGTTAGATATCCCACTTGTGACCTAACTTTTTTTTGCTGAAACATAAAAAAATATTAAAGCGGCTATTAACTCTGTCTTTGATGGTTTAGAAATGTAATAAAATGCTAGTTTAATTGTAAGATATTTTCCAAAAAATTTCAACATCTTTAATAATATGAATGTAAAAAATGGTAATTCTTTACCTACAACTACCGTATTTAATAACAAACATTTGATTCGACGGGTGAAATGCAGATCACGCCAAACTCTGGGAATTGAATAAAAATGCATTTTCTAGATGAGAAAAGTGTGTAGAAACTCATTAAAAAAAGAATTAAGGTGCGGAAGAATAAATTGAGGGAGATACAGCCGATCAAAGTTTAATAAAATTGCACTTCGCGATCTGAGGGTAAAATTCGGTTTATGGGAGTATAACCGAAATTGAACTTGATTTAGACTAATTTAGGGCTGGGGAATCCGAATCTGAAAGAATTAGGTGGGGGTCGGCACTATTAACTGAGTTATAGGGTTTTGAAACTTCGTACGCGATACATAGAAACCATGTTTTATTTATCAATTATGACTTAAGAAAATCAAATTAACAACTATTTACTTTTGAAATTTCAGTAGTGCCAACCAAAAAAAGAAAAGTGTTGCCATATAATAATAATATTTTTTTACAAAATAGGTTAGGTTTTTAGTTTGGGTTAGAGTAGGCAGAAGAACATGGGAAAAAGGTATTAGAATTAAATCACAAACCAGTCTATACAAACCTAGCGTAGCCCACAAACTACTTGAAAACTGGGATATAACTCTAAAGGGGACGCGAGCAGGCGTTATTAAAGGGGCAATTTTGTGTAACAGGAAATAACATGGAAAAAAGGTATTAGTATTAAATCACAAACCGTCTATACAAACCTAACGTAGCCCACAAACTACTTGAAAACTGGGATAAAACTCTAAAGGGGACGCGAGTGGGCGTTATTTTTGTTATAGAAAATTGTTTTGTTATAGAATTTTTTTGTTATTTTTTTGTTATAGAAAATCACAGTTAGGTTAGGTTATATATATACATAAATTAAGTATTTACAAGATTTTAAATAATAAACTACCAATCTGGCAAATGATATTTAATTTTCAGAATTTTCCATGCATTGATATTATTATATGGCAACACTTTTTATTTTTTGGATGGCACCACTGAAATTTCAAAAGTATTAAAAGTTTTTAATTTGATTTTCGTGACAAAATATGGCGGCGGACTGTCCGAATATGGTGATAATATCAGATCGCGAAGTGCAATTTATTAAACTTTGATCGGCTGTATCTCCCTCAATTTATTCTTCCGCGCCTTAATTCTTTTTTTAATGAATTTCTACATACTTTTTTCATCTAGAAAGTGCATTTTTATTCAATTCCCAGAGTTTGGCGTGATCTGCATTCCTCCCGATTCGACTTAATGACAATAACTTTTTGCATTAACGATTTTGATATTTAATATTTTTTACGAAAATAATAATTTACGCGAAAATTTTCCAACCGACCCACCATTTTGACAGAACACCGATATGAAGTTCGTCCGTAATTTGCGTTTGTTTGTAGGCGGTTGCCAACCAAACATAAAAAAACATTATAATAATAATAATAATAATAAAAACGTTTATTTGACAATAATTTTTTACATGTTTGCATATAGTTTGTACACATACATTTAGATGATTATATTGTCAAAAGGGCAACTGCTCAGCTGTACATTCCGGATTTCTCCGGGAATGTAGCTGGTTTTCAGCAGTGCCTTATTATTAAACACAATCGGAAGCTAGAAACGCAAAAATCTTAATATAATTAATAATAATTGATTGTAAAATTAGGCAACAAATCTCTTATCTAATATTTACTTATATGTTTAATAAAACGATCATTTTGCCTTTTATACATTATTCATTTTGGTTAGGTGTTATGGTTTCAAATACAAGTTTTTTATGAAAAGGGCCGCCCTGACGTTCCTATTTCCTATTATTGTGCCGAGATATCCACGGTGGATTTCTGACGTTTGTAACCATAAATAAACCAATCACTAGATTGATAACTCCGAGCTTTTGTAGGGAGAAATTTTGTCCACTATTATTTAACCGATGACGTCATTACAGCCTTTGATTTCATAGACAAGGTAGCCGAAACAATAAAAAAAGGCGCAGCCATAGACAATATGATCTTTCCCAGGTAGGCACCTAGGGAAGATCATATTGTGCCATTCATCAGCCTAAAATATTATTTTAAAAATAAATGTTAGAAATGTTAACAAATTCTCTCAGGACTACAAGGCTCCAACTCACAAAGTGCGGTCCTGCAAAAATGAGCTATAAGGTATCTTTCCTTACGGCACATTTTCTCAGGACGGCGCTTTGTAAGTTGAAAATCTGTCGTCCCGAGGCCGTCTTAAAAATAGCTTCAAATTACTTGAAATTTGAATTCCTTTACTTTAAAAAGAAAAACATTTTCAAACAATGATTGTGCTTTTCTACGACAGTATTGAATGTTAACATTTCTCTGTTTATCAGAAAAATGAAAAACTTTGTTACATGTTGTGAAGTATTTTTATTTTATTTCACTAATATGACAGAAACGAGAAACACAAATAAATTTATTAGCACAAAACACATTTTAAGTGTGTACCAAGTCTACGACCGAATCTATTTCTGGTTTAAATATTTATTCGAGTCACTAATATTGTTTTAAATGATTAAATATTTCAATTTGAGGTTTTAGTCATAAAGTTATTCAAAAAATAATGTGGATATCACAGAAACAGAAATGCTAGGATATATAAGCACAAAACACATTTCAAATGTGTGCTGAGACAATATAGAACACAGAACAAGAAATACAATAATATTGAAGAACAAAATACATTTTTAAGAAAGTGTTGAAAAACATTCATTAGGACGTTGAGTAATTAATTAAAAAAAAACAATATATTATAATAATGACAAATAAAATAATTAAGACAGCCATTTATTTCTATATTTAGAGTATTTTAAATGACGTAGAACGGCCATTATCCTCATTGAGTCTGATCCATTATACGGTCTTGTATCTTTGCCACATATTTTTTTATTGATATCTGTGCACCAAGAATTACTGATGACGGGCACAGTGAATTTAATAATTGCATCGACCAATTTTTGTTTTGTGTCTTACAATTAATCCAATCAAAACACACATATTTGGCAATTGTTTCGTTAATTAAGCGGACAAGATTTAAATTTTCACAATTATACTCAACAACATAATGAATTTCCAGAACATTGATAGAAAAGTTTTTAGTCAGGTAATTAAGGTAGTCTCTCTGTAATATAACACTGTATTCACGCGATAAAATTTAAGAATTCATGGGATCGTATGGATCACCAATGCAAGATGATTTACAATATTTCACTAAATATTTCAAGCCAATGATTAAATTATTCAAAACAAATGAAAATAATAATCAAACAATATTACACTCAATATTTCAAGCCAATGATTACATTATTCAAAACAAAAGAAAATAATAATTATAACAGCACCCACAAGAGTATCTGGCTCGTCTGTAAGTTGTATTGATCAAGTTTTTTAATAATGTAAATTAAAAACTATATCTCTTATATACCAATGCACTGTCACAGACCACTACGCTACCATAACTCCTCTTTCTTACAAAGTAGATAAACCACAACCGCATAAAATTCCAAAAAATGAAATATCCTATACCAAACTTTTTGAGCTTGTCTCACAAGAAAATTGGTCAAATCTTTACAAACAAAATGATCCTAATTTAGCCTGCGAATCTCTTGTCGAAACACTGCATAACCACCTAACCAACGCTACATCCAGCACACCACACAAAACAAAACATTTTGACACTAAACTCAAACCTTGGATAACTGTAGATATCCTTCATTCTATACGTAAGCGTGATAAACTCCACGCACTCTGTAAAAAAAATCCCAACGATCATGAATCCTACATATTTTACAAGAAATACAGAAATGTTTGCAAAAAAATTACCTCTCAGGCCAGAGAAGATTACTATAAAAATCAAATCAAAAACGCCGAAAATGACAAGAAAAAATATGGAGTATTATTAAGGACATATCCCACACTAGACAAAGGACCACACCCATCAATAAGATTAAAATTGAAGGCCGATCATTAACAAATACACGTAATGACTCCGTAAAAATCGCAGACCATTTCAATGAATTTTTCACCTCAGTTGGATCTAACCTTTCCAATAATATTCTAACTAGAAATAATGTTTCGGAACATGACCTTGCAAACGAAATAACCCTGGCTCATCTCAGTTATACTCCATTTATGTTCACACCTACCACAGAATTGGAAATTACAGAAATCATCTCAACATTAAAAAATAGTCACTCAACAGGAATAGATAAAATCTCTACTAAACTCACTAAACATTTAAAAACCCTTATTGCCAGCCCTCTCAAACATGTTATTAACTTAAGCCTCCAATCCGGTTTATTCCCAAAATCACTTAAAGATGCCTCTATCATTCCTATTTTCAAATCAGGTGACAGATCTTCCCTTAATAGTTACAGGCCTATATCGCTATTGAGCACTATATCCAAAATCATTGAAAAAGTAGTCAAAATAAGACTCCTCAAATTCCTCGAGGACAATAAAATCCTTTCAAAAAACCAATACGGTTTTCGCAAAGACTGTAGTAGGTACTGCTGATGCAATTGCAACCTTTACCAAGATAATATAATCGTTTCAAATTACCCTACCATTGCAACAATACAGGATCTAACGCTGAACTAAATTCCATAATGAATCGCCTACATGTACTTGGTAATAAATATGTTTTGGATGAATCCATAAACATTGCTAGTTTAACCTCATACAAACACTACCTAATTAAAACTGTATGTCAGCGCTTCTCTGATTGACTATAACCAAATACAGTTTTAGTATAATTTATCCGAGATTAATTGTAAATGAATTGTTTATATATTTACATATACATATTGTTGTATTGTATTTATAATAACTATTTCTGTTGTTCTCTTTTATGTATTTTATATTAATATTTTTTTATCTATATATATTCTGTATTTATAATAAGTAAAACAATTGTTATTCTTTTGTAAAAGCCGCTATAATCGGCGTTAATAAATAAATAAATAAATAAATATCAGATAACCTCGATAAAGGCAATAAACCTCTTGCTGTCTTTCTAGATTTGTCTAAAGCCTTCGACACTATTTCCCACCACATTCTTCTAAAAAAACTGCAACAGATTGGGATAGAAGGTACTGCCCTGAAATGGTTTAAAAACTACCTCACGCAGAAATCACAAACAACCATCATCCACTCCGATCAAGAATACAGGAGTAATTGTTTACCCATCTCCTACGGCGTACCCCAAGAAAGTGTTCTAGGCCCGCTCTTATTTCTCATATATATGAACTCCTTGTTGAATTTGGATATTGAAGGTAATATAATATCTTTTGCTGATGACACGGTTATCATTTTTACTAGTAAAATGTGGAGAGCAACAATTGAGAAGGCAAATTCTGGACTGAACAAAATTAAAAAATGGCTGGACTCCAACCTCCTCACCCTAAATATTAAAAAAACACAATATATACATTTTTCAATCCGAAAATTAACTCTCTCAGAAAACCTTCCTAAACTAATTATTCACACTTGCCCACAAAATGTAGACACACCCCGACTATCTCTTACTACAAGCTGTTCATGCCCAATTATTAAACCGTCAACTGAAATAAATTACCTAGGTGTCATTATAGATAACCATTTACGCTGAGGGGCCCAAATCAACTCCATAACAAAAAGACTCCGTAAGTTATGCTATATTTTGTATTCTCTTCGATCAATCCTTGATATAAAAACACTCAAAAGTGTTTATTTTGCTCTATTCCAATCTATAGCTACGTACGGCATTATAGGATGGGGAGGTTGTGCTGCATATAGTGACTGTTCAAAAACTTTTGTTAAGGATCATCTTCAAATGTTCCCGTTCTTACCCATCTGAGCCACTCTTTAAGAAACTAGCAGTCCTGGACATTCGCCAACTATATATTAAGATAGTTCTCATCCATATCTGGAAAAATGGTTTGATAAATTATACTCAAAAAGATATACATACACGCTACTCAACGCATGGAAAATACACAATCCCCATAACAAAAACCACTTTCTCACAAAGACAATACACATACATCGCACCAAAAATATACAATGCACTAAATAACGACATCAAAAGATCCAGTACACTTACTCATTTTGCAGCCGGTGTCCAAAAATGGATATCCGGAAAGGGTCGAAACTTCTTTAAAGAATTTCTTTGAGGTATTTTTTAAAGAACGTAGGTTATAAAACCAATAAAAGTTTTTGATTTTAAAGAAATATATATATATAATTACTATAATATTAATAACCGAAAGTTTAAAAACTTTTTACAAAAATTAATTAAAACTGTTTGACACCACTGTACGGCATACAAGTTCCATATACCTACTGTGCTACCTTTATGTTAATGTATAGAAAATCGACCACCATAACACGGGCATGTGCCTAGCATGGTGGTCGAAAAATCCTAAATGCATGTAATAAATAATTTCAATGAATAAAGAAACATAAAAAAAACAAGAAACTATAAATATTCTTACACAAGGTAGCATCGTTTTTTCGTGTGGCGACTGAATTATTACCGCTGGGTCCTACAGGAACACTTGAATCTGAAAGAAAAATTATCTTTGAGGTCGTAGGAAAGAAATTAAAAGATCTGAATAATGGATGAAGAAATTTTAGAATATTTTCAAGTAACATAGAACAGATGTTTACCTTCATAATCTTCCTTAATCCTTTTGGAAGAAGGATTTATATCTCGCAAGACGTAATATGGTCTTTGGTGACATCACACGGTCCTGTAGTGTAGGGTCCTGGCGGAACATGATTTGCACCTGTATTTTCGTCACAACGGGTCCGATATTGTCGTAAATCCGGATAACTACCAATGCCGGGAAGATTTAAAGTCGGCAGTGCGGAACTTCGAAGTGATCCATTCGGCTTTTTGTTTCTGATGGTGAAATGGCAGCCACAAACGAATATAGGTTAAGATACGAATTCGATTCTACAGGCCCATTCGCGGAACCTGCGTTCCTCAAAGCTTCCGTGTTTTGGGTATTTATGTCGAGTCGATTGTCTATCAGCACAGCCCTTCACACAACACGGCTTGATAACTTTACATTCAGACATTTTCACATAACAAACAACTCAAAACAACAATATGAACTGTCAAGATGGCGTCACATCGTCACGTGGTTTCCGAGGGAAGTGGAGCCATGGTGGAGCATAGCCTCTCTTTCTGTGACACGGGTCTTATGCTAGAGAGAGTGAGAGATCAAACCACGACGGCTTTTCATTGGTTAGGGCTGTTGTGACGTCATTAAAGAACCAAAAAAGTATCGGAGTTATACTCCCCTTCACCATGGATTCTCTCTTGTTCACCCTCACTTTTCCCGGTTTTATTGTATTTTGTAACATAATGACCTACTAAAATATTTTTTATTCATCTGGCAAGAAAATAATTTATCATATTATTATTCTGAAATTCTCGCTTTGTCAAGTACAAAAGTATTAATCTTAAGAGGAATATGAAAGCCAAAAGTATTTTTTTTCTTACCCCTTCCATAATAATAATCACGAAACTCAGATTGTACCTCTTGTCTGCGCGAGGCAAGGAATTGTTAAATAATTAATACATTATTGCCGTGCGCTGCGAACCTGCAATAGGTAGGAAGCGCCCGGCAAGATCTTGTTCCGTAGACCCTTCCGCACGCTTGCTAAAACCCTATTCAACTGGTGGACGCATACTGCCGGAGTTTTTTTGACAACTCAACAACTTTTGTAAACAGCCAACAATTCTCCAACTTTAGAGATTACTGATTAATATAATTACACAGTTTTTTTTATTGAAAAGCTGCATTTAATTTTTTTGAAATATTTTTTTATGCATTTATAATCATTACAAATAACAGGAGCCTTATTAACACGAAATATGTGTAAGTCAATTTTTAGTAATTTAGTGATGTTTTGTTTGTATAAAATGTATGTATTTACTTTTTTTTTTTTCATGCACAAATCATTGCAAAACAAACGAAAACTTCCGCATCTCGCCCGTTCTACGGGTTTATCCACAGTTTCCTTTTGATAAAATATTCTTACATACAAAAGACAAGAAGTTGAAGAGTTGTTTCAAATTCATTAAATATATACATATAGTATATAATAACCCTAACAAAGAGATTATTATAAAATTATCGTAATTATTATTTTTTTCGTAAACTAATGTTTAAGACAAGATTTTTTATGCATAGCACAAAGGGTAACAATTATTTTACAAGCAATAATTAATATTTAATATTTGACAAGTTCTAGTATCTTCACCAAAAAAATGTAGACAATTTGTCTCGACGCCATCTAGTGAGAGAGTTAGCACTTACAATGCCTTTCTCATATAAAATAAAGTTGGTTGTTTTCAGGTGAAAAAATGTAACAAGCAGTAATTGTTGAATGAAATACTAGTAATATTGAATTATTTCGCGGATAAGAGACAAGCCGCCATAGCTCAGTGGTCAGAGCTGTCGACCGGAAATCGAAAGGACACGGGTTCAAGTCCCGTTGGCGTCATGTATCTTTTATCAGGAGATTTTTCAATGTGGATGAGTGTTTCAAGCTAATAATTATTGGTTGTAAAATAATAAAATTATCGTACAGAAATGCATATCTCGCCATTCAAATAGGACCGGAGTAAGAGGTTTAACTACCCTTCCCGCCGAAAGTGTTAATTGTAATACTTTTAAAAATAGACAAACATTCTCGAATTGCAAATAACCTGACAATATTTGAAAATCTCCTACTACATACCATCACAGTAAGCGGAAAATTTTGCTTGTGTCACGATGAAGGACTTACCCAGGCGATAAATTGAGCTCACGACGCCGGGGTGGGACCCAGCCGCAATGTCAAATAAGCCATTGACAGGTCATACCTATGTTTAATATATTTTACTATAACTATTATATTATATTTTCTTTGTATTTTTTTATAAAAAGATGTGCTGCAGAAGAAGACCTTAAATAATCTTAGTACATAAAAATCACGTGTTACTGTGTTCGTACACGCTAATCTCCGAAACCGCCCAACCGGTTTCAATGAAAGTTGGTTCCAGCTTGAAATATAGTTTAGACCCGATATGTGGCGCTGTTGTCGAGATCTAAAAATATTTATTTAACGACAATTTAATTTTTCAGATTTCTCATCCAAAAACACATACAAACCCAAAATTTAACTTCCCTTCATAAAGGCGGTCTGTGGCAGAACGTACGTCTGCCTCGGCCCACTAGAATCATTATAAAAACCATTTTACAAATGCAATTTAATCTAACAAATCTCAGTATTACCGTATGTATGACCGACATTTATTGCGTATATTAACTGTAGTAATGTCATCCAATTTCAGATAAATGCGTATATGTCCACTTATGGGCCACCAAAATGCATTATTTTCGACAACGTTTCTATCTGCCGAGTTTCAGCTCGATCGGATATTGGGTTAATTTCCACTTCCAAGAATCCACTTCAGTGATACATTCTTTCAAGAAAACGAAATTGAATTTCAAATAGATGTATTGAAAAGGTATAATATTTTGGTCACGAAAAATAATAATACACAAGCTTACCCTCATGGTTTGATAACTAAAAAAATACTGCTAGCGAAAGTTATTTAAACACGGAAAAAACCGGCACAGATCTGACGTCTGTTCGTTTCCACTCTCCGCGGTCTTCTGACGAAATACTAGAAATCAGTGCATTTTTTCACTCAAAAAATTATTACGTAAGCGCCAAAGTGGATTTTATTTTTTTTTGAATAATTTAATAAAAACGGAAAAAAAGTTAATCAAGTCAAGTGGTAGCAAATAAGCATAGACATATAAATGTATTTTTGTTAAGTTGTTTCTTATACGAGTTCGTAGTGAACTCTTGAAAAAGAAATCTATTTAGTAGTTTACGCTGATATTTTTTATGACGTAATTAACAATTTTATTTTAATTCTGATCAAGCCAAGCGACAGAACAAGCTTCAATGTATCCATGGTATATTTTTGGTACTGATAAACTATATCGATTTGTAGTAATTAATCTAAATAGTGATTTCACTTATAGCTTTACCTTAACTGAAATTTTACATTCGTGAATGCGAAAATATTTAAGATTTTAAAAGTCATTTCTGTATTTATTTACAGGAAAGTCTCATCCAATTTATTTTTTATTGTAAAAATTACTTATTTTTCTTTATGAAAAATATAAACAAATAATATTTTTAAATTTTTAACTTCAAAACGTATTAAAAAGGCATTTTATGTGAAACAGCTCAAGACTGTCAAACTTCTCCCAACCGTCTGGAGCCAGTGAGACTACGATATCCCCAATTGGGGTGTGTTGTGGGGCTGAAGGTAGTAGGGAGGGAAAGGTGATGGGGAAGAGGAAGGTAAGGAAGTACATGGCTTTTTAGGTCACCAAACACCCCAAAAGCTATTTCATGTCTTACACCAGGGCGTTACTAAGATTATTTTCCACTCTGGAACATGCCGCAAATATAATATATTAGAAAATCAACAAAACAACAGTTTTATCAAAAACAAAAGACTATAGATGAAAACTAAGTTGACAAAATGTAAAATGTTGTTTTTTTTATAAAATGTGTTTTTCATTCTTTCTCAGATCTAAATGCGCCTTGCCAAGCTACCCATCACACGGGAAGTTCACGGTGTCGGGTCCTAACAAGAACTTGCTGCCAAAGACTATCGTTGAAGAGTTCACCTACATCACTTACTCTTGCAACAAGAATTATGATCCTTCCACAGAAAATGAGTTCGCCGTTTGCGAAGCCGGCGAATGGAGCCGTCCACCGCCAACTTGCAGGAGTAAGGATTTTCTTTGTGACCGTTATTTTCGGAACCTCTTGCAAAATTTCTTAAATTAAAACTACCAACCAACTGTATCTGAAAAAAAATGTGGATTGTTATTTAAATTAAAATGTTATTGAACGTAGAATAAAGAAGAACGCAAGAAATAAATGCGTGCCTGTTTGGTGAAGCAAAAGTCTGATCGTTCTTCATCATTATGAAATTTTTATTTTGATCATATGAGATGGCGATGTATTATTATGTCAGGCCTCCCCGGGAAACATCTATTAGATAACAACACCTTTGCCATAGGTCAACCCAAGAGGTTTGCTACGATTGATGACTTAACAGGGGTGCCCTTTTCGGAGGATGCGACTGCTCATCAACTACGTATCGAGCCAGATCAAGAGAGTCTCGTTGAGCGAGACTCTTACGCCTGTCTCTTTAGACCCATTGTCATTATAATTTATATATATCCATCACTCCTGGACACACCGACCCCTAGAATCCTATACACCCTGCTTACCCTTTTCCTCCCCCGAACTTCCTCTCCTTCTTTTCATTAAAAATACCTTCTACACAACATCATCAAATATGAGATGGGCCCTGAGAAAAATTATTTTCCTCAGCGCCTCCTGTGTCGAGTTGATGTATAAAAGGCAAGTGTAATAAATAGAGAGCGCGGACTAATTGGACTAGAACCAATTAACCCAAGAAGTTACTTAGTCAATGGAGACATTTGCTTTCATTCAAACCTACGTGGAAGGCATTTATATTTCCTATCTATGTTTATTACTAACCCTTGTGTACCAAAAAAATGTGCAAGTACATAGTTTGCAAATTATTTTCATGCGTCTTTTACATTGTACAATCCAGTGTTCCCACTACTGCGGCTGGGTCAGAAACGTAATGCTTTATATGCATCAACAGTCTGGGTAGTTCATTGATACCCATACACTTTTTTAGAAAGATGTCATATGGTCCAATCCCTCACTGTGGACTTCAGGTGCTACAAATCGGAAATCGAGATGGACTGTTCCAAGCATCTGCCTTATGGATCCGTGATTACTTCAACTTGCAAGTCCGGGCACTACCATCCCAGCGATGACCTTGAAGACATGACCTGCATGCAAGGCGGGAGTTGGAATTACCCTATTCCAGATTGTATCCCAGGTGAAGTATTTTGTACTTATTTTTCTTGCTCTTTGAAATGCCGAATAAACCCTTTTACCCTGAGACTTAAATGGAACATTAGACAGAAATTTCAGAGTCTAAGTCATAAACTTTCTTTCCGGTTTCTTTTGAGCAAAAACTGGCAAGGTCTCTTTGTAGGAAGGACATAATACTTAACGCCACCCTCTTCAAAATATTGTACACAACATAAGACATTCATTATGTAAATATTTCGTAAATAAAATTCATGAAATTCTAGTGCGAAAAAAGAGTTAACAAAACAGTTTTTTTGCAGATTGCGGTTTAGAAAAGGCCTTGGGCGGAGTACAAATTGTACATGGGACCACTGTTAAAAAAGACACCTTCCCTTGGCACGTGGGGATCTTCCAGTTGGACGAAACAACAAATACCGTCACACAGATTTGCGGAGGTTCCATTATAAGTGTTAATCTTGTAATCAGTGGTAAATGTTATTCAATAATATATTTCGTATCATTATCTATCTAGTATCTCTAGATTACTTCCTTCCTTTTAGAGTACTCTAAAACTAAGTACTCACTACCGTTCATGCCCGACGGTAATACCGAGCCAACCGCTCGATGCAAAAAAAGTTTAAGGGACCGTAATTGTTCCCCGATGTTCGACAAAAAATTACAATTTGTTTGAGCGTCATATTTTTATATCTATGACGTCTTGTGTAGAGCTGCTCGAGCATGCAGACGCAATCATGAGCATAGTTCCAAGTCAATATGATCGATCGAGCCAAACCGTCGAACATGAATATTTGTGTATACGTAGCTTAAGCTTTACCTCGTTCAATGCAGTCAGTCTCCTCTAGCTAGTTACGATGACGATTTACAATGAATTTCTCATTTTAAAATATTCTCAGTTTTGCCAAAATAAATCATATATGTTTTTTTTTCAGCCGCGCATTGCTTCTTTGACCCGGTTAAACTAGTAAAGATAGATGCAAAGTATTATAAGGTGGGGGCCGGGAAGTACTTCAGGTCCTGGGACAACGATTTGCCTGAAAACGTAAAAGTGGTCCAGAAATCAGATGTTGGTGAAATTTCCTTTTATGTTATAATTACTTTTATATTCTCAGATAGTATGGTGTATGGGAAAGGATTAAAATTCCTCATTGAAATATTTAAGTACATTGAGAACAGAGAGTATTTCTGTAAACTTTATTGATGAGATATTATGTCTCAAAACTGAGGCTTGTAAAGATACCGGGAGCAATTGTATCAGCAAAAGTACTGCTTTATGAAAACTAGCAGAAAAAATACTAAATTGAATACATGTATTAATTAAAGCGCTAAGTGCCAAAAACTAGAACTGCTTGCTGTAACAAAATACTGATTTGTCTAATAAAATTATATGTGGCCTACCCTTTGTAAAAATGTTACTTAGTAGTATGGAACAATCTCGACGGCTTCCATAATTTAAAAGCATAAATTAATTTTGCATTTCTACAAAATAAAAGTTTAAAACGGACAACGACGGTTTCGGTAAAGCTCCACAATAAGAATTTTATTTAATGCTCTAAGTGCCAACTCAGGGGCTCTGGCAGATCTAAGTGCACAACCTTCACATGGGGAATAGGGATGTGCATATAAATAAAACAAATCACTTATTTGTTTAATTTAATAAAAAATTATTCTGATGTACAAGTACATATTTATTTAAATGATTCAAACACAATAAAAAGTGTCGGTGTGTGAAAATTAAACATAGGAATATAACTTTTCATAAAACCTTTAGACATATTTTAAAAGGAATACAGTGTTTCGAAAGTAGGTACCGCTCTACCAAACAAAATGCAAATTTTAATAAACAGTTTAAGAAAATAATACAATACCTACCTACCAAAATGTATGGAAAAAGCATAGATAATTTTGTATTTGACATTTGGTTGACACTCTTCACCGATGGCGACATCTACAATTAGCTTTGCGTGGCCAACCCCATTATGTATGTATGTATTTTGACGGCCGGCATAGTCCAGTGGTAACGCATTGGACTGCCATTCCGAAGGTCGCGGGTTCGAACCCGGCGTGCGCAAATAAATTTTATTTGATTAATTTGTGTTATTTCACAATTTAATTAATTCAAATAATATATAGTATATTTGCGGCACGTTCCAGAGTGGAAGATACTACCAGTATCGCCCTGGTGTAAGACCACCATTCAGAATTGAAACGTTGCTCCAAATGGCTTTAGCCGTGTTTAGTGACTAGATCTGAATAGCCAGGTACTTCCCCACCTTCCTCTTTCCCTTCCCCACTTACCTTCAGCCTCACAACATCCCCCAATTGGGGATGCCATAGTCTCACTGGCTCCAGACGGGAGCAGTTGGGACTCTTGTGAGGTATTCACTATAAAAAAAAATAAAAAAAATGTATTGTGAAAGCATACATTTTGATTAATAAAAGTTCGGAGGTCATATCTATAAAAAAACAGCGCTTTATCTATATGGGACGTGTGGGATTGCATTAACCTCCCCACATCCTGGAATAAAATATTATTATTATTATTATATCATTAAATGCATGTTTTTATTAAAATTATTGTTATCAACATCACGAAAGACCAATATATCATTGGAAACGGCTTTATGAAACATAACGACACTAAAAAACTTAATTATTATTTTCCATGAAATAAGTAGGTATAATAAATTAAAAGTTACGAGTACATACGAAAAACAGTGGAATTAAAAGAATTATCTGTTTACAAAATGATTGGATTCGAAATTAATATTTACAATATTTTTTTTTTTTTTTTTTTTTTTATTAATGCAATAAACAACATAATATATTATAATTTTACTGGTCTTCCATTAAAAGCCTTAGCTTGTGGATGGAAAAATAATAAAATTAAAAAAAAATTAAAAATTAAATAAAATAAAAATAATAAAATAATAATGAATGAATAATATTATTACGACAGGCATGCATGCATGAATAATATTATTATTACGCATGAATAATATTATTACGACATCACAAGCGCGTCAGTACCAAAAGTAACAAAATGTACAGAAAAATAATATTATACACATACCTCAGAATGTGGTGGTTTTTTGGCAGGAATGACTTTATTATTTAGTGTGGAATACTCTTGGCCACTGGTTTTTAGTTTTTTTTCGCATTTTGCACATTTCCTTTACCTTTTTGATGGCGTTTTACAAGCAACCTCGCGACTGTCAACACATCATCGCCGGCCATTTTATATGGAATGTCAATGGAGTTACAGCGATGCCAGACTTCATCAATTTATTGTATTTTTTGAACTGCCTGAGGCACTTGGATCCTATTTAGGGTTATTGGCATCGGTACATAGAATACATTTCTGTAAAAACATCGTTTTAGATTTTTTGGGCACTTAGCGCCTTAATTAATACACGTATTCAATTGACTAATTATAAAATAAGTAAACAGTACTTCTCGAGCAGAGACGAGAGTTCCATTGAAACTGTTATATTAATGCAATGATGGATGATTGTCGTAATAATAATCCGGATATTTGAAACATTTAGTTTGTTAATAAACGCGTACAGTGATTATGGATTCGTGTGGTTCCAACTGATAGCTGGGTTTTGAGAGAGGGAGATGAAGCCAATACGCTTGCTTATATGCTATACAGCACAATACATTTTATCTATCTCGCTCCATACTGACGAGTCAAATTAAATACTTTCTATTACCACATCCTTCCTTACTTACTTACTTACTTAAATTATAGGTGCTAACCTGAGTCACATCATAACCTCGCAGACTACGCTCAATTCTAACATTTCCGTAATTTAGTTAAACGTGAGATAAGAGACTCTCAAAAAAATTATTTAAACTCCATCGAACTATCATTAGCTTCAGATTCCAAACAGTTTTGGACTTATGTAAAGATGCTTAAAAAATCAAATAACGCATTTAAATCTATGACATTCGATGGCAATGAATTAAATACGTATGATGATATTGCATACAGCTTTGCAGAATTCTTTTCATCCGTCTATAATACTAAACAACCAACTCTTGACGTTAACGCCATCATAAACCTCGAGCAAATAGGTCAGCCGTTCGACTTAGTCAAAATCACAGAGGAGGATGTTAAGACGGCAATATCCGCACTGAGTAAGCCCAACTCAATGGGACCTGATAATATACCAACATTCATTCTTAAAGGTTGTTCTGACTTTTTTATTTCACCATTGTGTCATTTTTTAACACTTGCTTAAAAACTGGATCTTTTCCGGATATATGGAAACTTACCAAAATAACTCCTATACATAAAAAGGGTGATAAATGCGATATCCGTAACTACCGGCCGGTTGCAATTCTTTGCTCTGTAGCGAAAATATTCGAAAAAATCCTTCATCGGTATTTGTACAGCCATGTCAAACCTCTTCTTGACGATCGTCAACATGGGTTTAGACCCCAGATGTCAGTATCATCAAATCTACTATGCATTTCCGACTTACTATCAAGAACTCTCGACCAAGGAAATCAAGTACATGTTACATACTTTGAACTTGAAAAGGCCTTTGACAAGGTCGATATCGATGTCCTATTAAAAAAAATAGCTACGTTTGGCTTTTCCAAAATAATTTTATTACTTTTTGCTTCATACTTCACTAATCGCAAACAATACGTTTTTTATAAAGGTTCTCGCTCTGCTGAATTCCTGGTTTTTTCTGGAGTCCCGCAAGGATCAATTCTTGGACCGCTATTATTTTTGTTGTTCATCAACGATATTGGCTCAATCATCACTCATTCCTCTTATTTATTGTTTATTGATGACCTAAAACTCTACCGCATAATAAAAAATCTCGCTGACTGTATCCTCCTACAAATCAATGTGAACTCTGTCGCAAACTGGGCAAAAATTAACTGCTTAAGCTTCAGTGCACCTAAATGCAATGTAGTCTCTTTCACAAGGGCAAAACAGACGATCATATTTGAATATTCAATTAACGATAAAATTTTTCATCGCTTTAGCCAAATAAAAGACCTAGGGGTTACTTTTGACAAATTACACAAATGACTTATGCAACAGAGCATATAAACAGCTGGGCTTTGTCATTCGCAATTCACGCTCATTTCAAAACCCACTAACAATTAGGCTTCTTTACAACTCACTGGTGCTAAGTGTACTGGAGTCGAATTGTATTATCTGGGCCCCATTTGAAGCATCCTATATTTTAAACATTGAAAGAGTTCATAAAAAAATCATTTTTTTTTACGCCTCTATGCAACATATCCATATTTATATCCATCGAGATTTATTCTAGGTATGACTAACTACCATTCTCTAGAAACTCGTAGATGTTTTGTGTTGCTAAAATATTTCTTTCAATTAATCAATGGCCTCGTCTCTAACGGTGAGATTCTGGCGCAAATCAATTTATTTGTCCCAGAGTCTCACTCTGGGGCACGTCACCATAATATATTATATCGCCGATTGAGTCGTACAAATCTGTACCCGAATTCGCCCGTGGGAAGAGCGATACGCTATTTAAATATATTATATAAATATTTCGACATATTCTTCGGAAAATTCAATGAGTTTGTAAGGTTTTTGGCACTACATTCTCACTGTGAAAATGGTACTTTTACAATTAGTTAGATAACATATCTGTAATGTTGTAAAATTTTTTGAACAGAAATAAAATAAAATTAAAATAAATAAAATTACATTATTTTACTGAATTACTTTACACTATTCAAACAATAATATATTTTAGATTAAATAATTTTAAAAAATGGGTGCGTTAATACTCCGGCGTTCCTCCTTCTGCCTCTCCTCTCTCATCTGCAGAGTTTCTCACCTCGGGTGTAAACTTCCTTGCCATGGTTTGGACCTGAAACATGGAGAAACAAGATTTGAATACTCCGATTACGCAGCATCTCTGTGAAATTGAAATCACCCGCAGCCGGTTATTTTGTCTCAGATGCGTTAAATCTCCTTATTTTTCTTATGCTAAGGAACGTGCTATTCTTTCACTTGACCAAATATCATTTCCCAACCATGTTTGAATTATTTATTTTAGTCTAATAAACGTAGTACCTACCCCTTCCACCAATTATTATTCTTAAAACCTATAGCCTATTTATCTGAGATCTAAAAACCCTAGTCATTACCTTCTGACCAAACTTTAAACTTACTTTCTTTCTACCTTTACATTGTCTCTTTTCGTTGAATTGACTTTTGTTTTACATTATTTAATATTTTCCTCTTTGTACAGAAACTATTCTTTGAAATAAATAAATAAAAATATCTTTTTCTTTCACATTTTTTCTACAAATAAATGAGTCAAAAACTGATTTAATCTTCCTTCCGATTAAAAACAGAGATTTTTCAAAATCTGTTAATCTGTAATCTGTCAGAAAAATACATAATTTATTTGGTTATCTATTGGAAACTTATTCTGAACACAAATTTTAATTATTTTTTTTGTCAATAAAAAAAACGTAGTTAAAACATGTAAAAAAACTTTTATAACAATAATAATATGTGGATAATTTATATAGCGCCGTTTTCGTGAGAAATCACCTCAAGGGCGCTATGATCTGATCACTCAAACCATTTTGATTGTGAATCTACAATCAACACTATTTGTATTATTGTGTAAACTGTCATTATCAATACAAACATACTTCAGATTCATATGGCCTCAACGTTTTTTTCCTGATTTCTCTAACTTATTTAAATGTAAATTTTTTTTTTACTAACACAAGGTTCAATTTCTTCTTTGCTAATTTTATAACCCAAAAACTTAATAACGTTCATATTGAGTTCACATTTCTCACAATTAAGAGGAAGCTACAAGCCAAAATGTGTATATTCTTGGTATGCCTTATATCGTCATGCGTAGGCATTAAAATCGCTTGGCAAACGGAGTGGAAAAAAGCTCAATTTCAAATGTAAACGTGGTTTTTATTTATTTTGTAAACAATTTGATAGGAAATCAAAAAAGTTAATCAAGGTAAACTGTCACAGATAATCTCAGCCATAATGCCAGCGCCCTTGAGGCGATTTCTCACGAAAACGGGGCTGTATAAATTAACCAAATATTAATATTTAATTTTTTAAAGTTTCTTTTATCCGCTCATACATTTCTATTAAATAAAAACACTTTTTAGTAGTTAAGATTTGTATTTTATATTGAATCAATAAAATTTTTATTTGAATTGTACTCAAGGGAAACGATAGGAAAAACTTCAATTTATCTAAAGCATATCTTTTGGTATTCATAATGTAAACCAATTCGCTATAAAGATTAATCCAAAATAGGGATTTAGCACTAAGCTTCGCCTTAATTGTTAAATTATAACCTCTCTAAACAACACATACGTTTTTCTCTTCCCTAATAACAATAATATCATCGAGATAGAACGCCATACTTTTCAATCTTCCCAGGCGACTTGCCATTGCTTTAACAAAATTGTTGGCGACGAAGCTAACCCAAAAGTTATACCGAACTAAACCAATTGTGTATTAATCGTAGTGAAATGCCTCCTCTCTTTAAATATAAACTGATTCTACGCTTGTTTTAGACGTAGATCAACCTTCGTGAAAACTTTTCCGCCACTTAATTTAACTCTTCAATCTTCGGTAACGGAAATTTATCTATTAATAATTGAGGGTTGATTGTTAACTTGTAATAGCCACAAATTCTAATATTTCTATCCTTTTAAAGAACCGGATCAATAGCACTAGCAAATTCACTGCACAAATCCGGTTCAATTATTCCTTCCGAAACGAACCTTTTTAGTTTCATTCCATTTGTTTAATTTTTTTTTTGATTTTATATTTATTACAAAATTGTTGGTTGTGAAGCTTTTTAGCACATTTTTTGTTGCTAAAATTTCACAAACTTCAATCATCGGAAACACTCAGTGAGAAGAAAGAGTTGCAAGAGCGAGAAAGAATAGTCCAGCACGTTTCAATATAAATAATATTTATTTATCAATTCATTTACACCCTGATGTGCTAAGATACATATTTTACCGCATAAATAAACAAAAAAAAAAAAAAATAGGAATTAAGAAATTTTAATAACTAAAAACAAACTCCGCTCTACCGCCCGTATTGCAACTTAGCCTCGTAAATTGACATACATTGTATTTTTCATATTACTTTCTAACACCACAATAACCATTAATAATTTGTAGGTGATCGCTATTCACCTTCCCTTGATGTATGGCGGGGATGAGCAAAACCATCAACATGACCTGGCTCTGCTGCAGCTGGCGACTCCCTTTAAGTTGGCAAACTCTGTCCGGGCCGTTTGCTACGACATCGTCAATGAGGGGTTAAACTCCCTTCAAACATCACCTGGAAAAATCGGCAAGGTAACAACATGTTTTATAATGAATATTTGCTTGGTGTATCTCAGGCATAAAATGACACTTGATCTTACACATCTCTACGTTAGAATCGGTAGTCTTGATAATTTAATCATTCAATATGTTTTATTTTTTTGTCCAAAATTCAGATCCCGCAGTGAAACCATCGAAATTTTTATTATTCTGTCAGGAGTGCCCCACGTAAATTAAATAAATCTTATGCACAGAAATAATAACGGGAAAAGATGTCTTTGAACTCCCAAACTTTGTTTAGAGTAGATAATATATTATAAATAATCATATCAAGTACACTGATAGTTTGGACAAAATGCTGAAAGTTCTCAATTTTCTTAATGATGAATGCAAAGACAATATTAGCAATTCTTAAACGAATATTTGAAACAGACAAATCAAAAAAAAGAAACGAATAAGAATTTAGAATTGCTAACATTGTCTTCAATTTATATATAACATTTATTTGTTGTTGCAGCGAAAACGAAAGTTGTCTAAAAAAATCTGAATCCTAAGCTTTATTTTTTATGGTTTTCAAAGTAGTTTTAACTGTGATAAAAGCACCAGTAATATACATAATATAAATGATTGAGTTTTTGTAACAAACAAATTATATTCCTGGTAGGTAGCTGGCTGGGGAAGGACAGAGAACGGAGAACCATCAGAGGAACTGAAGACCCTGGATCTGCCAGTCATTGGTTACGAGGAGTGCCGCATAGAGATGTCCAAGTACAAGTTCAGCAAGTATCTCACGACGGATAAAATGTGCGCTGGATATCTCAATGGTAAATACTATACAGGGTGTCTTTGGACTTGCGACTTGACCTTGACTTTAGACGACCATCTTGCTACAATTTTTTACTGATTATTTTTGTTTAGTAGAGCTGCATTTTTAATCCAATTAATCCAAGAGCTCGTAATGCTTTACGTAATTTTTTTTACGTTAATATTGTTACGTAATACAGTCTCCCTATACAATTAAAAGGGGCTTGGTTACCCCAGCTTACCCGCAGCTGGCCGCCGCGTGTTCGGCACGGACCACACACAGCGTCTTCGGCTCAACACTGGTCACTACCGGCCGCCCCCGCAGTCCATACCCGACCTTGGTCACAACAACAGTGTCTCTCGCGGAAGCAAACTACACGCCAACATGACGTGCATAATTACGCGATATTAGACGCGATCTCGTTCCAGTTTTCTAAACTAGATGCTTTGCGCTACCAATTTCCAATCATGTTTATTGTTGCGGCGTGAATGGACTGTAATTGCGGTATTTGTGATATTGTTTGATCGACTTACCAATGTCTCCAAGCTGTCAGCACCTTTCCACTTTGCACTGCGGTAATCACCGGTGGGGTAATTGTTAGTATTGGAGGAGGTCAAGGAAAGGAATAGTGATATTGGATTTGCGAAATGGTTCAATGCGTTATAGATTGCTATTTTTATGCACTTTTCACGGCGTTCTTTGCGGTATAACATTTGCCGTTTATAGCGCGGCGCGGTGGTTTTAATAACTCAAGATAGGTTATGCGGAAGCGGTCGGTTGAACCTTGCGGGCGGCGCGATACTTTAACAACTGACTCATGTAGGTAAAAAGTGCGGAACGCGGGTGGGAAACAACAGAACCAAATACTATGCAACAATAACTGGCCCAAGCATTTATTATCTCAGCTCGAACTGAACTCAATGGAGTCTCGTTTCCGGGTAGATTCCGAGTGCATATCATCACCTCAACAGTACCGCCGCCCTTGCAGGCGCGGGCCATGCCCAGCTCGATACGTCTTGCCGCCAGCCATCATCAGAACTTGGAAACCCGTAAGCTTTCTCGGCATACCTTTTCTTGTGTTCAATAGTTAACTTCATGTAAAATCCACGCTTCATCCTGTCGTCAGTTTAGAGAGAGAGTAGAGATCTATGTCAACCCTGTATTTCTCGAGATGATTAATATACCTTGTGCCTTTTTACCCATGTGTTATTATTGTGTGTCAGCCTTTCCAACCTCCTAACCGATGGACGAGCTGATGATTAAAGGAGCTGCTCACCCCTGATAGTACACGAGTCATCTGCTTACCCTTTTACTGAGCTAGCCAATTCATAACCTGGTTCGATTCCAGTTGGTACCATATCGTAGCACTGACGCAAACGTGGGTTTTCTTTGGTTATTAATCGTCCATCGGGAGGTCAAATTGGAAACAACCTTGTACTCTTTCACTGTGTTTTCATGCCTTGTTTGTATTAACCATTGAATAACTATGTTTTCTTCCAATAAATCATAGCTGTTCTACAAACCATCGCGTCAAATCTAAAACAACCGTGTCACATTAAAACTATTCTGTGTTAAATTATAACTTTTACGAATCGTCACTCGACAAAATTTTATTACCGGTATTCTATCACAAAGTGCGCAATCGACGTTTACTTCTTTTCGGACATCTCAAACATCACATAGTGATCCAAAACCATGAAGGTTTACTTTCCGAGTACAACTATTAGAGAGAACGAGCTACAATAAACAACAATTCAACAATTTCAAATCTTGTACATGATACAAAATAAATTTCTTGTTTGCGGAATTTATTAGTCAGTTCGTCTGCACATGAACACAACCAAGGAAATTAAAGCCCTTCTGCCATTTGACAATTTCGTTTTATATGTAATGAAGGTGGGTAGAGTATCCTTTTTAAAAAAAGTCTAGAAAGCCGATTCACTCTTTACATATAATTGAGATTCGCGATTGACGTAAACCCCCGACTCTCGGCGCTTCTCCGTGAAAACCTGTCGTCGTCCAGGGAAAGGGAATCTTACGAGTAAATAACCAAACACTGGTTCTGCCTAAACTCAGACAATTTGTCACGAATCACAACAACCCTCCAATAATTGTTGAAAGAACAAACAATACTCCCTCGAAATCTGTATTCGGAAATTTTTCGAAATATTATTTTTTTTTTCTTTTTCGAAAATTTTTTCAAAAACGCACATCTCAGGGACTTTTTCACTAAAATCCCAGGGTAACCCCTCGCCGTTTTTTTTTTCACAAACCAAGGACTTAGAAATTTTTCGAAAATTTTTTCAAAAACGCACTGTTCAGACTTTAGCCAAGAATCAAACCAACGAAAATGCCACTTGTATCTGTATTGAGTAATTGAAATATCCGACAGATGTCTCCCCTAAGGGCAATAATTGTGATTATATATACCAATACATTCAAATGAATTAGTTTATAAATAGGTTTGCAAGCCCATTTTCTTCCTCTTCTCTCTCTAAATAACGGATCAATAACAACCATGAAATAATTAAGGAATTCGAGGGTCGTTGTTTTTTGTTACCAGTGATGTGTGTTCTAAAGAATAAACTTATCAATTATATTTCTTGGTATCATTAATTTAACGAGGCCAATATTATAACATATGGTCCAATCGAGCCGCATCGTGCACCAGAAAGAGCCGAAATATGAACCAGCAAAAAACCAAGAAGATGCAGATCATCATCAGATAAGTATCCCAATGCCATCCTATCAAAACTGTGACCGAATCCCGAATCCTTCCTATTTCAAATTATCCCAAATGAAATATTTAAATATGCAACAAAGATTGAAAAAAATTATTGTTGTTTCTGATTTTTCAGTTGCATAAAATTTTAATAGCTACCTACATTGCAAATTGATACGATTATTGTTAAATGAGCATCTCAATTGTAAGAGTTTTGTCATTGGATTTATTTAATTAAAAATAATTCACGCGAATATTCAAAATTACCGGGTAAAATCTCGCTACAAAATAATTTCAGCGAATTTCTGATTTAAAAAGTTGTCAGTGGTGAGTGGTTGTGCTGATTTAAAAGGTTGTCAGCCCTGGTACTGACAAGCATTTTTACTAACACCGCCGTGTTTTCATTCGTAAACTGTCAGTTGTTTGAGCTTAAAAGTTAAATTGTTTATTATTTACCATTAAAGATGGAAAAGTTAAAGCAGTTAATCAACAAGCGTGGAGTTTTGAAAGCGAAATTGACAAGGTTTAATGATATTTTAAAGACACTCGATAAAACGGAACTAGAATTACGTTATCAAAAGGTCGAAAAATTGTTAGATGACTTTGAAAAAATTCAATCTCAAATCGAAGAACTTTCGGATGACGAGGCAGAACACGTAAGTCAACGTGAATCCTTTGAAAATCAATATTTCTCTGTACTTGCATTAGCAAAAGGTTTATTGAATTCAGTAAATCATGAAAAATGTGAAATTAAATTACCAACTTTGAAACTTATTGAATTTCATGGTGAAATTACTGACTATGCTAAATTCGCTGAGACCTTTAAAGCATTGGTTCATGAAAATAATACGTTAAACAATTCTCAAAAATTCTTTTATTTACAATCGTGCCTTAAAAAAGACGCAGCTAAATTGATTGCCTCCTTGACCATATCGCACGACAATTACGAATCTGCGTGGCAGATACTGCAGGAACGTTACGCGAATAAAAAAATAATAGTTCATAGGCATGTTGCATCTTTATTTCAGTTAAAAGATATGAAACAAGAATGTCCAGTCGCGTTAAGGCATATTATTGATCAGGCTAATATAAATTTAGAAGCGTTAAAAAATCTAGGATTACATGTTGATTCCTGGGACGCGATTATGATATATTTAATATCTAATAAATTGGATGGATCAACTCGTAGATTTTGGGAAGAGCAGCCAATAGATGGTGCACTCCCAACGTTGAAAGAATTTATTACATGTCTAACCAAACGTGTTGAGGTACTGGAGTTCACAAATTTGCAAGAAAAAAGGCCTACCTACAAGAATGTTACAACACGTGATGATCGCAAGAAAGATTTGTCTGTCTCATTGATAGCAACCAAACACGGATGCATCCTATGTAAAGAAAATCATCCAGTGTATTATTGTAAAAAATTTCTCAAATTAAATATCCAGGGAAGATTAGAATTTTTAAGAAAGGCCCGAGCCTGTTTCAAATGTTTGAGGGTAGGACATTTTACACAAGATTGCAAAAATAAATTCAAATGTAAAATCTGTGCAAGTGATCAACATAATACTTTGATACATGTTAATGAATTAAATAGTGAAAACACAAATGAAGAGGCACACAGCTCGACATCAGTGGCAAATCATACGGTGTTAAATAAAAATGAAAAGATAATTTTATTATCTACAGCGATCGTGAATATCGTAGGTAGCGACAACCGTTTGCACAAAGCGAGGGTATTATTGGATTCAGGCGCCCAATCGAATTACATAAGAGAGAGTTTTGCAAAAAAATTAAAATTAAAAACAGAAAAAATAAATACGCCGGTGTCTGGAATACAAAATCGCATCACACATATCAATCGAAGAGTTACAATTGACATGTTAGCAGTGAATAGTGATTATAATAAGAAAATTTCTTGTTTAGTATTGCAGGCTATAACAACCGACCTACCCCAAATGACCTTCAGGAAACAAGAGTTGAAGATCCCATCTGGCTTGCAACTAGCGGATAAGGATTTCAATGTCACGTCTCCAATTGACATCCTGTTGGGTGCGGAAGTTTTTTGGGAAATAATGAATAATGATCGAATACGCTTAACGGAGGGCGGGCCAACTATTCAAAGGACTGAACTCGGTTGGATTGTTTCCGGAGCGATCGACATCATCACTAAAACAAGGCCAGTATCAATTAATTGTAATCTAGCCATTAATAAAATAGGTAACCAGATGGAAAGATTCTGGAAACTAGAAGAGGTGGATGCCATGAAACCTCAGAATTTTGAAGAAAAGGCTTGCGAAGTCAACTTTACAGAGTGTCATAGTAGAGACACGGAGGGCAGATTTACGGTAGCCTTACCAACCCGCCCTTGTATAGACCAACTAGGGAGTTCTTTGTCAATGGCTGAAAAAAGGTTTCATACATTGGAAAGAAAATTTTCCACCAATAAAGAATTGAAATGTCAATATAGCATGTTTATGAGAGAATATTTACAATTGGGTCATATGGAAGAGTGCCGAAAATCCGAATGCGATGCGAGATCATATTTTTTACCACATCATGCGGTGATGAAGGAGTCAAGCACCACTACTAAAGTTCGCGTGGTGTTCGATTTATCGGCAAAAACATCTTCTGGTATTTCCCTTAATGATGCTCTGATGGTCGGACCTAACATACAAAAGGATTTAAATATGCAAATTTTACATTTCAGAAAACATCTTGTAGTCATAACTGCGGACATAGAAAAAATGTACCGTCAGATAAACGTGCAGGAAAGCGACCGCAATCTACAGAAAATTGTTTGGCGCTTTTCACAGGATGAGGATTTGAAGCATTACAAGCTAAGGACAGTGACTTATGGATTAGGACCGTCATCTTTCCTGGCGACAAGATGCCTGAAGCAAATAGGTATTGAAAATAGACTTTCATTTCCTATAGCAAGCAATGTCATTAAAAACGACTTTTACATGGACGACCTATTAACGGGAGGAAAGGACGTTGAATCGTGCCACCTTCTAAAACAACAGGTAATCAGTTTACTAAAATCTGCAGGGATGAATCTAAGAAAATGGAGATCGAACGTGGCAGAATTATCTTCCGAACCAGGTCAAGATATGCAAGGATTGATATCTAAAGAACCCCAAGAAGAAAAAATACTAGGATTAATATGGAACAGTGAGTTTGATTACTTTTCATATGTAGTGAAAAAACCAGTATGTACCGTACAAAGCAAACGGCGGATATTGTCAAGTATCGCCTCAACGTTCGATCTTTTAGGACTGCTAGGACCAGTAACGGTTGTAGCAAAACTAATTATGCAGAGATTATGGATATCTAAGACTTCCTGGGACGAAGAAATACCCGAGGGAATATTAAAAGATTGGTAAAATTACATGAAAAATTTATCTCAAATAAACCTGTTGAAAATAAAGAGAAGAATCTTGTGGGGTCAAAACGGCCTACAAATCCATGGTTTTTGCGACGCATCGGAAAAGGCCTACGGAGCCTGTGCGTATCTAGTATCCAGGGACGCCGAGGGTAAGATGCACTCTCAGTTAATATCTTCCAGGTCCAGGATAGCGCCATTAAAAAACATATCCCTGCCAAAATTGGAACTTTGTGGTGCGGTGCTGTTAACGTAATTATTAAAAAACATCAAAGAAGCGCTCAACATGGTTGAGTTGGATACATACTACTGGTGTGACTCTACCATCGCACTATGCTGGATAAGAGGACAGCCAGCTAGATGGAATACCTTTGTGGCCAACAGGGTTGCCGAGATACAAGAGGCCGGCGATCCCGCCCATTGGCGACATGTTTCATCGCAGGAAAACGCCGCTGATATTTTATCAAGAGGAGTTACAGCAAACAAACTATTACAAGCAGATATTTGGTGGAAGGGTCCAGATTGGCTAATAAGAGAGGCCGATCACTGGCCGAAGCCAGAAAATTCCTGTATAAATCCTCCAGAGATAAAAACCAAGGCGGTATGCGTGTCTACTAATGTCACGGAGTGGGACATCTTTTCAAAATTTTCCTCTCTCAACAAGCTAAAGAGAGTAACTGCATATATATTGCGTTTCTTTAATAATTGTAACACAAAAAACTGTAAATTAACCGGGAGGTTAAGCGTGCCGGAGCTGGACAATACATTGCATCGTCTAATAGCAATAATTCAACGCTACCATTTTAAGGATGAGTTCAGGGCTTTGAGTAATAAATGTTCACTGGATAAACGTAGCGTTATTTTGTCGCTTAATCCATTTATAAATAATGGATTAATTTGTGTCGGGGGCAGGCTAACAAAGGCGAAACATTTATCATACCAGCAACGACACCCAATAATTTTACCAAAAAATAATAAGTTAGCAGAATTAATTATTCGACATCTTCATTATGTACATTTACATGCAGGGACACAAACTTTGTTATCTCTAGTGAGATTACAGTTCTGGCCGATTGCCGGAAAAACCACTGTTAAGCAAATATTACATAAATGTATAGTATGTTTCAGAAAAAATCCAGTAACCAGTCAAGTTATCATGGGTGACTTGCCGGAAAACAGAATAACACCTAGCAGGCCGTTCGAGGTTACCGGGATTGATTACGCAGGTCCTATCATGATGAAAAGCGGTATCACCAGGAAGGCTCCATTGGTGAAATCTTATTTATGCATTTTTGTTTGTTTCTCAACGAAAGCTGTGCATTTGGAACTGGTAACGGACCTCACCACTGACAACTTTTTAAATTGTTTAAAACGTTTCATTGCGCGGAGGGGCAAACCCTTTAAAATATATTCAGATAATGCGACCAATTTTAAGGGAGCATATAATCAACTGAGAGAATTGTATGATAAGTTAAAGAAATCTGATGACAAGATTCAAAAATATTTAGCTGATTTGTCAATACTGTGGGGATTTATTCCACCACGGTCACCGAATTTCGCTGGACTCTGGGAAGCAGCAGTGAAATCCGCCAAATATCATTTAAAAAAAATAACCGATAATTCAAGTTTAACCTTTGAACAATTATATACTTTATTGTGTCAGGTAGAATGCTGTTTAAATTCACGTCCGCTCACTCCTCTGTCCAACGATCCGACTGACCTGAATCCTTTGACTCCAAATCATTTCCTGATTGGCGGAGGGATAGCTTCTATCTCTGAGAAGGATGTTCGGGAGATACAATATAATCGATTGAATCAATATCAAAAATTAAATGCACTGATTCAAACATTTTGGTGCAGGTGGAAACTGGAATATCTTGCAGAATTACAAAGACGTACCAAATGGAAGGAAGACAAGGGCCTCAGGACTGTTGAAAGGGACGACATGGTCATACTAAAGGAGGACAACCTGCCGCCTAATATGTGGAAACTAGCCAGGATCCTAGCTACTCACCCTGGAGCTGACGGGAAAGTGCGGGTGGTTACCCTCAAAACCGCACAAGGAACATTGAAGAGACCTATCAGCAAAATATGTTTATTACCCATGGAAAGGGATTCAAGCATTGCTACAGGGACGCCCGATGTACCCCCCGGACTGAATAAATAAGTTCCTGCAGTCATAAAAAGGAGAAGAATTAGCAACCTACCTCAAGGATGACCTTGGACCATCAAATTTTTGCTAGCAGTCATAAAAAGGAGAAGAATTAGCAACCTACCTGAAGGATGACCTTGGACCATCAAATTTTTGCTAGCAGTCATAAGAAGGAGAAGAATTAGCAACCTACCTGAAGGATGACCTAGGAACATCGAATTAACTTGTTCATATTATGATTCTCTTATTTTAGAACTTTTTGTTCATATTCATCTCATGATTGTTTTTCAAATTAATTTGTCCATATTTATATTATGTTTATTTTTCAAATTATTTTTGTTTATATTATGGTTATTTTTAGAAAAAAAATTTTTTTGTTTATGTGTAAAAAAATAAATTCTTCCGTGCCCTGGCAGCATGTTCAGACTTTAGCCAAGAATCAAACCAACGAAAATGCCACTTGTATCTGTATTGAGTAATTGAAATATCCGACAGATGTCTCTCCTAAGGGCAATAATTGTGATTATATATACCAATACATTCAAATGAATTAGTTTATAAATAGGTTTGCAAGCCCATTTTCTTCCTCTTCTCTCTCTAAATAACGGATCAATAACAACCATAAAATAATTAAGGAATTCGAGGGTCGTTGTTTTTTGTTACCAGTGATGTGTGTTCTAAAGAATAAACTTATCAATTATATTTCTTGGTATCATTAATTTAACGAGGCCAATATTATAACATGCACATCTCAGGGACTTTTTCACTAAAATCCCAGGGTAACCCCTCGCCGTTTTTTTTCACAAACCAAGGACTTAGAAATTTTTCGAAATTTTTTTCAAAAACGCACATCTCAGGAACTTTTCCATCAAAAACACAAGGAAACCGCTGGCCATTTTTTTTCCATATTGGGACTTTGAAAAATTTCACAAAATTCTTCACCCATCATCACAAGCACATCTTTTTTTGAAAAATAACCAGCCACACACTCTGACAATTCCTTTTTCTTCTCACAAAGTCTAACTCGACTTCCAAAAAATGAATCCTCAAAACAACACCTTAGGCATAATAGCCAACATCTGCTCTCAAAGTACGCAAAGTTTAGAAAAAGAATTAAAAGACAGGAATATTTCTCCTTTCAACAAAACCAAAAACGTCCTGATTAAGTACGCAACATTCTACAGCAGGAAATACATAAAAGGGCTGGAATTTCAACCCGGCAGTATAATTGCTGACACAAACAGACACAATTTACGCAGGAAACATGTTACCTTAAAGGAAAACGACACAGTTTGGAGACGCAACAACACACTCTCACAAGGTGCTTTGTACTTCTCTGCAAAACTAGCTCCTCGCTTTGTTAAAGCAAAAGTGCTGAGAAAAATCTCAGATGTAGTATATACCCTATCGGACGCCTCTGGTAAACACATCGGTAACTACCACTTGAAAGATATTGTCAAACTAGGAAGTGTGGACACAACGGACACCACCTTCACTAGGTCACTACACTCATAATTAACAAACTTCTAGCTCTACCTTTGTCCCACGAGATTTGGCCCTCGTGCAGACAAACGGCATGTCTTATCGCGTAAGTTTCATATAAAAACTCGCATTTCGACCTCTGCAAGGTAACCTTCTCATTTTTCTAAAAACACAGAAGTGTCAACTGTGGTTTTTTAATCATTTCTCACCCATACATGTACAACTATGCTCTTTTGTATAAACCTTTTGTTATTTTTGTTTCTTTGTCACACCTCACCGTGTAATGTATATAATTGTACTCATATTTTGTACGTATCTTCTCTGGAACTGATCATTCCAGTCAAGAGACTTTTCTGCTTCCCAAACAATGGATGCTCCCGGAGTCGCGTCCCTGGACATCAATTGTTAGTCGTCACCATTCCGACACTTACGACACTAAATACATAACTATTTTTTGTCATAACTACCACAAAAAGTCACGTACAACATTGTATGTAAATGTTTTTTAATTCTCTTATGTTCTTTGTCCTTCACATTGTTTTTCACATTGTTCTTTCACATTTGTTCGTCACATTTGTTCCATTGGGTTCCATCGTACATAAAACAATGACCCTTTGCAACATACACCCAATTGAGGTGAATTTTCTACCCCTGTAATTTGTAATCATAATGCGTGTGTAAATTCCAGCTCGGTATCGTCATTTGATTCAAATTACACAGGTGTAACAAATAAAAGTTACAATTACCTTTGTTTAAAGTTTTTTTCAGTTTTTTCTAAAAAATTGAATGGCGCTCAACATTCCCATCTGCTCTAATTTGCTGTTTTTCAGAATTTGATATTGACACGTCAATTCTGAAAAAGGTTGTTCTAAAGGAAAACAAATACCGATTTGTCCTCCTCATCAATAACAAAGTATCATACATAACACCTTTCGGTCACATTGAGTATGTTAAATCTTAAGATCTCAACTTCCTGACCCCAATTTGTTATATTATGTACTATTTTTTGACTTAAATAGCATTAATTTGCCTTGTCAAATACACCAAGCCAGGTCACTCATATTAAGTCATCCTGTGTCTCCAGGTGCCTTTTGTATCAATTTGTATCATAAAGTTCACAACATTCGTGTTCGTGGCAATTTTGGCAACACCACGTGTGTTTCCCTGTTTTTTTGTTTGGTCATTTTAAGTAAGTAAAACCCTAAAAGGTCTTAAATAAACCACTACAAACCTTTTTGTAAGCAAAGAGTTAGTAAAACCAATAGGTCTCTTCTGCTATACTGTGTGTCTTGTAAGACATCCTTAGGCATATGTCTTGTATTATTGCCAACTTAACGCATAAACCCAACCAAAGGTTATGCCATCATAACCTTTGGTTGGGTCGTTATAATTACTTTTTTACTGGCTTACATACACTGTGGCCAAAGAGATAATTTGTTCCATAAATGGTTATAAATATCTATGTTGTACCATCCTTTCAATACTAGGGTTCTTTCGTAATTCGTTCAATTTCTACATGAGACGTGGAAACGTTATAATATTTACCATGATTCGTGCGAACGATACAATATCTTGTTGTTGTTTTCTTTAAATAAGTTGACACTATGTACTTGTTCTACCAGACGTAGATCATTTTACCCTGACTTGTCGCCCTTAATTGGGACCCTTTTTGTATAACTCATGACACTGAGGGAAATGTCCTTCACTGTAGTGAGAATTTTTGTTCTCTTCAAACAAACATGAAGCTGTGCATTAGGGTGGTTACAAGGTATAAGGTGAAAAAATATTTTCGTCCTAATGGCGGCCTGACCCCCCTAACATTTGCTATTTGTCTAGAAAATAAGATTTGGAAAGTTTTAGCTCAATTGGATAATGTTAACCTGTGCCTCATCGAGATTAAATATGAAAAAACGATTTTTTGCCAAAAAAATTACTTAATTTAATCACCCTTGATCAAATTTTGTTTCCTTTGAACATTATACATTATCAACCAAATAATAAACAACATCATATTTAATAAAATAATATAATATTTAATAAAACATAAATGAAACATTTTTTTCAACTTTAAAAATGTTTTTAGGAATTGCAAGTTAATGGTTATTATCTGGTTTATAGTTATATCCCTTAAAAGGTCGAAGTTGTTACAGAAGAGCTATTGCCAAGGGCCCTTTCTTTTTTTTATATTTTAGAAATTATTCTCAAATCAGTTTTTGATTTAAAAATGGGCACAAATACTGGACCCCACTCAAATATTTTTAAAAAACTTTCAGACTGGGTGGTCGAAGCTAGACAAGACAAAATACAAAACTGCTATTGAAGATAAAAAAATTAGACATAAAATAGGGAATTCAGATGAAATATCAATTTTTCTTACAGAACAATTAAAAAACCAACAGCCAAGGGATGATTACAAAGAATTAATTCAACTTTCGTTAGTTGTGTTAGGACGTACTCCCCCAAAGATACTTTTTTCAAAGTTCCTGGTGCCATTCATCACGCTAGATGGATGGCAAAGTTTATTGTATAAAAATATCAATTAACATTAACAAATTTAGAAAAAAAAAGCTATCACTGACATTTGTTTATTTTTAATAAAAATTCATGTAAAAGCATGGTTCAACGCCGCCAAACCCACTTTGGCCCCCAACCAAGACCCACAATTTTTAAAATCTCTTGTAATATATAAAGAAATCGATAAAGAACTCGCAGACAAGGCACTGTCTAAAATGATAAATCATCTGTGGTACTCAATTCTGAGCAAGTCGCATTTTCTTTCTTCGATGAAAATTTAGAAAAAAGTGTCAAAACAAGCATGGCACTAAAAAGTCTACAATTAATTCCAATTGAAGAACAAACATGTGATAGGAATGTGAAAGCAAAATTATTGGACAAAGATATCATTTTTTTTTGTTTCTCATCAAACTCTAAATTTTTTCAAAAGATTTGAAATTGATACAGAATTTTTAAATACGTATCCTAATATATGATGTGAAAATGCACATTATTTAAAAGCAAAAATATAGTGAACGGTTTCAAGGTTGTCAGTGACACAGCTGAAAGAGGGGTAAAATTAATCCAAGACTTCAATTCCTGTTTGACAAAAGACGACGAACAACGACAGTTTCTGTTACAAGTTGTATCTTAATGTCGAAAATTTTTTCCTGACTCTTCAAAAGCCACGTTATCTAAGCCATTATCACCTTAATCTGATAGTTAATTGTAAATGTAAATAATAATAATAATAACTTCTTTCTTTCATAACGCTTTCTTTTGTATATTTTAAATAATAAAACTTTGAACATTATTTCTTCTTGTTTGTTTATACCTTTTTGCATTTCTTTTCTCGTAAATCCATCATTTTCAATTTGGATTGTGCTGTATTTACTTTGGAAACAGTTTTAACTACACCCTTTTTATGTACCAATTGAGAAAATAAATAAAGCAAAATTTGGACAGCACATGTAATTAAATCTTGCAATATTGTTACGTATTTTATAAAAGAAATAAATTTTTATATAAAGTTAAACTTCAACCTTGATGAGGCACAGATTAACCTTATCCAATTGAGCTGAAACTTCAGTAATCTCATTTTTTAGCCAATTGGCATCTTTTAGGGGGGTCAGCACAAAAAATTCCAACATTGATTTTTTGCAACCACCCTACTGTGCATTCAGCAATTTTTTCGCTAACTGATACCTGTGGACTTCTTGTCAGCGGACCCAAGAACCATCCACTATCCATTGACCATGGACTAGCCATCAGCTTCACTGTTGGTTATGAGGTATCGTGTCGTGGGAGTTAATCGAGACAGTGACACAAAACCACCTAAATCGTTGTCTGGGAGACGAATAAGAAAAACTCTCAGGTTTGTTAAGCTTGAGCAAGGGTCTGTCATGTTCTCACAAACTGTAGAAGATTAAAAACGACCCCTAATCTTTCACCAAATACACGTGAAAGATTAGATTGTTATTACTATGTATTCTCCTTCACCTTTTCATCAAATTCATGTATATTTGTAAAAAGTTAGGAAATTTGCTGGTTGATATATTTCGTCCTCACATAGAGATCGAATTGAGAATTAGCTCAGTCACTATCAATTTTCGCTACTCAACCCTCCATCCTTCACCCTTCCATCAAACTCATGTACATTTGTAAGAAGTTAGGAAATCTGCTGGTTGACCACATTTCGTTCTCTGAAAGAGATCGAACGGAGAATCAGCTCCATCACCAACAGACCTTCTCGCTCAACGCCATTTTTTTTCTCATCCCTCATTATCCTTGAGGTTAATTTCTTGAATCTGGAAGGTGTACCCTACACACATAGCGTATCGTCTGTCTATAAGACAATCTTTATCCATGAAATTTGCTTCAAAAATCTCCTCCTTCACCCCATTCCTAGGTAATCAACACATTTCTTGTAATTTTGAAAGTCGTAAGTTGTTATCGCTCAAGCGCTAACACCGGCCATGGAAGGCCAACTTCTTTCAGAAACTTGGTGTTACTACTGTACAACCACCTACCTATACCTTGTATATCAAATAGGTAACCTCACGCCAGTCGTGATAGTTTTTTTTGTCTCCCCAATCTCGCGATACTCATGGTATAGTCAGCATATTAGATCTCTCTACTCTCTCTCCTCTCTAACCAACAACGTTTTTTTGTCTTTTTGTCTTTTCTCTTGAACACAATTTGTTTCTCTCCGAACGTTTTTTCATCATTGGTCTACCAGGCAGGTAAACTTCAAGAATTTTGGCTCTAATAATAACCTGTCCCCGGATTAAAAAGAAGACCAACAGCCCTCCTCATCACCTGCAAGCTGAGCTTCACTTCTTTGCCGCCTTCACTTCCATCACTCACTTCTCTCCAATCTCTGCGTACCAAAAACACCCGACCACACCCAAATTAGGTGTGAGTCGTGCGTGTAGTAGCAAATCAAGTTGTCTCATCATTCAAACCACATTCAAAAGAACCAACCTCAGAGCATGCCAGCTCAAGGTTAGTTATTGTTCCTGCAAATCAACTACTTGCCATTGTGCAATCAACCACTTGCCATTGTGCAATCAACCACTTGCCTTTGTGCAATCAACTACTTGCCATTGTGCAATCAACTACTTGCCGTTTGTACAAATCAACTACCTGCCGTTTGTACAAATCAACCACTTGCCATTGTGCAATCAACTACTTGCCGTTGTGCAATCAACTACTTGCCATTGTGCAATCAACCACTTGCCGTTGGGCAAATCAAGTACTTGCCGACGCGCAAACTCAACATAATAGCCATTACACGCATCAATCATCAATCAACTTACTGGTATTACTCCATGTTATTACCAACTTCATTTCACCTTGACAACTACTGCTCCACCACATCAGCACAATGGAATTCACGCTGGTACAACAACAACAGAACCCGGATACTTCTGCCCCTCAGCATCACCATCTCTCAACCACAACCAAGAAGCACAGTTCAATTTCTATGGCCCTCGTGATACTTGAGTGCAATCTCAAATGGGTCAAGTTACAGTGAAAATGTAACTTCAATAACTTCAGTGAAATTACGTCTACTTGGTACTCAACGAAACACTACGCTCTTCAAATTTAGCTTACAGACCAATGAAATTTTAGAGTCATGTTGTCTTTTCATCACTGCATAAACTTGTATGTTTGTCTTTTCATCACTGCATAACCTTGTATGTTTGTCTTTTCATCACTGCATAAACTTGTATGTTTGTCTTTGCATCACTGCATAACCTTGTATGTTGTCTTTTCATCATTGCATAGCCATGTATTTGATTTTTTCTTTGTTTTTTTGTAAATCAACACTTTTTTTCTCTCTCTACTTCCCTCACGACAAGGTGAAGAGGATTTTTTTTGCGCCTAAAGCTTCATTACCACGTCGCCTTTTACTGGCGGAGGGAAGAATGTGTTACGTAATACAGTCTCCCTATACAATCAAAAGGGGCTTGGTTACCCCAGCTTACCCGCAGCTGGCCGCCGCGTGTTCGGCACCGACCACACACAGCGTCTTCGGCTCCACACTGGTCACTACCGGCCGCCCCCGCAGTCCAGACCCGACCTTGGTCACAACAACAGTGTCTCTCGCGGAAGCAAACTACACGCCAACATGACGTGCATAATTACGCGATATTAGACGCGATCTCGTTTCAGTTTTCTAAACTAGATGCTTTGCGCTACCAATTTCCAATCATGTTTATTATCTCAGCTCGAACTGAACTCAATGGAGTCTCGTTTCCGGGTAGATTCCGAGTGCATATCATCACCTCAACAGTACCGCCGCCCTTGCAGGTGCGGGTCATGCCCAGCTCGATACGTCTTGCCGCCAGCCATCATCAGAACTTGGAAACCCGTAAGCTTTCTCGGCATACCCTTTCTTGTGTTCAATAGTTAACTTCATGTAAAATCCACGCTTCATCCTGTCGTCAGTTTAGAGAGAGATTAGAGATCTATGTCAACCCTGTATTTCTCGAGATGATTAATATACCTTGTGCCTTTTTACCCATGTGTTATTATTGTGTGTCAGCCTTTCCAACCTCCTAACCGATGGACGAGCTGATGATTAAAGGAGCTGCTCACCCCTGATAGTACACGAGTCATCTGCTTACCCTTTTACTGAGCTAGCCAATTCATAACCTGGTTCGATTCCAGTTGGTACCATATCTTAGAAATATGTAGAATTAGTTACCAAGAGAGATGAGAAGTTTTGATGTTGCTATAAACGATTTTTCTTAAGATATTTTAATTCTCATCAAGCCAAGCGATAGAACAAGCTTCAATGTATACATATGTACTTATATTTTTGATATTGATTACCTATACCGATTTGTAGTAAATTATTAATTAAATAATGCTTTCACTTATGGCTTCACCTTAAGGAATGTTTTTTATAGCTGACGTGCACCCGACATTGCTCGGGGCTTTTAATGATTTTTAATAATGTTTTGAGGAATTCTAATGTACTTGAAAAGTAGGTGCTTTTTTATGATGGAAATATTCTTAATATAATAATAAAACTTGAAAAAAAGTATTTTTAAAGTATTTGTTTCACTAGATTGTGTCACGTCTTCTTCTGGCTTCCTTAACTTCTTCTAACGTTCACATACACGACGTATATGTTCCTTACAAATCTTTCATTGTTCACAAATAATTATTTGATCCATATCTTCCTCAGTCCTTCCCGTCTTTTCCTACCATTCATTTCTTATAGTATCATAAAATCCACATCGTTACTGTTCGAAATCGACTCCATTTCTCACTCCGCAACAGATATAACGTTCAAGTCTTCCCGACATTTTACACAATTTACTATTGTACAACATGAAAAAAAACTACATTATATCGTCTTTAATTTGACTCCATATCTCATTCCAGTGCAGAAAAAATGCGTCTTTATCGAACGTTTCCTTCTTCTGCCATTCAAACAACTCTCTGATCATTCCTGGTACTAATAAGAACGATCTTTAAATTTTTCGGCGAAATCAGTGGAGTTGTTTTTTTTTTGTGTTTACAGGAGACAAACAAAGAAGCAAACATATTTTTGTATATATATATAGATTAATTAATTTCTTACGTTTTTCAGGAAGAGCCATGTGCCAGGGCGACAGCGGTGGAGGATTGGTATTTCCTGTACAGGACATAGAGGGCTCCACCCGCTGGTACCTGCGTGGGGTGGTGAGCAACGGGCCTCTCAATGATGGAAGAACTTCCTGCCGATCCAACACTTACACGGCTTTCACCAACATCTTCAAGATGAGAGACTGGCTGAAGACAACTATTAGAAATGTGACACGACCCACTATTACTGGTAAATGATTTCCCCAAACAATGCCCTGTATTTAAGTTAATTTAATTCTCGTGAACCTTGAAAGCTCGCGGTTAATAATCAAATAATAATCGATATTTTGTATTAATTTTCTGCGAATTGGTTCTATTAACGATGGTGGGTGAAGTTATTTTAGATTGAAAACCTTTTTGTTGATAAAACGTGATATTTCACATTTGGTTTAATTTTGCCGGATTTTGTAGTTGTTTCTAACTGATCAAATAATACTAATACATAATTTTAGACTGTTTATAACGACCCCGTGTTTCCTCAAATCGCTTAATTTCTGATATATGGTCGCTCGTTTTACAACAATAGTGCATAACACTGCGTGTACGAATGAGAAAAAAAGCGTGAGCCGAACCACAAATTATGGGAAAGTATCCCATATTATATTTCCTGTATCTCGAGAATGAGAATTGGCCACTGCTTTAGGCTAAGGAATTTATCGTTTGCTTATTAAAATCACCCATCAGTTTCCCTTTATTATTCCATATTTGCTGTCCATTAACAACTCTCGCGTATATTCCATTCTAGTGCCCGATGAGGAGGATCTCCCAGGATGGGTGCCCAAGAACTACATTGAGAAGGTGGTGGCAATCTACGACTACTATGCGGACAAGAAAGATGAGCTGTCCTTCCAAGAGAGTGCCGTGGTGTATGTGCTGAAGAAGAACGACGATGGGTGGTGGGAGGGAGTCATGGACGGAATCACCGGACTCTTCCCGGGGAACTATGTCGAACCTTGCGTTTAATTACAATATTGTTGTAAACATACTATACATATAATCGAATGTAGACTTTATATTATGGATATTGATTTTCAACCTTCAATGGAATGTAGTAGAAATGGGATCCGTAAGGATGCCGGATTGTAACCTTTAATTTATGACCTAAGAATTGTTTCAATCGTAGTGTAGTTTTTTTTTAAAATTTACATTAGCTTCACACAGGGGGCCCCGAGGGAAATTATTTTTCTCCTATGTCATCTTTGGGGATGCTGTGTGTAGGGTATTTTTAAGGAAAGGAAGTTCTGGAAGGAAAAAGGTTTGAGGGTGGGTAGGAATCTAGGGGTCAGTGTTTCTAAGAGTGACGGATGTATGAATCCATCTCTCCCACTGCGGTGCAAGGCGATAGGTCGTAAGAGTCCAACTGGAGAGGTCGAAGGGTCTCTCTTGACCAGTCTCTCTCGATCCGGTTTGCTTGAAATCTAGAGTGTTTCTATTTTTTATACTGTGAAGTTTTGGTTAACACAGCTTAACCGTTTTAGTGCTAATTAATTTTTGGAAAAATAAATGTAAATTGCTAAACACTTATTGATTAATTTAGAGGAAAAAATAATTGTGTCAAATAAAACACTCTAATTAGACAAATATCAATAGATTTTTTAAATTTTTTTTGCATTATAAAGAAAAAATGTTTATTGATATGAATATGAAAAAATAAGCATAAAATATCAATTATATTTCTTTTTGAAATTGAAATTGATCATTTGTTGCTTTAGAAAACACTTTTGTCGGAGGAATTTTGGCAAAATTTGGTGTTTCTTCGGTTTCTGAAGATGAAGATGAGATAGAAGGCTCACTTTCAATCCTCAATCTTTTTCTTCAATGCATTATAATACTGCTATCGTCACTATTTGTATCTGTTGTTTCACCTCCCGTAGAATCACTAGGAATCGAATCAACGTTCGAAATAATAGCACGTGACAAAGTTATTTTTTTTAAATAATATAAAAAAATGGAAAAAAGTTATTTTTAAATGTATAAGAATGCAGTCTCGTTACAAATTACGCGCGAGGTTAGCGTACGTCCACTCCCGCGGAGCACCAAAAACACACTGAAACTCGCAGCGCTTCTGCGCTGCGCCGCAATTTTCAATAAAAAACAATCACAGCCGAGTTCAACATATGCGGGTTTCAAGATGACACAAACGTTCGCGGTAAGATGCAACGATAACAATACTCCTTGTCTTTGGGCCCGGGTCAAGGAAAGGGGACAAGGGGCAAAGGGGGGTGAAGGGTACACATTTAAGGCTATTCAATTTTAAACCTCACGCGCAACTATCCCCCCGCCTTGAAAGGGTGCGAAATCACCCCTTTTAAAACCGCATTGTCATGGCATTTTTTTTATTTTTTTTATTTTTTTTTTTTTATGTGACACCTCACAAGAGTGTCCCTGCCTGTGCAGTGCACAGACTATTATATAGGTCATGACACAGACTATGATAAATAGAAGGACATGACACAGACTATGATAAATAGAAGGCCCTATTTATCATATAAACAAATTAACATAACCTACAGTTATTCTAAATTTCCTAACCTACATTGACTAAACCTAATGCTACTAAACTACTTAATAATTTATCAATTCCCCGGGAAAGTACGCTCGTTGTATTTCGCGCAATATCTTAAGCTCAACGAACTCTAAATCTGACCCACTTATATATTTTCGATATGGCAACACCTTAAGAAAACGAAATACGTAAACCAAACATCGTAATAATTTATTCCACGAGGAAAAGCGCTTTGACCGGGTTAGAATATCATATTCTTCTAAACCAGAACTCATTACTAACGAAATAGACTTAGGTTTGGGTGGTTCTGTTACCATAGTAACATCAAATGTGGTAATGGGCCACCGATCAGGCCTAAATTTCATCCACGGTGGGCCATGAAACCATAGCGGGTGATCTAAAATTTGATTGGGGGTAAGCCCTCGTGACAGACAATCAGCGGGATTATCTGTGCCTGCGATATGATTAAAACAGGTAGCCGATAGTTCAGATTGAATTTTAGCAACTCTATTAGCCACGCATGTCCCCCAACGGTGCGGAAAAGACTGAATCCAACAAAGTGCTACAGCGGAATCAGTAAATGCGTATATATTTTCAATTTTCAAGCGTTTTTCTAAGGTTTCTACTACGTTATGCATTAAGTTTGCAAGTATTAATGCAGCGCAAAGTTCTAATCGTGCGAGAGAAACAATTTTCACAAGAGAAACCTTTTTATTTGCACAAGCAACATGTACTGAAATTGCTTCATGATTTTGGACATGGAAATACACTATACCTCCATATGCCTTTTCGCTGGCATCTGCGAAACCAACAATGGTTACAATGCTACAGGACGTGATGCCAGTATGGCGCGGAATTTGTATTCTATTTAGTGAAGAAAGTTCCTCACAGAATTGCGTCTATATCCTTACAATATCGTCGGGAGGCTCATCATCCCAATCGCATTTGTGTAGCCACAATTGTTTAATTAAAAGCTTGGCATATAAAACGACAGGCGCGATGAAGCCCATAATATCCCATATTTTTGCGACACAAGACAATATATTTCGTTTTGTACAACCTGTTTTAGGTGTAGAAGTGACGAACGAGAATAAATCGGAATTTGGTGACCAGTATAAGCCCAATATTTTATGCATGCTCACTTCATCAAATTCCTTTATCGCTGATAAGCGATGCGAATCTGGAATAGATTTCAGAACATCTTGCGAATTGCTGGTCCACTTGACGACGTCAAATTGGCCAGTCTTCAATAATGCGATTAACTGAGAGGACGTTTCCTTTGCACCCTCTTCAGTTTCCATGCTATATACAAAATCATCCATATATAAAAATTCTTCAATAATTTTCTTTGCCTCAGGAAAAGCTTCTCCTTCATCGGAGGCCAATTGCCTGATAGTGCGTAAAGCTTGAAATGGGCTGGATGTAAGACCAAAACAAACGCGGTTAAACTCATAAGTTTTAATATCTTCGCTGGGCGAGAAGCGATACAAGATTCGTTGATATCTCCGATCACTATCTTTCACTCCTATACACAAAAACATTTTGCGTATATCAGCTGAGAGAGCTATTGGGAATACACGAAAATTCATAATTATATTAAATAAATTTCCCTGTAAATTTTCCCCACTATATAAAATATTATTCAATGACACGGAAGTGCTTGTTTTTGCGCTAGCGTCCAGGACTATTCTCAAACTGGTCGTGATTTTATCCTCTCGTACAACTCCATGGTGCGGAATTATGTATGAAGGCATCTCACTTCCTTCATTTGAAGTGCTGAGAGTCAAATAATCCTTCTCTAAATATTCATTGATAATATTATTATAAGCTTCTCTTAATTTTGGAGAGGCTTCCAATTTACGTTCAAGGCATAAAAAACGTTTCTTTGCCATTGCAAATGAATCCCCAAGAGTTGAAACATCCCCTTTAAATGGCAAAGTTACTATATATCTTCCATTTTCAGGATCTCTTGTGGTTGTTCTTTGATATATTTCCTCACATTCACGATCTTCAGGACTTTTAATAGACGGTACGTTTACCTCTTCTAATTCCCAAAATCTTTTGAGACAAATATCATCTGGTTCTTCTAGCATGGCACAACAAGATACGCTAACATTATCCTCAACCCGAGTTGGTGCTGATCCCAAAATAACGTATCCTAGAACTGTTTCTAAAGCAAGTTTCTAAACCCTTTTTGACAACAGGAGATGCGGGAAGAGCTGGGCTCCTAGCAACATGTCAATTTCTCCTGGTTCTCCATATGACTCATCCGCCAACGGTAAGTCATTCAAATATGACAATGAAGGTACATCAACTTTGACGGTAGGTAAGCGCTCTGTAACTTTATTCACAATCAACGAAGTAATGTTATAATTTATTGCTCGATTGAAACGAGAGTAAATTTCGGTCTGTATGGAGCCTGTAATGGGCTTAGACGATCCTCCAATACCCTTAACGGTGGAACAAGACGGGCGTTGATATTCAAAAAATCCTAATTTTCTACAACAATCCCGAGTAATAAAATTGCTCTGAGATGCGCTGTCCAATAAACACCTAACGAGATGTTCATTTCCGTGTGCGTCTATTATTCCCACTCGTGCGGTAGCCAGCAATACAGTACAATGAGTCTTTAGATTATGAGATCGAACAGTTGAAAAAGTACACAAAGCTACATCAGAATCGGAGCAGCCCGGTTTTGGATCATTCGATTGATCAGCTTTCTGGTTTTCAATTCTTTGGGCATTTTGAGAGTCTGACTGCCCCTTGTGTGATGCACCCTGTTCTTCAAAATGTAACATTGTATGATGAAACTTGTCATTACACTTATGACAATTTTGATTTGAATTGCAAGTCCTAGCCTTATGTCTATCACTAAGGCATCTAAAACAGAATCCCTTGCTTTTGATAAAATTGAACCGTTCCCTTACATTCAATTTTTTAAATTCTGAACATTTAAACAAATTTCCATGCGATAGATTATTGCAAAGTAAACATTTAATAGGCTGACGATTTTCCTCACTACCAGCGCTCATATAGGCTTGCGTCGATCTTTGTGACCGTTTTGACGTTTCACCTTTTTTTCCATCGATTTCCTTGAAGAACCGGTTCTTTGCAAGATCTTAACTTGTTCCCGCACAAATTTCACCAAGTCTTCAAACGAGGGGAATTCATTTTCCCGATTGTATGTTTCGAATCCTTTCACCGAGTCCATATCCAGTTTTTTCAATGCAATGTGTAAGAAAATAAAGTCACACAAATTATCTAAATTTACATTTTTAACGGCTGCCACAGCTGACGCAAAATGATCAATGAAGGATTCCAGATTATTAATATTGGCAACAGCAAAGGATTTAAAATCCAAAATTTGATCGATATATGCAGAAGATATTACTCTTTTGTCGTTATATTTATCGATCAACGAGTTAAAAATAATTTCGTAATTTTCCGGCGATAAAATGATCCCGGCGAACGTTGATTTAACACGGTTACTGATTTTTCCCAACAAATAATATAACTTTTCTGAATTCGAAAGTGTATCGTTATTGTGTACGGTGTTAATAAAACTTAAATAAAATATGGGCCAATTTTTTATTTCCCCATCGAAATATGCCAATTCAATCGGTGGGAGTTTTACACTACATTTTTTCGGTTCCCTAACCACCCATGAAGTGTTTTCCCGATTTAATGGTATTTTTCTTTTGATATGTCCTTACATATCGTCGAACTTGAACCATCTTTCAAAATCAGGTTCAAAGTTTGAATCGATTTCCAAATTTAATATATTTATTTGTTGAGATATGTCCTCATACTTACTTCTAGTCAAGTCTAGAGTTTCAACTAACGAAAGAAACTCTTCTAGAATACTCAAGTCGGAAATTGTATTTGATAGTTCAAATAACTTAGTAAGACGTGCATCTAACGCATCTCGCTGAGCCGTCAGTAATTTCAACTTTTTTTCTTTAGTTGCCATTATTTAGCAATAAATAATTAACCCAAATAATTAATTATAATTTAAATAACGCTATAATTTAATTAACGCTAGCGTAATTGATCAAAGTAAACAATTCTTCTGATATGTGTTTCCAAATTAAACTCAATAACAACTGAATTATTATTCTTGTTTACTATCTATTATTAGCGGTCGTTAATACATACCTACGTACTTAACGCTAGCGAAGTATGTACTTGTATTAGAATTGAGTATTGAATACAAGTACCTACTTAGAATACGATTCCTTGCGTTAAACCACACGATTACATTATTAAATACACGATTAAATTATTGTCAACCTATAATTTGCCACGAGGAATTAAATGTAATTCGTTTTTAATATAGCTATTTGACGGACTAAATTTTAACCCATTTATAATGCAAATGCTATGATTTTGGTACAAATAATGATTATAGATTGCAATTGCGAACGAAAGTAATACAATATAATCCGGTTCGAAATTGGACCAATTTGATGGTGGTGCGCAAATCTTTCGTTCGCAATTATGCGGGGGGTGCGGTGCGGTAGTGCGATATAGACTAAGACAAACAAAAAGAACGAATTGAATTGCCTTAGTGTTTTCCAAGAGGAAAATGAGTAGGAAAGGCCAAAGACTTACCCTGGTCTCGTTCTCCTTAGCCGCTGGTTCTTTACACTTTTAGCTTGCATACAATTAACATTTGGTCACTTAACACAAAACAAAAGGACAGTGACATTCACTGCTGCGGGTAAAACGTTTCACTGGACGATGTGTGCTCCAAAAAAACAATCACAGCCGAGTTCAACATATGCGGGTTTCAAGATGACACAAACGTTCGCGGTAAGATGCAACGATAACAATACTCCTTGTCTTTGGGCCCGGGTCAAGGAAAGGGGACAAGGGGCAAAGGGGGGTGAAGGGTACACATTTAAGGCTATTCAATTTTAAACCTCACGCGCAACTACATTCTATGTAAGTTTATAAATTTTAATATATGATATGTCTTGTCCCCTCATAGATCCTCAACAGTTTAAACATATATCTGAACTCTAACGGTACAAAGCACTCTTTTTAGGGTGAATTGTCTAATAAAAAAAAAAACTTTTTCTTTTTAACTTATTTTGAAAAGTATATACTCATTAATGTAATATATCATTGAAGAAGAAGATAATACTAATTGATCTTAACAAAACATGAAATAGAACAAGCCACAGAAAAATGACAAAGATAACGGTCACAACTAGGAATCGAACCCAGGATCTCTAACCGAGACAGGCGTCTTAACCAACTCAACAATTGGGACCTAATTATTAAACGTCATATGTTAAAGAGTGTGATAACGTTTAATAAATAGGTCCCAGTGGTCAAGTGGTTTAAGAAGCCTGTCCCGATAAAACAAGAGAACCTGGGTTTGATTCCTAGTTATGACCGTTACCTTTTTATTTTCCTGTGTCTTGTTCTATGTCATGTTTCGTTTAGACTTATTAGTATTATCTTCTTCGTCAATGATAATGCATTTATTTTGTAACCCGTTTTGAGGTATTTCATAAAATACAAATATAGAATTACTTCTTGTATGTCATGTTTAATCTTACGTAGGTAACATTGTATAACATGTTATCGCTGTTAATCACTCGTTTTAGCAGAATGTCGTTTTTAGTGAGAACAGAATATACCGCACAGTGTCTTGGTGGCCTGAGTGAATGTTATTGTAGCACATCAAAATAGATTCGTGTCTCCATCATCTAAGCGTACATGAAAAATCACAACCGAAGAGAAGTTTCACCATTATAAGATCCTCGGATGGTTCATATTAACCTCGCTCAAAAATAGGTTAATATATTTAAGGGTATTAGTCGTCCAGATGCAGAACGGCTGTGGTAATGCAAAATGGCTGGCCTCGTGCTCTAGTGATCAGAATACTGAATCCGTTTCATGAAGTTTGAAAATAAATTTAATTTATAATTAACATTTGACTCGGGTATAAGTTTTTGAAATGTTCCATCACATAAGCATTCACTTTTTGGTTTTTTGTTGTAAAGGAATACCACATTCAAGTTTTGCCATGATAACAGTTAAAGAAAAATTATAACTTGGCAAACTTCCTATAGTTTTTGGTCAAAAAGTGTCCGTTTGGACAACATTTGATGTAGCATGTGACCTGCCTGCCATAGGGGTATCTGAAGTATGAAAATCTGACATATTGAACTTATTTAAAATACTGTTTACAAAAAGCTCTTGATCAACAGTAATACAATCTTTTTGAGCATTCACTCTCATTCCTAGACACTGTTTAATCTCACCTAAATCTTTTATCTTAAATTTATCGATAAGTTCATTCTTTAACTGTTCATAATAATTTTCTGAATTATAGAAAACAAAGAAATCATCCACAAATAATGCAACAAATATTTTAACATTATTATTACTTTTTATGAAAAGACAAGGTTCATATTTGGATTTTTTATATCCTAAGTTCAATAAACATTCTTCTACTCTAATATACCAACTCCTAGCAGACTGTTTGAGACCATAAATGGCTCTTTTTAATTTCAATACTTTATTTTTACAATCAACAAAATGAGAGTATTCTGGTATTTCTGTAAAAACATTTTCCTTAAGAAAACCATTTAATAATGCTGTTGGTACACCAAGGTGGTTCATATTGAGATCAAGTTGTACACTCAAGGCAAACAATAATCTAAGAGTGGAATATCTTAACACTGGTGAGAAGGTTTCGGTAAAATCTATTCCCTTCTTCTGAAAAAAACCTTTTGCAACAAGTCTTGCTCTGAAATGCACTTCACCATCACTTTATATTTCTTTTTAAGAACCCACTTAATTTTTACCACTGTGCCGTCCTTTGGCCTGTCCACTAGCTCCCAAGTGTCATTTTCACTAAAGGATTTTAACTCCTCCTTTATTGCAATTTGCCATTGCACTTTCTCAGGTCCAATTATAGCCTCAGCGGGAGAAATCTGTTCACTTGACACGTCTTCTATACACATGTTTGTGTAACCGTAATAGTCTGGTTTACATTTAGCTCTATTTTCTGGAACAGTATTTGTATCAGCGGGAACAAAATTTGTGTCAGCCGGGGTCAAAGTCTCATAAAGACTGTCATCTGACTCACTTGTCGATTCAGCAGGAACATATGTAACATCATTCACATTATCTTCTTCGATATATGTGCTATTCAACTGACTGTCTCCTGTGTAATCTGGTTACTGTTTTTCTTCTACGAAAATAGTTGTTGATGAACTGTCATTAATATTTTCCATCACTACAACATCTCTGCTGGTCATAATACGATTGGTCTTCGGGTTGTAAAGCCTGGAACCCTTAGTGTTCTCTGGGTAACCAATCGGGATATGTTCTTCAGCCTTTCTGTCCCATTTAGTCCTCTTTGCTTTCGGAACGTGGACCATCACAGGACTGCCGAATATCCGAATATGGCCGAGATCTTGTTTTTTACCACTCCATAGCTCATGTGATATGATGCAGTTTTACTGAGATAATACAGGCGGAGACCTCTAGCGGCAGAGTCGAAAAATAAGTAATTACAATCAAATGGATGGGTGGATGAAGCTTTACAGGGTCGAAGGCAGATGTCTCTGTGAGGTAGAGAGGTGGACCAATCGTAGGCCTCGATTTAATCTCCCACCAATCAAGAGGATCCAGAGGATGCGAAGCGGCAAGTGGGCGTGGTTTACCGAAACAACAAAGGAATGGACTTTGAACCGGGAGGGGCTATCTCGATTTATTACAAGAAAAAACGGGAACCTTGGTAGAGGGTAGTGCGATGACGTCATGGGTTTGGAATGCAAGGGTGTGGCGAAACGGGATCGTAAACCATCGACGAACGAGGGGGACGTGTTGCAAGAAAGGTAAGAGACATAACGCGAAACGAACTGGGGACTGAGAGAAATTGGTAGAATCCTACGTTAAGACATACCGGAAGTGGAAATCATTGGGGGAGAGGGCAGTTACACGCGTCACTTAAAAGAAAACAACAGAAATAAGGGAAAAACAGGCAAATTACGTAAGAAAAGTGGAAAAAAAAAGCAAACATTGAACTCCTATCGTAAGCATGACGTGGAACCGCAAAGAAACAGCGTTGAGGTTACAGGAGAATGATGGCGCGAAGTTAGTTGCGAAAGGGATACCAAGGGAAAAAAGGTTGGCGATGTCAGACACTTGAGAGCGCTGATTTTGAAAAAAAATACGGACATGGTTTTGGGCCATTAGGACGCTAATAACGATCCAACGAGGTGATAAAATTAACCCGCGTCTTATGGAGACGAAAACACATTAAAATTAATGTATAAACAATTAGTGGGGAAATTATGAGAGAGTACATTCGGGTTTGTTGTGACAGATACTTAAGGGCTCAGATTGATGCGAAATGACTTGGGGGATAAAGACAGGAGATGGGCGTTTGGAGGTACCACCCGAAGTTACACCCAGAATTACAGAGAGGGGTTGTAAGAATCCAGTAATAATTCTTGGGATAAAGTTGGTCGAAGGAATAGGCAGGGTATCAAACCGATGCGGACTAAAACGTGGAATAAAAATATAAACGAGATGATGTAAACTGGGACGTCTCAACTAAAACAAGTATCGATGGAAGCCTTAAATAGAAATAATCGGTGGAAAAAAAAAATGGAATAGCTATATTAGACCGTTTGTAAGGGAAGAGAACAAAATGTTAGAAGTAGGGGACGATCGTACGCGGGATGTTTAACATACACCGTTTGAATTGTCGGAAGTAATTGTTTGGAAGAAAGAGGGGGAAACGGACGTGTACACCGTTTAAATTGTCGAAGGCAAAGTGAGGAAGATCAAAGCTAAGCTCGTGAAAGCGTTAAAAACAAAGCGTATCACATCATAAACGACGGCCATTAAATAAATTGTGCGGACACGATAGCATTTAAAATTAAAAGGCCCGGAATTCACATTACAAAAGGACAACTCGCACTAGAGCGTAATATAGAAAACGCCGTATGGGAATACGGGACCGCTTCCCAGTCCGCGTCTGATCTTTCTGTCACATGAGACGAATGCCAGGGTGTTAACTTTCTTGAAATGATCAGAATGGCCTAATTAGCATGATGCGACTATGGACTAAATAGAAAAGAACATACGAGTCGATAAAGGTTAGAATAGCATGTATTTGACGTGATTAATGAGGAAACGGGACTATAAAAGGGCTGAGTTTAGAAAAACGGGAAGTCTTTTCGTGAATTTTGAGAGAGTTGAAAATCGCCGGGAACCGTTCAAACACGTCGCGCTGCTTGGTAATTATTTGTGGACTTAGAAAAATTCTCTAGTCAAAAACATACAGTTAGATTCAGTGTTTGAAAAAATAATATCGGACCTTAGAGAATTCTAGAACTTCAAAGAATTAGTTAAACACAGTATTTGGCGTGATAATAAATTGAGGTTGAAAAATTTAATTAGTTAAATTCAGTGGAAAAAAAAAAAGATTAGAAAACGACACTACGGTGTCGCGTTATAAACCGAGTTGTTAATACAAAGTGTTGGAAGGAGGAAAACGGTTATAATCCGAGATTAACGCGATCCTTCGTTGTAAGGAATTTAAACGAGAAAAAATGATAATAATAATAATTAAAGATAAAATAATATTAATATCGGATCCAGAGATTTTCGAACTTCGGAGAATTATTTAGATTCAGTGTTCATGACGATTTACGAATTAAAACTAGAAAAATGATAATAATAATAATTAAAGATAAAATAATATTAATATCGGATCCAGAGAATTTCGAACTTCGGAGAATTATTTAGATTCAGTGTTCATGACGATTTACGATTTTAAACTAGAAGAATGATAATAATAATAATTAAAGATAGAATAATATTAATATCGGAACCAGAGAATTTAGAACTTCGGAGAATTATTCAGATTCAGTGTTCATGACGAATTACGAATTTAAACTAGAAAAATGACAAAAATAATAATAATACATTTAATGCTGGTATGAAAAGGGAAAAATTAAATCGCTTACTCGATTAACGTTCGATAAATGATAACCATACCTCGTTATAATGAAATAGTAAGAACCAAAAAATAGCTGAGATTAAAGAAATAAATTCAGGGGAATTATTGATAGGTGGATGAATGCATAAGAACAGGTTGTTTGCCGTCGCTATCCCGGTGGATTAGAGGAGAGGGGCTCAGGTAAGTAAATTGCACGAATATAATATATTTGCAGGACAAAGATGGAGGCTGCTAATCCGGCAGTTATTTTGAAGGCGCCAGTTGGGACCGTAATTATGTACGTATTATCAAATAACATATGTATGTGTATGTACGAATGAATGCATAAGCTGATAAAATAAATATCATTTGTTCCATGACAAAACAATTATCAATTATTACGGGGACTAGGACCGTAATCGGAGTCCGTCATTAGGGCCCATTGTAGGTAAAGTACCTATTTATCGTGGAGATATTTCAAATAAGTGGGTACGACGCTCGTAACACGATAATACAAAGGGAGAAAAAAAAATATATCCATTTCAAACCGGCTTTAAAATAGACAGGGCATTGACTCGAGTTGTGCGGAGGACAGGTTGATTTATTAGGGTCTGAAAGGGCAAACGGCCTTGAAGATTAAATGGGACACTAGGAACAGCTGAGTCTGGAATGTGGGGTTGGTTTCAAAAAAATACGGCGGATGAATGAATGGCGGCTTGGGTAATAAAGACTTGCTTCGAGGGTACGTACATAGCTAAAGTCATTCAACGGGAGGAACAAAAAAATCAGACGGTGTCTGAGAATAATTAAAGTAATTTTGAGCAGCGATTGAGGGTCTACGAACATAGCTAAAGTCATTCAACGGGAGGAACAAAAAATCAGACGGTGTCTGAGAATAATTAAAGTAATTTTGAGCAGCGATTGAGGGTCTACGAACATAGCTAAAACCATTTAACGGGCGGATCACAAGGTCAGACGGTGTCTGAGAATAGTTGAAGTAATTTTGAACTGCGATTGAAAGTCTACGAACATAGCTAAATTCACTTAACGGGAGGATCCCAAGATCAGGTGGTGCCTGAGGGAAATTGAATAAACAGGGCGGCAGACAGGAGACCGGAGGAGTCTGGGGACATGGCTAAAGGTCATATCTGAGTTGGTGATCTCTATAAATAAAATCATCAAACAAACAAAACCGTAATATATTATGTGTATCGTAATTATTAGCATTTATATTAGTATTTATGTATCAAGCGAACTGGTTGGAATTCACAACTCCTTCTCGGCGATGCTTGGTCTGGGATGTACTGTATAAATAGTACATTGCAGATTATAAAACAAAACAAAGTAAATTTATATATATTTCTTCATATGTACTGTCTGCAGGGGGAATGTATGTGGTCTGGTAACTATCGGGATGATACACTACGGCTGCATACACGTCCTCTCAGAGGATGGGAACCAGCCTAGGAAACTGCTTTCCACGAAAACCGCAAGTATATTTTTGCATATAGAACAAAACCGGTTCGTACTAAGTAGACGTAATTCTCGGAGGAGTTGGAATCTGGGAGCGTGAGACTCTGTTTGAGATCTGGACGTAGTATGTGACGGCCACAGGAATGGTCGACTAGGACACGGTGACTTAGGCACCAACTAGGAGATTGGGTCGAGTGATCATGCCAAACCCAGATCGATACGGATCATTTTCACGTCTTGAAGGAGGCAGAAGCCAGATTTTGCTAGCAAAGTAATATTCCGAGTTCGTCATATATGCAATAACCGAATCGTACTAACACGCTTGAAATTAGTTCCATGTTATCCCATCTAGTAGGAGAGGTCGGCGATCCAGAGGTCCCGGAGGACAAATTATGATTGTAATGTACTAACAAATTATGTTTGACTTTCGTTTTGTGTATTAAGGTTTTATGACATGTCGGGAGGGCGGCTTAGATGAACTTCTAAGGAGATCAGATTAGGGAAGGTAGACAGTATGGAGAAAGCGGGGGTTTTAGGTATTTTGATCCAATTTCGATTCTTTAACTTTGAAATTAACAACTCTGACTTCATCCCTGTCCTAAAGAGAACTAGGGGTTACCGAACAAAGTAATTAAAAACCCGATACCATAAAGCAAAAAAATCACACAACGTTTGGTGGGATTTAATTACAACTAAATACGAGGGAGTTACGTTGAAGGTCGTAACCGGCGTATTAATTAACTAAGTACATTTGTCTTTATATAAATGTATATATATTACTTGAGAACCATGAGTAGCCTTCGTAGCTACCGAAGGGAGAAAGAGTTCTAGGGATATTTTAATGCCAGTGGCCTAAGGTCACTTAGGTATTACAAAAAAAATTAAATTCAAAGGGTGAAAGGAAGAGTCATCTCAACTGCGGCCAACATGACCAGGAGAATGGATAGGCATACCTAGTGTGGGGAAAGAGTTGTTAATGAAAAAAAAATAACGAAAAGGAAGTTGGAAAAAATATTACGAAACAGAAAATAAATCACTGATAGCAGTACACGTCTAGACAAAAGCGACCGGGCTGCGAAAAGTATAAACAAACCATAAATTAAGTTTAGGGCCCAAACATAACAACCATAAGCGTGCGTACCGCTTAAGAAAAAAAAATAGGGTTTCGCAATACACAAGGAAAGAATGTTAGGACTTCTTACGAACACTGAAAAATAAATTTTGCAAATTCAAGATAGAAATCGCGCAAATATCATGATAGGGATACGCCTATTAAAAGAAAGACGTTAAAACGTAGATAAGGAATTGTTAGTGTTCAAACGGTAAATCACGGGATATTCGTTAGCATCGCGGCAACAACAATCATTAATAATAATAATAATAATTGGATAATTTGTGGAGCGTCGTTTTTGTGAAAAATCACCTCAAGGGCGCTGTACAATTTATTTCCTAGGATTGCGAGTCGTATCCAAAGAAGATTAGATACATTCATTCGGAATTTAAAATACCTAAATAGAGAGATGGACTATTTAAGAATACGGTCGAAATTCGGATTGATTAGGTATCGTTAAATAGAAATATAACGTGTTTATCGGGGAAGAGCTTCCCATACATATAACTGTGTAAAAATAATTATATATGTGTATAGATATATATGTGTATGTATACATACATATGTATGTCCTGTATACGAAATCTTAATATCACTTATCATCATTTGGAAAAAAGGGAATATATAAATAAATAAATAAGAAAGAAAAAAAATAGTATTAGAAAGGCAACAAAAAATGTAAACACGGTCGAAAGTGATTTGGGCCAGAATAGCCTTTCAAGTCTTGAAGAAAAAATAACTACATTTGTAGCCGAACTTAGTTTAGACACGCAGGGGAAAGAGGGTTTGCGACAAGTATTAAGCAAACATAAAAAAGTGTTTATCGACCGGCCGGGGCTGACGACATTATACACACATGATATAAAAATGATAGATGAATCACCGTTTGTAAAACGATCGTACCCTGTGCCTTTCGCGTATAGGGACAAAGTCGACAAAAAAATATCCGAATTAGAGGAGCTAGGTATCATTAGCCGTGAGGCGACGCAATTTGCAAGTCCTTTGACGTTCACGATGAAAAAGGATGGAGCCGTCCGGATTCTCCTGGATGCCAGAGAATTGAACAGTCGAATGGTGGGAGAGGTAGAGAAACCGCCGCTAACCTCCGAAATATTACAACGATTTCACGGTGTGAAATACATAACAACATTGGATCTTAATTCAGCGTACTTTCAAATACCGTTAAGTCAAGATAGCCGAAAGTACACCGGATTTGTGTACAACGGGAAATCATTCGTATATAAGGTACTACCACAAGGTCTGAAGACATCGGTAGGGAGCTTTTCGAGAGCTATGGATAAAATATTAGGCCATCAAATGCGGGACTTTTGCGCTAATTACCTAGACGATTTAGTAATATATACATGCGGGGACCGAGACGAGCATTTCGAGCACGTGGATGCGGTGTTGGAGCGTCTAGAAGCGGCTAATATGACGTGTAAGTTGGAAAAGTGTCAGTTTTTATTTACTGAAGTGCACATGTTAGGGCATATTATTTCGCCATACGGAATTCAAATGGACCCAGGAAAGATAGCTGCCATAAAAAATTTTCCCGCGCCAAAGAAAGTGAAACAGGTTAGAGCATTTTTGGGTCTCTGTAATTACTACCGGAGGTTTGCAAGTAGATACGGAGAAACTACAAGCGTTCTGTGCGACCTACTACAGAAAAATCGAACTTGGAGGTGGACGGATATAGAACAAAGGGCGTTTGAAAACGTGAAGGCGTCTTTTCTAGCTTCAGTAATTTTGCACCACCACGACCCGAGCAGCACGTATTATTTACAGACGGATAGCTCTGGGTTCGCAATTGGAGGGGAACTCTATCAATTGGACCACGATGGAAATCATCACGTCATCGGTTTTATAAGTCGAGCGTTACGAGGCCCCGAGTTAAAATGGACTACTTCAGAGCAGGAGCTGTGTGCAATAATCTATGCACTACATAAATTCGAAACATATCTACGGGGGGTGCGACTAATAATTCGGACCGACCATCAAGCGCTGACCTTTTTAAAAAACTGGAAAATGTACAGCGGCAGAATAACGAGGTGGATCCTTTATTTAAATCAATTTGACTACAAAGTAGAGTACGTGAGAGGGAAGGAAAATATCGGACCTGATATTTTATCTCGGTATTCGCATGAAGCAGTGAACGTACAAGAAGAAAAAGCTGTTTATCCGGAGGTAGCGAGCTTCGCGGTGAAGGGAAAGCGACAGATACGGCGCCACTTCGAGAATATTGTAGAATTACAACATAAAGATGATTTTTTGGGTGAGGTGTTGGGACTCATAAAAGGAAAACAATTCGGGCCGCCAACACGGAGTGTCAGTAGATACCTGAAAAATTATAAGAAAATAGGTCGGACTCTGTATTATGCGGCGAGAGGAGATAGAACACTTCTAGCCATACCTCAAGGATTAACCGAAGAACTAATTAGAATGGTGCATTTGGAAATTGGACACGGAGGTGTATTTAAAACGGGATCGGCGATCAAAGACAGGTATTTTTGGCCCGGTATGCACAAACAAATAAAACAAAATGTGCGGGTTTGTCACCTATGTCAAATGGCGAAGCGCGAAATTCGACCAACTGTAGGGCCTGGCAGGTCTATCATTACTCGAGAGGTGGGGGAATTAATCATGGCGGACTTATATGGGCCACTACCGAGAAGTCAAGGAGGAGTACGGTTCATATTGGTAATACAAGATACGTTTAGTAGGCTAATTAGATTATACCGGTTAAGAAAAACTACCACTAGAACCGTTTTAAACTGTGTAGAGAAATTCCATAAGGAAATAAAGATCGCCGCCATTTTAACTGATAACGGGTCAGTATTTTGCTCAAGACAATGGGATCGGACTTTAGAGAACATGGGAATCCGGATATTACATACTTCAGTGCGCAACCCGGGGCCCAACATCACAGAGCGGGTGAACAAAGAGCTAGGTCGCATTTTTCGTATATACTGCCACGAGAGTCACACGACGTGGGGGCACTTTATAAATGATATTGAACAGACATATAACAATACTGTACATTGCTCTACGGGTTTTTCTCCGAACGAGGTGGCCTTTGGGAAGGTTCCAAAATATAGTTTAGACAAATATACGAAGGGATGCAACCGGCCGGCGCGAACAAAGGAAGAGGTACGAGAAGCAGTCCGGAAGAATTTAGTGAAAAATGCGGAGAGACGGCAACATTATTATAATCTAAACAAACGATTAGTGACTTACGAGATAGGCACCTTGGTAAAACTCAAGAAGGTTACGCAATCAAGTCTACTGAAGAGGCAAATAAAGAAGTTCGCATTGTTATATGAAGGGCCGTATGTGATAGCCGCGGTGAGGTATAGTAACACATACACATTGGCGGACCCGATAACCCGAGAGATAAGAGGAGATTACAATGCAATCCATCTGGCAAGGTACTACATGGAAAAAGAGACGCGTAGCCCGGGGGTGACAATCACCGAGATGCAAGAATAAATGGGAAAAAGGGGGAACACCCATCGTTCAAGAAAAAAAAAAAAATCTTTTGAAAATTTTCTGTTGAGGCCCCAAGCATGCTAGGTAAGGATGCGACAAATTAAGTTCAGTAAGAAAAAAATTCTAACGTCGGGAGAAAAAAAAATAAAGAGATAAATAAATCCTTAGTTAAGAGAGTTTTAGAGCTATCTAGATGTAGGGAGTTTGTAGGGATACTGTTAAGAAGTTAGTGCGTTTCATTAGGATTAGAGATTATAGAAATTAGAAAAGAAAAATGTTACAATATAGGCAGATCCAGGGGGGAGGAGATGCTCAAGTAAAATTTAGAGGTGGATGGTTATCCGGCTAGGTTTAGAAAAAAAAAAAAAAAAAAAGTGTTACCAATGTAGTGTTTAGAAAGTCTTTTTTTAGTTTGTGGATTTCAAACGTAGGGTTAAGAAAAGCTGCTGCAACTAGGATTTAGGAGAATTTAACAAAAAAAAGCGGGGCATGATTGAGTGAATGAACGATTAGTTAAGAAAATGAAAAAAAAAAAAAAAAAAAAAAAAAAAAACAAAGCTAGACTCAACCATGTACACCGATTGTGTGACGGGAGGGCGCGGTTTGTACGAACTAAACATTCATGACAAATTTAAATTCAAAGTAAATGTGTTTGGGAATACACTTATATACCATCAATAGGTTGTACACCAACGCCACCCGTCATCCAAATGGTCAGATAGGAACCGCGAGATTGAATATCAATCTTTTGATTTGAACCATTTGTAAGGGAGATCTCGGTTCAACCAGGTTGGAGATCACCACAACACGCGAGTCGAGGGGCGTGTTCTCAGAAAAAAAAAATTTTAGATTTGCAATGGGAGAAGGGTGTCTCCTTGCGTTCATGAGGGCCTGAAAAAGGTTGCATTGGCCAACAAACGAAAATAACGTTAGAATCAACGCGAAAAGAAAAAAAAAAGACAATAAGGTTCAAATTCAGAGATTGCGATCAGTCCAGAGGAATGAGGAGGGGGAACAGGGGAAGAGGGCGTAGGTGAGGACAGGAAAAGGGGATGAGGAGGGGGAACAGGGGAAGAGAGGTGAGAGGGCGTAGATGAGGACAGGAAAGGGGATGAGGAGGGGGAGTTTAGTTTTCTCTAGATGTTGTCCCAGTTTCAGTGTCTACCACGAAAAAAAAAGGGGAGAGGAGAAAGAAAAAAATAATAGAAAAAAAAAAAAAAAAAATTTAAGAGAGAGGAAAAATGGTGAGAGGAAAGCGAAAGAAAAGTGGTATACACGGCAAACTGCGACAAGAGGAGGGTGTGATATGATGCACTTTTACTGAGATAATACAGGCGGAGACCTCTAGCGGCAGAGTCGAAAAATAAGTAATTACAATCAAATGGATGGGTGGATGAAGCTTTACAGGGTCGAAGGCAGATGTCTCTGTGAGGTAGAGAGGTGGACCAATCGTAGGCCTCGATTTAATCTCCCACCAATCAAGAGGATCCAGAGGATGCGAGGCGGCAAGTGGGCGTGGTTTACCGAAACAACAAAGGAATGGACTTTGAACCGGGAGGGGCTATCTCGATTTATTACAAGAAAAAACGGGAACCTTGGTAGAGGGTAGTGCGATGACGTCATGGGTTTGGAATGCAAGGGTGTGGCGAAACGGGATCGTAAACCATCGACGAACGAGGGGGACGTGTTGCAAGAAAGGTAAGAGACATAACGCGAAACGAACTGGGGACTGAGAGAAATTGGTAGAATCCTACGTTAAGACATACCGGAAGTGGAAATCATTGGGGGAGAGGGCAGTTACACGCGTCACTTAAAAGAAAACAACAGAAATAAGGGTTTGGCTTACGTGTTGTGGGTGTATACTTACCTTATAACTGCCAATAAATGTGTATAGTGTAGGTTATGATAGAGTGAAACAGATGTAGTTGATAATTTAAGTTTATTGCAAACACGTTACACTATTACACGATTAGAATATCAGAAGGATTTAGTAGGAATCAAGAAATGTCGACCGCCAGGTCAGATCAGAGAAACAGGAATGCTCGTCGGTAATGGATTGGCAGCGAGCTCTGTTTCACGTCGGGTTGCCATCCGTGAAACAGTGTTTCCGTATTAAAATATTATTTTAGGCTGGCAGACAGTTCTTGCCCCCACATACCTTCCCCCCAGTGTCAACGATACATAAAAGAAAAAATTAGGGGTTCTAGAAAAAATATATACATATCACAAAATTTGCATGACGTCGGTTACATAATATAAACAAATTCGGTGTGTGACGTCATCGCAAAATAACATAAGCCTATGCGTTCAGAAAGATATCTCTTAAATGGTGAAGTTACTTTATGAACAATACATTTATATGTTTGTGAACGCATAGTCATGAACAAATTCCTAATAATAACATTATTTGAAAGTTAAATCCTTTTTTTTAAAATGTGTTGATATAATTACATGTTCGGAGCATGTACTGCATCTACGAACTGTATGTTTTTCTTGGAGCATTTACTGCATCGACAAAATTTTACATTTATAATTGGAGCATTTACTGCATCGACAAAATTTTATATTTATAATTGGAGCATTTACTGCATCGACAATTGTATGTTTTGTATTTATTTTCAAAACCAAAAGTTGCAAACAGAGTGCATTTAATACTTTAATGTTTGAAAACAATAAATGGTATTACAACATTTGACACAAGTGGTTATTATTTAACTTATCTAAACCTTTTTATATGGTAATGCATCTACGAACAGTGTTGTCGGAGCATATTATGAAATTAAGCATAAGTTAATTATAAAATAAAAAGTAGGAATCTATTTCCATTTGTATATATTTTTAATAATGCGTCTACAAACAGTGTTCGGAGCATGAGTTGTCAATTATTGAGTTATTTTAAAGTTGATTATTCTAAATATTATTTATTACATATTTAAATAACTACAAATTTGTCTTATAATATAGGAACATGATATCAATGTATAAAGTATGAACATAAGTGTTTCTTCAATCTTTGAACAAAAGGAAACGACGATTAATGTCACTATATTATAAAATTATTTATATCCGTGTTATGGAAAAAAGGTGTAAAAAAGGAAAAAAAAATACATATTTAAATGTTTTTGTAAATGAGAAAAGTGTAAAAAAAGAAAAAAAATACATATTTAAATGTTTTTGTAAAAGTACATTTAGCAATAGCATGGCTGTGAGTACATAAATCTAAATCTTTACTTTGGAGGTTACAAGATAACTAAAAATATAACAAAAAACAACTGTCATATGTTCGTAGAATGTGTTTGTATAGATAATATTATTAAAAGGCTATGTTTTCTTACGAACAAATGACAATGGTTCAATTCTGTAAAAAATTAATAATAATACATATAGGTCTCAACGACATGTTACATCAGAATGCGTGATCAGTACATTTGATCTAACATGGTTAAAAGCATTTATATTTATAACAGAGTCATCACATATAGTGGTAAGTTATTTCTGAACAAGATTTATACAGAAGTTGTCGCATATAGCGAAATGGATAATTATCCTAGAAAATATATGTACATGAGTTTGCACTATAATATGGTAAGTTAAAAGTTAGCTAGGTAACTTTGTGCGATTACATGGAATTACTTCATGGTTTTAAGGGATGAAAGTATTCATCGTAATAAGGTTTTTTATAAAATGATAAAAAACGTAGTAATTTGCAAAATAATTATAATAAGAAAGGTCAGGTTTTCATCAAGAACTTGAACGCTTAAATATAATGTATGTAACATTAATTTAGAGAATATAATTGTTGGTATATGGAATTCAATCTTTAAATCGATAGCAAGAGTAGATTCTTAATCAATGTTTCTATCATGAGTTGCAGAAAATTTATATGTAAGAAAAGTTGTGTCTTTTATGCATTAGTATGTACCGTAACTTATTGGAAAATGGACTTGACGACCTGATCTTGTTGTTGTTTTTGCTTCAGGTTGGTCTGGAACAGATGTATGATTATCGCAAGGAAGTCTTCCATTAGTTAGTTCGGCTGGCGAACATTTCAATTCCTCGCGAACAGTAGATCTCAGGCTGGTAATATAAGTGGGAGGGTTTCCATCCAGTTTTGCTCACCACTTGCCATGAAAGATGCTTTTAAACTGGTTATTGCTTGTGGGTAATACGCGGTAGTCGTGCTGAGAGTTGATGTGACATATATAGAATTCTCCGGGTGCGGGCGATGGTTTGCTTTGCGGTTTGTTGGTCAAGCGCGGGTCAGTGTGTCGACGCCGGGCGCTGGTGACCGGACTCGATGATGATCAGGCACTGGGGAAGAACGTGGTTCTTCAAGTACGCCAGTGCTGACGGAAAGGCCGAAGGTACAGTGGACCTTGCAGGCGATTGAGCGGGAGTTGTTTGGACCAGTGAGGATTTTGCGTGTCCTCGTTGTGGTCGCGATGTATGGATGAAGCGCTGGTCAGATTGCTGGAACCAGGGCGTTCAGATCCGATGTAGGCTGGCCAGGGATGATTCCCGGGACCTGGGCGCTACAATGATGTCCCGATGGAGTCCATGAGCAGAGCCGGGAATATTGTCCTTCGCGCGATGAAGATGCGCGGATTATTACTTGTGTTTCTCTCTAATTGATGACGGCTGATTGATGACTGTTTTGATTTGTTTCATCTGAAGGGGAAGCTTTAGTATTTTTAGGTAAAATACATGATGTATGTTTGCTTCCGAATGTCCTGCGCGTTGGTCTTCCATATTGTTCGACTTTTCTTGTGAAATTGTTGCAGGTTCTTGAAACGATGAAGGTATGTTTGTTTCTTCCGATGAGGTCATTTCCAATAATATGTTACGGGTATGTTTGTTTCTTCCGATGAGATCATTTCCAATAATATGTTACGGGTATGTTTGTTTCTTCCGATGAGATCATTTCCAATAATATGTTACGTAATACGTTGTGCAAGACATAAAAAATCCAAAAAAACTAGAGAATACTGTGTAAGAATCTATTCCATCTACCGGATATCTTAGCAAGTTATTAGCGAGTTCGCGTTTGTATTGTATTTTAGTGAAGACGCAAACCGCGTCACGTAAGTTATTGTGAAATACCGATATGCAAATATGGCGCTATTATTATATAGTGCAATAATAATTTAAATTTGTTATTACAAAATAGTATGATGTTAAATTACCTCAAAGTAAGGTTTGGCAATTATTGGACAATAACCTTAATATCACTACAATAATGTATATCTAAAACATGATTATGTAGGTATGCTGAACAATTCATTGTTTTGCAAAATGGCAATAAGAAATCGTGATATAGGTTACTTGATTGAGATATGTGGGTAGGTTGGCTTGTTCAACTGCAGGTTGTCCACGTGGATTGTTGCGTCATCTTCCTTGTCCGGGGAGTAGATGCTGCCGTTGTAGGTTGTAGTGGGTAGGTTGTAATTCATCGCAAGATTATGATGCCATGGTTAGCCACGTTGTTGACAGCCTGATTTCAGGATCGTTCTCACTGAAATTAATTTTAACACGCACTTAATTTTCATAAAAATAGTAAAACATTTCAAGCTAGGGATTGATTGACAAAATAGGGTATTGATGGGAACTATACCACGTGTATATTTCCTTAAATTACCGGGACATTTACTAGCATTTATATTAAAAAATTGATTTGTAAGAGATATATGAATTGGATTTTACTTACTGATCTTGCCCGGGATTGCTGTTTCTCTTTTCTGATCCTTGGCGGTGACGGAATGTTGCAAAATGATTTTAAAATACTAAAGTCGGTATATTGTTCTGAGTCGATGGGTCACCAATTTGGCTAGCGTGTAGTGCGTGTACTTACCTTGTAACTGCCAATAAATGTGTATAGTGTAGGTTATGATAGAGTGAAACAGATGTAGTTGATAATTTAAGTTTATTGCAAACACGTTACACTATTACACGATTAGAATATCAGAAGGATTTAGTAGGAATCAAGAGATGTCGACCGCCAGGTCAGATCAGAGAAACAGGAATGCTCGTCGGTAATGGATTGGCAGCGAGCTCTGTTTCACGTCGGGTTGCCATCCGTGAAACAGTGTTTCCGTATTAAAATATTATTTTAGGCTGGCAGACAGTTCTTGCCCCCACAAGGGAAAAACAGGCAAATTACGTAAGAAAAGTGGAAAAAAAAAGCAAACATTGAACTCCTATCGTAAGCATGACGTGGAACCGCAAAGAAACAGCGTTGAGGTTACAGGAGAATGATGGCGCGAAGTTAGTTGCGAAAGGGATACCAAGGGAAAAAAGGTTGGCGATGTCAGACACTTGAGAGCGCTGATTTTGAAAAAAAATACGGACATGGTTTTGGGCCATTAGGACGCTAATAACGATCCAACGAGGTGATAAAATTAACCCGCGTCTTATGGAGACGAAAACACATTAAAATTAATGTATAAACAATTAGTGGGGAAATTATGAGAGAGTACATTCGGGTTTGTTGTGACAGATACTTAAGGGCTCAGATTGATGCGAAATGACTTGGGGGATAAAGACAGGAGATGGGCGTTTGGAGGTACCACCCGAAGTTACACCCAGAATTACAGAGAGGGGTTGTAAGAATCCAGTAATAATTCTTGGGATAAAGTTGGTCGAAGGAATAGGCAGGGTATCAAACCGATGCGGACTAAAACGTGGAATAAAAATATAAACGAGATGATGTAAACTGGGACGTCTCAACTAAAACAAGTATCGATGGAAGCCTTAAATAGAAATAATCGGTGGAAAAAAAAATGGAATAGCTATATTAGACCGTTTGTAAGGGAAGAGAACAAAATGTTAGAAGTAGGGGACGATCGTACGCGGGATGTTTAACATACACCGTTTGAATTGTCGGAAGTAATTGTTTGGAAGAAAGAGGGGGAAACGGACGTGTACACCGTTTAAATTGTCGAAGGCAAAGTGAGGAAGATCAAAGCTAAGCTCGTGAAAGCGTTAAAAACAAAGCGTATCACATCATAAACGACGGCCATTAAATAAATTGTGCGGACACGATAGCATTTAAAATTAAAAGGCCCGGAATTCACATTACAAAAGGACAGCTCGCACTAGAGCGTAATATAGAAAACGCCGTATGGGAATACGGGACCGCTTCCCAGTCCGCGTCTGATCTTTCTGTCACATGAGACGAATGCCAGGGTGTTAACTTTCTTGAAATGATCAGAATGGCCTAATTAGCATGATGCGACTATGGACTAAATAGAAAAGAACATACGAGTCGATAAAGGTTAGAATAGCATGTATTTGACGTGATTAATGAGGAAACGGGACTATAAAAGGGCTGAATTTAGAAAAACGGGAAGTCTTTTCGTGAATTTTGAGAGAGTTGAAAATCGCCGGGAACCGTTCAAACACGTCGCGCTGCTTGGTAATTATTTGTGGACTTAGAAAAATTCTCTAGTCAAAAACATACAGTTAGATTCAGTGTTTGAAAAAATAATATCGGACCTTAGAGAATTCTAGAACTTCAAAGAATTAGTTAAACACAGTATTTGGCGTGATAATAAATTGAGGTTGAAAAATTTAATTGGTTAAATTCAGTGGAAAAAAAAAAAGATTAGAAAACGACACTACGGTGTCGCGTTATAAACCGAGTTGTTAATACAAAGTGTTGGAAGGAGGAAAACGGTTATAATCCGAGATTAACGCGATCCTTCGTTGTAAGGAATTTAAACGAGAAAAAATGATAATAATAATAATTAAAGATAAAATAATATTAATATCGGATCCAGAGATTTTCGAACTTCGGAGAATTATTTAGATTCAGTGTTCATGACGATTTACGAATTAAAACTAGAAAAATGATAATAATAATAATTAAAGATAAAATAATATTAATATCGGATCCAGAGAATTTCGAACTTCGGAGAATTATTTAGATTCAGTGTTCATGACGATTTACGATTTTAAACTAGAAGAATGATAATAATAATAATTAAAGATAGAATAATATTAATATCGGAACCAGAGAATTTAGAACTTCGGAGAATTATTCAGATTCAGTGTTCATGACGAATTACGAATTTAAACTAGAAAAATGACAAAAATAATAATAATACATTTAATGCTGGTATGAAAAGGGAAAAATTAAATCGCTTACTCGATTAACGTTCGATAAATGATAACCATACCTCGTTATAATGAAATAGTAAGAACCAAAAAATAGCTGAGATTAAAGAAATAAATTCAGGGGAATTATTGATAGGTGGATGAATGCATAAGAACAGGTTGTTTGCCGTCGCTATCCCGGTGGATTAGAGGAGAGGGGCTCAGGTAAGTAAATTGCACGAATATAATATATTTGCAGGACAAAGATGGAGGCTGCTAATCCGGCAGTTATTTTGAAGGCGCCAGTTGGGACCGTAATTATGTACGTATTATCAAATAACATATGTATGTGTATGTACGAATGAATGCATAAGCTGATAAAATAAATATCATTTGTTCCATGACAAAACAATTATCAATTATTACGGGGACTAGGACCGTAATCGGAGTCCGTCATTAGGGCCCATTGTAGGTAAAGTACCTATTTATCGTGGAGATATTTCAAATAAGTGGGTACGACGCTCGTAACACGATAATACAAAGGGAGAAAAAAAAATATATCCATTTCAAACCGGCTTTAAAATAGACAGGGCATTGACTCGAGTTGTGCGGAGGACAGGTTGATTTATTAGGGTCTGAAAGGGCAAACGGCCTTGAAGATTAAATGGGACACTAGGAACAGCTGAGTCTGGAATGTGGGGTTGGTTTCAAAAAAATACGGCGGATGAATGAATGGCGGCTTGGGTAATAAAGACTTGCTTCGAGGGTACGTACATAGCTAAAGTCATTCAACGGGAGGAACAAAAAAATCAGACGGTGTCTGAGAATAATTAAAGTAATTTTGAGCAGCGATTGAGGGTCTACGAACATAGCTAAAGTCATTCAACGGGAGGAACAAAAAATCAGACGGTGTCTGAGAATAATTAAAGTAATTTTGAGCAGCGATTGAGGGTCTACGAACATAGCTGAAACCATTTAACGGGCGGATCACAAGGTCAGACGGTGTCTGAGAATAGTTGAAGTAATTTTGAACTGCGATTGAAAGTCTACGAACATAGCTAAATTCACTTAACGGGAGGATCCCAAGATCAGGTGGTGCCTGAGGGAAATTGAATAAACAGGGCGTCAGACAGGAGACCGGAGGAGTCTGGGGACATGGCTAAAGGTCATATCTGAGTTGGTGATCTCTATAAATAAAATCATCAAACAAACAAAACCGTAATATATTATGTGTATCGTAATTATTAGCATTTATATTAGTATTTATGTATCAAGCGAACTGGTTGGAATTCACAACTCCTTCTCGGCGATGCTTGGTCTGGGATGTACTGTATAAATAGTACATTGCAGATTATAAAACAAAACAAAGTAAATTTATATATATTTCTTCATATGTACTGTCTGCAGGGGGAATGTATGTGGTCTGGTAACTATCGGGATGATACACTACGGCTGCATACACGTCCTCTCAGAGGATGGGAACCAGCCTAGGAAACTGCTTTCCACGAAAACCGCAAGTATATTTTTGCATATAGAACGAAACCGGTTCGTACTAAGTAGACGTAATTCTCGGAGGAGTTGGAATCTGGGAGCGTGAGACTCTGTTTGAGATCTGGACGTAGTATGTGACGGCCACAGGAATGGTCGACTAGGACACGGTGACTTAGGCACCAACTAGGAGATTGGGTCGAGTGATCATGCCAAACCCAGATCGATACGGATCATTTTCACGTCTTGAAGGAGGCAGGAGCCAGATTTTGCTAGCAAAGTAATATTCCGAGTTCGTCATATATGCAATAACCTAATCGTACTAACACGCTTGAAATTAGTTCCATGTTATCCCATCTAGTAGGAGAGGTCGGCGATCCAGAGGTCCCGGAGGACAAATTATGATTGTAATGTACTAACAAATTATGTTTGACTTTCGTTTTGTGTATTAAGGTTTTATGACATGTCGGGAGGGCGGCTTAGATGAACTTCTAAGGAGATCAGATTAGGGAAGGTAGACAGTATGGAGAAAGCGGGGGTTTTAGGTATTTTGATCCAATTTCGATTCGTTAACTTTGAAATTAACAACTCTGACTTCATCCCTGTCCTAAAGAGAACTAGGGGTTACCGAACAAAGTAATTAAAAACCCGATACCATAAAGCAAAAAAATCACACAACGTTTGGTGGGATTTAATTACAACTAAATACGAGGGAGTTACGTTGAAGGTCGTAACCGGCGTATTAATTAACTAAGTACATTTGTCTTTATATAAATGTATATATATTACTTGAGAACCATGAGTAGCCTTCGTAGCTACCGAAGGGAGAAAGAGTTCTATTTATTTATTTATTTATTTATTTATTAATTTACGGACAATATGTCCATTAAAACCATAATATTGACACGAATAAGAAAACATAGATGACAGTGAATGGAGAGTACATGAATGTGAAGGGCAAAGACAATGTAAAATAGAAAATGTTCATATAGAAAATAACTACAAGTCATAGCATCAATAACGATTAAGTTGTGAAAAATTACACATTACGTATCGCTTTTTGGAAGTCATTTAGACTTACACCAAAAAATTCAATGCTCTGACTTGAGTTTACAAGTCTCGACATTCTAGACAAAGAAGAATGGTACCCATAGTTAGTTGAATGGTGATTGAGGAACAACAATTCATTATTTCGGAGTCTACGGGATGGGGTGTTGAATTGAATGAGTTGTAGCAGTTCAGGTGAGTCGGTTATACTGTTGATTATTTTAAATATGCAAATTAGATCGGAGTCTTTTCTACGTTTTTCTAATGAAGATAGGTTTAAAGTCTGTTTTTTTCCTCATATGAGTAATCGCCTCTTTCAAGTCCTAACCTCCAAGCAATTCGCCGTAGGAAGCGATGTTGGACAGATTCGATGTGACTAATGTGGACAGCATAGAAAGGAGACCAAATGACACTGGAATATTCAAGGTGAGGACGAACCAACGAACAATATAGAGTTTTAAGTGTTCTTATATGTTTAAAGTCTGAGGTAATTCTATGAATGAACCCGAGTAGCTTAAGTGATTTATTTACGATGTTATTTATATGATTTCGAAAAGAGAGATTGCAATCAAGAGTGACCCCAAGGTCCTTGATGGATGTGACAGTTGATAGACAAGCACCATTTAGTTTATACTCAAACTGAATAGGTTTATTGGCTCTGTAAAAGGACAAAACTTTACATTTATCAACATTGAGTTCCAAGCAGTTTAGTTTGCACCAATCGTTAAATGAATCAATATCAAGTTGAAATAGTAAACAGTCATGAAAGGATTTAATTATCTTAAGGATCTTATTATCATCAGCAAAAAGCCAGAAGCGTGTGTGCGAAAAAACTTTAGTTAAGTCGTTAATAAAAAGGTTAAAAAGAAGCGGTGCCAAATGGGCTCCTTGGGGAACACCGGACGTTACATCAATGTTAAAGGATTCAAAGTTATTTATTTTAACTCTTTGTTTTCTGTCACTCAAGTAAGATTGAAAAAATGATAACATAGGGTTTCTAATACCTAAAGCATAAAGTTTGGCCATGAGTATTGAGTGATTTACTTTGTCAAAGGCTTTAGAGAAGTCGGTGTAAAGGACATCAGCCTGAGAGTTGTCTTCTAAAGCTTTAACAATGATGTTTGTAAAAGACAGTAAATTAGTTGTTGTAGATTTCGCTGATCTAAATCCATGCTGTTCCTCAATAAGAAGTTCTAGGGATATTTTAATGCCAGTGGCCTAAGGTCACTTAGGTATTACAAAAAAAATTAAATTCAAAGGGTGAAAGGAAGAGTCATCTCACTCATAAGGTGTTTTTTGTAATCCTGATGCCAAAGTTCTGTTTCGTAAGTAGACTGCAGTATTATTCAATGCTTCAGCCCAAAACTTCTTATGTAAACTAGCCTCAAACAGAAGTCACCGAACTCTCTCCACCACTGTTCTATTTAGTCTTTTACACAGGCCATTCTGTTCCGGTGTATGGGGGTTCGTCATTTGATGCACAATACCATTTTTATTCAAAAAATTATCAGATTCTAATAAACAAAACTCTCCACCATTGTCTGTTCTCAGTTTTTCCTTCAGTTTTCTGCCTGTCTGTGTTTCAACCAGAGCTATAAACTCTTTGAAATACTTAAACACCTGATTTTTGGCCTTAAGGAAATAGACAAATGCCATTCTAGTATAGTCATCATATTATTCATATAATGTCCGATTTGCTTACATTTATAGCAGCGGATTGTTTTGACAGAATTCAAAGATGGCGGCGGTGACTCTTTCGATGACATAAGATTGACATAAGCAGGGTTGCCATTTTTCTTGCTATTTCGGAGCTGCCAACCTTTTGACAAAAAAGCACTATTTGTTCCAAAGCTGCCAACTTCCAAAATCATGTCCAACAATTTCGACTTTATAACATCCGTGCTGATGTGCAATCCACTGTGCTCTATGGCCATTACCAAAGGAGCAAACCTGTCTGTTAGCCCCGCCAGTAATAATGACCCGATCCACTCGTCAGTGATTTGGAAGCCGGTACCTTTAAGTTTCTGTGCGGTATCGACCGTTTGCGTTACATAGGCACCCATTGACTCGGAGTCTTCTAGTCGAATAGATATTAGCTGACGAAGTAGACAGATGCGACGAGTGAAGCCACAATCATCATATATGGCCTTCAAACGCTTCCATACATCTTGTACTATTTGCTCATTTTTGATCGTCATAATAAATTTAGCTTTTGCCTTTTTACCATCCGAACTTGTACAATCAGATGATTCTGGCTTGTGAATATCCACACCATCCATCATCAAAAAATGTTCAGCTGCAAACGCCCACTCATCATAATTTTTACGTCCCTTCAATTTAGGTACATTCACTATGTAACTTCCCGCCATATTGAAAAAAACGCACACCGAGAACGCTGTAACAGATTGTCGATCACAAACAACAGTTTTTGATATAGCGGTCACTGATTGTCCAACTAAATAGTATTTTAGGCAGGAAAACTTTGATTTAACACAAGTTATAGCCCTGGGCCCATAACCTAATGAAACGGCAAGGCTGGTGGAGATCGACTGACGTTTATTTAGTTTATAGAGCATAACCATGGCAGCGATGATTTTGTTACTAGATTGGCGTAGTCTGCGCCATAAGCTTCCCATGTGATGGCGGAGAAGCGCTCTGAAAGAGTGTACTCGTCCCTCCAGGAACATTTCCGTGGCGCTGCAGTATCTCGGTAGGCAGAATAGTTGGCGATATGCATTATTGTAAGCAACTTTTATCTTTTGCCATTGGGATGAAGTGTAATCCACCCACAGTTCTGACGTATACAGCGAATTGCAAAATGCATTGAAAAGTATCTTTTTCACGTTTGTACTGCAGAGATAAAAACGCCTTGACAGCATACCTGCTCTAACGGATATCGCTCTTCTTTGCCTTTCCATATCCTCGATGTCTTTCAGGTCGTCTGTGATAATATGTCCCAGGTATTTGACGCTACGACTAACATCCATTTTCCTTCCATCTAGCCATACTGAAGGTGTTAGCATGTTTTCGTTTTTGCATTTGAAAACCATAACTATTGATTTGGACGTATTATATACAAGGTTATGATTTTTTGCAAAATCTTCACATTTTTGGAGTAGTTCAATCAGTGCGCTAAGTGACGGTGCTAGAAGAACCATATCATCTGCGTAGTTAATATTGTTTACACATACTCCTTGAACAGGGCAACCTATCTTACTGTTATAAAGTCTTTGAATTAGTTCATCAGTATATATATTAAACAGTGCTGGAGACATGCTTCCTCCTTGCCTTACGCCACTTTTCAAATAAAATGGGTTGGAAAACTCGCCGGACCATTTAACCACATTTTCTTGCTGCGTGTGCCAAATTGAAAGAATCGCTATTATATGACAAACACGATCAAACGCTTTGCTTAGATCTAGAAAGCAGGTATAAATTGGCGTTTTTCTTTGTTTATAGTAGCTAATGGTTTCTTTTAAGGAATATATTGCCATAGATGTTGATAGTGCAGATTTAAATCCGAACTAGTTATCCTCTGTCATAGATTATACATTTATTCTTCCGCGTGAGATGGTCGTTGACGAAGATCCTCTGGTCAGCTCCAACCATCCCGATGGCCTTGGTATTGATTCCTTTTCTTTGCTTGATGGCTGCGACAAATTCATCCTTCTTCTTGCGGGAGGTGAATTTGGCGATTATGTTACCCGGACGTCCATCTGTCGTGGCTTGTGTACGATGGCGCTTACTGATTCTGCTAACGTATTCAATGTCGCTTTGATGGAGAGGGCATCCAATGACTGTTGCGATATTCGACATCATGGTAGGTAGATTCTCGTTGGTGGTCTCAGGCATTCCATGTATTTCTATATTGTTGGATAGAAGTTCTTGGTCCCTTTCGTTGTTTCCCATCTCTAATATGTAAACTGTTTGTTTTATTTCTGAGACCTCCATTTCTAGCTTATCTATTTTAGCTAATTTTTCGTTTATAGATTTCATATTACTTGAAAAATCTTCCATGATATTATTATTATAAATGATGACTTTTTCGAATTCTGCCATTTTACTGCTCATTTTTTCTATTTGTAGCGCCATTTTTCTAATCTCAACAGTTGGGAGTACGTTGCTTTGATCTGAGGAGCAGGATTGGGTATCTAAATTTTCCAGGGTTTGGATACAATTATTGCACTCCCACGCATCCTTTTTACCTTACGACATGCGTTTAAAAACACTTGCCGGAATATCAGCGCATTCGAAATGGATGGTGCATTTGCAGGTTGAACACTTTATACACTCAGCCACTTTTAGCTGCTTAACGCAATATTTACATGTTATATCCGTCTCATGTTTGGCTTGTGGCTGCAATAGGTTACAATACTGTAGGTAGCTTGAAGATTTTTGAAGAATAACTAAAACTCTAGACTTAGCACTTTTTACACTCCAGACAAGCACTCACTTTCGTATTTTAATGCACTTCTACAAATATTATCAGCTGGTATAAAAATTGTAGGATAAGGGTCGATATTTTTAGAAGAAAATATAAGATTAATAGGGAACGAAATGACAAACGTCAGACTTGTGATGATGTTGTTGTTGAATTTAACATCATATAACTTGGCTATGGTGGAATACATCTGTATGAATTGGAAACAGTGGTACAATAATAATAGTTCTGGTTTTTTCCATTTAAGGCAGATAAAATCAATCAGGAGATGCCTTCCCTCTGATGGAGCAAAGTCACTCATAAATTCGTTCGTCGTCTCACGTATGGACTATTGCAATAGTGCATATGCCGGCCTACCTCAGAAACAAATCAATAGAATCCAGTCAGTTTTTAATGCTGCGGCAAGAATGATTTTTGGTGAATCTAAGTATTGCCGTATAACCCCACTTCTAAGGGATCGCCTTCACTGGCTTCGATGCCCTGAAAGAATAGAGTTTAAGATCTGCTTAATGACCTTCAAAGCATTGCAAGGAATGGCGCCAGCATATATATCGGAACTATGTATCCGACAAAACTTAAGCAATAGATAGCTTACTCTAAGGTCAGCAGATCTAGATATTAGTAATCGTCTAATCGAACTTTCTAGGTCAAATCGAGCTGTTTACTATGATCGTTCTTTTAGTGTAACAGGCCCTCTCATCTGGAATAGACTTCCCTCAGCTCTTACTAATCTCCAGAATTTGGCTGAATTTAAACGAGCTTTAAAAACAAAATTATTTGAAAAATCTTACCATTTATAAATTTTAACTTCTTTTCAATATTTTATAATAAGCCATATTCTAAAACTTCCGGTAATTGTTTGGTTTCGGTTGTCTCCTTATTGTACCTTTTTAGTGTCTGCTCAGAAAATTCTCATTTCTGAGCAAAAACTGCCTCCTGTTTTATGTTATGTTTTAGTTTTAATATTCGTGTTTTGTCCTGTCCTACTGTTATTGTTATTCTAAGTTTTGTCATCACTTTGTATAAACAGTGTATTTAGTGTTATAATATTAGATCTGTATTGGGTAAGGCACACTGTAGGAATAATTTTAAGAACTATTAACACTGAATTACCATTTTTTTAAAGTTTGTTATACGAGTAGTTAAGCGCACTTGAAGTGAAATGACACTAAACTGCGCTATATAAATTCCATGTTATTATTATTATAATAATTATCAATGTTGCCAGTTTGTCAGAAAAACTGTTTGATATACTGTTCATAAAATTTTCAAAATATGTATGGAAATCGGATGCATACTTTTTGTTGATCTACCCAAATTGGCATACTTTTATGGATCTCATATACACATATATCCGTCACTCCTGTACACACCGAACTCTAGATTCTTAACTACCCCTCACACCTTTTTCCTTCCCAGAACTCCCTATGCAACATCATAAAGCCCTGAGCGAAATTATTTTCAGTTATTAAGTCATTTATTGTGTCGGGTTGATCTTAAAAAAGGCAAGCATAGTAGAGAAAGAGCGCGGGCTAATTGTACTAGAACCAATAGTCATATTGGTTTTTTTTTAGACGCATATTAATGACTGTTTACATGTACGGTCATACTTGATATGTATTATTTATTTATTTTTATTTTATTGATACATGATTTAGAGATTACATGTGGTTTTTTGTGATATTTCACCCTCCATGTTAGGGATGACCCTGTGTTATGGCTTATTATACTTTGCCATTTCAAGTACTATAATTTAAATTCGACATTAATTACAGCATTGGGATTTTGCCATTACTTATTAGTTTTTTTTTTCTATCATTATTTTTCTTATTTTTTTCAAACATTTATTTTCATAATACATTATCAGTATATTATACATATATTTTTATATACCTTACGAGTAAATTATTTTCCTGTTTTCAGTCTTACTGGTTTGCAACAAACATGAATAATTGTATGCATATACGAATGTACATACTTACTTCATATTTTAAACTTTGCTTTATTTACAATATCAGGTGTTATTATTTGGATTTGATGTTAATCTTAGTATTGGCATTTGATTTTTATTTTTTTTGTGTACAGTTATGCTATTATCCATGTATTATGTTACACTTTCATATATAAATTGTCAATTTCCTCTGTTAAATGAATAAAAAATAATAAAATATATAATAGCGATATCGGTTTCCAATGTTTCCATTCAAACTTACGTGGGAAGCATCTGTATTACCTAACTTTGTTTATTACTAACCCTTGTGTAGCTAAAAATGGCAATAGTGTGCAAATTATTTTCATGCGTCTTTTACATTGTACAATCCAGTGTTCGCACTACTGCGGATGGGTCAGAAGTGTAATGGTTTCTATGCAGCAAAAGTCTGGGTAGTTCATTGATCCCCGAACGCATTTTTTTAGAAAGATGTCTTATGGTCCAATCCCTCACTGTGGACTTCAGGTGCTATAAATCGGGAATCGAGATGGACTGTTCCAAGCATCTGCATTATGGATCCGTGATTACTTCAACTTGCAAGTCCGGGCACCACAGTCCCAGCGATGACCTTGAAGACCTGACCTGCATGCAAGGCGGGAGTTGGGATAACCCTATTCCAGATTGTAGACCAGGTGGAGTATTTTGTACAAATTTTTCTTGCTCGTTAAAATGCCGAAAAGCCCTTTTTAATCCGAGGCTTAAATGAACATTATACTATAGATTAGAGGGTGTAAGTCATAAACTGTGCTATGGAATGGTTCCTTTTAGTCAAAAATTGGAAAAGACTCTTTGTAGTAAGGACATAATACTTAACGCCGCTCTCTTCAAAATATTTTACAAAACATACGACATTCATTATGTAAATATTCCTTAAATAATATACTGTTCATGAAATTCAAGTGCGAAAAAAGATGCTTTCTTTTTGGAAGTTAAGAAAACTGTTTTTGCAGATTGCGGTTTAGAAAATTCCTTCGGTGGAGTACAAATTGTACATGGGACAACCTTTAAAAAAGATACGTTCCCTTGGCACGTGGGGATCTTCCAGTGGGACGAAACAACAAATACCGTCACACAGATTTGCGGAGGTTCCATTATAAGTGTTAATCTTGTAATCAGTGGTAAGTGTTATTCAATAATATATTTTGTATCATTTTTGATATCTAGATTCCCTCCTTTCCTTTACGATACTCTAAAACTAAGACTCACGACTATTCATGCCCGACGGTAATATCTAGCCAACCGCTCGATGCAAAAAAGTTTCAGGGGCCGTAATTGTTCCCCGATGTTCGACAAAAATTAACAATTTTATTGAGCGTCTTGGTGGTATATCAATGACGTGTTGTATAGAGCTGCTCGAGCATGCAGACGCAATGATGAGCATAGTTCCAAGTCAATATGTTCGATCAAACCAAAGCGTCGAACATGAATATTCGTGTATACATAGCTTAAGCTTTACCTCGTTCACTGCAGTCAGTCTCATCTTGCTAGTTACAATTAATATCTTATTCAAAATATTCTCAATTTTGCTAAAAAAAAATGACATATGTTTATCTTTTCAGCCGCGCATTGCTTCTTTGATGAGGTTAATCGAGTAAAGATCGATGCAAAGTATTACAAGGTGGCCGCCGGGAAGTTCCTCAGGTCCTGGGATAACGATTTGGCTGAAAACGTAAAACTCGTCCAGAAATCAGATGTTGGTAAAATTTCCTTTCACGTTATAATTAACTTTATTTTCTCAGTTAGTATGGGATATGGAAAAGGATTAAAATGTAGATTCCGCAGTTCAATATTTAACCACATTGAGAACAGAGAGTAATCTCACAACTGAGGCTAGAACAGATACCGGGAGGAACTGTTGTAGTAAAAGTACTGCTTTACAAAAACAAACAGAAAATATACTAATTTTAAAATACGTAAAAAGTACTACTCGAGGGGGGCGACAGTTCCTGTAACTGTTATATTAATGCGATGATGGATGATTATCGTAATAATAATCCAGATATTAGAAAGATTTAGTTTGTTAATAAACGCGCACAATGATTATGGATTTGTGTGGTTTAACTGAGAGCTGAGTTGTGAGAGAGAAAGATAAAGATAATACACTTACTTATATACTATACAGTTTATCTATGTCGCTCTATACTGACGGAATAAAATTAAATACTTTCTAATAGTACATCCTCCCTTACTTAAATTATAGGTGCTAACCTGAGCCACATAACATTATTGTACTGAATTATTTTACACAATTAAAACAATAATATATTTTAGCTTAAATAATTCAAAAATGGATACGTTAATACTTCAGTGTTCTTCCTTCTGCCTCTTCTCTCTCATCTGCAGAGTTTCTCACCTCGGGTGTTAACTTCCTTGCCATGGTTTGGACCTGAAACATGGAGAAACTAGATTTGAATACTCCGATTACGTAGCATCTCTGTGAGTTTAAATTCGTCCGCAGCCAGTTATTTTATCTCAGATGCGTTAAATCCCCTTATTTTTCTCATGCCAAGAAACGTGCTAATTTTTAACTTGACCAAATGTCTTTTCCCTACCATCTTTGAATTATTTATTTTAATGTTGTCGTTTCATTTATCATGTTGTACAAAACCCTTGTTAGATGCCAACTAGAGTATAACTCTACGTTATGGTCTCCTTTTTACAATATTCATTCCGATAACATTGAAAAGATTCAACATAAGTTCCTGAAGTATATAAACTATTAATTGCATATTCCTGTAGAAAACATTGATTATAACTACTTACTAGATAAATTGTCCCCATTAAAACTTTCTGAAAGAAGAATAAACACAGATTTAATAGTACTACATAAAATACTTCATTACAAAATTGACTGTCCTGAGTTACTCAAATTAATCAGCATCCACATACCCAAAAGATCTTGCCGAAATTTACCACCCTTTTATTTTTACAACACCAGGACACTGTCTTATCGAAATTCCCCGATTCCAAGACTTCACAATCTCGGAAATAAATACTCTGATCTGGGAGATATATTTCAGCTTAAAAATAATCAATTTAAATATTTTTTATTTCAATTCTTTATACATATATCGAGACACAAATAGACATCTATAATTTCCGCAATATATATATTTTTATTTTTATTTTGAATATCTATTTATGTGAGACTTCTTATCATTTTTACTAATGTATCTTATTTTATTATATGCTTTTGCTGTAACATTTAATATTTTTTTCTTTTTTCGTTGTATTATGTTTCCTTTATTGTTTTAATTTTGTAGAATTTATAATAACTGTGATACTCTACTGTTAAACTTTGTAGTGTGTAAAAGCCCATTAGGGCGTGTAATAATAATAATAAATAATCCAATAAATGTAATACCCCTTTAACCAATTATTATTCCTAAAACTTATAACCTATTTACCTGAGATCTAAAAACCCTAGACATTACCTTCTGAGCAAACTTTAAACCTACTTTATATCTACCTTTATATTGCCTCTTTTCGTTGACTTAACTTTGTTTTACAACCTTTAATATTTTCCTTTTTTGTGAAGAAACTGTAATATTATCCCTTTCTTTCACAACTTTTCTAGGAATTAATGAGTCAAAACTGATCTAATCTGAAAATGATTTTCTTTTCTGATTCTGGGGTCTTCAATCTTCGGCAACGGATTTATCTATCAATGATTGAGGGTTAATTGTTTACTTGAAATAGCCACAAATTCTTATATTTCCATCCCTTTAAACAACCGGATCAATAGCACTAGCAAATTCACTGAACGAATTCGGTTCAATTATTCCTTCCGAAACTAACCTATTTAGTTTCAGTTCATTTGTTTACATTTTTCATTATTGTTGTAAAGCAACTTAATGCAAGTAGGGTGAGCTCCCCACCAAACGCCAGATAATGATCTGATGATATTTAAATTTTTTTCGCATTTAGTAACTAAATTATTAATATGGGAAGACCATTTAAGTTTCCTATCAAATGTTACTCCGAAAAATTTTACTTCAAAAGCGTTGGGGATTGGAGAATTTTTAAATAACATTTGAATGGGGGGGTTTTTATGGCGGTTTGAGAAGGTGACACACTGAGTCTTTTGAATTGAAAGTTCAAGACCATTCAAGGTGAGCCATGTGCAAAGGGCATTCATGGCTTCGTTAAGATATTTGACGGCGAGAGGGATGATTTTGGATGATAAGAAGAAAGCTATGTCATCTGCAAACTCAATAACTTTTACTTGTGGGGGAATAGTGACATGCATATGGTATGTGTATATATTATACAGTAAGGGGGACAATACATCGCCTTGTGGTAAACCCTTCCAAATAGACCTACTACTTTGAGGAGAAATATCTGGAAGTTCAATGAAAATTTTTCTATGGGAAACATGGGGGAAAGGCCAAAGCCTAGAAGTTTTTTTTCAGGATTGGGATGGAAAAATTGTCAAAGACGCCTTCTATATCTATAAAGACGGCAAGACAAACTTCCTGTTTAGAAATTGAGGTAATTATTTACCTACAACTACCGTTTTTAATAAGCATTTTTAAAAAATACAATCATTTCATCAACTTAATGACAATAAATAACAACTTTTTGCAACAACATGATTTTGAAAAATATTGATATTTAATATTTTTTACGTAAATAATAATTATCGTAAAAAATTGCCATACACACACCATTTTGACAAAACACCGATATGAACATAAATTAGATACGAACATCACGCATAATTCGCGTTTGTTTGTAGGCAATGTAGAAAACGTCAAAGACATAATCGGCATAATAGACAATTATTATTCTACATCGCTGTCCACGCACCCGTTAATTATTAGGCGACCAAATTTGGTCCCAAACATCATATGCATTTAGTTTCTTAATATTCAAGTATTCTTTTTCTCTGGAATAAAGAGAAAATGAAAAAAATGCAAATACTGCAAAATAAAGCAATGCGAATAATACTTAAGCGCAACATATACACACGGATAAGAGACATGTTAAAGGAGCTGAATATTTTGACGGTGAAGCAAACTGTGTATTTGAATGTACTTATTTTTATACATAAAATTAACTTAGGGATGATGTCTAAGGAACTGAAAAGAAAAATAAATTACAATAACGAGATACACGGACACGGGACGAGAAATTCTAAGCAAATTAAATTGCCAATAAGAAAAAAAACAAGCACCCAAAAATCTCTGATGTACCAGGCCGTTCAACTCTATAACAAAATCCCGAAGGAAATTGCTGTGATAGAAAATATTAATAAGTTCAAAAATGAATTAATAAAATATTTCTATCTCAATTATTAATGTTTCTTTTTTTTGTGACTTTAGTGAAATATTTAAAGAAAGATTATGTTTGCCAAACAATGTACATGTTTATATGTTTATAAAACTATTAGCACACACGAAGAAGTGAGCTAACTTAAGATTAATAAATATAAATATAAATAAAGGTGTTCTACGATTTTTTATTAAATAAAACGTTTTGATTTTAGGTTACGTTGGGTTAGGATAGGTTGGGTTATTATAGGTTATTACAGGATAGGTTAGGTTAGGTTGAGTTATTATAGGTTAGGATAGGTTTTTTTCCCTTAGTGTTCTTTCTATTTTTGACCTTGCTTATTATGTGTCATTAAATATAGGTACATCGTGTATCGTTAGTCATATAAGTTGACGTTTCACTCGTTTAATATTTCCTTCATTGTGTATTGATATCATGTTCGTGTTGTCGGTCTGCCTATGTAAGATACGGCCAGATTTTTCCCATGTATATTTGAAGTGATGATCTCTAGCATTTTTTTTTTGTCTGGGCCAGTAGAAATTTGCCTTTTGCAGTTATGTGTTCCGAGATGTAGATTCGATTTCTTTCCTGCGAGTATCCGATATCTACTGTTTTAAGCTTGTTCAGATTGCTATTAGTCGATTTTATATATGATTTAATCTTGTCTAAAAAGGTGTCTCGTGCTTGAGTGTTATTGAATGTCGCTATAATGGATCTCGTGGTTTTGTCGGATGTTTTTTGTCCAGCTTGTTTCAGCCTGCAGATTTTTGTGATTTCGGTATTCAGAGGAGAGGAGGTGTTGTTGGGTTAATAGTTTTTTTTTATATTTTCTTCATTAATTCCATGTTATTTTCAGTGGTTGTCTCGGGAACGCCTTTTATGTCGATGTTTCAGAGAAAGCTTTGATACTCCAGTCGATCAATTTTTTCATCTTGTTTGGAGATCATGTTTTGTAAGGCAGCATACTGATATTTTAATTCGATTACTTCGGAGTTGACTTTAAAATTTGATTTTTCGACACTATCTAAACGGTTCTTCATTTCTTGTTGTTGGTCAGCAGCGAATTGTATGGATTTTATGATTTCGTTGTTCTGTAGGACGATTGCTTCATATTTATTTATAAAAAAATCGAATTTTTGCTCTATAAGTTTCATTACTTCTTTTTGTAATGTTTGTATTTTCAATGTGAATATTTCTGTAGTTAGGATGGTGCGGTGAGCGCTGGGTATGATACTTTCTGTGTTATTGGGCAGAGCAGTTTCCAGTTTATGTGAAAAGTTGAACGAGAAGAAGTTATTGTAGAGGAGGGACGAGGGTTGGATGAGGAGTTGCTGGATAAAGCCTCAGCAAATGATTTTTTGATAGGCGGGAATAGTTTAGAAGCCTGCAGAAAAGACAACTTCTGAGAGGCCATACAAATTTTAATTTTTTTTGATGAGATTGTTCTGGGCAAGAAGTTTTGATAGCTATATGCGCCTGAGCAGTTAAAACATTTATGTGAGGCGGAAGAAGGACATTGGTCGGCTGCGTGGTTTTCTCCACATTTAAAACATCTGGGTTGAGATCTGCATGCACCTTTGGTATGACCAAAACGGCAGCAATTGAAACATTGAGTGGTGAGATATGTATATATTTCAACTGGTAATGATTTGAAGAATAAATATATATGGGAGGGAAGAGATTGACCTTCAAAGGTGATAACGACAGATTGGGAGGGCCTCCAGGAAATTATACCCTCAGAGGAGTCCTTGTAATTTAGCCTCCAGGCTTTTATGGGATTGCCAATGTGTTGGGGGGTTGAAAGTGAAGACAAAATTTCTGCAATGGACAGATCGGTCGAGATACCTCTGACCAGGCCCATGCGAGTGACATTGAAAGTAGGGATATATGCCTTGAACTTTTTATTAGATAAAATGTATAAATTTTTGATGAAATTGTTGGCAGCTGACCCTGAGAGGAATTCTACGGAGATTCGGAAACGATCCTCGGCTTTTACACCTCCAGGCTTGATTGAAAGGTTCTTGCTATTTGATAGGAATTTGCCAAATTCAAGACGGTGGATGGTTTTTCCTTACTCAGTTTTTGGGCGTACAATATGAACGTGCCAAGGGAAAGAGGAGAATAAAAGTTTGTTGGGGGAAGTTTAAAAAGTGCTGGTGGGGACTGTGAGGTCGAATGCGAGTCAAGTTTTATTGGGGAAAAGTGAGTAAATTTCCTTTTTTTGGTAGAAGTCAAAATGACTCAAAATGAATCATTGTCAGAAATTTCTACATTTTCCCCGTCTGGGGGTCCGTAGAGGGATCTGGGGGCTTTATAGGGGGTCCAGAAGGAAAATCTTACTCCATTATTCACAACAGTAAACAACTACAACAATAGTATGGAAAATGACAGAAGTAAAAAAAGTTAATAAATATCTGGAAATCAGCAGCGAAAAGTGACTCCTGGAATATCATGATGGAGATGAAACCTCAAGGCACAACAGACTACACATTTTTTTGAGCAAAACAAAACAAATGATGACCGTCAAATGTTATTATTGTGATCTCTATTATAAACTTGTTGTGTTATTTGCTGATAGCTTATGATAGAAATAGAAGCTTTTTACCACATTTTTTCTTGCTAATATTTCACAAACTTTAATCATCGGATACACTTTTTCGATTTTCACGGATCGTAAATAGTTTTTCACCCACAATCACAGTGGTGCTTTATAATTTCAGAATAAGTCAGTTACATGCTATATAACTGTTTTCATTCAACAAACATAGGACACAAAAATATTTTCTTCTGTTGGTAATTTTTTAGTAAATAAGTGTTGCATCAAGAATTGGATGCTTGAAGTGATTTGGAGTTTCATGTGCTTCGCGTCTTAAGATAATTTGTTTTAACGGAAGTCAGCAGAAAGGTTGTAAGAGCGAGAATAGTCCATTACGTGTCACCATAAATAATAATATTTTATCAATTAATTTATTTATTTATTCATTAATTAATGAAATATTTTATTTACTAATTAATTTATTTTTAACTAACTATATATTTATCCATTTATTTATCAATGTATTAATTTATTAATTAATGAATTTATTTATTTTTGTATTAATTTATGGTTTTATTTATTAACTTTTTTATAATAATTAAGGTATTCATTAATTTATTTTAATTTTAATGAATTTATTTATTGATTTATTTATAAAATATATATTTTTTAAATTAACTTTTTATTTATCTATTAGCCCTGATGGGCTAAAACACTCTTTAAACGATACATTTTTTACTACTCAACAAAAGTTACTTAAAATACTTGGGAGCTTTATTTGCACATAAAAGAATGTTTTTTTTTTAATTTAATGTTAATAGCGCTACCTGATGATGTCTTCGCAGATCAATATGATGATGAGATTTTTAAACATTAATCATATAGGGATTTCGAAATTTTAAAAACTAAAAACAAAACTCTGCTATAACGCCTGTATTGCAGCTTATCCTCGACGTACATTGTAATTGTTTTATTACTTTCTAACACCAAAATAACCATCTATAATTTGTAGGTGATCGCAATTCACCTTCCCCCGCGCTATGGCGGGGAGGAGCAAAACCAGCAACAAGACCTGGCTCTGCTGCAGCTGGCGACCCCCTTTAAGTTGTCCCACTCTGTCCGGGCCGTTTGCTACGACATCCTCAATGAGAGGTTTGACACTCTTCAAACATTACCTGGAAACATCGGCAAGGTATCAACATGTTTTATAATGAATATTTGCTTGGTGTATCTCAGGCATAAAATTACACTAGATCTTATACATCTTTATGTTAGTATCGGTATTCTTGATAATTTCATCATTCAATATGTTTATGCTTTCTTCCAAAATTCAAATTCTGCAGTGAAAACGTTAAAATTTTTATTATACTTCTTCAGGACTGTCCCATGGCACTATTTTGGGACGATTATTAAATTAAACAAATCTTTTGCACAGAAATGATAACAGGAAATGATGTCTTTGAACTCCCGAACTTTGTTTACAGTTGAGAATATTTTATAAATAATCATATCAAGTGCACTGAAAGTTTGGACAAAATGCTGAAAGTTCTCAATTTTCTTAATAATGGTGAATGCATTCATAAAGACCGTGTTTTTCGCAGAAGTTTTTTAGAGTAAGGGAAAATTCAGTAAGAATGCCTCTATCTAGGTAAGAAGATATTCACTAAAATAACGTTTATTGTTAGTGCAGCGAAAATGAAAATCGTCTAAGAAAATAGCTAAACTTCAGAATCCTAAGCTTTATTTTTTGGTTTTCAAAGTAGTTTAAAACTGTGATAAAAGCACCAGTAATATACATAATATTAATGATTGAGTTTTTGTAAAAAACAAATTATATTCCTGGCAGGCAGCTGGCTGGGGAAGGATAGAGAACGGGGAACCATCGGAGGAACTGAAGACCTTGGATCTGCCAGTCATTGCTTACGGGGAGTGCCGCAAAGAGATGTTAAAGTACAAGTTCAGCAAGTACCTCACGGCGGATAAACTGTGCGCTGGATATCTCAATGGTAAATACTATATAATGTGTAACGGGGTGTCGTTGGGACTTGCAACTTGATGTCTACTTGAGACGACCGTGTTGCTACAATTTGTTTTTATTTATTTTTGTTTGGTAGAGCTGCATTTTTAATCCGACTAATCCAAGAGCTCGTAATGCTTTTCGTAAAAATTTTGGCATTGATGTGGAGTGTTACTAAGAGAGATGAAAAGTTATAATGTTTTTTTTTATTTATTAACGCCGATTATAGCGGCTTTTAAAAAAAATAGCAATTGTTTTACATATGAATACAGAATATGCATAGATAAATAAAAAATATAAAATACATAAAAGAGAAAAATATAAATAGTAGTATCAACTTAAAAAAGTACAATAAGTAGGTTATTATAAATACAATACAACATATTATAAATCCCAGATATTATGTAATGAGTGTTAAGAAATTAATACTTTAAAACTGTATTTGATTATAGTCAATCTGAGAAGCGCTGACAGACAGTTTTAATTTAGTAGTGTTTGTATGAGGTTAAACTAGCAATGTTTATAGATTCATCCAAAACATATATATTTCCAAGTACATGTAGGCGATTCACTATGGAATTGAGTTCAGCGTTAGATCCTGTATTGTTGCAATGATAGGGTAATTTGAAACGAACTGATCGACTAGGTACATGAAAACATATTAAGGAAAGAAACGATTTTAAATAAATAAAATAGGTCTGAATAAATTCTTCTTTCTTTTAATGTATCGAGTCCCAATAATTGTATCAGAGAGGGGTAATTAATGTTTTTGATGAATATTCCTAATTTAAAATTAATATAACGTAAAAATTTATGTTGGACTCGCTCAAGGGAATTCTCATGTACACTGTAGTAAGGACTCCAAATGGTGGTGTTAAATTCTAGTTGGCTTCTAACAAGTGAAGTGTAAAGTAATTTGTAAGTTTTTAAATTTTTAAAATCCTTTGAAATCCGTAAGACAAATCCTAACATTTGCATTATTTTACTGGTTATATTATTATGTAATATGTTTAATGAATGTTAATTTAGTCTCAAAGGTTATATATACCAAGGTCTCTTATTTCATCAACAGATAATAAGGTTTGATTATTGAGAAAGTAGGTGAACAACAATGGGTTTTTTTCTGTGGAATGTGTTGCTACAAACTGTTTTCTTAAGGAATGTTTTTTTATAGCTGAGCTAGCTGACGTGCACCGGGCGTTGATCGGGGATATTAAAGATTGGGAATAAAGTTTTGAGGTTACGAATTCTAATGTACCTGAAAACTAGGTGCATTTTCAAAATGGAAATATTAATAATATAATAATAACACCAGAAAAAAAGAGTTTTTTTTATCTATTGGTTTCACTTTGCTACGTCTTCTTCTAACGTTCACATACACGACGTATATTCTCCTTACAAATCTTTCTTTGTTCAACACGTACGCCTCATTTTATTACAAATAATTATTTGATTCAAGTCTTCCTCAGTCTTTCCCGTCTTTTCCTACCGTTCATTTCTTGTAGTATTATAAAATCCACTCATTCTAGAACAGAGATAAAGTGTTAAGTCTTCCTCCGGCGTTTCCGACATTATCCACCATTCCCTACTGTACACCAACTGTAAAAAAAAAATTATATCTCATTCCAGTGAAGAGATAATGCGTCTTTCTCGGATTTCTTCTACAATTCAAACAACTCTCCAGACATTTCTGGCAATAATAAGAACAATCTTTGAAATTTTCAGTGAAATCAGTCGAGTTGTTTTGTGTGTCTACAGGGAACAAACAAAGAAGCATACATATTTATATATTTAAATATACATGTTTAACTTTTATTGCGTTTTTCAGGCAGGGCCATGTGCCAGGGCGACAGTGGTGGAGGATTGGTATTTCCTTCACCGGACAGGAATGGCTCCACCCGCTGGTATCTGCGTGGGGTGGTGAGCAACGGGCCTCTCAATGATGAAAGAACTTCCTGCCGATCCAACACTTACACGGCTTTCACCAACATCTTCAAGATGAGGGACTGGCTGAAGACGACTATTATGAGTGTAATTTAATTCACGCAAACCTTGAAAACTCGCAATTAATAATCAAATACTAATCGATATGTCGTAAGAATTTTCTGCAAATTGGTTCTTAGATTGTGGAATAATTTAAAGCTATTAACGATGGTAGACAAAGTTATTCTAGATTGAAAACCTTCTTGTTGATAAAACGTGATATTTCACATTTGGTTCAATTTTGCCAGATTTTGTGGTTGTTGCAAACTGATATAAATAATACTAATACATAATTTTAGACTGTTTAAGCAGGGTATCGCAACGGATTTTGTCAAATCGCTTGATTTCTGCTACATGGTCGCATGTTTTACAACAATCGTGCATAATGCTGCGTGTAAGAACCATAAATTATGCGAAAGTAAAGAAGCAAACGGCGCGAAACAGCAAAAATATATTTTCATTTTATTTTTATTAACGAATACATTTTCCACAACGATTTAAATTGTGGTTTTTAGAACAATGGACATATAACCATACACTTCTTTGACTATATTCATAGTTTGTGAAAGTACCCCCATTCGTGGCACGGCTCACGCTTTTTTCCTCGTGTGTGTACGCAGCATCATGAAACGAGCAAAGGCTTTATATTAAATTTCTCTTTTACTGGTGTTCTTCTTTATTTTAGGTTTAAACATGAATACCGATTATAAATTACTGTCGGCCGTTTTCGCTAATTTAGCGTGTATCCAGCCTGGTTTTAAAATTCATAAAGTATTACACATTTAAATTTGTATGCATCAATTACTTCTGCATTCATCCTTTGGCGTAGCGTATCTCATCATTTAGCCTATGTTCATTCTGTTAAAATCATCATTTAAGAGCATAAATAATAAATGTATTTATCAGTCGATTCCTCAAGGATGCATTTACGGAACACCTTTAAATGTTAGCATTACCCATGAAATTTTAAAATAAATAAAAACTATTTTATAATTCTTCTTTTGTTTTAATAAACTGTTTACGTGATAATCGACATTTATTTTTGTACTTTATTCACGACACTTTGAGTCGTTGGTGATTATTTTTCTAGATCTAAGTAGTTGTCTACCTCCGTGGATGTCTTTAGAGTCAATTTACAATAATAATATTAATTATGAACAGACAAACTAAAATACTTTAACTGAAGATTGAACATTCCTGCTCAGGGACACTTAAGACAAACTATAATTAGATAGTACCGACATTTATGTTGTATATTAACTGTAGCAAAGTTTTATTTATTAAATATATCATCCAATGCATGTGCGTGTGTGTGTGTGCATGAATGCTACCGATAGTGCATTGTCATGGACAACGCGTCTATCTGACGAGTTTCAGCTCGATCGGATGCCAGCAAGTGGGTTAATTTCGCTTTCAAGATCTCAATGAATTAATTCATACATTTACTGGAGAAAACATAAATGGTTTCCAAATAGACGTTTTTTAAAAAACTATCTGTAGTTTAGCGTTGCTAGGGATTTAGGCAGGGTTTTTCGAATGCTGATGTAAGCAGTGATTTTTCTCTTGTTTTGAGGGTCCAAGCTGTGATAGGATGCTCGGAAAGGATGGCAATGTACCAGGCCCGTTGATCCAAGCTGTGATAGGATGCTTGGAAGGGATGGCAATGTACCAGGCCCGTTGATCCAAGCTGTGAAAGGATGCTCGGAGCGGATGGCGATGTACCAGGCCCGTTGATCCAAGCTGTGAAAGCATGTTCGGAAGGGATGGCAATGTACCAGGCCCGTTGATCCAAGCTGTGAAAGGATGTTCGGAAGGGATGGCAATGTACCAGGCCCGTTGATCCAAGCTGTGAAAGGATGCTCGGAGCGGATGGCGATGTACCAGGCCTGTTGATCCAAGCTGTGAAAGCATGTTCGGAAGGGATGGCAATGTACCAGGCCCGTTGATCCAAGCTGTGAAAGGATGTTCGGAAGGGATGGCAATGTACCAGGCCCGTTGATCCAAGCTGTGAAAGCATGTTCGGAAGGGATGGCAATGTACCAGGCCCGTTGATCCAAGCTGTGAAAGGATGTTCGGAAGGGATGGCAATGTACCAGGCCCGTTGATCCAAGCTGTGAAAGCATGTTCGGAAGGGATGGCAATGTACCAGGCCCGTTGATCCAAGCTGTGAAAGGATGTTCGGAAGGGATGGCAATGTACCAGGCCCGTTGATCCAAGCTGTGAAAGGATGTTCGGAAGGGATGGCAATGTACCAGGCCCGTTGATCCAAGCTGTGAAAGCATGTTCGGAAGGGATGGCAATGTACCAGGCCCGTTGATCCAAGCTGTGAAAGCATGTTCGGAAGGGATGGCAATGTACCAGGCCCTTCTTTACATACGTGCTTCGGATGCGGCGCATCTAATGTTCTAGTCAAAAAGCTTTGGACTTTTTTCTATCTCTAAACATGGCAACGGCTTCCGTGGTCGAGGGTAAAGGCTCTCGACTAGTAAGCTGGAGGTCGCAGGTTCAAATCCCTGCACGCGCAAGTAAATTTTATTTGATAATACATAGTATATTTACTGTACCTTCCAGAGTGGAAGATACTCTCAGTATCGCCCTGATGTAAGACAACCATTGTGAATTGAAACGTTACTTGAAATGGCTTTGGCCGTGTTTGGAGCCAGATCTGAATAGCCAGGTACTTCCCCCACCTTCCTCTTCCTCGTTTCCTTCCCCTCCCCACTACCCTTAGCCTCACAAATTACCTCAAATGGGGATGTAAAAGTCTAATTGACTTTAGACTGTTGGGAGCAGTTGAAACTTTTGTGCGGTTTCGCATAAAAAACTGTAAACAATAGCAATGCTGCAATTTGTAAACGCAGAGTAATACACACGACGCGTGGAGCATACATATATATTTTAATGATGAGAGACTGCTTTCAACACACACAATGACGCACGCGAGCACTGCCCGTGGATAAAAAGCTGCGAAGTAATCTAATTATTCAATCTCGCCCGCCTCAGTCTGTGAATGTTAAATACGTATCTCACGATAGCATCAACAATACTAAAAATGACTGGGAATAATATAACAAATCAAATGGTTTAACCACAAATCGTGTGGATTTTTTTGAGTGTTTGTGTTATACGTTGTTGACGGTGCCCCGACAGTTGATCTCCCGACGGTTGGCTCCCTGACAGTTGGCCCGCTGACAGTCGATCCCTCGGACAGTTGACCACTCTGCCAGTTGTTCCTTTAGAGAATTGATCTTGTAAAAGATTATTCATTGGTAAAGTAAGTATGCAAAGAGGATATGCAGCCGTACAACAAAAAGTCGAATTGTTGACGGTACTGGAGTCGTACGATTATACGATTAAGCTGGGGAGCTGAGAACCGTATTGAACGAGCTGTACCAGGCGAGCACAGTATGCTCATTGTAGTCTTTGAGCTCACTGCTTCCGTGCGATTGAGCCGTCGTTCAATCGGGTCGACTCGTTGAATCGTACTAAAAAATTGAGCTGGTACCACGACTCAAGCTCTTAATGCAATGATTCATAACCTATCATTAATACAAAGTCATAATGCTTTTGTCGTCGTGTTCCAATGATTCATAATGAGATAGAAAGACCTGACTTTGATTTTTGATTTTATTATTTTAATAAAAAATAATTACATTACACAATATAGTACAGTTATTAATTACATAATATAAGTATTTGATGTACCCCCATAAATGAGCAGGGCTTGTGTGTATGGGGGTGTTGTTATATTGGTTTATATTTGATATGATTCAGTTCAACTGTTGGGAAAAATTTTTAAGGTGGCTTTTGAATTCGTTTATATTTGCATTCATGTTTCTAATTTTTTCTGGTAATGAGTTAAAAATTTAACTCCGAGATATTCATGGATGAACTGTCCTATTGTTTTTTTACATTTAGGAGTAGGAAGTATGGACGTTTGTCTAAGATTTCTGTTATTTTTAAAGGGTGCAATTTTATTTTGAATATTGTTTTTATAAATTTGTAATGTTGCATGTTAGAAGTATAATGCACTTAATTTTCTGACCTTAAATTGTTTGAATAAAAGTTCGGACGAATATGAATAGGGTTTTTTTTTATGGTTTTTATTATTAGTTTTTTGTGATATGTAAATTGTTTGTGTTTGATTTTTATATGTACCGCCCCAGCCTATAATGCCGTATTGTATAATTGATTGACAGAAAGCGAAGTATGTGATTCTAAGTAATTTTTCGTTTAAAATATCTCTTAAACATCTAAATATATATGTTTGTTTCCTTATTCTGTTGTTTAGGATATTTATATGTGGGGACCATTTTAAACGCTGTTCTATTGTTATGCCTAGGTACTTAATATATATTTTTTATTGTCATGGTAATAGCGTTAAACGTTGCAGGAAATGTATGCCTCATTGTTCATTTTCCGTTTGAATTTTGTGATTTATTAATATTATTTTTATTTATTGGACAATTTTTATAGCGCCGCTTTTGTGAGATATAACCTCGGCAATCATGCCTTTACACGGGGAACAGATTCAACAATTCAACAAAACGTTAATGGAATGATTCATGAGTGAATTTACTGTTAAACAAGCACACACATATTATAACACAAAAAGGGCACATAATATAAATCCAAAATTAATCCTGACTAGTTGAATTTAAAAAATCTATCTCTCATTTTGGTTTCGTCTGGCAGACGTCTGTGACAGGCTTTTAAATAGGCACATAATGGGCAAAGGTTTGGTGTACGCTTACATGAGATGTTCCATGAATGCGGGGTTGCTAGGGCCAGCGAGGAGTTACTTCCAGAACATTATAGAGTGGAAAACAAGGTGTTGCTCGTCCACACGTGCTATCGAGCGCGTGTTAGGCTGGGCGATGTTCTGCGCGCGCGGAGAGCGTAATTTCGAGGCCGAGTCTAAAGTTGAAGTGTAAGATGGCTAACACCCACTTCAACCATATTCAAAAAATTCCCAGTGTTGAAGATTCAAAATTTTTAAACTAAACAAATACTTACTTTCCTTTACAATAACCTTAACACATTTAAAACTTCACAAATTTCTCGCAATACCAGAACAAGACATGCACACCAACTCCTAATACCAAAAACCAACACATCCTTTGGACAAAAACACTACAGATTCCAGGCTATAAAACTATACAATTCAATTCCAACACAATATAAAACATCTAATCTTAGAGAATACAAAAACCACATATGGAACTGGCTACAATCATTTTAATATTTAATTTTTTTTATATTTCACATTTTTTTGTTGTTCTAACTATGGAAAAATCGATTTTATATTTTAATTTTTGTTTTTTCTCTGTGTAACTAACTCCACTGTATTGTTTTAGTATTATATAACTTTACAATTGAAAAAGTCCTCCACAACACAGGTGAACTCCTAGCGTGGAGGACAATATACTATACCTTTGTAATACAAATATATTTAAGAATAAAAAAGTAAAGAGAAAACATTATATACAACAGTTTAGAAAGTTACAGCAAGTGAGTTGTGGAAAGGATCGATAAATTTATAGAAAAAGCGTTTCAATATCTGCGTCATTCATAATAATTTTACCTCTTTAAACTATTCTATCGTTTTATTTATCATTTGAGTTTGTAGTGGTAGAAGGTTAAATGTACGAGGACCAATGAAACTGCTATGTGTCTGCATTAATTTAGTATTGGTTTGGGGGGTATAAAATATATTATTTGTTCTTTTGCTCATTCTGTTTTCATTTATTTTGAAATTATTTTTGTTCTTAAATAAATATTTCATAGTTTGTAATATAAATAATTTACGAATATTAAATAATTTAAATTCTTTGTACAATAGGTCGGTCGAGAATATTTTATTATTGTTATATATGACTTTAATTATGTGTTTTTGAATTATTTGTAGAGGCTTAATAAATATATCAGGTGCACCACCCCATCCTATTATGCCATAAGTGATTGCAGATTGCACCAGGGAAAAGTAGATCATTTTCAATTTTTCAGCGTTTAAAATTTCCTTGAGTCTATAAAATATGTAGGTAAGATATCTTAGTTTAGAAGTGGTTTGATTAATATGTTATTTCCAATTAAGACTAATATCTATTGATACTCCTAAATATTTTATATTTTTGACATTAGCGAGTTCGTTGCACAGGAAGCACATTTATTGATTGCAAGTTGTATTATGGATTCTAATTTTAAAGTTGTCTTTTGGTTTGGTTTTATGTTTTTTATAAAAAGGTAAGTAAAATGTTTTGCTGTAGTTTAAGACAAGTTTTTTATATTTTAACCATTTTGAAACAAGTAAAATACATACAGTTGCGTTCGAAAAAGTTTCTGTCCAATTATTACCATCCACTATTATTGCCGTGTCGTCGGTGTAAGAAACAATTTTATTAGGGATTACAAAATTACATAAATCATTAATATAAATTAAGAATAAAATCGGGCCAAGCACAGTTCCCTGCGGAACTCCGTTTTTTATCTGTGTCACTGAAGTATAATTATTCCCAATTTTTATTTTTTGTGTTCTGTCTTTAAGATAGTTTGATATTAGTTTTAGTGTGTCTTTTTTGAAGCCCAGTCGAGTTATTTTTTTAATGAGTAAATTATGATTAACGGTGTCGAAAGCTTTTCTTAAATCTAGGAATATGGCAAGACATTTCTTTTTTTTATCGATAGATGTGTAAATATTTTTTGTCAATTCATATATGGCATCCTCAGTGCTTAGATCTTTACGAAAGCCGTATTGGTTTTTCGATGGAATTTTATATTTTTCTAAGTGTTCAATGACTCTAAATTTGATGCATTTTTCGAATATTTTTGATAGGTTTGAAACAAGATATATTGGTCTGTAATTGTTTAATTTATGCGTATCCCCAGATTTATGAATAGGTATTATACATATTGGAGATTTTAATTTTTTCTGAAAAATGACCATCTTTGAGGCATATTTTAAAAATATGTCTCAATAGAGTTAAGACATGTTATTTTTTTTAATGTATCGCATGATAGTTCATCATTTCCCTTAGAGTTGGATGGTTTGAGGCTATCAATATATTTTTCAATTTCATTAAATGTAACAGGAGAAAAATATTCTATTGAGTTAATTGAACCGTTATAATAATCTAATTGAGAAGATGTCTCCATATAATCATCATTAACATTAATGCACGAAGATTCAAGTACTACGTCTTCTATATTTGTAAAGAAGTTATTAAAACTTTGTGCAATGGTCGATTTGATAGTTATTATTTCATTATTTATTACCTCGTTTACAATATTTGAAGACATAAAATAAACAATAATATTCAATGACAGCTGTCGTGTTTTTTTTTTTATTTTTATTTTTTTTTTTTTATTTAGTTACTTTTTAAAATAATTAGGTACATTTTTGTATGGCACATGAAATAAAATATATAAATAAAATTAAAACAGATCATTGAAGTCCTCCTCACTAGGAGATCCTGTGCTGAGGGGGACTATATATGTTAGAATACGTTTTCAGCAACTAAGATGATGTTTTAAATATATTAGTTAGTTCTTCTTCCGATATTTCCATAAGCCAAGATTTGATGTCCTTAATGTAGTTATTTTTCGTTTTCCTTTGTTTGATGTTGAGAGGGAGTTTATTATATAATTTAATTGCTAAAAATTCAGAGTTTCTTTGTCCAAAAGTAGAATTACATTTAGGAATATTTAGCATGTCTGTTTGCTTGGCTCTGGTTTTATGATCGTGAGAGGGGTTTGCCTCTGGTTTATTTTTTAAGTGATGAACTAGAATATTTTTAGCATAGATTTTTTGTAAACTTGGAACATCAAACAGATTAAAAATATCAGTAGTTGGCGTCCTTACGGGGAGCTTTAATATGGTCTTTATGATCCAATTTTGAGTTTTCTTTAGTAGTTTAATATGGTTTGATGATGCTGAGCCCCATCCTATTATTCCATATTCCAGTAGAGAGTGGCATAGCGCATAATATACTCTCTTTAGATCTGTAGTTGACAAGATATTTCGTAGTTTTTTGAAGAAATAGATGAGTTTTGTTAGCTTTTTTGAGGTTCCTTCGATGTGTGCATCCCAATGAAGTTTGTCGTCAATTACGATCCCAAGATATTTAATTGTTTTAGTTTGGACTATATGCGGGCAAGAACATTGCGGATATTTATTAAGACATTCATGTAATTTGAGTGTATGCTCATTCGTTGGTTGACCTCTGTTGGTTTTAGAGAAAGTTAGATATTTAGTTTTACTCACATTTAATGTAAGGGAGTTTGCTTTTAACCAGTTTTGGAGTACAGTCAGACCTTGCTCCGCTTTTTTATGTGTGCTTGTCCAATTTTGTTCATAGAATATAATGACAGTGTCATCTGCAAAGCTCATTATGTCTCCTTCAATGGGAAGACTCATAAGGTCATTAATATAAATGAGAAATAGTATTGGACCCAATACGCTTCCTTGAGGGACACCGTACTTGATTGATAGTGTTTTGCTACTTTTATTACCAATTTGTACATACTGCTCTCTTCCAGTTAAGTAACTTTTAATTAGATTTAGAGTTGTTTGTGTTATTCCATTTTTTTTTAATTTAAAAAATAGTATTTCATGGTCAATTGTATCAAAAGCTTTTTGAAGGTCAATAAAAACTGCCAAGCATTTTTTACCTTCATCCAGTTTTTTTATAATTGTATTTGTTACTTTAGCTATAGCATCACCAGTACCCAGGTTTTCCCTAAAACCGTATTGTGTCGTTGATAATATTTTATTTTCATCCAAAAATTTAACCATTTGTTTTTTTATTACTTTTTCCAATATTTTCGATAGTGTAGGTAATAGACTAATTGGTCGATAGTTAGATATATCATTTTTGGGACCGCTTTTGTATATTGGAATAATCGTAGCAACTTTAAGACGTGTGGGAAAAATACCTTTTCTTATTGAAAGATTTACAAGGTACGTCAGTGGGTAGATTAGCTCATTTAGTAGATATTTAATTGCTCTGTTTGATATCAGTTCATTTCCCGATGAGGTATTTGTGTTTAGGGAGGCTATGGTATTTCTTATATCTTCACTTGTTATCTTGACTATGTTAAGGGAGTTTTCTTGATTGACATTTTCATTCCATACTGTTTTTTCGGCAGTAAATGAAGATTGTTTGATTTTATTCGCTAAGTTCGAGCCTATATTGCAAAAATAGTTGTTTGCAAAGTTGAGAATTTTTTCTGGATGTTCTGCAAAAGATGTTGGTATCCTGTCAATGTTTAATTCTTTAATGTTTTTAACATTGTGCGAGGCTTTAGCGTTTGTAATTTCGTTTATAATCTGCCAGAATTTCCGGGAATCATTATTACATTCCTCGATTTTCTTTTTATAGAATGCTTCTTTAGCATAACGGATTACATTTTTACAAATGTTACGATATCTTTTGTAGAAGCGATGTAAATGGATATCATAGGGGTGGTTTCTTACTTTTCTGTGGAGTTCGTCTCTTTTCCTGATTGAGTTGATAATGTTCTGACTAATCCAGGGTTTAATATGAATATTTTTATGAGATATCTTTTTTTCTGTCGTTATGGTGTTTGATAGAATAATGTTCTGAGTAAAGTCAATAAAATAATTCCAAGCAGCATCAGTATCATCATTGCCAAGAAGGTTTGACCAGTCAGCAATTTGTAGCTCGATTTTAACGTTTTCCCAGTTTGTTTCAGACTTTGCTATGACAGATTTCTTTTTTTGATTTATAGATGTATTTTTATTATTAATAGATAGAAGTATTGTGTAGTGATCAGTCAGTGTAGAAGGGTAAATAATGGTTTGAGTTAATTTATCAGTTTTACTTAAAATATGATCAATGCATGATTTGCTTTCATTCCATACTCGTGTAGGTTCATCAACCAGGCTTTTAAAACCATGGTGAGCTAGTGTATGTATGTAATCATATTTTTTTGGATTTCCATTTTCCAGGATATCAATATTTATATCTCCGATAATAAAAACATTCTTAGTATTTTTGAGTAAGTTAAGCTCAAAATGTAAGGAGTTTAAGAATGGCTCCAGATTTTTTGTAGAAGGTGATCTATATATTGCGAGAACTGTTATATCCTTACCAATTGATATCCTTAGACAGTTTGCGTTATTAATATTGATCTCTTTGACTTCAACTTCAGTGTCTTCTTTAATGTATGCAATAACACCATCACTCTTTGTATTATTCATTAGTGTGGAGTAAGAGACATATTTATCAATTTGTAGAGGGTAGTGTTTATCAGTTAACCAACATTCAGTAAGTATAATTATGTCCCAGGTTAAATTTAAACTTTTAATTAATATTTGTAGCTCGTCAAAGTTTTTGTTTATGCTTCTAATATTTTGATGCAGTATGTTAAAATTTTTGTTCATTGTTGATAGGTTAGGTAAGTTTGCTCTTTTTGCATTAGGTTCCGTGGTTAATGTAGTGTCAGCCATTTTTAATTTTTGTTATATTTGTTATTTTGAGCCATTTTATTTATATGATGTTTTTCAAATCGTCTATATGTTTAACGTAAATTATTTTTTCGTTTGCATTTCTTCTTGCCATTATTTTTCCCTCTTTGTGCCAGACGTATGCATAGTTTTTTTCTTTTGAGATTTGTTTGGTTTTCCAAAGAAGTTCCTTATGGTAAGGGCTCAGTTCTTCAGCTATGTATATTGTTTCAGTTGAAATATCTTTGATCGCAGCATAATTGATGTTTTTTCTATTTGCAATAAGCTTGTCTCTGGTCAATTTATCTGAAAATTGCACTAGTATTTTAGGTGGTGCATTGATTCGCCTATCAGGTATCCTTTTTACCTCTATAATTTCGCTGTATTTTAGGTCCACTCCTGCCGCCGCTGCCACTTTTTTAACCACTTCAATTTGCTGTTCCCCATTTTTTTGTGGAATGCCAGCTATTTCAATATAATTAGAGCGGGTTTTGTACTCCATATCTGAAATTTTTATTTCTAATTGTTTAATTATAGTATTTTTCTCCTGGTGCTCTTTTTTTAGGTTTATAAATTCATTTTCAATTTTTTTGTTTTGAACGATTGTTAACTCTAGTTTTTTAATCAAATCATCGTATTGACTGCTCATAAACTCCATGCTTTTTTGGGTGTCCTGTTGTTGCTTTTCAATTTTTGAAATAATTTCTTTTTTTATAGCATCTAGTTTTTTTTCGAAAATCAGTGTAATTTTTTCTATGCTGAATTTTTCTTCAGGTTCAATGTTAGCACCCTTTCCTCTAGTGTTAGCCATTATTTACTGTTAAATGTAACAACCTGCCCCGGTTTTAGATATTGAAGTAGAGGTACAATACCGGTGATGACAGTTAGAAGTTTTATTTTTATCTATGGATAACTATGGAGTGACAGTTTTATAAGATTTATTTTCAATTTTTTTTTGTAATCACTTTAGTTATCCGGGATTACGGATATTAAATCGATTTTTTGTAATCTAACTCACAGTTTCGAGCACCTTTCCACACAAATCACTCACTTTCGGTATAGATATTATAAATAATAGCAGGATAACTTATTTGCACTTGTATACGTATTTGTAGTCCATAGATATTTTGATGTTTTTATTTCACTCTTGAAATATCTCAAAATAAAATAAAAAATTCTAGCTAAAATCTAAATATCTATATTTTAATAGCTTTAATAGTGAAGTGAAGTTATACTAATTAATATTTCGTGCCAAAATGACTACACGAGCAACTGCAAAAACACTAAATACTACGGACACCCAACTCCTCCAACTTCTTGACAAAAAGTTTGAAGAATTTAAGGTACAATTTCTGGAAATCATCAGAAACGAGTATAAAGAAGAAATCGAGGAATTAAAAAATAAAATATTAACTCTAGAAAAAAAAATTGATACGAAAAAAAACAACAACCTTGAAAAAACTCTGGAACAAAACGCCGTAATACAAAGTGAATTTAAAGAATTACAAAAACAATTGGATGCTAACGAACAACACGCACGCATTAATAACATAGAGATCATTGGGATACCAGAAAAAAAAACAAGAGAACCTGACGGAGATTATCAAAAGGATCTATTCAGAATTAAATATAGTAAGCGACGACATTGAATACGCCACCCGAGTCACCCCCAAAGAGAAGATTGAAGGAAGACCGCGGAATATTATAGTAAGACTAAAGGGCAGGAAACAGAAAGACGAAATCATAGCAGCAATCCGGACAAGAAGGGGCCTAACAGCAGAGGATATTAACTTTAATGGAAAACAACGGATCTATATAAATGAACATTTAACTCAGCGCCCTTGAGGTGATTTCTCACGAAAACGGCGCTATATAAATTAGCCAAATATTATTATAAAAACAAAGTACTCTACAAAAAGGTCAGAGAGTTTACCAAAATTAATAAATTCAAATTCTGTTGGATCAAAAATTGTAAAATTTATGTAAGACTTAATGAAAACACAAATCACCATTGCATAAATAATTATAATGATCTAGAAAAACTAAAAACATACAATATTTCCATCAACTAACTTTCCAGCAACTTTATATTAACTGCACTATATACTTAATACAATGGAATCTTTAGAATTATACTATCAAAACTTAAGGGGTCTTAGAACCAAGACACATATTTTTCTTCAAAATGTATTATTAAACAACTATGACATTATATGTCTCAGTGAAACATGGCTTAGCAATTCAATCTTTAATGAGGAACCATATTTACAGACGAGATAGAGATTATCATAACCTCAATCAAAATCGCGGTGGTGGAGTTTTAATTGCAGTCAAAAGTAAATTAATTTCTGATCAAAAACTAGAATGGGATTCTGAAGCGGAAGACATATGGGTAACTATATCACTTCCTGGTAAAAAAATTCACATATATACTTCGTACATCCCACCTGACAATAAACATCTTATAAATATTACTTCTCACATAAACAAAGTATCACAGATTATGACGGATAACAATAATGACAGTTTCATTATAGTGGGAGACTACAACCTACCTCACTTACTTTGGTTACCAATAAATGACAACTGTGATTATATGTACACTGAACCCATCAATTCTTTAAATCCCGCCCATTTTAACTTTATAGAATTTTTATCATTTAATAATCTGCAACAATATAACTCTCAGAGTAATAATATAAATAATCGCATTCTTGATTTAGCTCTAAGTAACATACAACTGAAAATTACTCACAATAACATTTCATTAGTACCAGAAGATGTTTATCATAAAACACTGCTAATTTCAATTCCTATTAAAAATAAAAATAAAAACCTGAAAACTAACACAAAGCAAGTATTACAATTTAGAAAAGCAGATTATTCAATGATAAACACAAAAGTAAACGAAATTGATTGGGATCATAATCTGAACCATCTGAATACTCAATCCGCAACTGACGTCTTCTACAACATATTGAACAATATTAAAATAAATTACATACCAACTAAACCAGCAAAAAATTATAATTATCCGCCATGGTATACATCATCTCTCATAAAAATAATTAAAGAAAAAATAAATATCATAAATATTTCAAAAAATTTCAAAATCCACGTGACTACCAAACGTTTTCACTCTTAAGATCTAGACAAAAACGAATTGCACAAGAACTCTACATTAATTATATACATACTGCTGAAAGTAACATGAATAGTAATCCTAAACTCTTCTGGAATCATTTCAATAATATGAAAAAAACACAATCGTCCCTTCCAAGGACGATGCATCTAGATGACAAAAAAGCTGAAAATGGCCAAGATGTATGTAATATTTTTATGGAATATTTCCAATCAGTTTACATAAAAGATAATAACCTACCAACATTTGACATACCAGAAAACACAAATAACATAAATATCACCACGGTTAAATTCACACGAGAAATAGTCTTAAAAGAAATAAAAGCTCTTGACATAAACACAAGCGCGGGGTGTGATGATATTCCGTCATACTTTATAGTTAATTGTGCTGAAACACTCGCTAAACCTCTCTGCATTATATATAATAAATCAATGAACGAAGGCACGGTACCTGAAATATGGAAAAGAGCATATGTAACACCAATCCACAAAAATGGCGAAAAAATAATGTTAAAAATTATCGTCCGATTTCAAAACTAACAATATTCAGTAAGTTAATGGAAAAAATTGTTTACCAATACCTAAGTCCACAACTCAATCACATCATAACAACAAAACAACATGGTTTTACAAAAGGCAGAAATGTGGAAAGTAATCTCGTTCTTCTTACCGAATTCATTGTTGGTCACATGGACAATCGCACTCAAGTAGATATCATTTATACAGACTTTGCCAAAGCATTTGATAAAATTAATCAAAAATTACTACTAAGAAAACTTTGGGCATTAGGTATACGTGGTAATTTATTTCGTTGGGTTACATCTTATATACTTAACAGATCACAGGCAGTAGCAATAAAGGGCTTTGTATCAGACTTCAATCAAATTTCCTCAGGGATCCAACAGGGTTCACATCTCGGACCATTATTTTTCATTTTATATATTAATGATTTGGTCAATGTTGTAAAAAACTCTGAAATAGAATTATTTGCTGATGATGCTAAGCTATACAAGCCAATAAAAAGTCTAAACGATTGTATTAATTTACAACATGATTTAAACAATGTAGCTACCTATTGCCAACAAAATCAATTATTTCTAAATGTTTCAAAATGTCATCACATTGTCTTTTCCAGAAATAAAAATAAAACATTATTTAATTATTCTTTAAATAACATTAACATTGCAACAGTCTCAAATATTCGTGATCTTGGAATAACTCTTGATAATAAACTTCAATATAACCTTCATATACAACAAATCACAAATAAGGCTGCTAAAATGTTAGGTTTCATCATTAGAAACACAAAACTTTTTAATAACGTCAATATCATTAAGCAACTCTACTTTGCCTACGTACGAAGTCATCTGGAGTTTGCATCAATTGTTTGGTCTCCATTCTATAAAATCCACATAAACAAAATCGAAGCAATTCAAAACAAATTCCTAAAATATATCTGTTACAGGTCATTTGTAAGATTTAATAATTATGCAGAGGCAGCTTCGTACTTTAAAATTGATTCATTAAGTGTACGAAGGCATCATGCAGATACTCTATTCCTATATAAATTAATTAATAATAATATTCAATGCCCAGAGTTGCTAAATAATATTAAATTTAATGTGCCTGCACGTTTAACACGGTCTTCTATCCTGTTTAAAATCGACCAAAGCAAAACGAACTGTAGACAAAATTCTTGCCTGAACAGAATATGTAATAATTACAATAACATATTATTCAATATCGACATCTTCAATTGCGAATTTACTAAATATAAAATGACCTTAAAAGAGTATTTCACTGATGTTTCTTGAATTGATGTTTCTGATGTTTATGTTTCTAGTATTTATATATTTATAATCCTGTTATGATATGATTTATATAATTTATATGCACAACATTGTCTTCTTATGGTTATGGTTATGATATGATTTATATGCACAATATTGTTTGTATTCTTATGGTTACCAATGTATCGATAATCTTTTATTTTATATAAATTTTAGTTTTTTTTCCCCTTTATTTTTGTTGTATTATTTTTTTCTATTATTTTATACAATTCTTTTATTTTATATAATTATAACTTCACATTTCTCATAAATTTAATTATTTCTTCTAATGCTGTCTTACGTAAAGTCACAAGGAGGAAATCCGTAATTGGTTTTATTTTGGCTATTTTACTTATGTACAATCTGTAAAAATGTAAACTGTTGATTTCCCAAAAATGAATAAATAAATAAATAAATAAAATAATTTTTTTGTTGGCAATTTCATTTATTTATTTAATATCAACGGTATAAATATACCATAAAGAATGATAACATGTCACAGTTAAAATCGTAGAAATATTTTTAAAAAAGAATTACAAATATATGTGGCATTTGATTGTGAAATGACATTAGAGAGTATGTAAGTAAGTAAACAAGAGATACAAATACATAAGTTTCTATAGTGCAAATAAGGTAGAATTAGATTAAATTAATATTGATTGAAAAGATTTGATAGCATAGCCCTCTTGTACCTACCTTGCGTGCAGTTAAATAGATCTGCCACATCTGCGTATCTATTACTAACTTCATGCAACCTAGGTACAAGCGAGTGTTTGGAATACTCAGTCCTGATATTGTTGCATTTAAACAAAATTTTAGATCGAGTAGCTCTCGTGGGTATATGAAATTCAATGAGGTTAATTAAATCAGAACTGTCTATACTACCATTTACAATTTTGAATATAAATATTAAGTCGGATATAATTCTTCGATCTGAGAGTTTTAATAAATTTAGATTTTTCATCAAGTAATTATAATTTATATTTTCAATGGGAATACCGAGTTTAAAATTAATGTGTCTTAGGAATTTATGTTGAATTTTTTCGATTGAATCTGAATGTAATTTGTAGTGGGGGGACCAGATCGAGGAGTTATATTCGACTTGACTACGAACCAGGGATGTATACAAAATTTTTAATGTTGAAATATTCTTGAAACCTCTGGAATTTCGAAGATTTATAATATTCCAAGTTTTTTTAGTATTATTTTTAGCATTTTCAATTTGTTAACAATAGTCTTTCTTTTTCAGTTTAGTATCAGTCTATTTAGTAAGTTTCGATACATTAGATATTTTGTTTTCAGATAAGGCATTGTTCTGAGATTATTCCTTTGGCAATCCATTTGATATTTTAACATTTCTCTATATAATTTATCCCTTTGTTTAATTGATATAATTAATCCAACTGTAATCCAAGGTTTAATTTTATATTTTCTCTTTGTGCTATTTTACCTTCACTTTTTAGAATATGATCTCTCAGAGTATTATAGAAATTCTCTAATACTAAATGTGGATTTTCTATTGATATTACATTTTCCCAGTTTTATGACTGAAGTAAAGAGTTTAGAGTTTTAAAATCAATGTCTAATTTTTCTAGAGTTTCAGAATTTCGGTTTAAAGGTGTATTTTTGAAATGGTGTCCATAAAAGGTTGGGTAATGATCTGTGATATTAGTTTCGAGAATCGAAGAGATAATATTAGCCGCCTTGTGCGATTTGACAAATATGTGGTCTAAACATGCAGAGTTACGGTTACTCTTGTTAGTGAGCTAATATATTACATATGTAGCGTCGAGAAAAAACTAGATTAAATAATTAATAATAAACCGCTCGACCTACTTAGCACCTACTCCCGAATTATGTACCTGCAATCCAAATCGCATCGTAAACAGAACAACCTACGTACTTCAAACACCTACTTGTCTACCAGGTGACAATACGTCACGGGCCGTCCTACACATACGATAACTCGCCAGAAGGAACGAGTCTGCCGCCTATGCATAATTGCCGCGCTATCGAAGGTTCCTGAAACATACAGTCTGTGCGAGTGCCTAGGATTTAGTTGCCATCCACCTACCTACTGCCGCCGTCGGTCGTGTAGTATAAATATGCCCGACGCAGCGAGTCAGTCATCTATCAGCCGTCAGTCTACAAGGCTCAACGAGTGATCACCCGCGCTCTTCTTACTAGCGCGAAGGACAACGTACCCGGCTTCGCCCGTACCATCATGGACTCCATCGGGACATCATCATAGCGCCTTGTTCAGATCGCCGTCCCTGGTAAGCGCTACTCGGATTACAAGCGCCCTGGTTCCAGTGTCTCTGACCAGCGCTTCTTCCACGCCATCATGACCACCACGAGGACACGCAGCATCCTCACTGGTCACGCCGCTCCCGTTCAACCGCCTACAAGGTCCGCCGCACCTTCGGCCGTCTCGTCAGCACTGGAGTGCCTGAAGACCTACGTTCTTCGCCAGTGCCTGACCTTCATCGAGTCCCGGTCACCAGCGCCCGGCGTCGACTCACTGACCCGCGCCTGACCAGCACATCATCGCAGCAACCGGATATTCTACATCTGTCCTACATCATCTCCTCGTCACGGCAACTGACCCAATAAACACAGTGACCTTCACCACACGCTTTTTATTTCGTGCCTCACCACTGATCCCCAAACATATATCCAGAGCTTGATAAACAATCTAGATACTCATTTTGACAATTTACCTTTTTATTGTTATCATTAATATTTAAATTAATGTCACCTGTAAATTGGAAAAAGTAAATTTGTTTCTGTCAAGATTTCTAACAAAAGATTTTAGTTCTTCTACAAATAAAAAATCATTTAATGATGGGGATCTGTATATGGCTAGTATATGATATTTATAGTTGTTTTGACAAAAAGTTAGTTTTATTGCATTGTCTGACTTAAATTCAATAAATTCAGTGGCAACATTTTTCAGAGTAGTATGACAGAAGACAGTGACTCCATCATGACCAATGTGCTTACAGGCAGAGGAAGTTGTTGTATATTCTGGTAAGTTATATGGAATAACATCTTTCATTTGAGTTTCAGTTAAAAAAATTACGCTTGGAGAAAAATCTAGGTTATTAATAAGGATACAGAGCTCATCGAAGTGTTTCCTTAAACTTCTAATATTCATGTTTAAGATCGAGAAATTAACATTTTTAAAAAGAAGATGTAGTTCATATGGGTTTTTACATTTTTAATTTTCATGTATATAGTTTTCTTCAGCCATGTTCAAGGTTGATAGTTGTTTGCTATGTGGTTTTATTATTCTTTATTCAGAGGGAATGTCTTCTGAGGTTCTTATTTGTAAGATTGGAGATGTTTCATTTTTTCTCATACATATTTTTCCATTTTTTGCCCAAATAAATATGTATCCAAGTCTTGACGATTTAGCTACATAAAGTAGGTGTTTATTAAATTGGGTCAGTTGTTTTTTTAATATATATTGTGTTGTTTTCTTCAAAATTAATGTTTTTTTAATATAAAATACCTTTTTTTATGTGCTATGATTACGTCTTTACTATCTTTGTTTTTTGGAGAAACTACTATGGGAGGATTTTTGTTCGGGTTTTTATTTTTGCTTATGAAAATATTTGCCACTTTAATCGTTTCTATCGTTTTAATCGTTATCACATTTGAGTGTTTCCAGTATATTATTAAATACTTTTGTGATATGTTCATTATCCTTAAAAGGATCACCCTGTGTTTCGAAGTTGTTTTGTTATTCATTTTGCTCCATTTTATTAATATGTAGTTATTTTTTTAATTTTTTTTATTTTTTTTTATTTAATATTTGTATGTTTTTTACAATAAATATACAATTATACATATTATACAGTGTTATCAAGGTAAATAATAATAGCTTTTCCTCACCATAAAGAGACAAGGCTCTTGTGTTTGGTGAGTGAATCCTAGCTCAATTATATGGAATCATGTAAGTAAGTAAATAATATATTTGCAAAACCAAAGGGATAAGTAAGAAATAGGCAAGATTTATCAATAATAATAATAATTATATTTATATTTCTTAATTTTTTGCTTGAAGTTGTTTGATCAATATTTCAATGTTTTTGTTTTTTTTTTAGTTTCTCACAACAAAATTCGACGGACTTCTAAGTTCTTTTATTTGTTCAATAAAAGTTTTCATAAGTTGACTGGTTAATTCATTAGATTTTTTTTCAATGCATTTGATCATTTTATTAGTCATTGTGTCTTCTTTTTCTGAGTCGCTAGATGGCGCCTTTTTTTGAGGTTTCTTTTGCTCATTCATTTTTAAGAAAGGTTCGATGATAGGATATTTTTAGTTTAAAAATAAAAGTAAACGAATTTATAAAATAAAAATTTTCTTTGGGCTTCAGTAGGATTCGATCCAATTTCGGTGTTTACCACTGTTTATACCATTACGGTGTTTATACCATTTACTGTTTATACCATTACGATCACCTTACGGTGTTTACCACTGTTTATAAGGTGATCTGTGAATTTATCAGATTATAATGGGAACCGAGCAGCAAAGAAATAAAAATAGTTGTTTATTGCTGTGTTCATTGATTGCTGTTAATTTTGTTTTAGAGAGATGATTCCTATTTCACTGATTTAATTACACTTCGTATGATAATTTAATTATTGTTAGCTAATTTTATATCAATAGGATTTGATGTATATAGCTAGACAATTTTAAATCGTAGCTGGTAAACAGACATTGAACTGCCACTTTTTGATTGTCACTTCACTTTATCATTGGATCACAAATGTTTATTAATATTTCTCAGTATATAAGTCACTTTTGAATTGATTCCTTCACTGTAAACACTGTTAACACCGCAAAAACTTTTTACTTTGTATTTCATGGGTTACAAATCATATATTTTTAAATGTTTGTTCGGAGCGATTAAGATGCGTGTATACTATATAAGGTAGGTTGAAAAAACAGCTTCAATAAAGCATCTCTAAAAATAATGGAAGTACAGTACTGTAGTGCCACTGAGATGTTTGTAGAAGGGCGTGCTCCCGGATTCCGAGCACTAATGAAAAAACGGATCACCAGCTTTCGAACACGACTAGCCACGAGCGAAAACGGTCTTGTGATGGCAGCACTGCACTTCTGGCAGGGACCTATTTACAAGCGATGGAGCCAATTCCTGATGTCATAGATTAAAAAAAAAAATATATATATATATATATATTTTTTTTTGTTTCTCTGGAACTATGTTGTTAAATGAAGAAAAATACATAATAAAAATATATAAAATACATTTTTTTACAGTAGTAGTGAGTGGCTTTGTAAAGATTAACATGGTGACATATATTGCATTCGGATTTACAGGATAATAGATAAGTTAGGTAGTTAGTAGAAATGGAGTTTTTTTGTAATTGTGACAATGTAGAAAAAGTAACCTGGTGCATATATTATATTCGGAATTTACCGAATTAACCTGGTAACATATAATGGATTTACAGTGTATGAGATGTAACATTTGTGATTCTTTTTGCCTAGTAGGGTTGTCGTAGTTCACATGTTTATATATATACATTGAATTTCGATTTTATTTTCGTGATGGAATTAATGCAAATCTGGGAAGCGAAAATTACCCACTTCCCGCCATCCGATCTTGCTGAAACTCCGCAGATAGACTCGTGGTTGACGCGGACATACACGCATTTCTCTGAAATTAGATGACAATACTGTAGTTAGTATAGTAAATGTCGGTCCAATCTGAGGCTGGTAGAGTTGTCGACTTTAAGGTTCAATCCTCAGAGTGATAATTTTTTTTAGTTTTCCAGACTTTTTAAAATAGATGTAATAGTAAAATAGATGTAATAGTAAAATAGATGTAATAGTAAAATGGATTTAATGGTAAAATAGATACGTAAAAAATATTATTTGTAAAAAATTTAAAAGTAAAATAGATGTTTTAGTAAAATAGATGATATAGTAAAATAGACGTAATAGTAAAAAAATATAATAGCATGTGTAATTGTAATATAGATGTAATAGTAAAATAGATGTAATGGTAAAATAGTTGTAATAGTAAAAAAGATGTAAAAAAATAGTTTTCCTCGGGTTGATTTTTTTCATAGAAATAATTCAAAACGGCTTGAAAAGACTTAATGTGTAAATAAAACATCGTTTGTCGGTTGGGAAGTGTTTTATTGTATTAGTAAAGCTGAAGTGTTTTCAATAACTACAACAAGGTAACATGGTCGTTCTTTAGAAAACACTTTAGGTTTTTTTAAAATTATTTGAATGAAGCAAAGATATATTCTTTTAAAAAAATTGAATAAATACAGCAAAACTCATTTAAAAATACTTTTCTTCCTGACCTGAGATATAAAATCATAATGAGGTTATCATCAGGGAAGGTTGGGAAATACCAGGTCATAAATACTTATCATTGTTTACAAAATTATCATCTACGGTTTTCGCAACTATCTCCCAAAGTTACGAATATCATCCAGGCTAATTTACTGATAATGTTAACAATTTAGAAATTTAATTTTTATTTAAGTTTATTTGCGTGCAATACAAAATCACTTCGGTTTTCTCGATCCTCATGGAACTCGGAACCCATGCACCGTTCCTTCTGCGAACAACTGTGAGGCGCTGCATCGCCAAGGGAGGCAGAACAGCGCCTGGTATGCGTGGTTATACTGTACTCGGAGTGTGTTCATAATGCCTTATCTAAACTATAAAAGCTCATGTAGCATATCTGGAATAGTTCCTTCTTCACAAGAGGACTGTACCTGTTGAATCTCATGGCGAGCATGTTGGCTCAATACTCTTCTTTGGTTATATATTTCATTTTCAGAAGTGGCACGTGGAGTGTTCTTTATCACTAGGGAATATTTTATAATGGGCCTTTAATTTACGAGGGATAATGAATTTAATATTGGTGTTTTTGGCTAAGGTACGAAATAATAAATTGTGCATAGTTAATAAATAAACTTATGTATGTCCTTAAAATGTCTTGGAAAAACTTTACTTGTGATAAATCTTATAATTGTTATTTTAGGTATCTTTAGGATGACGAAATCGTACGCAATATTACACCGGAGAATAAGTTAAAACTAGAATTTATATCGGCCCATGGCGGTAGTTTTGATAAAGTCCTCATCAGTATATCAACAACCACCACAGTAAGCGGAAATTGTTGCTCGTGTCATAATAGAGAACTTAGTCGGCCGAGAAAAAATTCAAAACTCAGACACCTTGGTTGGACCCCGACGCGATACCAACTCAGCCACTGACGAAATTATTTCTTGAACAATTAAGGCAACACAAGAATCTAATAACGGGGTTTTTCTCGAGTAACACATTTTAATTAATTTCTACAAATCTTAACGATAATACACATAAATATTTCAGACCAATCCCTACGGATGTAAGTTATTTATATTTAAGACGAATAAAAACACTATGGTACCATTAAAATATTTGATGTTAGATGATTTGAAAATTTTATAAAACGTTTTTCATACAAAAAATATTTTTCTAGACGATAGACTATTGGAAACTTCCCAAGGGATTCCTCTTAAGACTTCCGAGATTTTGGCAGTAAGTTAATGAGAAATAATTAAAATAAAACCCACGGAAAGAATAATTTTCTGGCCTGCTAGAAAATGTATCTTTACCAATACGACGGGCCGCGTTAAGATTCCCAATTTATTTTAGAGATTTGCTAGGGCAAATTCAACCTAGGGTCTTTCCAATACACCAAAGCCGCGCGTCGCATGTTTTTGTGCAAGGCTTCTTTACTTAAGCCGTTAAGATTCCGACTGAATGTAAGGGTATTAATATTTGGATGATTTGTAAAGCGCCGTTTTTGTGCAAAATCACTTAAGGAGAGCTCTACAAATATATAATACATTTCTACTAATGTTATTACTAACTATGGAGATAATATACATTACCATACCCTACCTGGTAGGTCACTATTATTATTACGAAATATTTTTTTTCTAAAATTTCCCCCACCCCCACGTTTTTGAAAGATTGCTTGGAATTATAATTCTATTTACAATTTTTTTGTAAATATTCGGAATTGCTCGCTAATACGAATTATGTTTAAATAAAACCTTCTGATTTACCTTATTTACTATAAAAGAATTCTGACTGCATTTGTAAAATTTTAAATTTTAGCATTTTTTTTTAATTACATAAAATGAAAATTAAAAAAAACCTTACCTAACCTAACTTAACCTAACCTAACCTAACCCAACCTAACCTAACCTCACCTATAATAACCAAACCTAACCTAACCTAACTTATAATAACCCAACCTAACCTAACCTATAATAACCAAACCTAACCTAACCTATAATAACCAACTTTACCTAACCTAACCTATCATAAACCAACGTAACCTAACTTATCATAACTCAACCTAACCTTATCTATCCAAACCTAACCTATCCTGACCTTACCAATCCTAATCTATAATAACCCAACCTAACCTAACCTATAATAACCCAACCCAACCTTACCTAACCTATCCTAACATAACCTATCCTAACCCAACCCAACCTTACCTATAATAACCTTACCTTTTTTTTAATATTTCTTTATTTATAAAACAGACCTAAATAAATACCTTTATTTTATTTTTCTAGCTCGGTCAAAATATTACCTACCTAGTATTTGGATAGAGTAAATGGTAAAAATTCTATCCACTCATATCAGGAATACCAACAAAAGAAAAATTCATCAACAGAAATTATTCCGTCTGTCGATTCATACAGCGAAAACAAATTTTTATCTTACGTAATTTAAAATTAAAATGCTAAAATTGAAAATTTCCCAAATGCATTCAGATTTCTTTTATATTAATTAAGGTAAATCAGAAGGTTTTATTTAAAAATATTTCGTATAATTCTTGTCCAGCGATTCCGAATAATTACCCTTTTTTGTTGGGAATCCAGTACTGAAATATCCCACACAAATCCATTAGGAAATTGTGAGGAAATCGGAGTGAAATTTAGAGAAAAAACAATTTCGGGCATACCAACACTGCTGATTTTAGCACCTATAAATATTTTGTCTCTTGTCTTAGTCAATTTTACTGGCCTATCTTGTTCCTCGGGGAAAGGTTATCCTTAAATGACCTATTGCACAAAAATGATAATTTTGGTGGGTTGGGTAGAGGCGGGAGAGATGCCACCATTTTGGGAAAAGAATGCAAATGATAATTGCGAAATAAAATTAAAAAAACTGTTTTGCTATTATAATAATAATTGTTTTATTATCTTGCTTTTTAAATACATAAAAAAGAGATAATGATGCCCTCACTGGGATCTCCCTTGCTGAAGATTTCATTTTCATTTTCATTTAAAAATTCAGTAGTATAGATAGTAAGAAGTAATTATAATACAATATTATGTAGTGTTTTTTTCTGAAATAAATATAAATAAATTACATTGTGTTTTTAATGCAGTTGAGTCGTTTCGGTTTCTGTTTGTATTTGGTGTCAGTGTATATTTTCTATGTTTTGTGTCCAATTTTTTGGAAATGAATTAAATTGTTACAATATATTGTTATGAGTTTTAAATGAGATTGGGATTCTGTTGTAGAAATTAGTGCTAAGGAAGCTTTTTGACCCAAATGTTGTTTTTTAGTAGTTTTATGCATTATTATATTTTTTGTATTTAAGAATGTAATGGAGGATTGTTTTAGAATGAAGTTATTTAATTAACTTGTTAAGTTTTTTGATGATTTAGTAAAAAAAAAATTATTTTGGCTTTGTGGGTTTTAATGAGCGATTTTAGGATATTGTCATTGGCACTGGCTCATCCGATATTAGTGGTTTTGAAAAAAAATAGATTAGCTAAACAAAAAAAGTATTATTTTATTGTTAATGCACTCAGTCCATTTAGCAGATCCATTTAGGTTTTTATTTTTTTTTAAATAATTCAATTCACACCTGTTAATTCTTTTCATTGACCCTGAAGAATCCTGGTGAGAATGAGTTTTTTTTAATGAAAGACAAACATTTCCGGGTTATGAATCACCTGACAATATTTGAAAATCTTATAATATCACTACAGTAAACGGAAAATGTGACTTGTGTTGCGATGAAAGACTTAGCTAGCCAAGGAATTGAACGCATTACGCCGTGGGACCCAAACGCGATGTCAACTAAGCCAGTGACCGGTCAATTTATCTTTTTGGTTTCGCATTCTCAAGTGTTTAGTTGGAATATCTTTGTCACAATTAATTGTATCCCAGATTGACAGTTCTATATCATTACAATAGAACACATTTTAGAAAGTTATATATAATAACAAATCTTATGAAATACCATCCCAAACCACAACTTCATCTACATATTTTAAAAATAAACTACATTCAAAGCAAATATAATCGCTAAGTTCAGTACGTCTCCGTTACGATCGTAATCAGCAGTGGAAATGTAGTAAAACTTTGGCGTTTTTTTTAGTTAAAATTATAATCAACGTTCAGCAAACGCCACAAACACCATCACAGACGAGTAGGCACTGACTTGTGTCGTTCAACTCTAAAGCCTACATCAATCAATTTAAAAAAAATTGTAATATCTCCGCCACATAAAAAATTATTACGACTGTGGCATCTCTCCCCCTGTGGTGTTTCTCCCGCATTTACCCCACGTCAGTGTTTGATAAAGACATTTATCAGAAAAATTATTAGCTTATGTTGTTGTGCGAAAACACGACGCTTTTCAATATTCTCTTGTACTGTGTTAAAATGTTGTTCCAGCCCTTTGCGAGCTCTTGTCTATTGTTTTTGGGTGAGTTGATTGTGTTACCTGTAAATTATTATATAGTCGAACCTCTCATAACGAATTTAATTCGTTCCAGAACCTTACTTGTTATTTGAAACACCCGTGAAGCGAACATTTTTTCCCATATAAATCAATCTAAAAAACTATAATGCGATCCATGCCAAAAAAATAAATTTTTATTTGGCATACCTATCTAAATTGCAAGAAATCTTCCGAAAAAAATGAAAATGAAATGAAAATGAAATGAAAATGAAATGAAAATGAAATGAAAATGAAATGAAAATGAAATGAAAATGAAAATGAAATGAAAATGAAATGAAAATGAAATGAAAATGAAATGAAAATGAAATGAAAATGAAATGAAAATGAAATGAAAATGAAATGAAAATGAAATGAAAATGAAATGAAAATGAAATGGAAATGAAATGAAAATGAAATGAAAATGAAATGAAAATGAAATGAAAATGAAATGAAATGAAAATGAAATGAAAATTTAATGAAAATGAAATGAAAATGAAAAGAAAATGGAATTAAAATGAAATGAAAATGAAATGAAAATGAAATGAAAATGAAATGAAAATGAAATGAAAATGAAATGAAAATTAAATGAAAATTAATATTCTAACACACACAAGTCGAAAAATCTCAGAGAACCCAGAGAGACAACTGATTGACACATCAGTACTTGAGGGGTCACATTCTTATCTCCGTAATTATTATTTTTAGTAACTCACTTTGCGCAAGGTCATGTCAATATACATCTCATTTATATTTTTAGTAACAACACGAAAGTTTATTTGTATCTTCTCAAATGATGGCAAAATTACTGTGCGATGTCATTTTAATTTACCAAAATAACTACATTTGTTTACACCACTATTTAATTAAACAAAATTAACATGTTTCAAAATCAATCGGAATACAAAGTATTCTAAAAATTAGTACACATAAGACTAATAAGTATGGACAAATACGGACAAAAAATCTGTATTAAATGATAATGTTTCTTTGTTCAAAATCTTAAATCTCAACGTCCAAAAATTGAATTTGGATACCACCTTTGGGCTGGAGCCCCTAAATACTTGATAAACATACTTGAAATGCAAAAGAAGGCAATCCGTCTGATTAATAAAAGACCGGTTGCTATTTTAAATGCGCAGACGTAATGTAGGCATGCTGAGTCTATTCTACAGATATTTCAAAATAGCCTGCCCTTAGGAACTAGCAGCGTTTATCCCCTCTATATCGATGCAGGAGCGGACCACCCGTTAACAGTAGTTGATGTTGGCCTCATGAGAACTGGTCGATTCTTCGAATTATTTTTGTATATGTGGGAACGAGCTACCGGAATCCGGTTTTCCTTCTATATATAATCCGTGCATCTTCATGACCCGAATCAATAAATCCCTTCCTACAGCCCCTACCTTAACCCATCTCACAACGCTGAACAATTGAGTGGCGATACAAATCCGGTCTCTTTCTACTGTACAGACAGGGGCGCTCTTGTGAGGAGTCGCATAAAAATAACAAGCAATCAAATTGGACAGTTGGGACGCTTGTGCGGTATTCACATTAAAATATACTGTGCGTTGGATATTTGAACCCTTGCTAACATATTTTTTTATAAAACTCAACAAACTTTTATTTTTCACAGTGCTATCGAAGAGTGCTACCTCGCTACATCTGAAAACTGACCTGATTCCATTTGTACGGTAAGTAGTTATTTCACAGTTCTATCGAAGAGTGCTACCTCGCTACATCTGAAAACTGACACGATTCCATTTGTACGGTAAGTAGTCATTTCACAGTTCTATCGAAGAGTGCTACCTCGCTACATCTGAAAACTGACCTGATTCCATTTGTACGGTAAGTAGTTATTTCACAGTTCTATCAAAGAGTGCTACCTCGCTACATCTGAAAACTGACCTGATTCCATTTGTACGGTAAGTAGTTATTTCACAGTTCTATCAAAGAGTGCTACCTCGCTACATCTGAAAACTGACACGATTCCATTTGTACGGTAAGTAGTTATTTCACAGTTCTATCAAAGAGTGCTACCTCGCTACATCTGAAAACTGACCTGATTCCATTTGTACGGTAAGTAGTTATTTCACAGTTCTATCAAAGAGTGCTACCTCGCTACATCTGAAAACTGACACGATTCCATTTGTACGGTAAGTAGTCGTTTCACAGTTCTATCGAAGAGTGCTACCTCGCTACATCTGAAAACTGACCTGATTCCATTTGTACGGTAAGTAGTTATTTCACAGTTCTATCAAAGAGTGCTACCTCGCTACATCTGAAAACTGACACGATTCCATTTGTACGGTAAGTAGTCGTTTCACAGTTCTATCGAAGAGTGCTACCTCGCTACATCTGAAAACTGACCTGATTCCATTTGTACGGTAAGTAGTCATTTCACAGTTCTATCGAAGAGTGCTACCTCGCTACATCTGAAAACTGACCTGATTCCATTTGTACGGTAAGTAGTCATTTCACAGTTCTATCGAAGAGTGCTACCTCGCTACATCTGAAAACTGACCTGATTCCATTTGTACGGTAAGTAGTTATTTCACAGTTCTATCAGAGAGTGCTACCTCGCTACATCTGAAAACTGACACGATTCCATTTGTACGGTAAGTAGTCATTTCACAGTTCTATCGAAGAGTGCTACCTCGCTACATCTGAAAACTGACCTGATTTCATTTGTACGGTAAGTAGTCATTTCACAGTTCTATCAAAGAGTGCTACCTCGCTACATCTGAAAACTGACACGATTCCATTTGTACGGTAAGTAGTCGTTTCACAGTTTTATCGAAGAGTGCTACCTCGCTACATCTGAAAACTGACCTGATTCCATTTGTACGATAAGTAGTTATTTCACAGTTCTATCAAAGAGTGCTACCTCGCTACATCTGAAAACTGACACGATTCCATTTGTACGGTAAGTAGTCATTTCACAGTTCTATCGAAGAGTGCTACCTCGCTACATCTGAAAACTGACCTGATTTCATTTGTACGGTAAGTAGTTATTTCACAGTTCTATCAGAGAGTGCTACCTCGCTACATCTGAAAACTGACACGATTCCATTTGCACGGTAAGTAGTCATTTCACAGTTCTATCGAAGAGTGCTACCTCGCTACATCTGAAAACTGACCTGATTCCATTTGTACGGTAAGTAGTTATTTCACAGTTCTATCAAAGAGTGCTACCTCGCTACATCTGAAAACTGACACGATTCCATTTGTACGGTAAGTAGTCGTTTCACAGTTCTATCGAAGAGTGCTACCTCGCTACATCTGAAAACTGACCTGATTCCATTTGTACGGTAAGTAGTTATTTCACAGTTCTATCAGAGAGTGCTACCTCGCTACATCTGAAAACTGACACGATTCCATTTGTACGGTAAGTAGTCATTTCACAGTTCTATCGAAGAGTGCTACCTCGCTACATCTGAAAACTGACCTGATTCCATTTGTACGGTAAGTAGTTATTTCACAGTTCTATCAAAGAGTGCTACCTCGCTACATCTGAAAACTGATCTGATTCCATTTGTACGGTAAGTAGTCATTTCACAGTTCTATCAAAGAGTGCTACCTCGCTACATCTGAAAACTGACCTGATTCCATTTGTACGGTAAGTAGTTATTTCACAGTTCTATCAAAGAGTGCTACCTCGCTACATCTGAAAACTGATCTGATTCCATTTGTACGGTAAGTAGTCATTTCACAGTTCTATCAAAGAGTGCTACCTCGCTACATCTGAAAACTGATCTGATTCCATTTGTACGGTAAGTAGTCATTTCACATTTCTATCAAAGAGTGCTACCTCGCTACATCTGAAAACTGACCTGATTCCATTTGTACGGTAAGTAGTTATTTCACAGTTCTATCAAAGAGTGCTACCTCGCTACATCTGAAAACTGACACGATTCCATTTGTACGGTAAGTAGTCATTTCACAGTTCTATCAAAGAGTGCTACCTCGCTACATCTGAAAACTGACCTGATTCCATTTGTACGGTAAGTAGTTATTTCACAGTTCTATCAAAGAGTGCTACCTCGCTACATCTGAAAACTGACACGATTCCATTTGTACGGTAAGTAGTCATTTCACAGTTCTATCGAAGAGTGCTACCTCGCTACATCTGAAAACTGACCTGATTTCATTTGTACGGTAAGTAGTTATTTCGCAGTTCTATCAAAGAGTGCTACCTCGCTACATCTGAAAACTGATCTGATTCCATTTGTACGGTAAGTAGTCATTTCACAGTTCTATCAAAGAGTGCTACCTCGCTACATCTGAAAACTGACCTGATTTCATTTGTACGGTAAGTAGTTATTTCACAGTTCTATCAAAGAGTGCTACCTCGCTACATCTGAAAACTGATCTGATTCCATTTGTACGGTAAGTAGTCATTTCACAGTTCTATCAAAGAGTGCTACCTCGCTACATCTGAAAACTGATCTGATTCCATTTGTACGGTAAGTAGTCATTTCACAGTTCTATCAAAGAGTGCTACCTCGCTACATCTGAAAACTGACCTGATTCCATTTGTACGGTAAGTAGTTATTTCACAGTTCTATCAAAGAGTGCTACCTCGCTACATCTGAAAACTGATCTGATTCCATTTGTACGGTAAGTAGTCATTTCACAGTTCTATCAAAGAGTGCTACCTCGCTACATCTGAAAACTGACCTGATTCCATTTGTACGGTAAGTAGTTATTTCACAGTTCTATCAAAGAGTGCTACCTCGCTACATCTGAAAACTGATCTGATTCCATTTGTACGGTAAGTAGTCATTTCACAGTTCTATCAAAGAGTGCTACCTCACTACATCTGAAAACTGACCTGATTCCATTTGTACGGTAAGTTGTTATTTCACAGTTCTATCAAAGAGTGCTACCTCGCTACATCTGAAAACTGACACGATTCCATTTGTACGGTAAGTAGTCATTTCACAGTTCTATCGAAGAGTGCTACCTCGCTACATCTGAAAACTGACCTGATTCCATTTGTACGGTAAGTAGTTATTTCACAGTTCTATCAAAGAGTGCTACCTCGCTACATCTGAAAACTGACACGATTCCATTTGTACGGTAAGTAGTCGTTTCACAGTTCTATCGAAGAGTGCTACCTCGCTACATCTGAAAACTGACCTGATTCCATTTGTACGGTAAGTAGTTATTTCACAGTTCTATCAAAGAGTGCTACCTCGCTACATCTGAAAACTGACACGATTCCATTTGTACGGTAAGTAGTCATTTCACAGTTCTATCGAAGAGTGCTACCTCGCTACATCTGAAAACTGACCTGATTTCATTTGTACGGTAAGTAGTTATTTCACAGTTCTATCAAAGAGTGCTACCTCGCTACATCTGAAAACTGACCTGATTCCATTTGTACGGTAAGTAGTTATTTCACAGTTCTATCAAAGAGTGCTACCTCGCTACATCTGAAAACTGACCTGATTTCATTTGTACGGTAAGTAGTTATTTCACAGTTCTATCAAAGAGTGCTACCTCGCTACATCTGAAAACTGACCTGATTCCATTTGTACGGTAAGTAGTTATTTCACAGTTCTATCAAAGAGTGCTACCTCGCTACATCTGAAAACTGACCTGATTCCATTTGTACGGTAAGTAGTTATTTCACAGTTCTATCAAAGAGTGCTACCTCGCTACATCTGAAAACTGACCTGATTCCATTTGTACGGTAAGTAGTTATTTCACAGTTCTATGGAAGAGTGCTACCTCGCTACATCTGAAAACTGACCTGATTTCATTTGTACGGTAAGTAGTTATTTCACAGTTCTATCAAAGAGTGCTACCTCGCTACATCTGAAAACTGATCTGATTCCATTTGTACGGTAAGTAGTCATTTCACAGTTCTATCAAAGAGTGCTACCTCACTACATCTGAAAACTGACCTGATTCCATTTGTACGGTAAGTTGTTATTTCACAGTTCTATCAAAGAGTGCTACCTCGCTACATCTGAAAACTGACACGATTCCATTTGTACGGTAAGTAGTCATTTCACAGTTCTATCAAAGAGTGCTACCTCGCTACATCTGAAAACTGACCTGATTCCATTTGTACGGTAAGTAGTTATTTCACAGTTCTATCAAAGAGTGCTACCTCGCTACATCTGAAAACTGACACGATTCCATTTGTACGGTAAGTAGTCATTTCACAGTTCTATCGAAGAGTGCTACCTCGCTACATCTGAAAACTGACCTGATTTCATTTGTACGGTAAGTAGTTATTTCGCAGTTCTATCAAAGAGTGCTACCTCGCTACATCTGAAAACTGATCTGATTCCATTTGTACGGTAAGTAGTCATTTCACAGTTCTATCAAAGAGTGCTACCTCGCTACATCTGAAAACTGACCTGATTTCATTTGTACGGTAAGTAGTTATTTCACAGTTCTATCAAAGAGTGCTACCTCGCTACATCTGAAAACTGATCTGATTCCATTTGTACGGTAAGTAGTCATTTCACAGTTCTATCAAAGAGTGCTACCTCGCTACATCTGAAAACTGATCTGATTCCATTTGTACGGTAAGTAGTCATTTCACAGTTCTATCAAAGAGTGCTACCTCGCTACATCTGAAAACTGACCTGATTCCATTTGTACGGTAAGTAGTTATTTCACAGTTCTATCAAAGAGTGCTACCTCGCTACATCTGAAAACTGACCTGATTCCATTTGTACGGTAAGTAGTTATTTCACAGTTCTATCAAAGAGTGCTACCTCGCTACATCTGAAAACTGACACGATTCCATTTGTACGGTAAGTAGTCGTTTCACAGTTCTATCGAAGAGTGCTACCTCGCTACATCTGAAAACTGACCTGATTCCATTTGTACGGTAAGTAGTTATTTCACAGTTCTATCAGAGAGTGCTACCTCGCTACATCTGAAAACTGACACGATTCCATTTGTACGGTAAGTAGTCATTTCACAGTTCTATCGAAGAGTGCTACCTCGCTACATCTGAAAACTGACCTGATTCCATTTGTACGGTAAGTAGTTATTTCACAGTTCTATCAAAGAGTGCTACCTCGCTACATCTGAAAACTGATCTGATTCCATTTGTACGGTAAGTAGTCATTTCACAGTTCTATCAAAGAGTGCTACCTCGCTACATCTGAAAACTGACCTGATTCCATTTGTACGGTAAGTAGTTATTTCACAGTTCTATCAAAGAGTGCTACCTCGCTACATCTGAAAACTGATCTGATTCCATTTGTACGGTAAGTAGTCATTTCACAGTTCTATCAAAGAGTGCTACCTCGCTACATCTGAAAACTGATCTGATTCCATTTGTACGGTAAGTAGTCATTTCACATTTCTATCAAAGAGTGCTACCTCGCTACATCTGAAAACTGACCTGATTCCATTTGTACGGTAAGTAGTTATTTCACAGTTCTATCAAAGAGTGCTACCTCGCTACATCTGAAAACTGACACGATTCCATTTGTACGGTAAGTAGTCATTTCACAGTTCTATCAAAGAGTGCTACCTCGCTACATCTGAAAACTGACCTGATTCCATTTGTACGGTAAGTAGTTATTTCACAGTTCTATCAAAGAGTGCTACCTCGCTACATCTGAAAACTGACACGATTCCATTTGTACGGTAAGTAGTCATTTCACAGTTCTATCGAAGAGTGCTACCTCGCTACATCTGAAAACTGACCTGATTTCATTTGTACGGTAAGTAGTTATTTCACAGTTCTATCAAAGAGTGCTACCTCGCTACATCTGAAAACTGACCTGATTCCATTTGTACGGTAAGTAGTTATTTCACAGTTCTATCAAAGAGTGCTACCTCGCTACATCTGAAAACTGACCTGATTTCATTTGTACGGTAAGTAGTTATTTCACAGTTCTATCAAAGAGTGCTACCTCGCTACATCTGAAAACTGACCTGATTCCATTTGTACGGTAAGTAGTTATTTCACAGTTCTATCAAAGAGTGCTACCTCGCTACATCTGAAAACTGACCTGATTCCATTTGTACGGTAAGTAGTTATTTCACAGTTCTATCAAAGAGTGCTACCTCGCTACATCTGAAAACTGACCTGATTCCATTTGTACGGTAAGTAGTTATTTCACAGTTCTATGGAAGAGTGCTACCTCGCTACATCTGAAAACTGACCTGATTTCATTTGTACGGTAAGTAGTTATTTCACAGTTCTATCAAAGAGTGCTACCTCGCTACATCTGAAAACTGATCTGATTCCATTTGTACGGTAAGTAGTCATTTCACAGTTCTATCAAAGAGTGCTACCTCACTACATCTGAAAACTGACCTGATTCCATTTGTACGGTAAGTTGTTATTTCACAGTTCTATCAAAGAGTGCTACCTCGCTACATCTGAAAACTGACACGATTCCATTTGTACGGTAAGTAGTCATTTCACAGTTCTATCAAAGAGTGCTACCTCGCTACATCTGAAAACTGACCTGATTCCATTTGTACGGTAAGTAGTTATTTCACAGTTCTATCAAAGAGTGCTACCTCGCTACATCTGAAAACTGACACGATTCCATTTGTACGGTAAGTAGTCATTTCACAGTTCTATCGAAGAGTGCTACCTCGCTACATCTGAAAACTGACCTGATTTCATTTGTACGGTAAGTAGTTATTTCGCAGTTCTATCAAAGAGTGCTACCTCGCTACATCTGAAAACTGATCTGATTCCATTTGTACGGTAAGTAGTCATTTCACAGTTCTATCAAAGAGTGCTACCTCGCTACATCTGAAAACTGACCTGATTTCATTTGTACGGTAAGTAGTTATTTCACAGTTCTATCAAAGAGTGCTACCTCGCTACATCTGAAAACTGATCTGATTCCATTTGTACGGTAAGTAGTCATTTCACAGTTCTATCAAAGAGTGCTACCTCGCTACATCTGAAAACTGATCTGATTCCATTTGTACGGTAAGTAGTCATTTCACAGTTCTATCAAAGAGTGCTACCTCGCTACATCTGAAAACTGACCTGATTCCATTTGTACGGTAAGTAGTTATTTCACAGTTCTATCAAAGAGTGCTACCTCGCTACATCTGAAAACTGATCTGATTCCATTTGTACGGTAAGTAGTCATTTCACAGTTCTATCAAAGAGTGCTACCTCGCTACATCTGAAAACTGACCTGATTCCATTTGTACGGTAAGTAGTTATTTCACAGTTCTATCAAAGAGTGCTACCTCGCTACATCTGAAAACTGATCTGATTCCATTTGTACGGTAAGTAGTCATTTCACAGTTCTATCAAAGAGTGCTACCTCACTACATCTGAAAACTGACCTGATTCCATTTGTACGGTAAGTTGTTATTTCACAGTTCTATCAAAGAGTGCTACCTCGCTACATCTGAAAACTGACACGATTCCATTTGTACGGTAAGTAGTCGTTTCACAGTTCTATCGAAGAGTGCTACCTCGCTACATCTGAAAACTGACCTGATTCCATTTGTACGGTAAGTAGTTATTTCACAGTTCTATCAAAGAGTGCTACCTCGCTACATCTGAAAACTGACACGATTCCATTTGTACGGTAAGTAGTCGTTTCACAGTTCTATCGAAGAGTGCTACCTCGCTACATCTGAAAACTGACCTGATTCCATTTGTACGGTAAGTAGTTATTTCACAGTTCTATCAAAGAGTGCTACCTCGCTACATCTGAAAACTGACACGATTCCATTTGTACGGTAAGTAGTCATTTCACAGTTCTATCGAAGAGTGCTACCTCGCTACATCTGAAAACTGACCTGATTTCATTTGTACGGTAAGTAGTTATTTCACAGTTCTATCAAAGAGTGCTACCTCGCTACATCTGAAAACTGACCTGATTCCATTTGTACGGTAAGTAGTTATTTCACAGTTCTATCAAAGAGTGCTACCTCGCTACATCTGAAAACTGACCTGATTTCATTTGTACGGTAAGTAGTTATTTCACAGTTCTATCAAAGAGTGCTACCTCGCTACATCTGAAAACTGACCTGATTCCATTTGTACGGTAAGTAGTTATTTCACAGTTCTATCAAAGAGTGCTACCTCGCTACATCTGAAAACTGACCTGATTCCATTTGTACGGTAAGTAGTTATTTCACAGTTCTATCAAAGAGTGCTACCTCGCTACATCTGAAAACTGACCTGATTCCATTTGTACGGTAAGTAGTTATTTCACAGTTCTATGGAAGAGTGCTACCTCGCTACATCTGAAAACTGACCTGATTTCATTTGTACGGTAAGTAGTTATTTCACAGTTCTATCAAAGAGTGCTACCTCGCTACATCTGAAAACTGATCTGATTCCATTTGTACGGTAAGTAGTCATTTCACAGTTCTATCAAAGAGTGCTACCTCACTACATCTGAAAACTGACCTGATTCCATTTGTACGGTAAGTTGTTATTTCACAGTTCTATCAAAGAGTGCTACCTCGCTACATCTGAAAACTGACACGATTCCATTTGTACGGTAAGTAGTCATTTCACAGTTCTATCGAAGAGTGCTACCTCGCTACATCTGAAAACTGACCTGATTCCATTTGTACGGTAAGTAGTTATTTCACAGTTCTATCGAAGAGTGCTACCTCGCTACATCTGAAAACTGACACGATTCCATTTGTACGGTAAGTAGTCGTTTCACAGTTCTATCGAAGAGTGCTACCTCGCTACATCTGAAAACTGACCTGATTCCATTTGTACGGTAAGTAGTTATTTCACAGTTCTATCGAAGAGTGCTACCTCGCTACATCTGAAAACTGACACGATTCCATTTGTACGGTAAGTAGTTATTTCACAGTTCTATCAAAGAGTGCTACCTCGCTACATCTGAAAACTGACCTGATTCCATTTGTACGGTAAGTAGTTATTTCACAGTTCTATCAAAGAGTGCTACCTCGCTACATCTGAAAACTGACACGATTCCATTTGTACGGTAAGTAGTCGTTTCACAGTTCTATCGAAGAGTGCTACCTCGCTACATCTGAAAACTGACCTGATTCCATTTGTACGGTAAGTAGTTATTTCACAGTTCTATCAAAGAGTGCTACCTCGCTACATCTGAAAACTGACACGATTCCATTTGTACGGTAAGTAGTCGTTTCACAGTTCTATCGAAGAGTGCTACCTCGCTACATCTGAAAACTGACCTGATTCCATTTGTACGGTAAGTAGTCATTTCACAGTTCTATCGAAGAGTGCTACCTCGCTACATCTGAAAACTGACCTGATTCCATTTGTACGGTAAGTAGTCATTTCACAGTTCTATCGAAGAGTGCTACCTCGCTACATCTGAAAACTGACCTGATTCCATTTGTACGGTAAGTAGTTATTTCACAGTTCTATCAGAGAGTGCTACCTCGCTACATCTGAAAACTGACACGATTCCATTTGTACGGTAAGTAGTCATTTCACAGTTCTATCGAAGAGTGCTACCTCGCTACATCTGAAAACTGACCTGATTTCATTTGTACGGTAAGTAGTTATTTCACAGTTCTATCAAAGAGTGCTACCTCGCTACATCTGAAAACTGACACGATTCCATTTGTACGGTAAGTAGTCGTTTCACAGTTTTATCGAAGAGTGCTACCTCGCTACATCTGAAAACTGACCTGATTCCATTTGTACGATAAGTAGTTATTTCACAGTTCTATCAAAGAGTGCTACCTCGCTACATCTGAAAACTGACCTGATTCCATTTGTACGGTAAGTAGTTATTTCACAGTTCTATCAGAGAGTGCTACCTCGCTACATCTGAAAACTGACACGATTCCATTTGTACGGTAAGTAGTCATTTCACAGTTCTATCGAAGAGTGCTACCTCGCTACATCTGAAAACTGACCTGATTCCATTTGTACGGTAAGTAGTTATTTCACAGTTCTATCAAAGAGTGCTACCTCGCTACATCTGAAAACTGATCTGATTCCATTTGTACGGTAAGTAGTCATTTCACAGTTCTATCAAAGAGTGCTACCTCGCTACATCTGAAAACTGACCTGATTCCATTTGTACGGTAAGTAGTTATTTCACAGTTCTATCAAAGAGTGCTACCTCGCTACATCTGAAAACTGATCTGATTCCATTTGTACGGTAAGTAGTCATTTCACAGTTCTATCAAAGAGTGCTACCTCGCTACATCTGAAAACTGATCTGATTCCATTTGTACGGTAAGTAGTCATTTCACATTTCTATCAAAGAGTGCTACCTCGCTACATCTGAAAACTGACCTGATTCCATTTGTACGGTAAGTAGTTATTTCACAGTTCTATCAAAGAGTGCTACCTCGCTACATCTGAAAACTGACACGATTCCATTTGTACGGTAAGTAGTCATTTCACAGTTCTATCAAAGAGTGCTACCTCGCTACATCTGAAAACTGACCTGATTCCATTTGTACGGTAAGTAGTTATTTCACAGTTCTATCAAAGAGTGCTACCTCGCTACATCTGAAAACTGACACGATTCCATTTGTACGGTAAGTAGTCATTTCACAGTTCTATCGAAGAGTGCTACCTCGCTACATCTGAAAACTGACCTGATTTCATTTGTACGGTAAGTAGTTATTTCGCAGTTCTATCAAAGAGTGCTACCTCGCTACATCTGAAAACTGATCTGATTCCATTTGTACGGTAAGTAGTCATTTCACAGTTCTATCAAAGAGTGCTACCTCGCTACATCTGAAAACTGACCTGATTTCATTTGTACGGTAAGTAGTTATTTCACAGTTCTATCAAAGAGTGCTACCTCGCTACATCTGAAAACTGATCTGATTCCATTTGTACGGTAAGTAGTCATTTCACAGTTCTATCAAAGAGTGCTACCTCGCTACATCTGAAAACTGATCTGATTCCATTTGTACGGTAAGTAGTCATTTCACAGTTCTATCAAAGAGTGCTACCTCGCTACATCTGAAAACTGACCTGATTCCATTTGTACGGTAAGTAGTTATTTCACAGTTCTATCAAAGAGTGCTACCTCGCTACATCTGAAAACTGATCTGATTCCATTTGTACGGTAAGTAGTCATTTCACAGGTCTATCAAAGAGTGCTACCTCGCTACATCTGAAAACTGACCTGATTCCATTTGTACGGTAAGTAGTTATTTCACAGTTCTATCAAAGAGTGCTACCTCGCTACATCTGAAAACTGATCTGATTCCATTTGTACGGTAAGTAGTCATTTCACAGTTCTATCAAAGAGTGCTACCTCACTACATCTGAAAACTGACCTGATTCCATTTGTACGGTAAGTTGTTATTTCACAGTTCTATCAAAGAGTGCTACCTCGCTACATCTGAAAACTGACACGATTCCATTTGTACGGTAAGTAGTCATTTCACAGTTCTATCGAAGAGTGCTACCTCGCTACATCTGAAAACTGACCTGATTCCATTTGTACGGTAAGTAGTTATTTCACAGTTCTATCAAAGAGTGCTACCTCGCTACATCTGAAAACTGACACGATTCCATTTGTACGGTAAGTAGTCGTTTCACAGTTCTATCGAAGAGTGCTACCTCGCTACATCTGAAAACTGACCTGATTCCATTTGTACGGTAAGTAGTTATTTCACAGTTCTATCAAAGAGTGCTACCTCGCTACATCTGAAAACTGACACGATTCCATTTGTACGGTAAGTAGTCATTTCACAGTTCTATCGAAGAGTGCTACCTCGCTACATCTGAAAACTGACCTGATTTCATTTGTACGGTAAGTAGTTATTTCACAGTTCTATCAAAGAGTGCTACCTCGCTACATCTGAAAACTGACCTGATTCCATTTGTACGGTAAGTAGTTATTTCACAGTTCTATCAAAGAGTGCTACCTCGTTACATCTGAAAACTGACCTGATTTCATTTGTACGGTAAGTAGTTATTTCACAGTTCTATCAAAGAGTGCTACCTCGCTACATCTGAAAACTGACCTGATTCCATTTGTACGGTAAGTAGTTATTTCACAGTTCTATCAAAGAGTGCTACCTCGCTACATCTGAAAACTGACCTGATTCCATTTGTACGGTAAGTAGTTATTTCACAGTTCTATCAAAGAGTGCTACCTCGCTACATCTGAAAACTGACCTGATTCCATTTGTACGGTAAGTAGTTATTTCACAGTTCTATGGAAGAGTGCTACCTCGCTACATCTGAAAACTGACCTGATTTCATTTGTACGGTAAGTAGTTATTTCACAGTTCTATCAAAGAGTGCTACCTCGCTACATCTGAAAACTGACCTGATTCCATTTGTACGGTAAGTAGTTATTTCACAGTTCTATCAAAGAGTGCTACCTCGCTACATCTGAAAACTGACCTGATTCCATTTGTACGGTAAGTAGTTATTTCACAGTTCTATCAAAGAGTGCTACCTCGCTACATCTGAAAACTGACCTGATTCTATTTGTACGGTAAGTACTTATTTCATTTCTTAGGAAAAGAAAAATATGTATATACAGTAAAATCTTTTAACCCCTCAAATCTCTGACATGTTCTGTCAGAAGGTTGGAATATTTTTTCTCTACAATCAAATCCCAAATAAATAGAATATTTCAGAACGTATCCAAAAACTAAAAAATACTTTTGAAGGAGTTATCTAATATCTTATAATTTATCTAATCATAAAATTTGAAAGTACCTACGCTTTAAAATTTTATGATTTGATTGAAGCATATGCTTCAAATCAATCTTTAAAACGTTTTTAAAATGGTTTTTTTTTGTGTAAGCTGGTATAGCTAAAATTAGTGATAAAGAAAAAATCACATCTTATATTAGACAAAGTTATTATAAATATTACTGCCAACTCAATTTTTGTCGTTTCAGATAAAAATAATTAATGAAAAATTCAGAAAGTTTATTTTTTTTTCTCAAATAGCGGTCGGAACTTTTGGATTCATAGAGGTGTATATTTTAATTATTCTGTAATTAACTGCTATATTTGAATATGAAGCTTTATTTTTTTTCTTTTATCATAGTTTTGTTCATCTTTCTAACTAAGACGGTAAGGGAGACACGATTTCTTTGAAACCGAATGAGCTGTTCTGAAAATGGAACAAGTTGACTCTACGGGTAATAGCCATTTGTTCCCTAAACAGAACAAATTAACCTGAGGAGTTAATATATCAATTATATGTACAGTAGAATCATTTTAAAGAGATTCTTGCTTGTGTGGTGGTGTGCTGTAGGTTAGGACTACTGCTGGGTAAGAGGTTACTGTGAGCGGGTGTCCCAAACTATTTAAAACTAATTTTAACTACTAACAATACGAAACAATAGCTCAAAGTTATATCAGATAATCGATTCCAAATGTGATTGATGTAGATTAGCCAGTTTCTCGCTTGTACTATGAGTTTCCGGACGCTTTGTATATCGTGTTTTTTGATTTTTACAATTTTGGAGGCGGGTATGGGTACCGCCTCCCCGGGAACCATTTATCGGAACCTCTATCATAGGTCATCCGAAATAGTTCGCGGTTTGGTAGCATGGCTTGGCAGGGGTACCCTGGTTCATGGAGTGAGGATTGTCTAAGTCTTGACAGCGGATGCGTCTGCCCACCTAATGTTTGGTGGGCTGGATTTGAAGAGACTGATTGAGGGAGATATTTTCACTTCTCCAGAAGGACTCTCTTGACCCATAGATCTATGACATAGACCCTGAGGGAAATTATTTTCCTCCGGCCCTCTTGCATGGAGCCAATGTTAAAAAAAACAACCTTGTGTGCCAAGGTGGATTTGCTATTACCTCATTGTACTTTACAGTATTATGAATGCATAAAATATAACAACTTCTCTTTTATAAGATTTTCAATTTCAATGGGATCTTTTCTCACTAACGATTCTTGATATACTTATTGAAGAAACACATAGTAACAAACTTACTAAGAAAATATATTATTTAAGTATACTATGAAGTATTATTTGAAAACTGAAGTCTCGTCCAGAAGAAGTGATGTGTTTGTTGACCATGTTACTTGGAATAATCGGTCTTTCTCAGGAGCAGATATTCCAGAAGCATTTGCAGACTATTTTAAATCAACTTATAGTAAGGAAACTGCGGACTTGAAATCTTTTATACCTGGAAAAAATAGCACAGAATGTTGATATTCAAAATATCACAAACACTGACATCACCGCTGCTGTTAAATAATTAAAATCCAAAACTTCTTTTGGACCGGATCTTATTCCGTCATTCGTGTTTAAGGGATGCTTTGAGACTCTATTAACACCTCTCGCGTATATTTATAATCTCTCACTTAACCCCGGAATATTCCCAGACCTGAAAAATCTCTAAAGTTACACCGTTACATAAAACTGGTGATAAGGCTTCGGTCTCTAATTACAGACCAGTGGCGATCCTATCGTATCCAGCCAAGTTGTTTGAACTAATAATTCACAAATGCATTTATACCCAAGTTGAATCTTTTATAATTGACCAGCAACACGGTTTTAGGTCTGGCGGATCTACTGTGTCTAATCTAATGGTTTTTACGGAGAACATATCTCAAGCTCTTGATAGTAACAATCAAGTAGATGTATCATACAACAACTTCGCAAAAGCCCAATTTGGATTTTCAGCGAAACTTCTATGTCTATTTGTAAGTTATTTCTCAAATAGACAGAAATTCGTAACTTATGGTATTTTCCACTCTTCCAAATACATCACAAATTCTGGAGTTCCACAGGGGTCGAATCTTGGACCCTTACTTTTCTTGCTATTTATTAACGACATTTACCATTGCATAAAAATCTCTATATTTCTCTTATTCGCGGATGACATGAAACAATTATTTTTAATAAAATCTTTAGAAAATTGCTGGCAGCTACAAAGTGATATAAATTCTATCGTCCAATGGAGTCATACCAATAAATTAGGATTTAATATTAAGAAATGCTCCATTATGTGCTACACCAAGGCAAACAAAACAATTTGCTATAACTACAAAGTGTCTTATTCATCTCTTCAGCACATTGTTATTTCGAGAGATTTGGGAATCGCATTTGATACGCACCTAACATTTCACGTCCACATAGAAACGATATGCAACAAAGCTTTAAGAATGTTAGGATTTGTGTTAAGCAACTCCAGACATTTTTGCAGCTCGGCCGCGATTCGTGTGCTATACTATAGTTTAGTACGTATTATTTTGTAAATTTGTTCTGTAATATGGGGACCAATGGATTTATTTATTTATTTATTTATTTATATATAATTTGTACATTTATTTATAACAATTACAGGTAATAAAGCCTAAGACGTTATAATTGTACCATTTATGCAGTTTAACTTACTCGCAAATAATAGAGAAAGTACACAATAAGTTTCTGAGATATTTATATCTTAGAGACTTTGGATATTATCCCTGGTTATATCAATCAGCCTTTTTGTCCGGCATGCTGGGTATTAATAGCCTCACCGATAGAAGGAAAACTGCTTTGCTGACAACAGCATATAAACTTCTAAACATAAATTCAATCACAAAGCTACCAATATTGTACTGGAAGAACTGCCTCACAGTTTATTTATACCAAGAGCTACTATAACTGATATTGAAAACATTGTTAAAAAAATGAAAAACTCTAAAAGCACAGGTATTGACAATATAAGAATCTTTGATTTAAAAAGAAATATAAAAACTCTTGGGCCAATAATTACTCGTTTAATCAATAAGATAATAAAGCAAGCAAAAAATCCACAAGAATTTAAATGTAGCATTACTAGACAAAGATTTAAAGGTGGAAAACACATTGAACTGGGAAATTATAGGCCTATTAGTATACTACCTGCATTAGAAAAAATTCTCGAAAAGATTTTATCAAATAAATTAAATAATTACATTGAAAAATTTGCTATCATAGATCCAAATCAACATGGTTTTCAAATAAAAAAAATACTGAAAAACTACTGCAAGATTTTTCCAATTACATAAATAATCAATTAAATAATAAATTAAATGTTATTGTGTTATTTATCGATAACTCTATAGCTTTTGACACAATTAACTCTAAAAAACTGTTAGAAACCTTAGAAAAAATTGGAATAAGAGGAAATGTTAAATTTATTTAAGGATTATCTTAGTAATAGAAAAATATGTACCAAAATAAATAATACTTTTAGTAAAACAAGGAATGTATCTGCAGGAGTTCCACAAGGTTCCATATTGACCTACACTATATATAATTTATGTAACTATAATGAAAAAACTTTTCTCTTTTGTTAAACATTTTGTATTCGCAGATGATACGGCATTGGGCATATCACATAAAGATCTAAAAATTGCAATGGAACTCATGCAAATTGACTTGAATCAACTTTGTAAATGGTCACATGATGCAGGACTATTAATAAATGCTAAAAAAACCAAAGTTATGCATATAAGATCACCTAATGCCAGATTTCAATTTAATCCTTATATTATTTCTCATAATTTTAATTGCATCCATAAAAATATCCCGACTAATTGTAAATGTGAAAGTTTAGAAGTAGTTACGGAATATGTCTATCTTGGTGTTACAGTAGATTGCTTTTTCAAATGGGACAAACATAGTAAAAAAACCGAAAAAAAATATTTACTTTAATATGTATGAAAAATTTTATGAAAAAAATGTTGATTCTGTAGATATAAGATGTAAATTATAACTTATAAAAATGTATATGTAACTAAACTTTAAGCACCTGTTGACAAGCCAATTCTTAGCAGGACTTGTTTGTTGATATGTATTAACTATGTATTCAATAATAAAAAAATAAAATAAAAAGTTTCAAAGTCTAATATGTTAAATAAATACTAAAAAAGTGTTTTCTAATGAATAAATCATTACAAAATGTTAGTTCGATCTCGTCAAAAATAATAAAAAAGAGAAATCGCTGGTTGTACGCAGAAAAAAGTCTAACCACCCCCAAAGAAGGGAAGTCAACGGAGCAATTCATATAAGTTTCAAATTAACTGTAACAACCAGGATAACAAAGCTTAAATATTGCTTAGTAACAGTATAAAAATTAAAAGTTATTTGCTATTTTCCAGAAATATCCGACAGACCAGCGAAGGGTGCTTACTGCCACCATTCCCCGACAACGGACGCTACAGGACGATTGGAGCCAACGTGAGTCCCGGGGACATCGTGTCTCATTACACCATCGTCAACATAGAGTGCGACACTGGTTACGAACCTACCGAAACCATGTCCATGTGCCAGCCGAAGGACAATTCTTGGTCCAAGCAATGGCAATGTAGAAGGTAAAGCTTTTAATAATATTTGTAGTATTTATATATTATTTGTATTTCTCTAAGACTCTATCGTAGAACTGACTATTATATATATCATTAAATATAACAACTATGTAACTTGAGTAACGTAGTAAGGGTTCATATAGACGAAAAAGATAACTGAAGATAATTTGAAAGGAAGAAAAGTAGAAACTATGGTGATGATTAGAGGGAGCGCTCAAATATTTAACTTAATTGATAGTCCTGCCATCGTTGCCACTATTAAATTCCATGTGCAGACTAGGAATACAAGACAAAATATAACATTCCTATGCAATAAATACACATCAAACTATCAGACACACTCACTTTGTGATGAAAGGTTTAAATCACAGTGAAAAAACAGATAAACCATAGCTGCAAAAAAATATGCAAATTATTTATGAAAACCGTCATTCTAGCGACATCTGTTGATTTAAAAAGTAATTCAGTTTGCTTGCAATAGGCACCTGTAATAGTTGGAATTAAATCAAGGTTCCGGGACGAAAGCAGAGAGGTCGTAAAATCGTCTAAGACGAGAAAGGAACCCCCTATCTAGGCCTGAAAATAAATATTGAAGGGTGTCAGCCAATTAGATCTAAACGAAAGCTATAAAATTTTGAGTAACCAATCAGTGAACGGAAAGGCGTGTGTCTACGGAAGACAAAAGAAATGAACTTTGGACCCGGCGATAAAAAAGATAAGTAATGGCTTCTTCTTTCCCACAAAAATTAGAGGTAAATGCACTATAGAGTAAACATCGACGTTCAAGGGAACAAGTCCTGGGAATGTTTACAATAACTGAGACATTTATGAGGTATCGAACCATTGAAATCGAGGGCTTTGGAAGTTTTACAAGTTGTAAAGCACACACACAAAAATGCAATGAAAAAAATTATAAACGTGATAGTATAAGAGAGGGCGGAAAAACTTAGGGAAATTACTGGCAGAATTTTCAACTGTAGTACAATTATTTATGATAGAAGGAGGGTGTCAAGTTCGATAAAGATCGTACTAAAGAGAGGTGAGAGTTTTGGAAACAATGGAAACTAATCGTTATCAATTTAAGATGAAGCGGACATATTGGTAAATCAATTTTGAATGAGAATCTCTCAAAAAAAATAGACATTTTAGAAAAGTGCGGCGACCGAATGGAAGGATAATACAGAGATTTTGAGCTGCTACAAAGGTCCTAGGGACTTGAAAATTGAGTATCAGAGGAAGGCAATAAAACTGAACATATAGCGATAGATTAAATTCAGGAAACGTAGGCATTTTACATGATTATCAGGGTAGATAGATATTAGAGTTACACAAGACTGCAGAAAAAGTGACATGAGATAAAAGGTTGACAGTCTCATGTGTATTTCAGAGGATAAACAATCGAAATTCGAACATGATTCTTATTTACGTTAAGGTGATAAGCCATTAGAAAAGCGATTAACTTTAACGTTGGGCTTATGAGATATTTATATAAAGCAAAAGAAATTAAAATTAATAGGTTTGAAATAAAATAAAATTTACGAGTCTAGTACCAAAATTTGGAACGTAAACAGATGTCCAGACGTATGATATATGTGAAATCTTGTATGTAAGAGATAGGAGATGGGGCGGAGATCAAGTAAGGCAATAAAAGTGACAGATATCCCAGAGTCAAATTAGGTATATCTCCCATGGAAGTGTGGAAAACTATATATTAATTAATAATAGATGAAGTATGAAATTTTCCTGGAGACCACACACATCGGGAAAAGTGGAGAAAAGATTGTTCGCGCAATATATATGGGATTGTTAGGTATGCATCCACAGGCTTAAAGGACAAGTGTAATGTCAATACCAAATCCTGCAAATGTCCTACCTACCCTTTTACCCATCCCAAAATGTCACCATATTAAAAATATTGTTGCGACACATGTGAAATCTGACAAGTGGTGTCAGTTGCTTATCAGAGTTCGGAGTGATAATTAATATCAGACAGGGCGAATATACATATATTTTGTGAAGTGAAATCAACTAATACTCCTGGAGACGTGTGATAGTCATCAACGGGTGAGTCCATCTTTCCTGCATTCCAATCTGGGCTTATCTTGTGCTCCAGAAGCCCAGATTTATACCTTTGATTATTGCACTGTCCATCGGGTTTGTCGGATGCATATATCGTCCCATAACCTATCATTCGGAGTAGTTTGGGACTGGTCCTTTGGGCGTGTGGCATATCACACCACCTTTAAAATATATAGTGGAGTCGCAGCTTCGCGACACCATTTTTGGTTCTTTCGAGCCGGATTACCAACGGGGTATTTAAAATTAACATATTTAAAGTTATAAATAAATATTATTTCCTCTTTATACTTTGTTAATTTGTATGTACTAGGTTGCATTTGTAATTATTGTTGTGTTTAAATTCCTACATACAATTAATCATGGCGACTAGCGATAGTACTCAGGATATTAAAATCAAGTTAGTAGAATCGAAGATTAATTTGATGCATAATCGTGTTAATGAATTATACGAGAAAGCGAAAAGTATTGCGGACAGGGAGACGAGAAGTTCGGAGGATTTTCTTAAACAAACGGTTAATATAGCTACATATTATGCACAATTTAACACATTTTGTGATGAATTTCATACACTTCAGTTGAAAAAGGATTCAAATTACAATATGAATTTCGATTTATGGAGTAAATTCGAAAATAAGTACTGTTTTGTAGTTTCTATACGCGAAAGCATTATAGCAAAGCAAGATTCATCACGCGATCGACAGAAGTTAAATAATTCACCATTAATTAAGCTCCCACCGATCGACATGCCATCGTTCGATGGTAATCAAGAGAATTGGTCGATATTTTATGAAGCTTTTAAATTAAACATTCACTCAAATGAAAATTTGAATACGTCGCAAAAGATGCAATATCTGATAGGGAAACTCCAAGGAAAGGCGTTATCAGTTTTTGCGGGAATACTTCCGAACGAACAAAATTATTTTTTAATTTGGGAAGCTCTCGAAAAGAAATATCAGGACAAACGCGTGCTAGGTACCTTTTATCTGAACAATATTTTGAATTTAAAATTATTGGCACCTAGTAACCCAAATGAGTTAAATAATTTTATCGAAAGGTTTGCGTCTTCCATAGCTGCACTCAAGGAATTAGGTATTGATGACCTAACCGATTTTATAATATTACATGTTGCACTGAAAAAATTAGATATACAGTTGGTGCAAAATTTCGAAATGTCTATACGGGAGAAAGCTATACCTACATATACCGATTTAATAGAATACATTCGGTCGCATGTCAAAATCTTAGAACGAACTGGGCAAAATGATAATAAAGTTGTTAATAATAAAAACAAAGTTACGCATTCATTCGCTGTGGTCGAACCGAAGTCAAGTAATAATAATCGTAACAGGTGTCGGAAATGTAATCATTCTGATCATGTTGAATTGTTTAAATGTGAACAATTTAACGAATTAAGACCAAATGCTCGCTTTCAGTTTGTGAAATTAAATAATTTATGTGTAAACTGCTTAAGCGATAAACATAAAACTGTGAAATGTCCATCTAAATCGGATTGTAGAATTTGTAAAAAACGACATCACACCGCTCTGCATTTTGAGAGCACGGTGAATACTGAAAGTCAATCGAAAAACGAAGCCATTACATTAATAGCGCGTAATAATAAACATTATAATAATTTTTCTGCGGGTAATATAGCTACGAATGTACTACTGTCAACCGCGCAGTTATTTGCTTATGACAATAAAAATAATCAAGTAACCGTAAGGTGTTTAATTGATTGCGCCTCGCAACAAAATTTAATCAGTTTAAACACTTGTAATGAATTAAATCTTAAAATAATTCCTTTAAATAATTCAGTAGTTAAAAGTGTTGGTTCAGTAGAGACACCAATATTGGGACACGTTGCGTTAAAAATTAAATCCCGCGTTTCAGAAGATACTTATAAAATTAGTCTATTAGTTGTCGATAAAATAACTGATAAGCTTCCTACACAACATGTTGACACAAAGTCATGTGAGCATTTAGTGGGTTTAAACTTAGCGGATGAATCCTGGAACGTTCCATCCGATGTTGATATCTTATTAGGTGCACAGTTATTTCCATATATTCTGCTGGGGAATAAGGTTTTATCTAAACATAATACGAATGCACCACCGGCTATACAGACAGTATTCGGGTATATTGTAATGGGTGAAATACCTACGTGTACGCCGGAGGTTTCGTGGACGTTCGGCCCCATAACCAATGTAGATTTATATAATGCGTTATCCAAGTTTTGGACGATGGAAGACATGCCTATTAAGTCGTTGATGAGTGCTGAAGATGCAGAATGTGAGAAAATGTACCTCGAGTCAGTCCAACGGGATGAATCGGGAAGGTATATTGTATCTTTACCGTTTAAGATAGATCCTAATAATTTAGGTGATTCGCGCCGTGTCGCGCAGCGTCGATATGAATATTTAGAACGGAAATTTAATACGTCGCCAGAATTGCATTGCAGTTATAATGAAGTAGTTTCTGAATATCTGGAAAAGGGATATATGAGGGTTGAAGTTCCGTCTTCATCTAATATTGATGAGGGATATTTCATTCCTCATCACGCAGTAATTCGTAAAGATAAATCAACAACTAAAACTCGTGTTGTATTAGATGCAAGTACAAAGACCAGTTCAGGGTTATCACTTAATGATATTTTGTATACAGGTCCAAATTTGCAATCTAATTTATTTACACTTTTAATTAAATTTCGCTTATTTGCTGTAGCATTAACCGCAGATGTTAAGCAAATGTATCTACGTATAATGGTAACGGAAAACCATCGAAAATATCAAAAAATTCTCTATAGATTTCACAAAGATGAACAAATTGGAGTTTATCAATTTAATTCACTCGCGTTTGGGTTGAACTGTTCACCATTTCTAGCAATGCGAACTATACGGCAGCTAGCGAGCGATGAAAGAAATCGTTATCCGAAAGCGGCGGAAGTTGCAATTAATGATTTATATATGGACGATTTTGTATATTCTGTAAATACTATAAGTGAAGGCATCACTTTGGCTACAGATTTAATGGCGATGTTCAAGTGTGGAGGATTTGAATTAGTCAAATGGTCGAGTAATTCTCCTCATTTACTGGCCCAATTACCAGAGTCGCACCGCGCGACAATGGATTTTTCGGATAAATGTAGCATTTTAGGATTAAAATGGGATCCGATATCTGATTGTTTTCAATTTATGATATGTCCGACGGAGGAAAAAACTGTATGTAAAAGATCAATTCTTTCCACAATAGCTCGTTTATTCGATGTATTAGGTTTGGTTGCTCCGGTAATTTTATATGCCAAATTACTTTTACAAGAGCTGTGGTTAGAGAAAGTAGGATGGGACGAGGAACTACCCCAAAGTATTGTTAATAGATATGTCAAATTCAAGGAAGAATTACCGATGCTTTCTAATTTATATTTACCTCGATATTTGGGAGTAAAGGAGGACTGCACGATAAATATTATCGCCTTCGCAGATGCGAGTATGAAAGCATACGGTTGTGTAATATATCTTCATGTCACGGATAAGGGTGGCAACACTACAATGAATTTGATATGTTCTAAATCCAAGGTGGCCCCTCTGAAAACAGTATCGCTCGCTCGATTGGAATTATGCGCTGCGCTTATTTTATCTAGACTCGTTAGATCTATTATAGATACTTATAGAAATCGCGTTTCGATAAACGATATATTTGCTTTTTCAGATTCAAAAATAGCACTTTCTTGGATTCACTCGTCCCCGCACCGGTGGCAAACTTTTGTAGCTAATCGAGTTAGTGAAATTCAGGAAAATTTACCCGCGAAACATTTTTATCACATAGATGGCGTTACCAATCCTAGTGATTGTTTATCACGAGGACTACTGCCTGCTCAGCTGGTCGATCATTCTCTTTGGTGGCACGGTCCGCCCTGGGCTGCGAACCCAGTATCCGAGTGGCCTGTCGAAAGATTTTCCCCCTCACGAGAGGAGGAGAATACTTTGGAATTGAAAAAATCGCATACATTTACGATAACGTCAATAGAGGAAAATTCTCCGATATATAATCTCGCTTTAAAAATTTCCTCATGGCCAAAACTGCTGAGAATTGTGGTATATATTTTACGATTTATGCGAAAGTTATCACGCTCAACAGTTATAAGTTCCACGGAATTAAACATTGCTGAAATGAATGTATTAAAAGCTTTACAGAATAGGTATTTTAGTGCCGATATACAATTAATACAGAGGGATAAATTATGCTCACCTTCAATCCGAAAACTAAACCCGTTCTTAGATCATAATGGCTTGTTACGTATAGGTGGTAGATTAACAAACGCGAATATACCTTTTGAAAACAAACATCCAGTACTTTTGCCAAGACAGGATCATATTGTCGATATAATTATAGACTTTCACCATCGTGTGAATTGTCATACTGGTGCACATCTCCTTATGTCAATAATTAGACAGCGTTATTGGATCTTATCGGGGAGAAATCTAATACGCAAAAGAGTACATGCTTGTAATTTCTGTTTTAAAACTGCACCTTCTAATATTATACCGCTAATGGCAGATTTACCTACAGCTAGAGTTCAGGAAGCAAAGGCATTTACACATACGGGTGTAGATTTTGCCGGACCAATAAATATAACCCTTTCTAGGCGTCGTGGGGTAAAAAGTCAAAAGGCATATATATGTCTATTTATTTGTTTAACAACGAAGGCTATACATATGGAAGTGGTATCAGATCTAAGCACGGACAATTTTTTAAACGCATTTAAGCGTTTTCTATCCAGACGCGGACCGGTTTCATGTATGTACAGTGACAATGCGACAAATTTCATAGGCGCAAAGAATTGTCTGGATGACTTATATAATTTTTTAGAGGCAAATTCAACTAAAGAAGTTCTTCGCAATGAATTTAACATTCGGAGAATTGAATGGAAGACGATTCCACCCCGCGCTCCTCACTTTGGAGGATTATGGGAGTCAAATATTAAATGCATTAAATCGCATCTGTATAGGGTTGTGGGTACTCAACTTTTATGTTATGAAGAGCTTCTCACAGTTCTGACACAAATAGAGGCTGTACTTAATTCACGGCCATTATGTTTATTAAGCAGTTCTCATTATCCAGAAGCTCTTACTCCGGCTCATTTTCTGATGTCTACCCCGATTCAGCATCTACCTGCTTATGATTTGACTAATGAACGCATTAGTCTACTGAAAAGGAAAGAGCTTTTGGACCACCTCGTTCAATCTTATTGGAAGAAGTGGCATATAGAGTATCTTCACTCTCTGCAGATGAGAAAAAAATGGAATAGTCCCGCGAATAACATTCTAGTAGGTACCATAGTATTGGTGCATCAAGAGGATGCGCCTCCACTTTATTGGCCGGTGGGTGTTGTTGAGGAGGTGTTCCCTGGTAAAGACGGAGTGGTTCGTGTCGCACGCGTAAGGACCCCTTCCGGGAACTTTAAACGACCAGTCGTAAAATTGTGTCCTTTGCCTACACAATAATTATTATTTCTTTATTTCATTATTTTATAAATTTTCGTTTTAACTTTGCAATATTAATAGCGTATTGATAAGAATATTTATATTTCATCTTTCGTTTTACATTTAACTTTTTACTTTATTTGAAAGTACTTAAAATTTCGGAAGGTACTTTCAACGCCGGGAGAATGTTCGCGCAATATATATGGGATTGTTAGGTATGCATCCACAGGCTTAAAGGACAAGTGTAATGTCAATACCAAATCCTGCAAATGTCCTACCTACCCTTTTACCCATCCCAAAATGTCACCATATTAAAAATATTGTTGCGACACATGTGAAATCTGACAAGTGGTGTCAGTTGCTTATCAGAGTTCGGAGTGATAATTAATATCAGACAGGGCGAATATACATATATTTTGTGAAGTGAAATCAACTAATACTCCTGGAGACGTGTGATAGTCATCAACGGGTGAGTCCATCTTTCCTGCATTCCAATCTGGGCTTATCTTGTGCTCCAGAAGCCCAGATTTATACCTTTGATTATTGCACTGTCCATCGGGTTTGTCGGATGCATATATCGTCCCATAACCTATCATTCGGAGTAGTTTGGGACTGGTCCTTTGGGCGTGTGGCATATCACACCACCTTTAAAATATATAGTGGAGTCGCAGCTTCGCGACACCAAAGATAAAAGAAAGGGTAAAGAACGGTGATAAAGAATGATCCAAGTGGAGAAAAGTGATACAATTCAAATTTATCCGTGAAATAAATAAATACGACTTGGAAAATAATTAGTTATAGAGTTATGAGAAATAACAAAAGAATAAAGAAGAACATTGTGCAGGAAAACGTCGCGAATAAAAGAAAATCCAAAAAAATAAGGAAAACTCAAATCTGCGACATAAAGAGAGAAGGTACGGGTGAAAATGGAAAAGCTCATATAGGTGACAATAAAATTAAGTAGATTTTAGACAAATCGAAATTCAAAAATGCATAGTAAAGATTTCAACATGGATTTGATCATTTTTCACGCGAGATGCATAAAATTGAGATCTATATATATGTTATTGAGGATGGACCTATCGCGAATTGAGAAAAAAAAGGAACGCAAAATCATGAGATTTTAACTACATTTTGTATGAACAGAGGACAAAGGAAGCTTGGGCGATTAACGCAGACTTACCCGATTCGGACCCTATCGATTTAGAGTCGTGAGATAAAAACTGACCACCGCCCAGAGCCGGAAAACAGAAGATCGTATGTAGAGACAATTGAAATTAGGGGAAGGTGTGTTCGGATTTGCGAGTTGTTAAAAGATAGAATTGATTATCAAAGGAAATTCAGATACGTCTTTTGGAACCTGAAAGGGTTATAAAATAAAGGTACACACTAGTTTTGGGACAGTCAGTCGAGGTTTTGAAGAGGTGCATACGCCGCAGTACTACGTTTCTTGGTAAAAATTGACAGTGAAATATCTATAAGTATTAAATTTTGAACAAGTCTAAGTGTTAAATTTTAAATAAGTTCCTGGACTTAGAGAATTTGTGAATAGTACAAGTACTAGAATCAGTGAAATTTTAATAAGTCTGTTTAATTTAATCTTACAGTGTTAAAAAAAGATAGATATTAAATTCAGTGCTTAAAAGTGTAAAGTGAGAAGTGCTAAAAAGTGAATTGTGAATTAATTAAAATTTTAAAAATTATTATTTCATTCAAAGTGAAAACATTCAGATTTAATTGAGAGTTTTATCGTTAATCAAGAGTGAACGTGTTCGCGAATTAATATTTAAAAATAGATTATAATTTTGTTAAAACTAATTGTGGATAGGTTAAAATATTGATGAAACCAGTGTAATTTAGAAGAAAGTTTTAACAGATATTTAATTTATTCAGAATCGAAATAATTAAAAGTTTGCGCAATTCGGAATGAATTTTCTTATAAATTTATATAAAAAAAAATTAAAAAGGAGTGAAAATAACAAAAATAGTTCGAACTAAATAATTTATAGTTTTCCGGCACATCTATATCACAAATATCAGCTAATTTATATGAATGAAGCAAGAAATAAAATATTAAATAGGAATAAATAGTCGAAAAGATTTATTTTGAAATAAGTTGGAAAATACAATTAATTAGGTAGGGTTTTCTTCGACAAGATTTTGTTGTGTGGCACCCAACCGGAAAAATCTTGATGAGGGTAAGTTTTCCTTTTATAAATAATTTTCAGGCCCAAGAAGTGAGGAGGCGCAGCTGATTATGGTATATCAATTAAATTATTAAAACAACAAAACAAAGAACTACACATTAATATATGTATATTATGTATTTATCTATAAAATTATAAAATAATATATTGTATACAGGGTGTCCGGAAACTCGTAGTACAAGCGGGAAACTGGTGAATCTACATCACATTTGGAGTCGATTTTGTAGTATAATTTTTTTTTATTTGAGCTTTCGTTATCGAGTAAATCGAGTTTGAAGTTGATTTTTTTTTTTTTTAATCAAATTCTTATAAATTATTACTGAAGATCAAAGTACCCAACTAATTAAAACTATTTGAAAGTAAAACAAATGTAGAAACTCGGATTTGAAGCATTATTTTGAAATCACCCTTCATTTAACCCGGTGTAATCATAAAATATTTCTGCTCTGCAGGGTTAAAACTTCTGTTATTCAACCCTAAACACCAGAAAAAACTTTAACCCTAAAATAGCCGAAAAATATTTTTTTTTGGTTTTTTTTTTTTTTTTGAAAATGCTCAAAAAAAAAAACTTTATGTTTTTTTGGGTTCCCCATGTGGTGTAGATTCTCCAGTTCCCCGCTTGTACTACGAGTTTCCGGACACCGTGTATAAGGAATATATATATATATGAGTAATGTATTTATATATATATGTATTTTATTTATTAATCGAAGCATCGAAATAGTAGCGATTTTTAATACCTACCCGAGGACATATCTATATTATTGGAAAAGAAAATATGTATTTATTAATATTCAAGTTTATGTATAATCATATATCTTATATTTATTTGTTAATATATGTACTCTTATTTAACATATTTTGACAATCGAGATATGTGCACCAATATATATATAATTATATTTATTCTCTATTTAACCTCTAGTAAATTTACTAAATTTGGAAAATGAAATAAATAGTTTAACTTCAAAAAAGGAATAAAAAATATTTTAATTAACTATGCACAATAAAAGGTAACATAACTGAACTATAGAGAGAGGTAGAAATATTTCTTAAATAAACAATCTCACATCTGGGTTAGTGTGTCAGCGAAGGTGTTTATACTATTCGATATGTTTATAAATAAAGTCACTGGAGAACTGTGTCAACCGCATAGTTTGAAAACGACCTTGGCCCTAACTAGATAATTTGTCAGGGTTATAAGGATAATTACCAGGATGCCATTGTACAATGTGCAGCGATTTTTGCGTATTCACAAATACCTATCATTCACAAACAACAATTGAAAATCACGGTTTAGCATGATTTATATCGCATAATTACATGAAACATTTGAATACCATTGATTAGATAGTCGCATAGATTTTTATTAGTTATCTGAAACAGCTGGAAGCTGCGTGCTTACAAATACCTATCATTCACAATCGACAATTGAAAAATCACGGGTTAGTAAGATTTATATCGAATAATTATACGAAACATTCGAATATTATTGATTGGGTGCTCATACAGACCCCCATCAGTTGCCTGAGACAGTTGAGAGTCGTGTACCCTCTTATGTGGCAATCAATCACATGAAACAGTTGAAAAATCACGGGATAGGATGAACTAAATCTAATGTTGAATCCTGGGGAAAGAAAAATACAGTTCATCAAATAGGAGGCAGTGGTCGCTCCTATAACAAGACCATTAACCAAACAAAATAGAGATGACGATTCTCTTAAATAAAAACGTCAAAACCAAACAAAAAGCCTGGAGTTCGATAGCTCTCCAAAACAAACTATCAATAAGATCTTATTTTACTATTATTTATTAGTATCACCTTATTATTACGTATTTATTCGGTTACCAAACCTAGAGCTTCGCAGAGTTCTTGGCACGAGATCCGAGCTTGGGATGCGAGACAAATAGTCTTGTATTGCAAGTTATAAACCTTTCCCAAAACGTATGTATACATATATTTATTCGTATGTACTGTTTACTGGAGAATGCGGACCTGCATACAGCTTGCATTTTAGGTCTTCTGGACTATTCTCGCATTTTCTCTTAAACGTGGAATGAGGATTCACGACCCGTAAGTCCACACCGACCGTGAGTATATGATTGTATATAGGACGAAACCGGTTCGCCCTAAGTAAATTGTAGTCCAAGGAGGGGTTGGAATTTGGGGGTTTCGGGACTCGAGAAGAGACTTGAAGGCAGTGCATGATGACGTGGAAGGTTCATTGGGACGCGGTGACTTAGGCACCAATCAATGAACCGTGTCAAAAGATTGTGCGAATTTCTCGTTGACTCACGATCATCTCGTTTACTTGTAGGAGGTTAGGAGCCAAATTATGCCAGCAAATGGGCTATTCCGAGTTCGTCAAATATGCAATTAACTAATTACATTAACCTACTAAATCAATCTTTACATGTACCTTATAGCAGCAGAATCATAAAGGAGTGGCGCCAAACAGACACAAAAGTTTACCAAAATCAAATTTACTAACAATTAACCATTTGAGTTATATTTAATCACCTGTTCAAATAAATAAAAATCATAAATCAAAAAATTACACAACGTTTGATAGAATTTAATTGCAATATAAATACGGAAATATTTGCGTTCAAGTTCGTAAATAACGTATTAATTAGTTAAGTACATATGTCTATAAAGATATATAGTACAAGAGAGCTTTAAGTAGCTTTCTGTAGATATCAAAGAAATTAAGGGTCCAATTTTCATGGAGGCTTATGTGTTGTAGGGAGGAATTTTCCATCCCTGCGAACACATATGCAAAGCCTTAGAAAAAAAAATTAAATATCGGTCATAGCCAAGAGAGAAGAAAATTTTATATTGTTTTAAACAAATAAAAGAATGGCGAAAAGATGGAGGATATTACAACTTACAAATACGATGCATGATCTGGGCAACAAGTTTGGGGGTACTATTGACTCAATTTATAGAACTAAGCTTACTCTATATCAGCACTTTGTTGTTTCCTAAAAATAGCGTTGGTAATGTAGTTTTAGTGATTTGTATTTAAAAGGGGGTAGTCTGATTAATGAGAGACCGATTGCCATCTCAAATGCACAGACACAATGAAGGCATGCTGATTCTATTCTACAGGTATTTCAATGTAGCCTGCCCTTAGGAACTAGCACCGTTTATCCCCTGTATACTGATGCAAGAGCGGATCACCCGCTGACATTTGATGTTGGCTTCATTAGAACTGGTCGATTCTTCGACTCATTTTTGTGTATGTGGTACGAGGTACCGGAATCTCTTTTTTCTTCTACTCCTTCTGTTACTGTTATATGTTTATGTATTGTCCCTTTTCTGTTTTTTTTTAGAATCCTATTGGTTATTGAGTGTGTCTGATAATTGGTTGTGTATGTATTGCAGAAGAATATTATACGTACTTTACCTATTATGTATTTTTTATTATCGTATTTAGTGAGTGTGCCTATTAGTTAATTGTGTATGTACTGCAGACGAATATTGTATCTTTTCTGTAACTTTTGTTAGCAAGTATTAGTTTGTGAGTGTGTCTGATATTGCAGAGGAATACTGTATGTAGTGATCTTTTCCGCAACTGTTTTTAGTATCCTATTGGTTAGTGAGGGTTTCTGATAGTTGGTTGTGTATGTATTTCAGAATAATATTGCTTGTGTGCAACATTTAGTTTATTTTATTTTTAATTTTCGTCTAATACGTATTGTTCAATTAGATAAGAGTCCTTTAATAATATAAAAATGTGTGCAGGTTGAGCAGTGGTTGCACAGTGCCTGCACCGCCGGAGAATGGAAAACACGAGGTGAACACGAATGAGGCACTGCCGCCTGGTTCCTCGGTGGATCCTTACACACTGCTTTACTACTCCTGCAAAGCTGGATACAATTTGACATCAAATATGTCTCTTTGCAATGAGGGAAAATGGACGACAAATCCAAAGTGTGAAACGTAAGAACGATGATTAATTTATTTATTCACACAAAACTTAAATTTGGATTTGAAACCAAAATATCCAACCAAAATGAATAATTATTTTTTCATCAAAAGGTATAGTAACTCTTATCCGTACCAGATATTTAGTACGGATAAAATTAACTTTATTTACGTCTGTAATCAAATATAAATATAGGTCATTCAACAATTCAATTTTTCACGAATTTAGTGGCAACTTTGCAATTAATTGTGAATTAATGATAATTATTTAAAAAAATTTACTCCACAGATATGAAAAATAAAAGGAATAAAAAAAATTTGAATTGGCGTAAATTAAAATTACAATCGATCGATTTACGTTGAAACAAAATATGTCTTTATATATTTTTTTATATTTTCCATCTTTTTTATATTTAAATTTTATTTTATATTTTCCATCAACAGTGAGCAGGGCAAAATTATTATTTTTATAATAATAAGTGATATATTATCTTCTTTTGTGACAAATGGATATACTGAAATTCTCACTGGGATCTCCCGTGCTGAGGATTTCATTTACATATGATTCAAATTTAGTAGTATGGATGATATGGAATGGAAAATATAAATGTATAAATAATATAAAGATTAATAATTAGTAATAAATAAATATTATTAAAAACCAGTACACAGAAAATAAACTAGAATTTTGAACAAACCAATCCGGCTGAAGTTGTACAAATTACATAAAAAATGCGAGGTGGTTCTGCACCGGGTTTCGACGGTCTTTCAAAAAAACACTAAAAAGTATTAAAAATTATGTTTCTACACCAATATCTAATATAATAAATAACAGCTTCAAGACAGGAATTTCCCCAGCATGTATAAAAAAGCCATAATTACTCCAATATATCATATAAAATTTCTAATTATAGACCTATTTCACTATTATCCAATATATCGAAAATCTTAATCTCAAATGTAAAGAAAGCATTTGACAACATTTCCCATGAAAGACTTGTATTAAAATTAAAAGAAAATGGCATAAACCACATAGCCCTTAAATGGATAGAAAGCTACTTAACAGAGATACCTCAAATTGTAAAATTAAACTAAACATTTAGTACATCACTAACAAATAAATTTGGCATTCCTCAAGGCACGGTTCTCGGTCCATATGTATTTTTAGTTTACCTTTCTGCACTTACATTCTTAAGATTCCAACTTTATTTTAGATAGTTTTTAATGGTGACCAGATAAATCATCAAAATGATAATTAATCACATCTTTAAAAAGTTATATAAAGTCATGGAAAGTGATGAAACAAAAACATTATTAACTGGGTTAAGTAGGTTAGGAGAGGTTAGGTTAGGTTAGGTTAGGTTAGGTTAGGTTAGGTTAGGTAAGGTTAGGTTAGGTTAGGTTAGGTTAGGTTAGGTTAGTTTTGAAGTTTTTTTTTTCATCGTTTCTAATGACTTTATATCACTTTTTAAATTTGTGTTGAATTTTCGATGTGTTGATTTATCAAGGAACCGTTTTTAATGTCATCTTCATAAAAAAAGTAAATAAAATAAACTTTAAAACACGTTTATTAGTAATGCTAATAAACACCTCGGTACACGTTCGCCTAGCAAATTGTTCACGAAACAAACTACTTGAATTCTAGTTATCAATCATTTCACCCATGGGCTAACCTAACTCCACAAAAACATAAGCGTTTAACATATGTATGAATGTTTTTAAACGATTTCTTCTTTACAGAACTATTAGCAGCATTGGATGCATACTACCCAAGATGCCAGACAATGGGGCATACGTCATCCAGAATAATGATGGCGTGTTTAATCCTGGCTCAACCGTCGAAGATTTCACCATCTTGGAGTACACTTGCAACAAAGGCTATGTGGTAACCAAAACAATGTCCTTGTGCCAAAGCACAATGTGGGCCCCCATTCCGGTTTGTCAAAGTGAGTTTTCATGTTTACAGATACCTACTATAAAATATATATATACTACTTATATACGGCCCTAGATTCCGATAAAAAATATCTTGGCATATTTATAGACCTCAAAAAAGCTTTCGACAGCATATCACATAAGTAAATAAAAATCAGTAGGGATTAGTGGAAAAGTCTTAGCATGGATAACTAGTTATTTACATAAAAGACCTCAACAAGTAAAATTACTCAATCAAGTCAGCGATTAAAAATAAAGCGACTTTTCAATACCCCAAGGCACGGTTTTTGGACCATTGTTATTTATTATATATGTCAATGATATATTCAATACTTCCAAATATGGAGACATTGTCTCTTACGCTGACGATACAGTCCTACTACTAAAAGCAACATGGCAAATACAGATATCAATGAACTAAAATTATGGTTTGATGAAAACCTGTTGACTTTAAATTCTAAAAAAACTTATTGTTTACCATTTTTCATTAAAAACAAGAAACACCTAAAGAAATAAACATAATTATCCACTCTGTGAAAAATACAGAAAACCACAAATGCAATATGTTATGCACAAACATAGAAAGCAAGACTGATATTAAGTACCTAGGCATAACAATAGACCAGCGTTTAAAATGGTCCCCACATATAAATATTCTGAACAACAGAATAAGGAAACTAACATTTATATTTAGATGTTTAAGAGATATTTTAAACGAAAAATTACTTAGAACCACATACTTCGCTTTCTGTCAATCAATTATACAATACGACATTATAGGCTGGGGTGGCAAAAATAAAAATCAAACTCAAACAATTTACATATCACAAAAACTAATAATAAAAACCATATTAAAAAAACCCTATTCATATTCGTCCGAACTTTTATTCAAACAATTTAAGGTCAGAAAATTAAGTGCATTATACTTCTACCATGCAACATTACAAATTTATAAAAAACTAAATTCAAAATAAAATCGCACCCTTTAAAAATAACAGAAATCTTAGACAAACGTCAATACTTCCTACTCCTAAATGTAAAAAAACAATAGGACAGTTCAACCATAAATATCTCGGAGTTAAATTTTTTAACTCATTACCAGAAAAAATTCGAAACATGAATGCAAATACAAACGAATTCAAAAGCCACCTTAAAAAGTATTCCGAACAGTTAAACAGTTGAACAGTTGAACTTATCAAATATATACCAATATATCAACACCCCCATACACACAAGCCCTGCTTATTTATGGGGGTACATCAAATACTAATATTATGTAATTAATAACTGTACTATATTGTGTAATTATATTATGTAATTGTTATATTATGTAATTCGTGTATCTTTTTTTTTTACTAATAAAAAAAAAAAAAAGCTGGAGCAGAAACCAAATTTAAACTTAGAAAAAGCTATCGTGATTCTTTTTAATTTAAGGCTGGAAAAAGTTTCATGCGTACTTCGTCGGTTGCGAAAGGAAATATATATATATATCGCTGATCGTCTTATCAGATGAGCGTACATGTCAAACTTATAAAATAAACATTGAACAGAGCGGGATATTGGTCCTTCAACTCCTTTCTTTTGTAAATACCGAACAGAAGTCCCAACGGCTTCCAACCACCTGGAGTCAGTGAGGCTTTGGCAATGGGGAGGGGTATTAAGATCTGGTCACCAAACACTGCAAAAGGCATTCCAAGCAACTGAGATTATCTTTGACTTATCTAGTCGTTTATACACATATTAAAATGCTGAACTAAAATGTTGACTTGAAGTGTACCATATGTCATTGGTGAATATGATATAATTAAAACGACTTTATTAATTGAAGTTGACTGTACTAAGGTGACGTTGCCGAGGCACCTTGGCGTGATCGCGTGGAACGGATGTCAGTGACTGACGTACGCATGGCACTATTTTTTACCGAAATGTGTGAGTTTCACTAAGGAAAAAAGATCGGAGATAGAAATAGACGTGGAAGTCTTCACAAGATGGCACGATAATGGATACAAATCTAGATGGATCTCTCGGCTGCTCGGCTAAGGCTAGCTTTATGGTAAATCCAGGAAATATGCGGCAATCAGAGTTGTAAAAAGTTGATGAGGCGCATGATGTGCGAAAAAATATATTAACACAAAATAAAGTCAGAATCCTAACGACGTAAGGGAAAAAGGCGTTTACAAGAAGCCCCGGTGTATTGGACGAACCTACGTTCGAATACACCCTGGCAAATAATCTAAAATAAAGTGAGACTCTTAATGACGTGAGTGAAGAAGGCATCTTCAAAAATATTTGGCGCGAGGCTCAGACGAACCTACGGTCGAATTTGTTCTAGCAGGCCAAGAAAATCGATCATTTCGTGGGGTTAATTTTAATTAATTCCGATAAACGCGTTATTAAAATCTCAGATGTTTATACATGAATACCTCGGTAAGTTACTTAGTTAGCGACTAGAACAATAAAAGCTGGTGCTTACCGTTATTTTTTCTATTGAAAAACGTTTTAAGTAAAGTATTTTAATGGTAAGACACTGTTTTTAATAATCTCAAACATTAATAATTTTAATCCGTGGGTATCACTCTGAAAAAAAAAATATAGATATGAATTGGTCAGAATTAATCAAAATTTGAGTGTATCGAACATCATATCATACAACTAGATTAAGTTGTTGCCACCTACTGTCAATAACTTGAAGTAAACACCTGGAAGTTTGATGATACCCTTTTTCCAAATCATAATATTTAACAGATGAAAAATGCATCAATCTGTTACCAGGCGGAAAAAAAAGACTAAAACAGTTCGATAACCCTATTTTCTAAACCGATATTAAAATATTTACAAAGCCAGTATGTGGTGATGATATTGACGTCACAAGAACGCTTGTAAAAAAAATTATAAATAGCCTGCCACTGATCACCTAGAGGCTGGCAAATCCTTGCTGCATTGATGCTGACAACCTAGAGGCTGATGAATTCCTCCCGACTACCGACTGAACCAGTCACAGATGCTGACAACCTAAAAGCTGACGAATAAATGCTGGCTACCGACTAAACTGCCCACAGCCGCTGATCACCTAGAAGCCGGCCAATTCTTCCTGGCTACCAACTGAATTAGCCATTGATGCTGAAAACTTAGAGGCTGGCCAATTCTTCCTGTCTACCGACTGAATTAGCCATTGATGCTGAAAACCTAGAAGCTGGCCAATTACTCCTGGCTACCAACTGAATTAGCCATTGATGCTGAAAACTTAGAGGCTGGCCAATTCTTCCTGTCTACCGACTGAATTATCCATTGATGCTGAAAACCTAGAAGCTGGCCAATTACTCCTGGCTACCAACTGAATTAGCCATTGATGCTGAAAATCTAGAGACCGGCCAATTCTTCCTATCTACTGACTGAACCAGCACTGATGCTGACAACCTAGAGGCTGGCAAATTCTTCCTGGCTACCGACTGAATTAGTCATTGATGTTGACAACCTAGAGGCTGGCCGATTCCTGCTGGCTACCAATTGAACTGGCCACTGCTGCATCTGTATACCAGTACAATACTTGTAATTAAAATGTGAATTTTGATTTGAATCATCTTAGTTTTATGATGGTTTGGATATAATACCTCACTGTGTTTTACTTAAATCATTACCAGGGTTGAGGGCTGATGTGTGCCGGTGCTTATTATTTACAATCTTTTCTTGTGCAGCCAAACACGTCACGTACAGTGAGCCTCAAGCAAACCCCGGTTATTAGAGTGGTGCGTCGCCTTAACTTGAGCTCGGTGCTGCAATGACGTCTTGGCGGATTGTATGTACACAAAATACTCATGCGCAGGAATCAATGCTTCTGTGTTGTACCAAGTTGTGATAATGTTTAATTATTCCAGAACTCTGTCACAAGCCGATATCTGACTCTGTGATTCTGTCGTGCAACCCCGTTTTGGAAGACGGCTGTCCTGTTGGATCCATCATCAACCCTTCTTGCAAAGCTGGGTACAGGTCGGATGGACCTCTTGAAAGCATGAAGTGCTTGGGTGGAACGTGGGATATACGACCACCAAAATGTAAACTGAGTAAGGAAGGTTTTTTAAATGTTATATTTCCATATATTTTTCTTCTTTGTCGATTTCCATTCCGCTTCATTCATTAGAGTATTTATATGCTGTAAATGAATTGGGAGCGTTTTATTTGTGTATGACTTTCCATCTATCACGGAAAAGCTCATAAGTATTTATATATGTGTATCTATTTTATATTATATACAAACAAATAGTAACAGCAAATACAAAAAAAGTAACAGTTGTGCGCCTTGGTTTCCTTAAATACAGCTTAATGGATTTATGTGTATGAAATAATTTCATAATTTTGCGTTAGTAAATTGGAGAAATCGAAAAAACTTAAAACATTTTGTAACCTACTTACGATTTTACGTAAAAATATTAAAGTAGTTATTAACTTTATATTTGATGGTTTAGAAAGGTAATCAAGTACCTATCTCATTTGTAAATGTAACAATAATTATAATCATTAATGTAATTGTGTAGACTGTAATGAGAACTTATTAATATATGTTTTCATTAATTTTGGATATTTTAATTTTTTTTTCAAATCGATCAAAATACAAATTGGAAAGCGAAAAAAACACCCACCATTTTCCAAAAAACATCAATTTGCAACCAATGTAAGGAATTTCAACCTTAATATGCTACACTAGCGCCTCTAGCGACTAGAGTTGATGATATTGCCAATATTTACTGGAGTTGGATGTACTATTAATATTATAGGGTATTTGGTTACAGGTATTAAATATTTCATAGTGGGTACCTATAATTAATATACTTGTAATGTCTTATATCTGGTGTGTATATTAGTAATTACCGGGTGACGTGTGTGTTGTATATTTGAGGGTGAGTGTGTGTGAGTATATTGTGTATGCGCATTCAACAATTTATATCATTGACATGATGCGTCTTCTAAATAATTTGGGCAGTGAATCTGAAAAAAATGTCAATGTCAGAAGTTAGACAAATATTATTCAGAGTATGAAGAGCACGGTTACAAAACATTTATTTTTTGATAAATTGAAAGTAAACATAAAAAAAATTACAATGACTGACTTTATGTTTTTTGTAACTAAAATTACATAAAAACACACTTATTTTATTAGACAAATGAATTTCAAACGGTATAGTCACCTAACTTTCTTGTAGTTTCACATAAAAGTAATTCAAATTTTTTTTTTCGAATTTCAGTCGGAACTTTTGGTTTCATTTAATTATTCTGTGGTTAACTTCTGTGTTTGAATATATATCTTGGTGTTTTCTCTCTCTAAAACCGTTTATATATTTATTTTAATATTTCTTACAATGACGGTAAGGGAGACCAACGATTTCTTTGAAACCACGAGCTGTTCCCAAAACCTTAGCAATTATTAAAAATTCAAAAGAATTTTCAGCTAACGGTCGGTACCTCTGGCTTAAAGGTGCACATTTTATTTTTTCCGTGGTTAACTTCTGGATTTGAGTATAAAGTGTGTTTTTTTCTGTTTCTAACAACGTTTAGATCTTATTTCTACCAACAACAATAAGATAGCGACAACAATTTCCGTGAGACCATATGATTTATTCTCAAAAACGAAAGAATTTACCAGAGGGGCTAAAATTAATTAGGGACAGACGTTCGGTAGTCAATATTATTGTTTAATACTCTATGTATAAATGTTAAATCAGATACTTCTGGACTTTGCTGAAAAGATTGAAATTTACATTTAAAGTTCGGCCGGTTGGTGGCTGAGTTCACATCGTGTTTGGGTCCCACCCAGGCGTAGTGTGTTCAATTCGTAGACTGGCTTCATCGCAATACAAACAACATTTTCCGCTTAATGTGATGGTAGTGGGAGATTTTCAAGTATTTTCAGGTTACTCGTAACCCGGGAATATTTATCTTTCTTTAAAAAAAATATTGTTGTATTTGGTGGTAATATATTATTTCATAAACTTGTTATCAATACTTCCAATGTTATCAAGGTTATTTATTTCCAGTCACTTGCAACCTGAGGCCATCAGATACTGTGAACTTCGCGTGCTACAATTCTGATAATTCAGAGACACCTTGTCCAAATAAGATAGCATGTGGCAAAACCATTTACTTTACTTGTAAGGAAGGCTACACCCGCGCTGGTGGAAGCTTCGGAGGGATGTTCTGCAGCGGCGGCCAGTGGGACAAACCCATGCCCAAATGCTCCCTAAGTAAGTCAAATGCAATCATTTTTAAAGTTGAGGCTTGGAGTAAAGTTTTGAGGTTGTCGATTTCAGCGTACCTGTCAATACTTGGGTGTATTTTAAAAGTGAAATTACTATTATTGTATTACTCGATATCTTTGACCATTCACTTTCAAGTCATACATTGTCTTCTCTTTCTACCGTTCATTGCTGTACGTCTCATTGTTACTTTAAAAAAACTACATCATATCGACTTATTCGACTTCATGTCTCATTCTAGTGCAGAGATAATGCGTTAAGTCTTCTCCGACTTCTTAAACCATTCAAACCACTCCCTAAACACTCATGAATCTAATAAAAACAAATATTGAAATAATCCGTTTGGTAGTTTTTGAGTCTGTAGGGGACAAACAAAGATACAATCATTTTAATCAATGTTATTAACGAAGGCTTTATATTATGTATACATGGTGTATCAGCACGTATCCGTGGGATTTTAACCAGTATTTTCTTTAGAATATTTGGACTAAAACTTGTATCTAGATGTCTTTTTGCTGCCGATACTATATTTGTTTCAAACAAAGTAGTTTTTTTTTTTTAACATTATTTCTGGCTTTCACCCTTCAAGGGTGTTCTTGGCCATCATTTTAAATTATTGAGAAATGAAAGGTGAATTTAAATATTAATTTTATTTAAATGGGCAAATTTCAAAATTATAATGAAAATTGGAGTCGAGTTCAGACTTAGAAGAGATGAGATGTTGAATGGAGGGGAGGCAATTTTAGATAAGGCTTTTTTTTTTTTTTTTTCCTTAGGTTTGTCAACAGTGATTCATATCAAAGCTCTCGAAATACAATTACATTAATTAAACTTGGTTGATACTATCACTAATTACAGACAAACACAACATTGATGAACACAACACTGTAAGTAAAGACTAATGTACAATGTACATGTATGCACCTACATGCATACATGTATACACACATACATACACTTACATATACATTTCATAACAGCAACAGTAATTATTTTTTAGATCAACACGATAGGTAGCTTTAAGGACGGGTTGTTTCGGAGAATTTGAAGAATTCTTCAAATTTCAACGTCAATTTGCGAGTTCTGTGAAAGATATTTTCTAGTTCTGTTATTATTTCAGTTCTGTCAAGCAACTAGCCTATAATGATATAATATCAGAACTTGAATAGGACTTTCACAGAACTCGCAAATTAACGTTGAAATTTGATGAATTGTTCAAATTCTCCGAAACAACCGGTCCTAAGTCTTGTTTACGTTTGATTTGAAGGTGGCCAATGATGACATTGACAAATCAATGGGATGACTTTTATATGTATCGTTAAAATAACGGCACATTCTTGGTAAAGGTGAGTCATACCCCAGCTTAGTTTTATATTTTTAATTATGTAACGGAATATAATGTATAAGTCGGCAACCAATTCTAGGAACGTTGAACATAATTTGATAGAGTAAAAAAGGGCAGTTTATTAGAGCATTAACAGTTTTGAAAAGAAAATTTAAATCAATATTTAGTCTTCTCTGTTCAAGGGTGCGTACATTATAGAAATTTAGTCTATCGGTGTAATGAGGAAGTGATCGAGCTCGCTTATCACAATACGCTAGGTGGTACATAAAATGTTTTTGAACCCGCTCTATTCGCTGAATATGAACTTTGTAGGTTGGACTCCATATAGAACTTGCGTACTCCAACACGTTGCGGGTGAAGGAATTGTACAGCGTTATTTTTGATTTGGGATTCTGAAAATATTTACTATTTCGTCTGATAAATCCTAGCATTTTCAGGGATCTAGAAATAATGCTGTCGATATGAGGTGTGAAAGTTGGTTTTTTATCAAATATTACGCCTAGGTCCCGAATGGTTGTGACTTCCTGGAGTTTAGTACCGTCGATAAAATATTGAGTTGAGATAGAGTTGCGTTTACGTGTAAAAGTTATGTGGACACATTTTAAAGAATTCAGAAACATTCTATTTACAATGCACCACTTAGAAACTCTGTTGATATCATTTTGAAGAAGTATTGAATCAAGTAATGTGTGGATAATTTTAAAAATCTTACAATCATCGGCGAACAATAAAATTTCAAAATCCAAAATAACATCGCACAAGTCATTTATAAAAACAAGGAACAAGATCGGGCCCAAATGGGACCCTTGAGGTACTCCAGACGGCACATCTAATCCTCTTGACTCATAACCATCAAATACTACTCTTTGTTCACGGTCAGTTAGATAGGAGTAAAACCAGTTTAGCAAGGTACCATGAACACCCATGCGTTTTAGTTTATGTATTAATAATCTGTGATTTACCTTATCAAAGGCCTTGCTAAAGTCAGTGTAGATGCTGTCTATCTGTTGACCTTTATCGACAGCTTCGGTTAAGGTAGTGACATAGCAAAGTAAATTAGAGGATGTAGATTTCTGGGAGAGAAATCCATGCTGTTTTGGAGTAATAAGATTTTTGAGATGATAATTCAGACTTGGACAAATTATTTTTTCTAAAATTTTAGCAAATGAACAAAGAATGGAGATGGGTCTATAGTTTGTGACGACGTGAAGGTTGCCACTTTTAGGTATAGGTACAATATTTGCTTGTTTCCATCTTGTTGGGAAAACGGATGAAGACAACGATTTCCTGTAAATGATAGTTAGAGGGAGTGCGAGACTGTGTGCACACTTTTTAATTAGGATAGGTGGAATTTTGTCGGGACCCGGACCTTTGCTCTGGTCGAGGTTAAGCATTGCTATTTTTACATCGTGCACACTAATATTTACTGTGTGCAGAACGCCGTTTGATTTATCAATTGAAACGGGATGAGGTTGAGTCTCTTCGTTGCCTCTTATGTTATCTTTCTCATATACTGATGAAAAGTGTTGGGCAAATAGTTCACTGCTTTCCTCGCCATTGGATGACTTTTTTTCTCCATACGTCATATTTTGGGGGATAGTACTGTTATTTTTTTTCTTTTGTTTGATAAATCTCCAAAAAGTTTTAACGCTATTATGATTAACCAGACACGATTCGATTTATTGAATATATTTAAAGTAGCAATAACTAATGAGTTTGGAACAACGAGTGCGTAAGAGTTCGTAAGAATTTCTATCACGAGGATTTTTATATTTTTATAGAGAAGGCTTGATAGAAGAGAGGATATTTGTTTAGAGAGGGACAACCAAAAAATATGTGATCTAAAGTTCCCACTTCTAGACCACAGAATGTACAATCTGAGGAGTCAACGACGTGAATTTTAAAAAGATGGGAAGGAACGGAAAAATGTCCGATCCTCATTCGAATGAGTGAAGAAATTTCTTTTTTGGAAAAATGAGGGAATTGCTGAAACCACGGTTTTGGTGGAATAGTACTTTGTATTGAGGCATAGCAGGCTCCCTTGGATTAACTGGCAATGTGCCAATACTCAGACCAAACATTGCAAGATCTATCTTTGATGATGGAAAAAATGTCAGATAGGGGAATGTGGTTTACGAGGGTAACAACAGGGTTGGACGCTCCTTGTTTTGCCAAGGCATCCGCAATATCATTACCCATGATACCAACATGTCCAGGAATCCAAATCAGAGTTACAGTTTTACCAGAGCTTTGAATGGAGGCTATCATCTCTCGAATAAAGCATACAAAGTGATCATTAGGATGAAGAAGAGGACTGGATTTAAGTTTTTGGAGGGAACTGAGAGAGTCAGAGAGAACGAGGGAATGTTCGAAATTATTTTTGATTATATATTTGAGAGATTCTATTATTGCAATGCACTTGGCTGAAAATATTGAAAATTGATTTGAAATTGAATGAAATATTCTGTCATTAGAATTATTGTGGTAAACGTTAATACCTATACCACAGTAAGGAGAGTCGGGAAATTTGGATCCATCAGTAAATAAAAGGGAAAAGTTGGACCATTTAGATGAAATAATGTCATTGAAAATATTATTGACAGTTCGGGCCGGGAGATTGGAATGACTTTTAAGGATTCCGATCCCTTCAAATATTGTTGGGGATAGGGTGACATGACTATATTTTAATTTGTATAAGGGAAGTAGATCATTTTGGATGATGTGAAGCTCTGAGAGAGACTTAAAATTTTTACAAATGTCAGGAAGAGGTTTAGTTGAAGCTTTGATTGTAGATGAATGGGTTGAGTCAATGAACAACGAGACGCTGGGGATAACCTGATGACATTTAGAATTTAAACATTTAAGAACAAATTTGTCAGCAAATAGTTGACGCCTTAAATAAAGAGGAGGATCAGAACATTCTACTTGAAGGGAATTGATGGGTGACGATTGCATCGCTCCAGTTATAATTCGCAAAGATTAAGATTGAATTTTGTCTAATTTATCAAGTACATTTTTTGAGGCAGTACTAAAAAGTGGGCAGGCATAATCGAGATGACTTAGAATAAGTGCGTTGTAAAGCAACTTAATGCAAGTAGGGTGAGCTCCACACCAAACGCCAGATAATGATCTGATGATATTTAATTTTTTTTCGCATTAAGTAACTAAATTATCAATATGGGAAGACTATTTAAGTTTCCTATCAAATGTTACTCCCAAAAATTTTACTTCAGCGTTGGGGATTGGAGAATTTTTAAATAAAATTTGAACGGGGGGAGGTTTTATGGCGGTTTGAGAAGGTGACACACTGAGTCTTTTGGATTGAAAGTTCAAAACCATTTAAGGTGAGCCATGTGCAAAGGGCATTCATGGCTTCGTTAAGATATTTGACGGCGAGATGGATGATTTTTGATGATAAGAAGAAAGCTATGTCATCTGCGAACTCAATAACTTTTACTTGTGGGGGAATAGTGACGTGCATATCATATGTGTATATATTATACAGTAAGGGGGACAATACATCGCCTTGTGGTAAACCCTTCCAAACAGACCTACTTTGAGGAGAAATATCTGGAATTTCAATGAAATTTTTTCTATCTAGAAATAGATTAATAATAGACAATTATGGGGGGAAGGCCAAGGCCTAGAAGTTTTTTTTTTCAGGATTGGGATGGAAACATTGTCAAAGGCGCCTTCTATATCTATAAATACGGCAAGACAAACTTCCTGTTTAGAAATTGATAAATTAATATCAGTGCTGATGGTGGCAAGGTTATCTTGAGTGGATTTTTTTTCCTAAATCCAAATTGAGATGGAAAGAGAAGCTGTTTACTCTCGACAAAAAATTCTTATCGGTTTTTAATAATTTTTTCATAAAGTTTACTGAGGGTGGATGAAAGAGCGATTGGCCTGTAGTTGGATTCAGAATTTGGTGATTTGTTTGTTTTTAAAATAGGGATGATTATTTGACAACTCCAGTCATCAGGCATTATACCTGTCTGGAAGATTTTGTTTAAGATGCATAAGAAGTGGTTTAGAACATTATCATTACTATTTTTGATTATGCTGTAAGGTATACCATCTCTGCCTGGAGATGAGTCCTTGATTATTGATAAACAATTTTTTAGCTCAATTAAGGTGAATGAAGAGTCTATTCAATGATGAGACATAGGAGTATTATAGATAGGCGTTATTTCATCTAAGTTAGGAACAGAAGGGGGGGCAATTTTGTCCAAGAATTCATCTATCCATTTAGAATAAGACGCTCGAGGAGATGGTGAACTGAAAGAGGATCTAAATCTTCGGATCATAGACCAAACTTCCGAAATTGGAGTGTTCGGAGATAGTGAACTGCAGAAGTTGTACCACTCAGATCTTTTTTTTTTACCTCAAAACCCTTTTGGCATTGGATTCAGCGTTTTTGTATATAAGATAGTTTTCCATAGTCATATTGTAACGATAGGAAAGAGATTTAGCTTTCCGAATTCTTACTACTTTGGAACATTCCTCATCCCACCAGGGAGTTGGAGGGAGTTTTTTTTAAAAAGAGATTTAGTTTTAGGGGGAGGATTTGATTTCTTTATTGCAGTTATGAGCATTGATTTGAAGTTATTATAATCATCTTTGACGGAAAATATATCGGTGACGGGTAAATTTAGTAGGAACTTGTCCATATGAGAGTTAAATTCATCCCATTTGGCGTGTTTCGTTTTAATCTTTGTCGAAATATGAGATTTGTCCGATTGGAAAGAATTTTGATAAGTAATTGTGATCGGGAAATGATCCCTGGAGCAAGGGTCGGGGGACACCGCCCAAGAAGAGAAAGAAGCCAGACTAGTAGAACATATCGAGAGATTCACTGCACTGGGGTTTGTGCTGGGGCGTGAGATCCTAGTAGGAGATCCGTCATTCAAAAGGAAAAGGTTGGATTGATCTAGGAAATCCATCACACTTCGACCATCTCGGTCGGAGAAAGCAGAACCCCAGACGGGGGAATGGGCATTAAAATCGCCTAATATAAAGAAAGGAGGGCTTAGTTGACTTACAATTTTCAACCACATTTGTTGATTGAAGTGGGCTGTTGGGGGAAGATAGACTTTTGGCTAGCGTGGCGTACTTACCTGTATAACGGCCAATAAATGTGTATAGTGTAGGTTGTGATAAAGTGAAACAGATGTAATTGATAATTTAAGTTTATTGCAAACACGTTACACTATTACACGATTTGAATATCAGAAGGATTTAGTAGGAATCAAGAAATGTCGACCGCCAAGGTAGATCAGAGAAACAGGAATGCTCGTCGGTAATGAATTGGCAGCGAGCTCTGTTTCACGTCGGGTTGCCATCCGTGAAACAGTGTTTCCGTATTAAAATATTATTTTAGGCTGGCAGACAGTTCTTGCCCCCACAGACTGAAATAAAGGATGTGTCCTTTATTTTAGCTGCAACCATTTGGAAGTCGGCATTGAGGGGTTTGATATTAATTATTGGGGAAAATGATATGGATTTCTTAATAAAAAGGACAGCACCGCCGCCCGAACCTTCCGGGCGGTCGTCGCGGAGACAAGAATACCCTTCCACATTAAAGTGGGTGGATGGAGTAAACCAAGTCTCCGAGATAGCAGCCAAAGAAATAAAGTTGGATTTTAATAGGTTAGGGAGATTAGATTTGTTAGAAATAGCACTTCGGCTATTCCACTGAAGTATTTTGAAATCTTGAAGAGTCATTTTGAATAAATGATTTTAATGTGGAAATAATAGTAGCAGCGTTGGACGGTAGTTTAGTTTGAGAAGAAATAAAGTCAATTAGAAGCATAATGAGAGTTTGGATAAATGAAGAATTGTCTTGGGAGAGTTTTTCAGAAAGTTTTAGAGAGTTCATTGAGGACGGATTATAATTATTTGCACACCCATTTGTGGCATTTGAAAGAGATGAACCATTGGGATTTAAGAGCAGTGAGTTGTGTTGTTGCTGATCGTATCCAGGAGCCGGTTTAGAGATAGCGTTTTTGTATGTGAATTTAGTTGAACGAGAAGAAGTTGTTGTAGAAGAGGGAAGAGGGTTGGATGAGGAGTTGCTGGATGAAGCCTCAGCATATGATTTTTTGACAGGCAGGAATAGTTTAGAAGCCTGCAGAAAAGACAAGTTCTGAGAGGCCATAGAAATTTTAATATTTTTTTGGCGAGATTGTTCTGGGCAAGAAGTGTTGATAGCTGTATGTGAGCCTGAGCAGTTAAAACATTTAGGTGAGGAGGAAGAAGGACATTGGTCAGCTGCGTGGTTTTTTCCACATTTAAAACATCTGGGTGGAGATCTGCATGCAGCTTTGGTATGACCAAAACGGCAGCAATTGAAACATTGAGTGGTGGGATAAGTATACATTTCAACTGGTAATGAGTTGAAGAATAAATATATATGGGAGGGAAGAGATTGACCTTCAAAGGTGATAACTACAGATTTGGAGGGCTTCCAGGAAATAATACCCTCAGAGGAGTCCTTGTAATTTAGCCTCCTGGCTTTTATGGGATTGCCAATGTGTTGGGGGGTTGAAAGTGAAGACAGAATTTCTTCGATGGACAGATCGGTCGAGATACCTCTGACCAGGCCCATGCGAGTGACATTGAAAGTAGGGATATATGCCTTGAACTTTGAATTAGATGAAATGAAGATATTTTTGATGAAACTCTTGGCAGCTGACCCTGAGAGGAATTCGACGGAGATTCGGAAGCGACCCTCGGCTTTTACACCTCCAGGCTTGATTGAAAGATTCTTGCTATTTGATAGTAATTTGCCAAATTCAATAGGGTGGATGGTTTTTCCTTGCTCAGTGTTTTGGGCGTATACTATGAATGGGCCACGGGAATGAGGAGAGTAAAAGTTTGTTGGAGGAAGTTGAGAAAGTGCTGGTGGGGACTGTGAAGTCGAAGAAGAGTCAAGTATCATTGGGGAAGAAGGAGTAAATTTCCTTTTTTTGGTAGAAGTCAAAATGACAGAATCACTGTCAGAAATTTCTCCATTTTCCCCGTCTGGGGGGTCTGGAGAGGGATCTGGGGGCTTTGTAGGGGGTCCAGGAGGGAAATCTTCCTCCATTATTCACAACAGTAAACAACTACAATAATAGTATGGAAAATGACAGAAGTAAAAAAAGTTTATAAATATCTGGAAATCAGCAGTGAAAAGTGACTCCTGGAAGATCAGGAGGGAGAAGAAACCTCAAGGCACAACACACTACACTATTTTTTGCCAGAAAACAAAAAAGAATGCTAAAAAATTAATTTTAGATAGAGAAAAACAAGACAACTGATGACTGCCAAATGTTATTGTTCAAAAAACAAAGTAGTTACCAGCCGATATATTTCCAAAAAATATTTAATAAATGGCGTTCGCTATCTTTCTTTAGTACCTATATGTCCTCCTATTTTATTATGATCAAAGCTTTTCTCTGTCTCACTATTTCAATTATAATTTGGGAGGTGAGTTTAGGTAACGCCGCCCCGGGCACCATTTATTGAATAATGAAGACCTATGCCATAGGTCACCCCAAGTGGTTTGCGACGTTTGGTGACGTGCCGAAGTGCCCGGGTTCAAAGGGTGAGGGTTAATCTAGATTTTGGCGGCGTATACGTTTGGCCAACTACCGCGTGGCGGGTCGGATCGGAAGGCAATGGTTGGAGGGATGGATTCATTCGAGCGTCATTCCTTGACAAATTAACCCCCCCAGATTCCTACCCACCCCTCGTACCTTTTTCCTTCCAAGAATTTCCTCTCCTTCCTTTCCATCAAAAGGCCCTCCACACAGCATCTTTACCTGTATATGGTAACCGGACAACTCAACACACCTTTGAAAAGTGATAAAAATCATGAAAAGTGAAGAAAATACTAAGTTAAATACGTAACGTTAGGTAAGGGCTATTTTTCAAAGGTGTTTTCAAATGCCAATGTGTTGATTTTTCACGGAACCCCCTGCACTAACCCAAACATTATGCTTTTTTTTAAATGAATCTAGTAATAATGTAATGTTTTTCTGACATTTTTCCGTCTTTAACTATTATTTTTTTTATAAAACTTTTTTATGATTTTCAGTTCCTTCGACAACAACTCCACAACCAATATTGGATGAGTAAGACTTTTTATTTACAATTTTACTGTTCTCAAATTTGAATTATTCAGCGAATTGATATTTTGTCATTTTTACCATATCATTAGTTAAATATAAGTCTATCCACGTAGTTTGAACCACATGCTGTAAAAGTGGTTCACTTCGTTTGCGATCTGTCGAATCTACAACTTCAAGAGTTTCGACAGCTTTGTCCAACAATTGGAGACCTTGGGAAGAAAACCTCGAAGGTCCACATTTATCAAAATTTTCCATGCAACGGTTCTTGTTAAAAAAATCATATTCTTCAAATTCTTTGTAAAAAATGTGGTACTTTTGTAAAAACAACTAGAGTTTGTTTGTGAAAACTGCAAACACTGTCCGTTGATCACAACTCACTTATTGAAGTGTTAGAAATTTTAAATATTGAAGACAATATTAGCGATTTCTAAACGAAAATCTAAAACAGAAAAATCAGAAAAGGAAACGGTCACATCTGGGACACGAACCCAGGACCCTTGTCTTTCCGTGACAGTGCTCTACCAACTGAGCTAATGGGACCCTATTCCCCTCGGTCATTTTTAACTGTATCATACTTCTAATAAGAACTACTAACATTGTCTTCATTTTTCCACCGCACATTTTTATTGGCAACTATCTTTATGTCCCAGATGTGACCGTTTCATTTTCTGATTTTTCTGTTTCAGATTTTCGTTTAGAAATCGCTAATATTGTCTTCAACATTTAAATATTACAATTGAGGTTTTACTCAATAAAGTCATTCTGAAAAATAAAAAAGTTAGAAATTTTGTTGCTTTTATAAAGAAAAACCAGAAAAGGTCCAAATATTTTGTAAAAAAACAAAAATTAATGTTCATAATAATAATAGAATTATAAGCTCCGTTTTTGTGCAAAATCACCTCAAGTGCTTATATACAAACTTAATTTTTGATATTTGCTAAACGCATTAAGTGCATAAAAGGTGAATCAATGATTGATTATTTGGAAAAATATATATTTAAAACATCAGAAGAACATTGGTAATCAGTGTAAATGCTCTCCTGAAACATAATCAATTTGTGAAAATTGATATTTTATTTCAAAGGTCTAAAATTGTAAAAATCCGTCAAACAACAGTTCTATTAGTTGACAGAATGTAAAATGTAGATTTTTTTAAACGTGTGTTTTGTTCTTTCTCAGATCTAAATGCGCCTTGCCAAGCTACCCATCGAACGGGAAGTTCAAGGTGTCGGGTCCCAACAAGAACTTGCGGCCAAAGACTATCGTTGAAGAGTTCACCCTCATCACTTACTCTTGCAACAAGAATTATGATCCTTCCACAGAAAAGGTGTTCGCCACTTGCGATGCCGGCAAATGGGACAGTCCACCGCCAACTTGCAGGAGTAAGGATTTTCTTTGTGATCGTTATTTTTAGAACCTTTCACAAAATTTTGTAAATGAAAACTACCAACCACGACGGCCAACGGTGACGGCCGGCATAGTCCAGTGGTAACGCATTGGACTGCCATTCCGAAGGTCGCGGGTTCGAACCCGGCGTGCGCAAATAAATTTTATTTGATTAATTTGTGTTATTTCACAATTAATTAATTAAAATAATATATATTATATTTGCGGCACGTTCCAGAGTGGAAGATACTACCAGTATCGCCCTGGTGTAAGACCACCATTCAGAATTGAAACGTTGCTCCAAATGGCTTTAGCCGTGTTTAGTGACTAGATCTGAATAGCCAGGTACTTCCCCACCTTCCTCTTTCCCTTCCCCACTTACCTTCAGCCTCACAACATCCCCCAATTGGGGATGCCATAGTCTCACTGGGTCCAGACGGGAGCAGTTGGGACTCTTGTGAGGTATTCACTTTAAAAAAAAAAAAAAAAACTAACTGAATCTAAAAAAATGTGGAATGTTATTTAAATTAAAATTTTATTGAACGTAGAATAGAGAACACAAGAAATAAATGCGCGCCTGTTTGGTGAAGCGAAAGTCTGACCGTTCTTTATCATTATGAAATTTTCATTTTGTCTTTTTCGACCCATTGTCTTGCACCGCAGCGGGAAGGATGGATTCCGTCTATATATATCTCACTTCTGGACCCACCGACCCCTAGATTCTTGCCCAGCCCTCACATAATTGGATAATTGGACTAAAACCAACAGTTACTCAGTCAATAGCGACATTGGTTTCCATTCAAACCTACATGGAAGGCATCTGTATTACCTATCTATGTTTATTACTAACCCTTATGTAGCTAAAAAATGGCAAATGGTGGTAAATTATTTGCATGGGTCTTTTACATTGTACAATTCAGTGTTCACACTACTGCGGCTGGGTCAGAAGTGTAATGGTTTCTATGCAGCAACAGTCTGGGTAGTTCATTGATCTCCGTACGTATTTTTTTAGAAAGATGTCTTATGGTCCAATCCCTTACTGTGGACTTCAGGTGCTATAAATCGGGAATCGAGATGGACTGTTCCAAGCATCTGCCTTATGGATCCGTGATTACTTCAACTTGCAAGTCCGGGCACCACAGCCCCAGCGATGACCTTGAAGACCTGACCTGCATGCAAGGCGGGAATTGGGATAACCCTATTCCAGATTGTAGACCAGGTGGAGTATTTTGTACAAATTTTCCTGCTCGTTGAAACGCCAAATAAACCTTTTTACCCCGAGGTTGAAATGGAACATTGGACAGAAATTTCTGGGTCTAAAGCAAAGGTTCCCAAACTTTTTTGCCCCGTAGACCACTTGCCAAATATTTTTTTTCCGTAGACCCCCTGCCTGCCGAATATTGAATTTTCCTAAAACGTTTAACGTCCCATGTGATAATCATTTCTCTTTTTCGTAAGGAGATTCCCTTCCCTTGCCTGCCCAACAACCAGGTGGCGGTATAGTTCTCTAGTCAGACAGGGGCGCCCTTGTGAGGTATTACACCAAATGAAAATGAAGCAGGAAAATCAAAAGAAATTTCTTTCTGTAGCTAACCCTACAGAACTGCGCCTTAAGTTATTTGTTAGTGCTTATTCCGACCAGTTCTTCTTGTCACATGATATCCGATTCTTCAAGGTTCCATTTCCATAGTCAAAATGTCCTCAAACTTAGTTTTGAAGTCTGTGTAAATTACATTTAAATGTTGAACGTCATTACCCTGGACGTTTTTCAAAAACAAGCTGGGGAAGTAGGAAAATTCGCAGCTTCCGATGTGCAATGTTTTGCTACAATATATTGATTCTGACGAGAAATGGAACGTAGACTCTATTTATATACCTCAATAAAAAACTTTACGAAATAAAAAAAAACATAAATATGAAATTAGTAATATCTCAGTCCATTATTACTATTACGTAAACTGTGTTATTTGTGTTAGGTGTATTGTGTCATTTACTGAACTTCTAAATGTTTACTTGGGGTAAATGGGGGTCTGCTCGTATGTACCCCCATTTGAATCTCGTGGCCCCCCAATTTTTTTTCTCGCTGACATGGACCCTCAGCAAGCTAATATCAACCCCTGGGGGTCCATAGAGACCACTTAGGGAACCTCTGGTCTAAAGCATAAATTGAGCTATTGAATGGTTCCTTTTTGGCAAAAACTGGAAAGAGCTCTTTGTAGGAAGGACGTAACACGTAACGCCGCTCTCTTCAAAATATTTTACAAAACATACGACATTCATTATGGAAATATTACTTAAATAATTTATATTTTTCATTAAATTCTAGTGCTAAAAATATGCTTTCTTTTCGGAAGTTAACAGAACAGTTGTTTTGCAGATTGCGGTTTAGAAAAGGCCTTTGGTGGAGTACAAATCATACATGGGTTCCCTGTTAAAAAAGACACGTTCCCTTGGCACGTGGGGATCTTCCAGTGGGACGAAAATAAAAATACCATCGAACAGATTTGCGGAGGTTCCATTATACATGCTAATCTTGTAATCAGTGGTAAGTGTTATTCAATAATATATTTTGTGTAATTTTTGACCTCTATGTTCCTTCCTTTCTTTTACAGTACTCTAAAACTAAGACTCACGACCGTTCATGCCCGATGGTTTTACGCTCATAAGTCTCAAAGTGTGTACCATCTCACAACATTTTTTTCAAATGATGTAAAAAAGCTTCAGGGACTATAATTCTTCGCCGATGTTCGAAAGAATTTGCAATTTGACTGAGCGTCTTGGTGGTATATCTATGACGTGTCGTGGGAGCATGTTCCAAGTCAATATTTTTGATCGAGCCAAACCGTCAAACATGAATATGAACATAGCTTAAGCTTTACCTCATTCAACGCAGTCAGCGTCGCCTTTCTAGTTACGATAAAGATTTTTTAATGAATATATATTTTTTTAATATTCTCAGTGTTGCGAAAAACTAACACTTGTTTATCTTTTCAGCCGCGCATTGCTTCTTTGACGCGGTTAATCTAGAAAAAATAGATGCCAAGTATTACAAGGTGGCCGCCGGGAAGTTCCTCAGGTCCTGGGATAAAGATTTGGCTGAAAACGTAAAACTCGTCCAGAAATCAGATGTTGGTAAAATTTCCTTTTACGTTATAATTATTTTATTTTCTCAGTTAGTCTGGGATATGGGAAAGGATTAAAATACAGATTCCGCATTTCAATATATATATATATATTTTTTTTAAAAGAAAGACAAACATTCCCGGGTTACGAATAACCTGACAATATTTGAAAATCTCCTACTACCACCACAATAAGCTGAAAATTTTGCTTGTGTTGTGATGGAGGACTTAGCCAGCCGAGGAATTGAACACACTACGCCCGAGTTAGACCCAAGCGCGATGTCAACTCGGCCACCGACCGGTCTACATTGAGAACAGAGGTAATCTTACAACTGAGGCTAGAACAGATACCGGGAGGAACTGTTGCAGTAAAATTACTGCTTTACGGAAACTAGAAAAATAAGTAAAAAGTACTACTCGAGGATAGGCGATAGTTCCTTTGTAACTCTATATTAATGCGATGACAGATGATAATCGTAATAATAATCCAGATGTTAGAAAGATTTAGTTTGTTAATAAACGCGTACAATGATTATGGATTTGTGTGATCTAACTGAGAGCTGGGTTGTGAGAGGAAGAAAGAGAGATAAAGATAAAGATAATACACTTACTTATGTACTATGTCTATGTTTATCTATGTCGCTCTCTACTGACGGAATCAAATTGAATACTTTCTAATACTACATTTTTTTTTTTTTAAAAAGAAAGACAAACATTCCCGGGTTACGAATAATGTTTGAAAATCTCCTACTACCACCACAAAAAGCCGAAAATGTTGCTTGTGTTGTGATGGAGGACTTAGCCAGCCGAGGAATCGAACACGCGACGCTCGGGTGAGACCCAAGCGCTATGCCCACTCAACCACTGACCTTTCTTAATTCAATTATAGTTGGAAACCTGAGCTACATAACATTATTGTAGTGAATTTTTTACCCAATTCAGACAATAATATATTTTAGCTTAAATAATTTTTTAAATTTGATAAGTTAATACTCCCGTGTTCTTCCTTCTGCCTCTCCTCTCTCATCTGTAGAGTTTCTCATCTCGGGTGTAAACTTTCTTGCCATGGTTTGGACCTGAAACATGGAGAAACAAGATTTGAATACCCCAATTACGCAGCATCTCTGTGAGATTGAATTCGTCCGCAGCCGGTTATTTTGTCTCAGATGAGTTAAATCTCCTTATTTTTCTCATGCCAAGAAACGTGCTAATTTTTCACTTGATCAAATGTCTTTTCCCAACCATGTTTGAATTATTATTATTTTTATTTTTTTATTTTTTTTTTATTTATTATTGTACGACAGACAGGTAAGTCCAATTATGGTACAATTTTATTAAAACTAACAATACATGTACATATATTTTTTAAAACATGGTATAGTGATATTAAACACATCTATATCCGCTGGTAGGGCATTTAGTAAGGTCATACCTCTTGTCATGCTATGTCGGGCAATGACATCTGTCCGACCCTGCGGTATACAGAATAGGTCGTGGCTACGATTTCGACAGTATTTATCAGGAACGAATAATCCACAGCATGACAGGAGATATGGGCAATCGATAAGGTTTTTTAGTAACTTTAATTCAAATACCATGAGTCCGGCATTACGCCTAGTCTCCAGGCTTTGGTAATTTGTCTCCTTTAGCAGTTCCACGTGATGCATGAATTTCGGATATATTCCGTATGATCGCATGTAAACATACCTTAGGAATTTTTTTTGAATTTGTTCAATCATATTTATGTATTTAAGTTGATAAGGTATCCAGACAGTACTGGCGTACTCCAGCTTGCTTCTGACCACTCCGTTGAACATGGAGGTCATTGCTTCTTTGTTATTGAATTGTTTGCAAGTTCTAATTACAAAACCAAGAGTTTTGGAGCAAGCCGAGGTAAGCTGGACTATGTGGTTTGAAAATGTCAGCTTGGGATCAAAGATCACCCCAAGGTCCTTGATGATGTTTACGCGTGTAAGTACTTCACCATTCATTCTATACTGGCAGAATACCGGATTTTGTGAACGACTATAAGTCATAACAACGCATTTTTTAATATTGAAGTTAAGTTTATTTTCTACCGACCATATCATGATTGAATCGAGGTTGGCCTGCAGTTTCGAATAATCATAATCTGATTCGATTTCCTTCATCAGTTTCATGTCATCTGCGAATAGTAGACATGAGCTGTGACGTATGCAATCCTGAATGTCATCAATCAGAATGAGGAATAACATGGGACCGAGATTCGATCCTTGAGGAATTCCTGACAGAGCTGCGAACTTATGGGAGTCGTATCCATTTATATTTACATACTGACTTCTATCTTTTAAATATGACGCAAAAAATGTCAGTAAGGGTTGATTAAAACCTATTTTATGCATCTTTTTTATTAGAATATCGTGATCTACTCGGTCAAATGCCTTTGCGAAGTCCGTGTAAATTACGTCCGTCTGATGCCTACAGTCTAGGCCTTGTGCTACCCGTCGAGAGAAAGAGAGTAAGTTGGTTACCGTTGATTTCTTCGGTAAGAAGCCATGTTGATTACCTCTTAAGAAAGGCGTGATTTGTGGACTGATTTTATCACAGATAATCATTTCAAAAATTTTTGGAATTGTTGACAGTACTGCAACTGGTCTATAATTTCTGACGTCAGTCTTTTCATCAGCTTTGTGAATGGGGCTGACCCTCGTTAGTTTCCAACACTGTGGAAATGTGGAAGACATGATGCAGAGATTAAATATGTACGCAAGGGGAACACAGATATTTGGAGAGATTTTTATAATTATTGAAGGAGGAATACCGTCCGGACCAGTAGCCTTATCAGGTCGGAGATTCCGGATACAAGTTTCTATTTCCTGGATGTTGGTCAATCCGAGTGAGATATCTCCAACGTTCCAGGGTGATGCTGTTGGGAAATTGGTTTCAAGTTTAGGGGTTACTTGACTATAGACGGAATGAAAATAGTCAGCAAACTTATTTACAATTGTGTTAGGGTTAGTAAAAGTTACGCCTTCCTCAATCAAGCATGTTGGTGAGGTTGGGTTAACTTTTTGTGACCTAATATAGTTCCAGAAAAACTTTATGTCGTCTTTGATCCCATTCTGAACATTTTCCATGTATTGTTTTTTAGCAAATTTTATTTCAGATTTTAGCTCGGATCTACTCGCTGAAAATATCAGATAATCGGATTGCTTTTTGTGCAATAGATATCTTTTTCTGAGCGATTCCTTTTTTTTTCAGTTTATCTATAATGCTCTTACTGAACCATATCGGATATACATCGTTTGTGATGTTGGGTTTGTTATTTGGTATACATAATTCAAAAATACTAAACAGTACATTGTTTAAATATTTCACTGCTTCGTCTACAGATTTTATGGTGTACAAAAATGTCCAATCAAAATGCGAAAGAATATTATTGCACAATTCTATGTTTGCTCGCTTATAATTAAATTGGTGGAAATTATAATTGTGGAGCGAAGGCGGGAGCCCGCGGGGGGCGCGGCGATCGTTTTGGCGGGGTCTTCGTCTGCACCGAACCGCTCTTGATAGGCGCGCGGAAATGTCCAGCGTCGGGTGATGCTGGTCTTCATTCACCAGTGGTTCCTCGCTTCTCATCACGTCACACACATTTATATTACTAAGGATAAGATCGAGAATGTTATCGCTACTGTTCTTCACTTTATTGTACTGCGTCAGTCCATTCGAGTTTGTGAAATACGAAAAATCAGTTAAGACGTCTTCGGGTTTATTATTTAAGTTAAAATCACCCAAAATTATTATGTTCTTATTTAATAATATATTGGCTTTATTGTCTAAATGTTCATAGAAAATACGTCTATTTTCGATGTCATCTGTGCAGTAGAAGTACACTACACATATAAACACAGTAAAGTTATCTTTACAGACTTTTACCCAGAGGTGTTCGCCATCTGTTTCTAGCTCCCTTACTCTTATTGAATTTAACGGTTTACGTACTGCGAGCAGTACCCCTCCCCCACGTTGCACCTCTCGGTCCCGGCGATGTACTGTGTACTGGCTGGTGGACAACAGTTCTGCGTCGAATACAGAGGTTTGCAACCATGTTTCAGTTAGAGCAATAACTTCAGAATTTTGTGAAATAACGTTGTTCGAAAATTCACCTATTTTCGTATTTAGACCACGCACATTTTGGTATTTCAACGCTAGTTTTGCCATTTTTAGGTAGGTAAAGATTTACCTGATTGTGGGCCACCTTCTTTATTTGATGGTGATAAGAATTTAAATTTAGACACAGCGATACCTGCCGGCCAGTTGGCGGCATCTAGGAATGTATCTTTCTTTTCTTCCGGGACACCTATTTTGAAGGAGGTGTAGTTCCCTTTTGCCTTCAATGAGACAATATCAAATTCGGAGTCCAGTTCAATGGTTTTGAGAAATGCGTGCACGTGTGTGCTATCGGTATCTAGGCTAAAGCGCCAAGCGTGGATATAATGCTTTCGCTCTATTGCTCGCAACGCCGTTTTTTTTTTAGTGCCCGTTATTATGAGGGATGTACGACGTCGCGGCTTTCGTGCTTGCACCTGCCACTCACTCTGATCATCAACGTGTTTAGAATTGATTGGTTCATTCAGTGGCTTAGCTTTATTTTTTCTTGGTTTCCTTTTCTTTATTTTTTCGTCCGGGTTAGATTTCCCGAGATATTCCTCATTTGTCGGAGATGCTGATGAGTTTGTACCTTCTGCCGATTCGTCCAAGGCCGATGGCCCGCTAGATGAAGACTTGATCGGGATTGATCCTTCCGTAGAATTACCCGAGGTAGACGGCCCACTGGTTGCGTGCTCCCTCGTGCCGTAGGTGCTGGCGGCTTCCAGTGCAACTATCTTCGCCGACAGTTTGGCGACGGTAGTATTTTGTGCAACAATAAGGTTCGATTGATCACTAACCTTGTTATGTAGCTCTGTTATGATGTTTTTTAGGCCACTAATCTGGTCCGTGAGGTCCTTAATGGCAGCGGTGACCGTTTCCCAGGCTTGGGTCGATCTTGTCGCCATATCAACACTGTTATACAGTTAATATTCAGAGCACTGATAAGAACACGTCCTTCACGAACAATTCACTTGTTAGTTAATTGCTAATATTATCTTATTATTGAAGACAATATTAGCAATTCACATCTGTGTCCCGATACGGCTATCGGTATGAACAAACATCTTATTATTGAAGACAATATTAGCAATTCACATCTGTGTCCCGATACGGCTATCGGTATGAACAAACATCTTATTATTGAAGACAATATTAGAAATTCACATCTGTGTCCCGATACGGCTATCGGTATTTATCGGTATTTTAATCCAATAAATGTAATACCCCTTCCACCAATTATTATTCCTAAAACTTATAACCTATTTACCTGAGGTCTAAAAACCCTAGTCATTACCTTCTGACCAAACTTTAAACTTACTTTATTTCTACCTTTGTATTGTCTCTTTTCGTTGGCTTAACTTTGTTTTACATCCTTTAATATTTTCCTTTTTTGTGAAGAAACCATAATATTATCCTTTTCTTTCACAACTTTTCTAGGAAGAAATGAGTCAAAACTGATCTAATCTTCCTTCCGAATAAAAACTGAGATGGTTCAAAACCTGTAAAATGAATGGTGTTCCAGTAATCTGACAGAAAAATACATAATTTATTTGCTAATCTATTGAAAATTTATTCGGAAGACAATTTTTAATTATTTTTCTTTGCAATAAGAAAACGTTGTTAAAATACGTGAAAAAACTTTTATGTTAATCTAATCACTCAATCCTTTTTGAAGATTAATCTTTTATCAGCATTTTTTATTGTTCTGTAAACTACCATTATTAATATGAACTTTTTTTATTTTTTTTATTTAAAAATATATTTCTTTTATACAAAAACATAAATATGTTAAATTACAACAAAAAACTATTTACAATAAAAATGTTTTCTTTTTAACGTAACTACCCAATTCAAGAGAGAAAAACGTTTCTCGTGTTTGATATGGGGAGTAGTGCCATTACAATATATTATATTGGGTAAAGAAAAGAAAAAAAGTTTTTATTTACGAAGTAAGAAATAACAAAATGTATAAAGCTTGAAAACAAAAGTATAGATAATTAAAATAGACTACAATAGATGTTACTAAATGAGATAGATAGTAAATGTAAATAAATATAAGAATATATTTATTTACGTTGAACATTAATTTAAGAATAAAAATAAAATAAAATAATATTATTACATTTCGATTAATAAGTAGGTAGTAGGTGATATAGGTACATGTAGCTATTTTATTCATTTGGAGTAAACAGAGCTGATAGTATTGCAAGCGGAGGTACATAATAAGTTGCGACAATAATCTGTTGGTGGCTCGAATGCTGATATAATATTAGAGGATATGGTAAAAGAAGAAAAATATATTTTTTTTAGTTAATAAATTTTATGAAATAGTTAATGATATACTGAGTATGTAGGTACCATTAAAATTTGAATTTGATCAATTACTACTAATATGTACCTGTTATCAGTAGATATGTAAAAAATCAAATTAAAATTTATAATTATTATTTGGTTGGTCAAGAAGTTGTTTTATTTGTAATTTAAAGGCTTTATAATTTTTTTCAGATTTGATTTTATATGGGAGTGCATTAAAAAATTTTATACCTTGATAAGAATAATGGTGTTGAGAAGCGCTCATTTTAAATTTAGGGATTTCTAAATTGCCACGTGATCTTGATCGGTTACTTATTTTTGGAAATGTTATTGTAGGATTGAAATGATCTTTATGAGTTTGTAACAATGAGTTCTTTTTGAATATATTATTTAGACTGAGAACCCTAAAATAGTTAAATAACTGTGTTGTTGGAAATATAGATGGTTTACGTAGGATGACTTTTAGAATCAACCTCTGTGCCTTTTCTACGGGTAAGAGGTTAGTTTTGAAAGTCCCCCCCCACCCAATTATACCATATTGGAGAATAGATTGGGCAAGAGAGAAATAAATAGTTTTAATCATATAATATGATAGGATGTTTCTCAATCTAATGAATAAGTAAATAAGTTTTCTTACTCTGGTTGCCGTATTTTGGACTTGTTCGTTCCATTTTAAGTGTCTATCTACTATGATACCCAGATATTTTATACTATTTTTGCATGTTATTGGTAAACAATTTACATTGCTGCATTCTTTTTTATTTTCACACTGTGATGAATGGATTTTAATTGTTATATTGTTTTCGAAATTTTTTTCCTGCAAAGAGAATGGGATGAAATATGTTTTCTCGGTATTTAGTGAGAGACAATTTAGGTCGAACCATGTTTTGAGTATGTTTATATTGATATTGGCTATCCTCATTGTTTCCTCCCACGATTTTCCTTTAGTGATAACTACAGTGTCGTCTGCGTAAGATATGATATTTCCAACAATGGGAAGAGTGAACATTTGATTTACATATATAATAAAAACTCTAAACCATACCTCATATGGCCTCACTGAAAATGATTTTTCTGATTCTAGTATCTTCAATCTTCGGCGACGGATATTTATCTATCAATAATTTTTAACTTGTAATAGCCACAAATTCTTATAATTTCATCCCTTTAAACAACCGGAATAATAGCACTAGCACATTCCTATTTAGTTTCATTCCATTTGTTTAGATTTTGTCATGCTTTCATATATATAATCATTTTCACTTCAAATAGTTGATGAAACTACAATATCAAAACACATTCATACTATCAAATCAAACGCTATCGGTTGCGATAAAATAAGTATCTCAATGATTAAACTCATACTTCCGTATGCACTCAGCACTATAACAACCATTATTAACCAATCATTACGGACAGGTATAGTTCCAGCACTGTGGAAAAATGGTTTAGTCACACCAATTCCGAAAAAGAAACCAATTTCAAGTATTAGTGATCTCAGACCGATTAGCATATTACCAGCATTATCCAAGGTACTCGAAAAAGTTGTGTTTGAGCAAACAGTAGTCTACGCTGAAACATGCGGGATTATACCTCGTCATCAATCGGGGTTTCGTAAAGGCCACAGCACTACAACAGCTCTGCAATGTATTACAGATGATATTCTTGCCTCCACTGATGCAGGCAAAGCCTCGATACTAGTTCTGCTGGACTTCTCTAAGGCATTTGACTTACTGAGCATTCCATTACTTATTGCAAAGTTGCGTTACTTTGGTTTTGACGATGAAGCAATAAAATGGTTTCAAAATTACTTCAAAGATAGAACTCAGCGCACAGTTTGCAAGGATAGTAATGGGACTCTAAAATATTCATCTGACATTATAATAACAAGAGGGGTACCCCAGGGATCGATACTAGGGCCATTGCTTTTTGCTATATATACCGCTGACATGATGCAATCTATTGAACACTGTGGTTCGCACATGTATGCTGATGACACACAACTATATTTATCGTTTGACGTAAGTAAAACTCATGTGGCAGTGGATATGGTAAATGGTGACCTACGTAGAGTTTGCAGTTGGGCAAAGGAGCACGCGTTACTTCTCAATCCTCAAAAAACTGTTGCTTTATTAATGGGAACTAAGCACAAAATATCATGCGTAAAAAATGGAGGACATGTTGTAAAAATACATGAAACCACCGTTCCCTTTGTTGATGCTGCGCGCAACCTTGGAATAATGGTGGACGGTAGATTGAGGTATGATGAACATGTTAAAAACAGGTCACAGTGGTGCTACTCGAGGCTTCGTCTATTGTACAATATAAGAGATAACATATCAGTGAAACTACGCAAGATTATTACTGATAGTCTTGTTCTCTCAATATTGGACTATGGAGACTCAGTTTACGGTCCATCTTTATTGAAAAAAACCCAAAAACAAGTACAACGAGTCCAAAATGCATGTGTCCGATATTGCTATAATGTCCCGAGACGCGAGCATATCTCGCCTTACCTCTATCGGCATCGAATACTGAATATGTCGAACAGAAGGAAGTTACATCAAATGTGTCAACTGTTCAACTTGATGAATTCAAAGGTTCCTTCCTATCTGTTTGACAGACTGCAGTGGTCCCGTGACTCACATGCACATAGTACACGCCAAAGAGACCATTTACTTGTTCTCCCCAAACATAAAACTGCTGTTTTTGAGGGTAGTTTTAGCTACTCATCGTCAAAACTTTGGAATAAAATACCACTGCCTATTCGAACAACAACATCGTTGCAGTGCTTTAAGAAGCTCTGCAGCGAATGGTTGCTGACAGCACAGTCAACCGCACAACATCATCATTGATTGAATTTAAAATGAAAGGGACACCTACTTGTATTTTTATCTATGTATTTTATGTAAATTTAATCCTGAATTTATATTTTATTTTATTTTAAAGAAATTTGTATTTATCGATTTATAACACATTATATTAAAGGCACTGCTGAAAACCAGCTACATTCCCGGAGAAATCCGGAATGTACAGCTGAGCAGTTGCCCTTTTGACAATATAATCATCTAAATGTATGTGTACAAACTATATGCAAACATGTAAAAAATTATTGTCAAATAAACGTTTTTATTATTATTATTATTTATTATATATTATAAACTTGTTGTGGTATTTGCTGATGGCTCATGATCAATATTTCACAAACTTCAATCATCGCATACACTTTTTCGGTTTTCACGGATAATAAATAGTTTTCACCCACAATCAAAGTGGTACTTTATAACTTGACAATAAGTCGGTTACATGCTGTATAACTGTTATCGTTCACCTAACACTAGAAAAAAAAACCTGGGGGTGATGAATTTTTTAGTAAATAAGTGTTGCATCAAGAAATTGATGCGTGGAAATGATCTTGAGTTTCATGCTCTCTCTCTCGTGAATAATTAGTTAATTTATTAATTAATTAATTTATTGCTAATTATTTTTTTTATTAATTTAATTATTAATAAATTAATTTAATTTTTATAAATTTATTTAATAATAAACTATTATAAAATTTAAAACGCGTTGATTAGTAAAGGGATAAAGATGTTGATGACGAACGAAGATGACGAACAACAGTCAATGTATTAAAAAAAAAAATATTTATACTTAAATACAACAATAACATTCAATGACAGCTGTCGTGTTTTTATTTCACTCTTGAAATATCTCAAAATAAAATAAAAAATTCTAGCTAAAATCTAAATATCTATATTTTAATAGCTTTAATAGTGAAGTGAAGTTATACTAATTAATATTTCGTGCCAAAATGACTACACGAGCAACTGCAAAAACACTAAATACTACGGACACCCAACTCCTCCAACTTCTTGACAAAAAGTTTGAAGAATTTAAGGTACAATTTCTGGAAATCATCAGAAACGAGTATAAAGAAGAAATCGAGGAATTAAAAAATAAAATATTAACTCTAGAAAAAAAAATTGATACAAAAAAAAACAACAACCTTGAAAAAACTCTGGAACAAAACGCCGTAATACAAAGTGAATTTAAAGAATTACAAAAACAATTGGATGCTAACGAACAACACGCACGCATTAATAACATAGAGATCATTGGGATACCAGAAAAAAAACAAGAGAACCTGACGGAGATTATCGAAAGGATCTATTCAGAATTAAATATAGTAAGCGACGACATTGAATACGCCACCCGAGTCACCCCCAAGGAGAAGATTGAAGGAAGACCGCGGAATATTATAGTAAAACTAAAGGGCAGGAAACAGAAAGACGAAATCATAGCAGCAATCCGGACAAGAAGGGGCCTAACAGCAGAGGATATTAACTTTAATGGAAAACAACGGATCTATATAAATGAACATTTAACTCATAAAAACAAAGTACTCTACAAAAAGGTCAGAGAGTTTACCAAAATTAATAAATTCAAATTCTGTTGGATAAAAAATTGTAAAATTTATGTAAGACTTAATGAAAACACAAATCACCATTGCATAAATAATTATAATGATCTAGAAAAACTAAAAACATACAATATTTCCATCAACTAACTTTCCAGCAACTTTATATTAACTGCACTATATACTTAATACAATGGAATCTTTAGAATTATACTAACAAAACTTAAGAGGTCTCAGAACCAAGACACATATTTTTCTTCAAAATGTATTATTAAACAACTATGACATTATATGTCTCAGTGAAACATGGCTTAACAATTCAATCTTTAATGAGGAACTTTTCGATCCACGGTACCATATTTACAGACGAGATAGAGATTATCATAACCTCAATCAAAATGGTTATGGTTATGATTTGATTTATATGCACAATATTGTTTGTATTCTTATGGTTACCAATGTATCGATAATCTTTTATTTTATATAAATTTTAGTTTTTTTTTCCCCTTTATTTTTATTTTTGTTGTATTATTTTGTTCTATTATTTTATACAATTCTTTTATTTTATATAATTATAACTTCACATTTCTCATAAATTTAATTATTTCTTCTAATGCTGTCTTACGTAAAATCACAAGGAGGAAATCCGTAATTGGTTTTATTTTGGCTATTTTACTTATGTACAATCTGTAAAAATGTAAACTGTTGATTTTCCCAAAAATGAATAAATAAATAAATAAATAAATAAGAAGATATAACCACATTTTGTTATTTTGAATAAGATCATTGTAGTTCCGAGATCCATTGCAAAAATGCATTCGCTCAGGAAAATTCTGGTTTCAAAATAAAAGTAGATTTATTTATTATTTACTAATAATTAATTTTTATATTAATTTATTATCTTTGGTTTAAAATTAATTTATTTATTAAATATTTTTTTATTATTTATTTTATTGTTTTTTTTAAATTTATTAGCCTTGATGGGCTTTTACGCGATACGTTCTTTACTGCATAGTTAAAGTTACTTAAAATACGCGGTGAGGAGCTCTATCCATCCGTTTATTTGTAAATGATTTTTTTTTAATTTTATTTTAATAGCACTACCTGAAGATGTCTTCGCAGATCAATATGATGTTGAGATTTTTAAAAATTAAACATATAGGGATTTCTAAATTCTAAATTCTAAAAACTAAACTCTGCTCTAACGCCTGTATTGCAACTTATCCTCGACGTACATTGTACTTGTAATATTTCTTTTTAACACCACAATAACCATTTATAATTTGTAGGTTTTTGCAATTCACCTTCCCCCGCGCTATGGCGGGGATGAGACAAACCAGCAACAAGACCTGGCTCTGCTGCAGCTGGCGACTCCCTTTAAGTTGGCACACTCTGTCCGGGCCGTTTGCTACGACATCCTCAATGAGAAGTTTAACACTCTTCAAACATTACCTGGAAACACCGGCAAGGTAACAGCATGTTTTATAATGTATATTTGCTTGGTGTATCTTAGGCATAAAAGTACACGAGATCTTACACATCTCCACGTTAGTATCGATAGTCTTGATAATTTCATCATTCAATATGTTCAAACATTCTTCCAAAATTCAGTTCCCGCAGTGAATCTGTCATAATTTTTATTATTCTTCTTCAGGAGTGCCCCATGGCACCATTTTAAGACCATTATTAAATTAATTAAATTTTATGCACAAAATTGATAGCGGGGAAAGTGTGTCTTAAATCCAGAACTTTGCTACAAGTAGAGAATATTTTATAAATAATCATAACAAGTGCACTGATCGTTTGGAAAAAATGCTGGAAGTTCTCAATTTTCTTAATAATGATGAATACATTCATAACAACCGTGTTTTTCGCGGTAGTTTTTTTAGGAAAGAGAAAATTAAATAATCATGCCTTTATCTTGGTAAAAAGATATTATCTTCTAAGAATATCGCTTAACTTCAGAACCATAAGTTTTATTTATTTTTGGTTTTCAAAGTAATATCAATGATTAAGTTTTTGTAACAAACACATTATATTTCTGGCAGGTAGCTGGCTGGGGAAGGACAGAGAACGGAGAACCATCAGAGGAACTGAAGACCCTGGATCTGCCAGTCATTGCTTACGGGGAGTGCCGCATAGAGATGTCCAAGTATAAGTTCAGCAAGTACCTCACGGCGGATAAACTGTGCGCTGGACAACTCGAAGGTAAATACTATACAGAGTATACAGGGTGTAACGGGGTGTCGTCGGGACTTGCGACTGGGACTTGACCACTCTTTTTTTGATATTTATTTTTGTTTAGTAGAGCTGCATTTGTAATCCGATCAATCCACGAGCTCGTAATGCTTTTCGTAAATTTTTTAATGTTGATATGGAGAGTTACCAAGATAGATAAGAAGTTTTAATGTTGCTACAAATGGTTTTCTTAAGGAATGTTTTTTTTATATTAATGATTTGGAATAAAGTTTTGAGGTTACGAATTCTAATGTACCTGAAAACTAGGTGCATTTTCAAGATGAAAATATTATTAATACCTATAATAATAACACTTAAAAAAAATATTGTTTTTTCACTAGATCGTGCCACGTCTTCTTTTAGCATCCTCGACTTCTTCTAACGTTCACATACACGACGTACATTATCTTAACACATCTTTCTTCATTCAACACGTACGCCTCATTTTACCACAATTAATACTCGTCTTTAATTCGGTCACATGTCCATCTCATTCCAGCGCAGAGATATTGCGTCTTTCTCGGACGTCTCCGACTTTTTCCACCATTCACTGCTGTACACAAACTCGTCTTTAATTCGGTCACATGTCCATCTCATTCCAGCGCAGAGATATTGCGTCTTTCTCGGACGTCTCCGACTTTTTCCACCATTCACTGCTGTACACAAACTCGTCTTTAATTCGGTCACATGTCCATCTCATTCCAGCGCAGAGATATTGCGTCTTTCTCGGACGTCTCCGACTTTTTCCACCATTCACTGCTGTACACAAACTCGTCTTTAATTCGGTCACATGTCCATCTCATTCCAGCGCAGAGATATTGCGTCTTTCTCGGACGTCTCCGACTTTTTCCACCATTCACTGCTGTACACAAACTCGTCTTTAATTCGGTCACATGTCCATCTCATTCCAGCGCAGAGATATTGCGTCTTTCTCGGACGTCTCCGACTTTTTCCACCATTCACTGCTGTACACAAACTCGTCTTTAATTCGGTCACATGTCCATCTCATTCCAGCGCAGAGATATTGCGTCTTTCTCGGACGTCTCCGACTTTTTCCACCATTCACTGCTGTACACAAACTCGTCTTTAATTCGGTCACATGTCCATCTCATTCCAGCGCAGAGATATTGCGTCTTTCTCGGACGTCTCCGACTTTTTCCACCATTCACTGCTGTACACAAACTCGTCTTTAATTCGGTCACATGTCCATCTCATTCCAGCGCAGAGATATTGCGTCTTTCTCGGACGTCTCCGACTTTTTCCACCATTCACTGCTGTACACAAACTCGTCTTTAATTCGGTCACATGTCCATCTCATTCCAGCGCAGAGATATTGCGTCTTTCTCGGACGTCTCCGACTTTTTCCACCATTCACTGCTGTACACAAACTCGTCTTTAATTCGGTCACATGTCCATCTCATTCCAGCGCAGAGATATTGCGTCTTTCTCGGACGTCTCCGACTTTTTCCACCATTCACTGCTGTACACAAACTCGTCTTTAATTCGGTCACATGTCCATCTCATTCCAGCGCAGAGATATTGCGTCTTTCTCGGACGTCTCCGACTTTTTCCACCATTCACTGCTGTACACAAACTCGTCTTTAATTCGGTCACATGTCCATCTCATTCCAGCGCAGAGATATTGCGTCTTTCTCGGACGTCTCCGACTTTTTCCACCATTCACTGCTGTACACAAACTCGTCTTTAATTCGGTCACATGTCCATCTCATTCCAGCGCAGAGATATTGCGTCTTTCTCGGACGTCTCCGACTTTTTCCACCATTCACTGCTGTACACAAACTCGTCTTTAATTCGGTCACATGTCCATCTCATTCCAGCGCAGAGATATTGCGTCTTTCTCGGACGTCTCCGACTTTTTCCACCATTCACTGCTGTACACAAACTCGTCTTTAATTCGGTCACATGTCCATCTCATTCCAGCGCAGAGATATTGCGTCTTTCTCGGACGTCTCCGACTTTTTCCACCATTCACTGCTGTACACAAACTCGTCTTTAATTCGGTCACATGTCCATCTCATTCCAGCGCAGAGATATTGCGTCTTTCTCGGACGTCTCCGACTTTTTCCACCATTCACTGCTGTACACAAACTCGTCTTTAATTCGGTCACATGTCCATCTCATTCCAGCGCAGAGATATTGCGTCTTTCTCGGACGTCTCCGACTTTTTCCACCATTCACTGCTGTACACAAACTCGTCTTTAATTCGGTCACATGTCCATCTCATTCCAGCGCAGAGATATTGCGTCTTTCTCGGACGTCTCCGACTTTTTCCACCATTCACTGCTGTACACAAACTCGTCTTTAATTCGGTCACATGTCCATCTCATTCCAGCGCAGAGATATTGCGTCTTTCTCGGACGTCTCCGACTTTTTCCACCATTCACTGCTGTACACAAACTCGTCTTTAATTCGGTCACATGTCCATCTCATTCCAGCGCAGAGATATTGCGTCTTTCTCGGACGTCTCCGACTTTTTCCACCATTCACTGCTGTACACAAACTCGTCTTTAATTCGGTCACATGTCCATCTCATTCCAGCGCAGAGATATTGCGTCTTTCTCGGACGTCTCCGACTTTTTCCACCATTCACTGCTGTACACAAACTCGTCTTTAATTCGGTCACATGTCCATCTCATTCCAGCGCAGAGATATTGCGTCTTTCTCGGACGTCTCCGACTTTTTCCACCATTCACTGCTGTACACAAACTCGTCTTTAATTCGGTCACATGTCCATCTCATTCCAGCGCAGAGATATTGCGTCTTTCTCGGACGTCTCCGACTTTTTCCACCATTCACTGCTGTACACAAACTCGTCTTTAATTCGGTCACATGTCCATCTCATTCCAGCGCAGAGATATTGCGTCTTTCTCGGACGTCTCCGACTTTTTCCACCATTCACTGCTGTACACAAACTCGTCTTTAATTCGGTCACATGTCCATCTCATTCCAGCGCAGAGATATTGCGTCTTTCTCGGACGTCTCCGACTTTTTCCACCATTCACTGCTGTACACAAACTCGTCTTTAATTCGGTCACATGTCCATCTCATTCCAGCGCAGAGATATTGCGTCTTTCTCGGACGTCTCCGACTTTTTCCACCATTCACTGCTGTACACAAACTCGTCTTTAATTCGGTCACATGTCCATCTCATTCCAGCGCAGAGATATTGCGTCTTTCTCGGACGTCTCCGACTTTTTCCACCATTCACTGCTGTACACAAACTCGTCTTTAATTCGGTCACATGTCCATCTCATTCCAGCGCAGAGATATTGCGTCTTTCTCGGACGTCTCCGACTTTTTCCACCATTCACTGCTGTACACAAACTCGTCTTTAATTCGGTCACATGTCCATCTCATTCCAGCGCAGAGATATTGCGTCTTTCTCGGACGTCTCCGACTTTTTCCACCATTCACTGCTGTACACAAACTCGTCTTTAATTCGGTCACATGTCCATCTCATTCCAGCGCAGAGATATTGCGTCTTTCTCGGACGTCTCCGACTTTTTCCACCATTCACTGCTGTACACAAACTCGTCTTTAATTCGGTCACATGTCCATCTCATTCCAGCGCAGAGATATTGCGTCTTTCTCGGACGTCTCCGACTTTTTCCACCATTCACTGCTGTACACAAACTCGTCTTTAATTCGGTCACATGTCCATCTCATTCCAGCGCAGAGATATTGCGTCTTTCTCGGACGTCTCCGACTTTTTCCACCATTCACTGCTGTACACAAACTCGTCTTTAATTCGGTCACATGTCCATCTCATTCCAGCGCAGAGATATTGCGTCTTTCTCGGACGTCTCCGACTTTTTCCACCATTCACTGCTGTACACAAACTCGTCTTTAATTCGGTCACATGTCCATCTCATTCCAGCGCAGAGATATTGCGTCTTTCTCGGACGTCTCCGACTTTTTCCACCATTCACTGCTGTACACAAACTCGTCTTTAATTCGGTCACATGTCCATCTCATTCCAGCGCAGAGATATTGCGTCTTTCTCGGACGTCTCCGACTTTTTCCACCATTCACTGCTGTACACAAACTCGTCTTTAATTCGGTCACATGTCCATCTCATTCCAGCGCAGAGATATTGCGTCTTTCTCGGACGTCTCCGACTTTTTCCACCATTCACTGCTGTACACAAACTCGTCTTTAATTCGGTCACATGTCCATCTCATTCCAGCGCAGAGATATTGCGTCTTTCTCGGACGTCTCCGACTTTTTCCACCATTCACTGCTGTACACAAACTCGTCTTTAATTCGGTCACATGTCCATCTCATTCCAGCGCAGAGATATTGCGTCTTTCTCGGACGTCTCCGACTTTTTCCACCATTCACTGCTGTACACAAACTCGTCTTTAATTCGGTCACATGTCCATCTCATTCCAGCGCAGAGATATTGCGTCTTTCTCGGACGTCTCCGACTTTTTCCACCATTCACTGCTGTACACAAACTCGTCTTTAATTCGGTCACATGTCCATCTCATTCCAGCGCAGAGATATTGCGTCTTTCTCGGACGTCTCCGACTTTTTCCACCATTCACTGCTGTACACAAACTCGTCTTTAATTCGGTCACATGTCCATCTCATTCCAGCGCAGAGATATTGCGTCTTTCTCGGACGTCTCCGACTTTTTCCACCATTCACTGCTGTACACAAACTCGTCTTTAATTCGGTCACATGTCCATCTCATTCCAGCGCAGAGATATTGCGTCTTTCTCGGACGTCTCCGACTTTTTCCACCATTCACTGCTGTACACAAACTCGTCTTTAATTCGGTCACATGTCCATCTCATTCCAGCGCAGAGATATTGCGTCTTTCTCGGACGTCTCCGACTTTTTCCACCATTCACTGCTGTACACAAACTCGTCTTTAATTCGGTCACATGTCCATCTCATTCCAGCGCAGAGATATTGCGTCTTTCTCGGACGTCTCCGACTTTTTCCACCATTCACTGCTGTACACAAACTCGTCTTTAATTCGGTCACATGTCCATCTCATTCCAGCGCAGAGATATTGCGTCTTTCTCGGACGTCTCCGACTTTTTCCACCATTCACTGCTGTACACAAACTCGTCTTTAATTCGGTCACATGTCCATCTCATTCCAGCGCAGAGATATTGCGTCTTTCTCGGACGTCTCCGACTTTTTCCACCATTCACTGCTGTACACAAACTCGTCTTTAATTCGGTCACATGTCCATCTCATTCCAGCGCAGAGATATTGCGTCTTTCTCGGACGTCTCCGACTTTTTCCACCATTCACTGCTGTACACAAACTCGTCTTTAATTCGGTCACATGTCCATCTCATTCCAGCGCAGAGATATTGCGTCTTTCTCGGACGTCTCCGACTTTTTCCACCATTCACTGCTGTACACAAACTCGTCTTTAATTCGGTCACATGTCCATCTCATTCCAGCGCAGAGATATTGCGTCTTTCTCGGACGTCTCCGACTTTTTCCACCATTCACTGCTGTACACAAACTCGTCTTTAATTCGGTCACATGTCCATCTCATTCCAGCGCAGAGATATTGCGTCTTTCTCGGACGTCTCCGACTTTTTCCACCATTCACTGCTGTACACAAACTCGTCTTTAATTCGGTCACATGTCCATCTCATTCCAGCGCAGAGATATTGCGTCTTTCTCGGACGTCTCCGACTTTTTCCACCATTCACTGCTGTACACAAACTCGTCTTTAATTCGGTCACATGTCCATCTCATTCCAGCGCAGAGATATTGCGTCTTTCTCGGACGTCTCCGACTTTTTCCACCATTCACTGCTGTACACAAACTCGTCTTTAATTCGGTCACATGTCCATCTCATTCCAGCGCAGAGATATTGCGTCTTTCTCGGACGTCTCCGACTTTTTCCACCATTCACTGCTGTACACAAACTCGTCTTTAATTCGGTCACATGTCCATCTCATTCCAGCGCAGAGATATTGCGTCTTTCTCGGACGTCTCCGACTTTTTCCACCATTCACTGCTGTACACAAACTCGTCTTTAATTCGGTCACATGTCCATCTCATTCCAGCGCAGAGATATTGCGTCTTTCTCGGACGTCTCCGACTTTTTCCACCATTCACTGCTGTACACAAACTCGTCTTTAATTCGGTCACATGTCCATCTCATTCCAGCGCAGAGATATTGCGTCTTTCTCGGACGTCTCCGACTTTTTCCACCATTCACTGCTGTACACAAACTCGTCTTTAATTCGGTCACATGTCCATCTCATTCCAGCGCAGAGATATTGCGTCTTTCTCGGACGTCTCCGACTTTTTCCACCATTCACTGCTGTACACAAACTCGTCTTTAATTCGGTCACATGTCCATCTCATTCCAGCGCAGAGATATTGCGTCTTTCTCGGACGTCTCCGACTTTTTCCACCATTCACTGCTGTACACAAACTCGTCTTTAATTCGGTCACATGTCCATCTCATTCCAGCGCAGAGATATTGCGTCTTTCTCGGACGTCTCCGACTTTTTCCACCATTCACTGCTGTACACAAACTCGTCTTTAATTCGGTCACATGTCCATCTCATTCCAGCGCAGAGATATTGCGTCTTTCTCGGACGTCTCCGACTTTTTCCACCATTCACTGCTGTACACAAACTCGTCTTTAATTCGGTCACATGTCCATCTCATTCCAGCGCAGAGATATTGCGTCTTTCTCGGACGTCTCCGACTTTTTCCACCATTCACTGCTGTACACAAACTCGTCTTTAATTCGGTCACATGTCCATCTCATTCCAGCGCAGAGATATTGCGTCTTTCTCGGACGTCTCCGACTTTTTCCACCATTCACTGCTGTACACAAACTCGTCTTTAATTCGGTCACATGTCCATCTCATTCCAGCGCAGAGATATTGCGTCTTTCTCGGACGTCTCCGACTTTTTCCACCATTCACTGCTGTACACAAACTCGTCTTTAATTCGGTCACATGTCCATCTCATTCCAGCGCAGAGATATTGCGTCTTTCTCGGACGTCTCCGACTTTTTCCACCATTCACTGCTGTACACAAACTCGTCTTTAATTCGGTCACATGTCCATCTCATTCCAGCGCAGAGATATTGCGTCTTTCTCGGACGTCTCCGACTTTTTCCACCATTCACTGCTGTACACAAACTCGTCTTTAATTCGGTCACATGTCCATCTCATTCCAGCGCAGAGATATTGCGTCTTTCTCGGACGTCTCCGACTTTTTCCACCATTCACTGCTGTACACAAACTCGTCTTTAATTCGGTCACATGTCCATCTCATTCCAGCGCAGAGATATTGCGTCTTTCTCGGACGTCTCCGACTTTTTCCACCATTCACTGCTGTACACAAACTCGTCTTTAATTCGGTCACATGTCCATCTCATTCCAGCGCAGAGATATTGCGTCTTTCTCGGACGTCTCCGACTTTTTCCACCATTCACTGCTGTACACAAACTCGTCTTTAATTCGGTCACATGTCCATCTCATTCCAGCGCAGAGATATTGCGTCTTTCTCGGACGTCTCCGACTTTTTCCACCATTCACTGCTGTACACAAACTCGTCTTTAATTCGGTCACATGTCCATCTCATTCCAGCGCAGAGATATTGCGTCTTTCTCGGACGTCTCCGACTTTTTCCACCATTCACTGCTGTACACAAACTCGTCTTTAATTCGGTCACATGTCCATCTCATTCCAGCGCAGAGATATTGCGTCTTTCTCGGACGTCTCCGACTTTTTCCACCATTCACTGCTGTACACAAACTCGTCTTTAATTCGGTCACATGTCCATCTCATTCCAGCGCAGAGATATTGCGTCTTTCTCGGACGTCTCCGACTTTTTCCACCATTCACTGCTGTACACAAACTCGTCTTTAATTCGGTCACATGTCCATCTCATTCCAGCGCAGAGATATTGCGTCTTTCTCGGACGTCTCCGACTTTTTCCACCATTCAAACAACTCTATAAACATTCTTGGAACAATCTTCAAAATTTTTGGCTAAATCAGTTGAGTTGTTTTTTGTATTTACAGGGGACAAACAAAGAAGCGTAAATATTTTTGTATATAGGTACATTAAATTTTTTTTGCGTTTTTCAGGAAGGGCCATGTGCCAGGGCGACAGTGGTGGAGGATTGGTATTTCCTGCACGGGACATGGAGGGCTCCACCCGCTGGTATCTGCATGGGGTTGTGAGCAACGGGCCTCTCAATGATGAAAAAACTTCCTGCCGACCCAACACTTACACGGCTTTCACCAACATCTTCAAGATGAGGGACTGGCTGAAGAAGACTATTAGAAGTGTAACACGACCCACCATTACTAACGATGTTAACAAATAGAAATGGATGTCTATTTAAATGTATTTAATCCACGTGAACCTTAAAAACTCGCAGTTAATAAACAAACACTTTTCGGTATTTCGTAAGAATTTTCTGCAAATTGGTTCTTAGATTGTGTAATAATTCAAAGCTACTAACGATGGTGGACGAAGTTATTCTAGGTTGAAAACCTTATTATTCATAAAACGTGATACCTATTTCCCATTTGATTTAATTTTGCCGGATTTTGTGGTTGTTTCAAAGTGATCAAATAATACTTATACATAATTTTAAACAGTTTAAGCAGTGTATCATAACGAGCTCATGTTTCGTCAAATAGTTTCATTTCTGCTATATGTTCACCCGTTTAACAACAATTGTGCATAGTGAATGAGAAAAATGAGAAAAAAGCGTGAGCTGAACTACAAATTATGTGAAAGTAAAGAAGCAACCGCAAATAGTGTGAAACAGCAAAAATATATTATCATTGTATTTTTAATAACGAATACATTATCCACAACGATTTAAATTGTGTTTTTAAGTACAATTGTCAGATTACCCTACCCTTTTTGACTTAATACATAGTTTGTAAAAATACCCCATTCGTGGCTCTGCTCGCGTTTTTTTCATCGTGTGTGTTAATTTCCTCTTTTCCTGGTTTTTTTCTTTATTTTAGGTTTAAACACGAATACCGTATATAAATTTACTGTCGATCGTTTACGCTAATTTAGCGTGTATCCAGCCTGGTTATGAAATTCATTTGTGATAAAGCATTACAGATGTAAATTTGTATGCAGCAATAATTACTTCTGCATTCATCCTTTGGCGTAGCGTTTCTCATCATTTAGCCTATGTTCATTCTGTTAAAATCACAATTAAAGAGCAAAAAAAATACATGTATTTGTCAGTCGATTCCCCAAGGATGCATTTACGGAACACCTTTAAATGTTAGCATTACCCATGACATTTTAAAATAAATAAAAACGATTTTATAATTCTTGATTTGTTTTAATAAACTGTTTACATAATAGTCGAAATTTATTTTTGTACTTTATTTACGATACTAACAGTCGTTGGTGATTATTTTTCTAGATGTGAGTAGTTGTCTGCCTCCGTGGATGTCTTTAGAGTCAATTTACAACAATCATAATAATTCTGAACAGATAAAAAAAAACAAACAAAAAATGGTTTAACTGAAGATTGAACATTCCTGACCACGGACACCCAAGCCAAATTTTAATAAGATAGTACCGACATTTATTTTGTATATTATCTGCAGCAATTTTTTTATTTATTAAATATATCATCGAATGCATGTGTGCGTACGTGTGTGTTTATGGGTGATATCGATAGTGCATTTGATTTCACTTAATTCATTCATAAATTAACTTGAGAAAACAAAATCAATATTTAAATAGACATGTTTTAAAAACTTTGCGTTTTAAGCTGAAGTTAAGCTTTGCCCAGCCTTTAGGCAGAGTTTTTGGAACGCTGATGTAAGCAGTGACTTTCCTCTTATTTTGAGCGTCCAAGCTGTCAAAGGATACTTGGAAGGGGTGGCAATGTACCAGGCACGTCGATCCAAGCTGTGAAAGAATTTATTTATACAATAAATAATTTTTAACATATAAAACTTAATCTGCACATCTCACTAGTGTATTCCTGTGTCAAGATGTGCAGCTTTACAATTACATCATTAAAAAAAATCATATAAGTTAACTTAATATAATAATTAAATTAAATTTAAACCCACAAAAGAAAGTTTAATGACACGGTTTTGTCGAGACCGTTAACAAAAATAAACAAAATTTTAGTAACAAATGTACAAAAAATAAAACAAAATAAACATTGGGCAGTACCTTTATAGTAAGTTGGCAACAATAATATTCTTCTGAAAACTAAAGTACAAGGTACCTGTGCTGGCTTATCAGACACAAGCATAGGGTAACCATACTAACAATTTTTCAATCCATTGCTACATATGGTATTATAGGATGGGGTGGTTGTGGTTAATCCGTCATTAATCCAATTATAACAGTACAAATATAAGAAAGTACAAATTACATATTAGGAAGTTTTGCCTGTCCAACTAGGAAAGTTTCCTGTTCCAGGAAAGACAAATTGACAGGTGTAGTTCATATTATTCCGAAATGTACATAATTACATAATTATTGATAAGGATACTGAGCGACAGAGAAGATCACTGTGCATCAGAGCTAATATGATTTCTCGACGATTTATTAAGTGTAGCCCAAAAGCAAAAAGGCAACTTGTTAACACATACTGCACGAGTTTATATACTTCGGAGCTGTGGACCAACTTCAACAAAGCATCTCTAAAAATAATGGAAGTACAGTACAACAATTCATAACGAATAATTTTTGGGCTGTCCTGGTACTGTAGTGCCACTGAGATGTTTGTAGAAGGGCGTGCTCCCGGATTCCGAGCACTAATTAAAAAACGGATCACCAGCTTTCGAACGCGACTAGCCACGAGCGAAAACGGTCTTTTGATGGCAGCACTGCACTTCTGGCGGGGACCTATTTACAAGCGATGGAGTCAATTCCTGATGTCATTAGTTAAATATACATATATATTTTTTAACAGTACTATTGAGCGGCTTTGTAAAGATTAACATGGAGACCACAGACATATGAATATTAATAGACTAGAACTTGAAGGTGAGGGCTAATATCAACAGTTGGGGAACGCAGAGGGGAAAGCTGACGGTGATTCGTCAATTAATCAATCTGACAGTATATAGGCATATCGCATTATAATATCACCATTTAGTTCTAAAAAGTAAAATGTGCTTTTGAGTGAATAGACATTTTTACATGGGAGCGCAAATTACTCGCCACCTTATGAACAAATTTGCAAAGTCCAAATTCGGCAAAATAAATTTCTTCTATTTTCAGAGTCAAATATTTTGTTTACGTATTTAGTTAAGACACTTTAAATAAATGTTCATAATTTACTTCCCAGTAAACAACCATGAGCACACTTGAGAATCGCTACATTCGACCAATGTTGGAGGGTTGTCACAACCGCTCTGTTCCTATTAATAGTAAAATAAATAAAAATCTGGAAGAAAATATATAACATTTCACTTTTAAGAAGATAATAGAAAAGTAAAACAACTAAAAAACGAATGAAATTATATACACACTGCTTTTACAAGCGATTCTTAAGAGTATTTGGAGTAAAAATTCGGACATCATTTTGCCGTCCGATGACACTTTTTCAATTAAAAAAAAAAAAAAACATGATTTTCTATCACACATCGCCACTCGGTATAACCTAGCGCATTACGTGATATGCACTCCTTCTCGTTCCAGCAGTACCGTACATACGAAACAAGCGCGTACCTAACACGTGGTCCGTTGGCGACGTGCGATAGAAAAATATAATATTTTTAATTGTAATAGATAAAAAATATCATCGGACAGTAAAATGATACATACATTTTTCATTCCAAACATGCTCACTGTATCTACATTTTACTTCCAAACATACCAATTTTTCACAATTGATAACCAACCATTTATCCTATATTAAGGCGATCTCATATTCCAGGTGACCTTCGAATTCGGAAGGGGCGCGGCCTATTGGGGTTGGTTATAGAAAACTTGAGAACCAATCAGAGAAAGCCGAACGCAAGATTTATATCTACCCAGTTACGCCCATAAACGCACACTGGTAAAATTTATCAAAAATCCGGTATAATATAATATCGGAATAATGCACAACTCTTCCATTTATCAAATTTTACAGGAGGCACAAAAAACTGTTTTTTAAACTCTTCGTTTTATGTGACATCTCACAAGAGCGCCTCTGTCTGTACAGATATATATTTATATCGCTATTGGTTGGGCATGGTTGCGGGGCGGATTAAGGAAAAGGTTGAAGGAAGGGTTTTATTAATGCGGGTCTTGAGAGAGAAATGTATTTAAAAATTTTACAGTTTGTGTAATAAAATTATGCAACAATTTTTAAATAATTTTTATTAAGTAAATTTTTAGGTGGGTCTAAATATATAAGGTAGGTTTTCTATACCAACAAAATAGGAATAACATTCCAATAAAATCACCGTAATGTTTTATAATTCAAAATTAGAATCATAAGCTTTGGTTGGAGGAGAAGTGTTCATTAATTCAAAAATTTTGTTCACAGTTAAATAATAATAAATACGTGTATTGTAATAGGATTTAATCAATCTGTAATGCACAAAAAATATAATAATGGACGGAATGTAGCGAAGCCGTGTTTTATCTTAATAAACTAAAAATTTCCAAGCCTGGAAATTTGTTGGATGAAATACTTACTCAAATTTAATTTAAAATAAACCAAATGCTACGCAAAGACAAATTATAAACATAAAAATGAAATAAAAGCTGAGGTGAAGTAAATCACAATAATAAATGCCAATTGTCTCAAAATTTTATTTGGAAAGGAATCAACTACAAAAGTTTGTCTTATTGGAGATTTACATCATTATTCTGGATAATTGTGATCCCTAAAAGAATATCTAAGGACTCTCATGGTCCTTTTTTAAGCCTCATAAATGAACTCACTCGAAAAATGAACAATTCCAAAACCTGCATTGACCATTTAGAATAAAACATAAAACACAAGCAATCTGTAATGCGTGAATTGACAATAAATGACCACTTTATAACAATCATTGTAATAAACTTAACCCTTGGAACCTTTTAAGACCAAATACGTCCCAAATTTCGTTAAATTTAACCACTGTGCGTGGCTTCGGTACGCAAAAACGCGCGAAATTTAAAATTGGTTTTACACTCTACACTCTTTACTCGTTGTTTTGTTCAGCTGCGTTATTTACATATTTTTGGAAAATAAATTATTGCATGGTTGTTTTTCAAATAGTATTATCATATAAATCGACTAAATTACAATACTTAATTATAGTTAGGAATTATTGAAACAGCAGTATTTTATTAATTTTTTTTACGGAAAGATTACGTAGAGGCCTGTAAAAAACATTTAGATAAATTACATTACAAAACACATTGCATGCATTGAAAAATTAAAAATTAATTCCTACTCCATGAGTATATGTTACCTAATACTCTAATCGTATTCGATAATCGATGATGACCGATTTATAATATTTTTTTTGTATATTTAAATAATGATTGTAACTTATTTTATCGTGCGTTCATTTTGCAATGTATATTTGTTATTATTATTTATGTGTATCTGTTTGATTTCTAAACATAATAACATAAAATAAACAAATATTTCTTTAAGTCAAATAAAACACTTTGTTTATTAACCACGACTTTATTATTATTACATCTACCGGTTTCGCTACGGTCGAGCTTCATCAGGATGTGAAATATAACTAATATTTCACATCCTGATGAAGCTCGACCGTAGCGAAACCGGTAGATGTAATAATAATAAAGTCGTGGTTAATAAACAAAGTGTTTTATTTGATTTAATATATAATGTCTAACCACAAAGTGATTGCTTCCTACGAAAAAAAAAAATATTTCTTTCGTTATTGTTTCTAGGTAGGTACCTAATTATGAAAAAAAATATTTGAACTAACCCAAATATTCCAGCATGTTTTTTATTTTGTTTTGGGACACTGAGCGTACCCAGTTTTTTATTATCTTTCCTCCCCATTGTATAAAACTAGGAATTTAAAAAAAACGATTACACGTAAACTGATTTTAGTTGAAAATATTTCACAGAACAGAGCGGCACTAAGGCAAAGAACGTCTTCATTCCGCCAGCGCCGGGCCCGGGCGGTAACTAAATTCAAAAGCGCAAAACCCTTACGTAGACGGCATAGAGTTTATTTCACAATGACAAATTCAATGTTCACTCCCCGAAAACCGATATATATTCGTGTAAAAATAAACAACGTGCAAATGCATATTTTGTTTTATTTCGTTAAGTTCTGGTACATATATGAAAATTTCCTCCGATAATCGAATAAAAAAATGAATTTCCTACATTATACAATAAAAAAATATCCGAAAATGGGTTTGTAAATGGGATATTTTGCACTACACAGTTTTTTTTTAGTCCTGATACTTTATTTTTTTCTAGACTTATAAAAGGTCTTATCAAAAAAATGATCGTTTGCAGACAAGTCCAAGATGTGTTCTACTTGCAGTATTTAATAAAAGCATATGTAGTATTTTTAAGCAATCAACTTTTCAAACCAAAAACATCTGATTTTGCATTATTTGTTATTGGATCGCCTTAAGTGTTGTTTATGAGTTGTTTTAAATTCAAAACTCGTTTAGTAATAACGCCATTAAAGTGGAATAAATTTAAAAATTATTGGTTTATTATCCTTTATTAATACAATGGAGTTCCAGCAAGATATAACAGATGAAAAAATAGAAGTTCCAAATGATAGGATTATGTATTTTATCAAAGCGCAAAAGGCGAAGGCACATCCCTGATTCTTATGCAAACGGCTTTGTATTTTGCGTCCAGATGTATCTCGATGTGATAGTATATGTTTTTACAACTGATCCATATTATACGATGTGAATAAGCTTTAAATAATGCTTACATATTGAATCTAATAAGACAATTGAGTTTATTCTCTTTTTCACATCTATTTTTACAAGTTTTAATAGCACAAGCCACCATTTTGCCGTGTTATTTCGTAAAATGCCTCAACCATAGCTCGACGCTAGTTTGCACAAGAATGATGACGTCACATTTTCTAGATTCACGGGAAGCCATACGCGAGCCCAGCTGGCTCCAATGGAACCGGTATAATCCGGGGGAATAATACGCTTTTAATCACTTAGGGCAGGTCTACTAATATTCATATGTCTATGATGGTGACATATATTGCATTCGGATTTACATTATAAGAGATAAGTCAGGTATTTAGTAGTAATGAAAAGTAGAAATGGAGTTTTTATGTAATTGTGACAATGTAGAGAAAGTAACCTGGTAGCATTATTATAGCGATCGACAAGATTCATCTAGAACGTCTCGCATATACATAAAGCATCGTAACAGGAATGCTCCATACTGCGTAATACAGTGACAACAGAAGGTTTTTATTTTTAAAACATCAACACAAATAAATATATAAACATTTTATAATCGATTTTATTTTCGTGATTGAATTAATGCAAATCTGGGAAGCGGACATACACGCGGACATTTCTCTGAAATAAGATGACAGTACTGTAGTTAGTGTAATAAATGTCGGTCCAATCTGAGGCTGGTAGAGTTGTCGACTTCAAGTGAGGAAGGTTCAATCCTCAGCGCAACAATTTATTATAGTTTTAAAGACTTTTTAAAATACATGTAATAGTAAAATAGATTTTTTAAAAATTTTTATTAACATTTAAACCTGCTAAACTACTTATGTAGTTTGTCAGCAGGTACATAATGAAAACATTTTTGCAATAACATGGTACAATGGTAAACAGTATGTAGGTATGTAGAATGTTGATGATAAATTAACAATAAATAAATGATAAGTTGGTTAAATTACAGAATTGTGTAAATATAAATATGTAAGAAGCAGTATAAGCCTCATATAACAACACAAGCACAAATGAATTTAATATGAACAAATGAATATAATCAACAAGTACTTCTATGGTTTTAATATACATAAGGTAATACAAATTTATAACGATTTTCCATTTCCCTAGAATGTGAATTCTAATTAGGAAAAAAAAGGTCTTCAGTAGTGCATCAATATAAATCCACATTATCTAATAGCCATTTCCTTAGATTATATTTGACTTTGGCTGTAAAAACGTTTATATTTTTAATTGTCTTTAATTTTTAATCTGGGTACAATAAAGTTAAGGGTTCTTTCACCGTATTTATTGGTACTCGTACATTTCGGGACCACCCGTCCTTCATTTTGGGTGAATCTTGTATTATGTTTATGGAAAACTCTTTCCCTATACAAGGAATCAGACAATATAAGATGTTGACTTACAATATTATAAAATAATAATCCTCTGACAGGTAAAACATTTAGAGACTTGTATATTAATTTAGTGTCGCTTCTGTGTGGATTGGTATATTTATGGATTAACAATTTTGTAAGGGAGTTTTGTACTGTTTGGATATAACTGATATAATGGATATTTGGATATAATGGCAAATACAGATATCAACTAAAATTATGGTTTGATGAAAACCTGTTGACTTTAAATTCTAAAAAAACTTATTATTTACCATTTTTCATTAAAAAACAAGAAACACCTAAAGAAATAAACATAATTATCCACTCTGTGAAAAATACAGAAAACCACAAATGCAATATGTTATGCACAAACATAGAAAGCAAGACCGATATTAAGTACCTAGGCATAACAATAGACCAGCGTTTAAAATGGTCCCCACATATAAATATTCTGAACAACAGAATAAGGAAACTAACATATATATTTAGATGTTTAAGAGATATTTTAAACGAAAAATTACTTACCACATACTTCGCTTTCTGTCAATCAATTATACAATACGGCATTATAGGCTGGGGCGGTACATATAAAAATCAAACTCAAACAATTTACATATTACAAAAACTAATAATAAAAACCATATTCATATTCGTCCGAACTTTTATTCAAACAATTTAAGGTCAGAAAATTAAGTGCATTATACTTCTACCATGCAACATTACAAATTTATAAAAATTATATTCAAAATAAAATTGCACCCTTTAAAAATAACAGAAATCTTAGACAAACGTCAATACTTCCTACTCCTAAATGTAAAAAAACAATAGGACAGTTCAACCATGAATATCTCAGAGTTAAATTTTTTAACTCATTACCAGAAAAAAATAGAAACATGAATGCAAATATAAACGAATTCAAAAGCCACCTTAAAAAGTATTCCAAACATTTGAACTGAATCGTACCAAATATAAACCAATATAACAACACCCCCATACACACAAGCCCTGCTTATTTATGGGGGTACATCAAATACTTATATTATGTAATTAATAACTGTACTATATTGTGTAATTATATTATGTAATTGTTATATTATGTAATTCGTGTATCTTTTTTTACAAATAAAAAAAAATATAAATAAAAATAAAAACTTATATTAGTTTTACAAGAATGTCCCCAAGAAGTGATTCCATAACGGATTGTGGATTCAGCCAGAGATAGGTAATAAGCCAGAGATAGGTTAATTTTAAAGTACTTATAGGCACAAAATATTTTATTTTATAAATTCTACCCACAATAAACCGATGTTATAGTAAAATAGATGTAAAATTAAAATGAAAAATAAATTAAATAGTAAAAGAAATGTAATAGTAACATACTTGTAATAGTAAAATAGAAGTAATTGTAATGATCATTTGTGGAAAAGTGTGTGGAAGGGTTTAGTTTTTCCTATGGGGAAGATTTAACCCGGACATAAAATCGGAAGTTTTCATATTCCCATTTGGTCAATGGTGAGTTGACGTGTTGTTCTTGTATTGTTTTGTATTTATTTTGCTTATATAATGCACTTGCATAATGTTGATTGACTAGATGATCATTTGAGGAAAAGTGTGTGGAAGGGTTTAGTTTTTCCTATGGGGAATATTTAACCCGGACATAAAATCGGAAGTTAGGAAAAAAAAAGTAAAATAGATTTAAAATTTAAAATGTATAATATTATGTTATAGTAAAATAGGTGTTATAGTAAAATGGATTTAATAGTAAAATGGATTTAATAGTAAAATAGATGTAATAGTAAAATAGATGTTATATTAAAACATATGTTTTAATAAAATAGACTTAATAGTAAAATAGAGGTATTAGTAAAAAAAGATATCTCCATAAATGGTTAAGTGGTAACATAGATCGCTGTAGAAATGTATTATAAGTTTGTACAGCGCCCTTGAGGTGATTTTGCACAAAAACGGCGCTATACAAGTCATCCAATTATTATTATTATTATAATAGTAAAAATGTGTAATTGTAATATTGATGTAATAGTAAAATAGATGTAATTGTAATATAGATGTAATAGTAAAATAGATGTAATAGTAAAATAGATGTTATAGTAAAATAGATGTAATAGTAAAATAGATGTAATAGTAAAATAGTTGTAATAGTAAAATAGATGTAATAGTAAAAAAAAAGTTTTACTCGGATTGATTTTTTTCATAGAAATAATTCAAAGCAGCTTGAAAAGAACTAATGTGTAACTAATGATTATAACTGGAGCATTGGATTGCAACAATAACATTTGGCTGTCAACAGTTGTATTGTTTTGCTCTATCTAAAATTAATTTTTTACCATTATTTTTTGTTTTCTGGCAAAAAATTGTGTAGTGTGTTGTGCCTTGAGGTTTCTTTTCCCTCCTGATCATCCAGGAGTTACTTTTCGCTGCTGATTTCCAGATATTTATAATTTTTTTTACTTCTGTCATTTTCCATACTATTATTGTAGTTCTTTACTGTTGTGAATAATGGAGGAATATTTCCCTCCTGGACTCCCTACAAAGCCCCCAGATCCCTCTCCAGACCCCCCAGACGGGGAAAATGTAGAAATTTCTGACAGTGATTCTGTCATTTTGACTTCTACCAAAAAAAGGAAATTTACTCCTTCTTCCCTAATAAAACTTGACTCGCCATCGACTTCACAGTCCCCACCAGCACTTTCTCAACTTCCTCCAACAAAATTTTATTCTCTTCATTCCTGTGGTCTATTCATAGTATACGCCCAAAAAACAGAGCAAGGAAAAACCATCCACCCTCTTGAATTTGGCAAATTCCTATCAAATAGCAAGAATCTTTCAATCAAGCCTGGAGGTGTAAAAGCCGAGGGTCGCTTCCGAATCTCCGTTGAATTCCTCTCAGGGTCAGCTGCTAACAGTTTCATCAAAAATATCTTCATTTCATCTAATTCAAAGTTCAAGGCATTGTCAATGTCACTTTCAATGTCACTCGCATGGGCCTGGTCAGAGTTATCTCGACCGATCTGTCCATCGAAGAAATTCTGTCTTCACTTTCAACCCCCCAACACATTGGCAATCCCATAAAAGCCAGGAGGCTAAATTACAAGGACTCCTCTGAGGGTATAATTTCCCGGAAGCCCTCCCAATCTGTCGTTATCACCTTTGAAGGTCAATTTCTTCCCTCCGATATATATTTGTTCTTCAACTCATCACCAGTTGAAATGTTTACTTATCCCACCACTCGATGCTTCAATTGCTGCCGTTTTGGTCATACCAAATCTGCATGCAAATCTCAACCCAGATGTTTTAAATGTGAAAAAAAACCAAGCAACTAATGTCCCTTTTTCTTCTCACCTAAATGTTTTAACGGCTTAGGCTCAAATACAGCTATCAACTCTTCTAGCCCAGAAAAAACTCGCCAAAAATATTTAAATTTCTGTGGCCTCTCAGAACTTGTCTTTTCTGCAGGCTTCTAAACTATTCCCGCCCGTCAAAAAATCATTTGCTGAGGCTTTATCCAGCAACTTCTCATCCAACCCTCTCCCCTCCTCTACAACAACTTCTTCTCGTTCAACTAAATTTACATACAAAAACAATATCTCTAAACCGGCTCCTGGATACGATCATCAACAACACAACTCACTGCTCTTAAGTCTCAATGGTTCATCTCTTTCAAATACGACAAATGGGTGTGCAAATAATTATAATCCCTCCCAATTAACTCTCTAAAACTTTCTGAAAAACTACTTCAGTGGAATAGTCGAAGTGCTATTTCTAACAAATCTGATCTCCTTAACCTATTAAATTCCAACTTTATTTATTTGGCTGCTATCTCGTAAATATGGTTTACTCCATCCACCCACTTTAATGTGGGAGGGTATTCCTGTCTCGGCGACGATCGCCCGGAAGGTTTGGGCGGCGGTGCTGTTATTTACCTTTTTATTAAAAAATCCATATCATTTTCCCCAATAAATAACATCAAACCCCCCAATGCTGACTTCCAAATGGTTGCAGCTAAAATAAAGGACACATCCTTCATTTCAGTCTATCTTCCCCCAACAGCCCACTTCAATAAACAAATTTGGTTGCAAATTGTAAGTCAACTAAGCCCTCCTTTCTTTATATTAGGCGATTTTAATGCCCATTCCCCCGTCTGGGGTTCTGCTTTCTCCGACCGAGATGGTCGAAGTGTGATGGATTTCCTAGATCAATCCAACCTTTTCCTTTTGAATGACGGATCTCCTACTAGGATCTCACGCCCGAGCACAAACCCCAGTGCAGTGGATCTCTCGATATGTTCTACTAGTCTGACTTCTCTCTCCTCGTAAGTGGTGTCCCCCGACCCTTGCTCCAGTGATCATTTCCCGATCACCATTACTTATCAAACTTCTTTCCAATCGGACAAGTCTCATATTTCGACAAAGATTAAAATGAAACACAACAAATGGGATGAATTTAACTCTCATATGGAAAAGTTCCTACTAAATTCACCCGCCACCGATATACTTTCCGTCAAAGATGATTATCATAACTTCAAATCAATGCTCATAACTGCAATAAATAAATCAAATCCTCCCCCTAAAACTAAATCTCTCCAAAATCTCCCTCCAACTCCCTGGTGGGATGAGGAATTTTCCAAAGTAGTAAAAATTCGGAAAGCTAAATTTCTTTCCTATCGTTACAATATGATTATGGAGAACTATCTTATATACAAAAACGCCGAATCCAATGCCAAAAGGGTATTGAGGTCAAAAAAAAGATCCGGGTGGTACAACTTCTGCAGTTCAGTATCTCCGAACACTCCAATTTCGGAAGTTTGGTCTATGATCCGAAGATTTCGATCCTCCTTCAGTTCACCATCTCCTCGAGCGTCTCATTCTAAATGGATAGATGAATTCTTGGACAAAATTGCCTCCCTTCTGTACCTAACTTAGATGAAATAATGCCCATCTATAATACTCCTATGTCTAATCATTGGCTCGACTCTCTATTCACCTTAATTAAGCTAAAAAAATGTTTATCAACAGTCAAGGACTCATTTCCAGGCAGAGATGTTATACCTTACAGCATAATCAAAAATAATAAAGATAATATTCTAAACCACTTCGCTTCTTAAATAAAATCTTCCAGAATGGTATAATGCCTGATGACTGGAGTTCTCAAATAATCATCCTTATTTTAAAAACAAACAAATCACCAAATTCTGGATCCAACTACAGGCCAATCGCTGTTTCATCCACCCTCAGTAAACTTTAGGAAAAATTAATTAAAAACCGATTAGAATTCTTTTTCGAGAGTAAACAGCTTCTCTCTCCATCTCAATTTGAATTTAGGAAAAAAATCCACTCAAGATAACCTTGCCATCATCAGCACTGATATTAATTTATCAATTTCTAAACCGGAAGTTTGTCTTGCTGTCTTTATAGATAAAGAAGGCGCCTTTGAAAATGTTTCTATCCCAATCCTGAAAAAAAATTTCTAGGCCTTGGCCTTCCCCCCATGTTTGTCCAATCTATTATTATTCTATTTCTAGATAGAACTAATAAAACTTTTCATTGAACTTCCAGATATTTCTTCTCAATGTAGGTCTATTTGGAAGGGTTTACCACAAGGCGATGTATTGTCCCCCTTACCGAATAATATATACATATACGCATGTCACTATTCCCCTCCAAGTAAAATTTATTGAGTTCGCAGATGACATAGCTTTCTTTTTATCATCCAAAATCATCCCTCTCACCGTAAAATATCTTAACGAAGCCATGAATGCCCTTTGCACATGGCTCACCTTAAATGGTCTTGAACTTTCAATCCAAAAGGTAAAGTGTGTCACCTTCTCGGCCGCTCCCTCCTGGATATGATTTTCTGCGATTACCCTTACTCTCACAGGCAAATGCGGAGGGATTCCCACAATAAGGCGCAGTTGAACACATAGCCAACAACTACTTACTCCACTAACATATGTTATTAATCTTAGCCTGACAGAAGGAATTTTTCCGAGCATCCTAAAAAAGGTCTGGTTATTCCAATTCATAAATCAGGACCTAAAAATAACGTAAACAACTTTAGACCCATTACATTATTAAACACGTTGTCAAAAATTCTTGAAAAAGCAATAAAAGAACAGCTGCAAAATTATCTGGAAAACATGCAAATACTCTCAGTAAACCAACATGGCTTTAGGAAAAATAGAAACACAGAAAACGCAATTGCCACTGTAACCGAGTTTATAACACATAATTTAGAGGCAAAAAAAGTTATTTCAATCTATTTAGACTTATCAAGCCTTCGACACAATTTAGCACGTACAACTTTTCTGGGAGCTAAAAAACATTGGTATTAATGGAGTAGAATTTGAATTAATGAAAAATTTCATGTCTGACAGAACACAATAATTTAAAATTGACAACAAGACAAGTGAACCACTTTTAATCACGTACGGAGTCCAACAGGGAAGTGCACATGGCCCACTAATATTCCTCATATGCATAAACGAATTATGTGACATTAAATTTTTTTAAATCGTGACCTTCGCTGATGATACAGTTCTTCTGTGACAAGCAGCCATATGGAAAGATTTATTCATAACAGCTGAAAAAAGTTTGTCAATTTTCAAAAATGGCTAAACAGAAATACTCTTACCGTTAACACAATCAAAACAAAATACGTCACACATGGTCTAACAAAAAGAGGTCAACCTCCTTCTAACTTGGAGGTGTTTTTGCATGACTGTAAACAAACATCATCCAATTGCCAATGCGAACACATCGAAACGGTAAAACAAACAAAATACCTAGGAGTTATTATTGATACACACTTACACTGGACTGAACAAATTACTTTCATCACTAATAAACTACAACGGGTCTTGCACCTTATAAAATTCATTAAAAACATTTTCTCACTAACAACACTCAGATCAATATATTTTGCACTGTGTCAATCCATTGCCACTTATGGAATATTAGCTTGGGGAAGCGCTATAAACACAATAATTGAACCAATTCAAAACATTTAAAAGGCAATAATAAAACTGATACTGCAAGTAGGTACCATTCTACACAGATTCAACCAAAATCTACAAAACACTAGACGTCATGTCAATAAGACAACTTTACGCCAAAACTGCTCTCCTGCACCTCATCCTTAATAATCTTCATATTACAAATCAACCAAAAGCCATAATAAAAACCAGGTCCTCAACAAATAAAACACTAAACATTCTGATTACACACGGACAAAGACACTTACAGTACTACGCAACCAAACTTTTTAAAAGTATGTCCATTACTATGAAACAATTACTGACTGCAAATATATCTACAAACTCTCTCAAAAAACATTTCGTAGCCTGGATAAAAAATCAAGATATTCACTTTTTTTAACAGATTATAATTCCAAGCCAAACATTAACAAAATATAATAAGTAAAATCAAATATTTATAGACGTTTTTCAAGAATTATCCAACAATACATTCACTCACATAGACATGTGTGTTTGCATGTTTGAATATATGTCTGTGAAAAAAAAAAAAAAAACTTTCTACTACAACACATAAACACCTGTACACTTAATCACAAACACGTTAACACCTCAGCACAGGTTCTCTTAGTGAGGTTTTCACGTAACATACAATATCACCCACACACAGTTTTACCTCATCAACCTATTTTCTTTATTTTTTGTACCTTTTTTATGTACTTTTTTTCTGTACTACAATATAAACTTTTTTTTTTTTACTGTGAATACCTCACAAGAGTCCCAACTGCTCCCGTCTGGAGCCAGTGAGACTATGGCATCCCCAATAGGGGGATGTTGTGAGGCTGAAGGTAAGTGGGGAAGGGAAAGAGGAAGGTGGGGAAGTACCTGGCTATTCAGATCTAGTCACTAAACACGGCTAAAGCCATTTGGAGCAACGTTTCAATTCTGAATGGTGGTCTTACACCAGGGCGATACTGGTAGTATCTTCCACTCTGGAACGTGCCGCAAATAAACTATATATTATTTTAATTTTAATTAATTTTGTGAAATAACACAAATTAATCAAATAAAATTTATTTGCGCACGCCGGGTTCGAACCCGCGACCTTCGGAATGGCAGTCCAATGCGTTACCACTGGACTATGCCGGCCGTCATAATGTAATGTAATGTAATCATTTGTTAAATGTGTATTCAAGAATAGATATAAATAAATAAACACAATCAAGCTTCCCAAGTACGTTTTATCGTGGTACATGCTACTCATGTACCACCGCACACGCGATGGATATTTCAAGATAGCCTACAACTACCTGCAGAGGGAAATCAAGAGCGAGATTGCAGATCTCAAGCGCGAACTTTGGAATAAAAAAAGTCGCATCGCTCACGCAAACGGACAATTCCCTACGGAAAATGTCGAGCACGCTGAGACACAAAGACCACACGATCCCCCCTCTAGCGAAATCAAACGGCTCGGGGACGGCGCTATCGCTACAAGAAAAAGCGGAAACGGCAGAAAACACCTGACTTTAACATCGAATTGGGAGGACACACCATCGAATGGAAAGATGAAGTCACAAATCTGGGCCTAACCATGAACTCTCGCCGCAACTGGAAATCTCACCAAGCCAAGATGCACTCGATTAAGATGAACTCGTAGCCGATTTTCAACAGACGAAGCCCGCTACTTTACAAAATAAAACTCTTCGTCTACTACTCATTTGTCCGGTACTGTCTTATGCGATTCCCGTATGGAGCAGTATCTCACACACGGACCACACAAAACTACAGACGCTTCAAATCACATTATATAGATTCAGAACAAACTAGAAGAGACCACACGACCGAGAACAAATACCAACTTTGTACGAATACACACAGACTGAATGAACGTTTTTACAAATCACTCAGACTTGGTAAAAATAAACTTATACGAGACATCGGACAATACAATTCCCCGATCGACTTTACATTTAGATACACACACAGACTCTCTAACACCTCCTGATGGACCACGACCATACCTGGTCTGACTCAGGCTCAGACTCAGCATAAGCAGCGAGCAGTACGTATTTCCTAATCTCCAGACTCCTTTCCCAAATATTTTTATTCATTTATTATTTTGCATTTCTTATTGAATTATTTCTTCAAGATTGACAAAACAGGCTTATACCTACAAACTATCATGTTTAGATTTGCTTTTTGCCTTGTTTTATATGTCTAAAGGTTAATGTTATATTATTGCTTTACTATTTTTTATTTAGAATCTTCACAATATTTTTTATATAAACTATGTAAAATGGCTGACCGATCGCCCTCGATTTAGCAGGCCACTACAACCAGTCAAATGCAGTAGGTATATCTGTTAACAATACTACCAATAATTATTTCGTTAGCTTTCTAACTCAAAGGCCTCATAAACTATGTGTCGTATTGTATCATGTTACTGCTGCCACTACCTATCATTTACATTATTTATTAACTAATTTAAGTTTGTATAACATAGGAGTAGGAATATTCTTATTTTTGTACTATTTACTTGCTGTTATTATATGGATATGGTTATAAATATGTATTTTTTCTATTATTTTTGTGAACTTGCAATCTTCAGAATATTACTTTATTATGAACTATGTATGTAAAAGCCCAATGGGCGTATAAATAAATAAATAAAAAATAAATTATTCATAATGCCCTATCGAGCTTTTACAGAGGAAATTGACAATTTATGTATGTAGGTAAGTGTAACATAAAACATGGATAATAGCATAACTATATACAAAAAAAAAATCAAATGCAAAAACTAAGTTTAACATCAAATCCAAATAATAACACCTGATATTGTAAATAAGCAAAGTTTCAATATAAAGTAAGTATGTACATTGTACATTCGTACATGCATACAAATTTTCATGTTTGTTGCAAACCAAATATAATTTTGTGCAATGTACCTGAAAGTGCAAAGGTAACAGCTACTGACAAAATCTTGGATGACCAAACTGCAGTAACGGAAATAATTTCCAATATAGATATACCTGCAAAAAATAAAATTATTAAAGTTTACCGATTTGGTAATAATAATAATAACAAGCCAAGACCAATTAAAATCCAGTTTGAAGACTCCCAGACAGCTAGAATACTACAAGGAAAAAAACATCTCTTAAAGAATAATGTACGCATTTACTCTGACTCGACCCCAGCACAGCAAAAGCACCTAATGGACTTACGGACAGAACTTGAAAAACGTAAAGCCAATGGAGAAACGGACATAACTATAAAGTATATAAATTCGTCACCTAAAATAGTCAACATCCATCCAAAAAACCGAGTATAACTAAACTGAAAATATACTACCAAAACATCCGTGGACTACGAACAAAACTAGACGATCTACACGCAGCTCTTCCGTCCCATCATCATGACGTATATGCACTTACGGAAACCTGGCTTGACTCTGCAATAAAATCATCTGAACTTGGACTTGCTAACTACAAAATTTTTCGTTGTGACAGAAATGCCAGATCAAGTTCAAAGTCAAGAGGTGGAGGTGTTTTAATAGCAATTAAACGAAAGTACTCATCTAGGAAGTTACCGACGAAAAACAACAACATTGAACATTTATTTGTGCAAATCTCTACTGGAATGGAAAAAATTATTATTGGAACCACCTACCTACCACCACTCTCCGATATTCAAACATACAGAAACCATTGTGAAGACGTTGAACATCTGTTGTCAAAATATCCAAACTCAAAACTTGTTATTCTTGGAGACTACAACCTTCCAAATCTAAAATGGGAATCCAACGACAGCGGCTACATCACAAACGAAAGCGAAAATGACAGGGCACGAGAAATCTTGGACACAGCAAATTTTTTAAACCTGTACCAGCACAATTTCATCTATAATAATAACGATCGCTTACTAGACTTGGTACTATCAAACATCCCTAAAATATCTGTAGAACTGTCTAATGATCCGCTCCTACCTGCCGACAATCACCATCCTCCCCTATACACGAAATTAAACATACCCCGTGATAACGATGCCAAACCTGAACAAAAAACTCTGAACTTTAAACGAGCAGACTTTGACTCAATTAACTGCCATCTCTCAAATATAGACTGGTCTTTTTTGTGTGATGAAAATATTGATAAATCTTTAGACATACTTTATTTTACATTTTCTAACACTATTAAATCCTATGTACCTTTTTACACGCCGAAAAAGTATACTTACCCAGTTTGGTTCTCATCGGAGCTAACTGCCTCTCTTCAGCAAAAAAAAAGACAACACAAAAAATTCAAACAAAGCAAATCCATAGCTGATTATATAAACTTTAGGGAAACTAGGAAAAAATGTAAAGATCTTTCTAAACATTGCTACAAAATGTACATAACTACCATCGAGAATAATGTTTTTAAATCCAAAAATCTCTGGAAATTTCTAAAAAAAAATAAACAATGAAAACACGGATTACCCACCAATAATGCAAATGAATGGAATCAGTGCAAACAATACACAAGACATTGTAAACCTTTTTTCAGATTTCTTCAAAAACGTATACGATGACGAAACCCCCGATGATAAAATACCCGAATACAAATTTAGTAATACTACACACTTAACAAATTGCCATATCACACAAAAATCTTGCGAACAGAAATTACTTTCCTTAGACACTGAAAAATCTGCTGGCCCAGACAACATTCCACCAATATTCCTTAAAAAATGCTCCAATGCATTATCTAAACCGCTTACAGTACTATTCAACCGCCTCTTGTTCCTTGGATATTTTCCAAGCCGCTGGAAATCGAGCTTCATTACACCTATCCTCAAAAAAGGAGACGACACTGACATAACCAATTATCGCCCCATTTGTATACAGTCAGTACTTTCTAAGCTTTTTGAATCAATGGTCCTTGATGAAATCTATCCCAAATTAATAAAACTAATCGACCAAAAACAACACGGTTTTATCAAAGGTAGATCAACCGCAACTAACGTAACAATATTTCAAAACTTTATATTAGAATCTTTTGCAAAAAATAAACAAGTCGACTGCATATATACAGACTTTTCAAAAGCATTCGACAAAGTATCCCATAAACTACTAACCCGAAAACTATTTGCCCTAGGAGTAAGAGACAACATGCTAAAATGGTTCACTAGCTATTTAACTAATCGTAAACTATTTGTTAAAATAAAATCTTTGCTATCGAAAGCTTTCTGTGCGACCAGTGGCCTACCGCAAGGTAGTCACCTTGGTCCCGTTTTGTTTCTCATTTTCATTAACGATATAACAAATTGCTTCGACGATGTCGAGGTATTGCTCTTTGCTGATGACATCAAGCTATACAAAAAAATAACTGATGTAAATCATTGCCAAATACTACAATCAAATATTGATAAGTTTAAAGATTGGTGCGTACAAAATAATCTGTTTTTAAATGTAGACAAATGCAAAACCCTGACTTTCTGCAGAAATAAAAATCCTGTTTTATTTGAATATTCCATTAACAATACAGCTTTAGAAAGAGTCACGGAAATGAGAGATCTCGGAATTATTTTGGATGAAAAACTAAGTTTCGCCAATCATATCCACCAAATTGTAAACAAAGGCATGAAAACACTAGGCTTCGTATTAAGAACAACTAAAAACTTTAACTCCATACAAGCCATTAAACTGTTATACATATCTCTAGTTAGAAGCATAATTGAATACAACTCAGTAGTTTGGTCTCCCTCTTACAAAATTCACATTAATAACATTGAGCGAATACAAAAAAAATTTCTGCGTTTTATAAATTTTAAATTAAATATCCCACTAGAAGACTTACAATATCATTTCTTATTAAACACTCTAAAAATACACACACTGGAAGACAGGCGTAAAATAAACGATTTAACTTTTTTATTCAAGATTCTAAACTCTAAATTCGACTGTTGCGAACTTCTGCAACTCATAAACTTACGAATACCTACAATAACAACACGACAAAATACACTATTCTACTGCAACACACATAAGCGAAATTACATTGCGAACTCCCCAATACAACGGTTTCACACTATGGGAAACCAATACTTAGGTGATGTCGATATATTTAACATTAACTTTGCGAATTTTGTGGATTATGTAAAAGACCTATTTCAATACTATTCCTAAATGGAAGTTATATTTTTGTAAACCAGTCAAATCGCTGTATTTTTTAATTTATGTTCTTGATATTTTTAATTTTGTTTCTCGCATATACTTATGTAATTTTATTTTTATTATTTCTTTCTTTTCTTTCTTATGTTTCAATACTGTCATTAAATTTGTACCACCCACATGTAAAAGCCCTCTGGGCGTTAAATAAATAAATAAATAAAATAAATAATAAATAAATAAAACCAGTAAGAAAGAAAACAGGAAAATAATTTACTCGAAAGGAATATAAAAAATATAAATTTATTTTTTTATATAAATATATAAAAATATGAAATACCACAACCATACTAGGCACAGAGAAGCACACATGTTGTATGTAGCCTTCGTGGCAGCCGGACGCGTTCTAGAACTAGAATCGGTAAATGCACCCCAGATGTTTTCAACGGAATTCGCGGAAACTCTGAAGGCCCTAGCAAGTGTTTTGCTTAGCCCAGGGTAAGTCGTTTTTTATTGTGGGCAGAATACACAACTTCAACAATCACCAGGAACAGGATTACATGGAGACGAATGATGAACTCGTCGACAGCGGTGCTGCCAGGGTCTCTTATCTATGAGAGGATATTGTGTCAGCGCTCTATTAGCAGCAGACACATACCTGGATGGATGAAGAACCTCGTGCTGGCACCGTTAATGGACGCGGTGGACTCTCTCGCTGCAGCAGCTGATCCAGCTTATTCACCACCTAGGATTCTTGCTGCAAAGTCTCCATCTTGTAACTTCGTCGAACGACACATCGGTGCTTTCAAGGTATGTTATCTATGTGAGGATATTGTGTCAAAGCTTTACTAGCAGCAGAAACATACCTGGACAGATGGCGAACCTCGTGCTTGCACTGTTGGTGGACCCTGTGGACTTTTTCGCTGTAGCAGCTGGTCCAGTTTCTTCACCACCTAGGATTCTTGTTGCAGATTCTCCATCTTCTATCTTTTTTTTTGTATTAGGCAATTCACCCTAAAGAGAGTGCTATGTGCCATTAAAGTTAAGGGAGATGGTTATAATTTTATGGTAAATCTATACGGGAATAGGAAATCTCAAATATTGAAGTCATTCAAGTCTATGAACTTGTATAGAACTGAGAAAATGCGAGAATTGTTGAGAGAAAGTAAATAAGGAATACTAAGGGGAGATTGGTGGGTGATTTTTATAAGTAAACGATAAATGCCTTTGAAGGATGAATGATTTTTACAATTAAAGAAAACGTGATCAAGAGTCTCATTTTCCATGCCGCACTGGCAGAGTGGACTATCTAGGACCCGGATTTTAAACAAATGGGATGCAATGGAGCAATGACCAATTCTCATTCTCGAGATACAGGATATAAATCTTTTGGATTTTTTCTTGCCGTGGAACCAAGGTTTACTTGGAATATGATTTTGTATTCCAGCATAAAAAGCACCAGTTCGGGTTTTCGTACTAGTCCAATTTTCTTCACAGGAGCGGATCATGTTGGATTTAAGAATTGGGATGACGTCAGAGATAGGAATTCTAAAATCTAAAGGATTAGAGCCAGAAATTGTTCCAAGTTTAGCTAGAGAATCGGCTTTCTCGTTACCCTCAATTCCTAAATGGCCAGGGACCCAAACCAATATTGTCTCGAAATTTAATTCACTTAAAGATTTAAGGGTGTTTCTAATATTATAAATAATATAGTCTTCTGGTTTATGGATATTTGAGGAAATTTTCAACACTGCGCTTAGTGAGTCAGTGCACAGAAAGGCTCGTCGAATATTGAAAAGCTGGATTTGGCTCAAAGCTTGTTCAATTGCGAAGCATTCTGCAGTAAATATGGAAATTTCTTTAGGCAATTTATAAGACAAATCTAAATCGAATTCGGGAATGTGTACCGCAGCTCCACAATCTTTGTTATCAGACTTAGAACCATCTGTGTAAATGAGAGAAAATTCTGAAAACTTAGAAGATGTAATGTTTTTTTAATTTTTCCTCAACATTTTCATTAGAATCTTCTATCTTCATGTCACCTGTTCCTGTACTTCATTTTACTTAACTTTACTTCACTTTATTTTTATAATATTTATTTTTTTTGTAATACCTGCATCAACTTTAAAGCGCCCCTGAGGTTACATTTCCTGCAAATGACGATAAAAGATAAACATCTATTTCGAAAATAAAAATCAAAGTCAGGTCTTTCTATCTCCGTAGAACATGACGACAAAAACATTATGACTGTATCTATTAACGATAAGTTATGACTTATTGCATTAAGAGCGTGAGTCGTGGTACCAGCTCAATTTTTTAGTACGATTCAACGAGTCGACCCGATTGAACGACGGCTCAATCGCACGGAAGCAGTGAGCTCAAAGACTACAATGAGCATACTGTGCTCGCCTGGTACAGCTCGTTCAATACGGCTCTCAGCTCACCAGCTTAATCTATAATCGTACGACTCCTAGTACCATCAACAATTCGACTTTTTGTTGTACGGCTGCATATCCTCTTTGCATACTTACTTTACCAATGAATAATAATCCTATTATTGTAGAAAGCAATCACTTTGTGGTTTGACATATTTAATAGAATAGAAATTACCTATATTGTTATTATAACAATATAGGTAAATTTCTAATTAATTCTAAAGATAAGGACGATAAATTAAGTCATTCGGGGATATATAAATTAAATTGTAATAATTGTTCGGCTTTCTATATCGGTAAGACATCACGTCACAATCACAATGTTAATATTAGGATAAAGGAGCATCTTCGTTGCCTCAATAATAACGGTTTTTCCGAATTCGCAAATCATTTGATCGATAAAGATCATACATTCTGTCATAGCACCGGTGCTAACATCTTACATAAAAACGGGCATGGTAACAGACTAAACAATCTAGAGGCACTAGAAATTAAAAAAAGCTGTAAAAACCAAAAGTCAGATACTTAATAATCAATTAGACATATCAAGTAGTCCAATATTAGGTCTGTTTCCAATAAACCCATAAAAAAATCTCAGTTCTCCTTACCTCCTTACCACCATGCCAGTTGATGCTTTGTTTCTCCCAATTTATTGGTATAACCCATTAGTCTACATAATTATCTGGCGGTTTTTTACATTACTTGTGCACTTATGTTAATGTATTTTATGACCGTCTTTGTGTTGCTTATATTTGTATCATGTTGTCTCCCTCTATATTTTGTTATATATATACACACATTATGTACTTCTTGTTTAGTATTAATTTGTACCCTGATGATGCTTAAGTAAAGCGAAACCGGTCGGTTCTTAAATTAATAAATATCGTGGTTTTAAAACAAAAAAGTATTTTATTTTATTAAATAATAATCCTTTACAAGATCAATTCTCCAAAGGAACAACTGGCAGAGTGGTCGACTGTCCGAGGGATCGACTGTCAGCGGGCCAACTGTCAGGGAGCCAACCGTCGGGAGATCAACTGTCGGGGCACCGTCAACAACGTATAACACAAACACTCAAAAAAATCCACACTATTTGTGGTTATACCATTTGATTTGTTATATTATTCCCAGTCATTTTTAGTATGGTTGATGCTATCGTGAGATACGTATTTAACATTCACAGACTGAGGCAGGCGGGATTGAATAAGGATGCGCCTAATTAGATTACTTCGCAGCTTTTTATCCACGGGCAGTACTCCCGTGCGTCTTTGTGTGTGTTGAAAGCAGTCTCTCATCATTAAAATATATATATATGTATGCTCCTTGCGTCGTGTGTATTAGTTTGCGTTTACAAAACTGCAGCATTGCTATTGTTTACAGTTTATTATGCGAAACCGCACAAAAGTTCCAACTGCTCGCAACAGTCTAAAGCCAATTAGACTTTCACATCCCCAGTTGAGGTAATTTGTGAGGTTGAGGGTAGTGGGGAGGGGAAAAAAATGAGGAAGAGGAAGGTGAGGGAAGTACCTGGCTATTTAGATCTGGCCACCAAACATGGCCAAAGCCATTTCAAGCAACGTTTCAATTCACAATGGTTGTCTTACACCAGGGCGATACTGAGAGTATCTTCCACTCTGAAAGGTATAAATATACTATATATTATCAAATGAAATTTACTTGCGCGTGCTGGGATTTGAACCCGCAACCTCCAGCTTGCTAGTCGAGAGGCTTTACCCTCTTCCCACTTACCCTATTCCCTTTACCCAACCAAAGCACGTTTGTAAAGAATGGGCCTGGTACATTGCCATCCCTTCCGAACATCCTTTCACAACTTAGATTAACGGGCCTGGTACATTACCATCACCTCCGAGCATCCTTTCACAGCTTGGATTAACGGGCCTGGTACATTACTATCCCCTCCGAGTATCGTTTTACAGCTTGGATCAACGGGCCTGGTACATTACCATCACCTCCGAGCGTCCTTTTACAGCTTGGATTAACGGGCCTGGTACATTACCATCCCCTCCGAGCATCCTTTCACAGCTTGGATCAACGGGCCTGGTACATTGCCATCCCCTCCGAGCATCCTTTCACAGCTTGGATCAACGGGTCTGGTACATTGCCATCCCCTCCGAGCATCCTTTCACAGCTTGGATCAACGGGTCTGGTACATTGCCATCCCCTCCGAGCATCCTTTCACAGCTTGGATCAACGGGTCTGGTACATTGCCATCCCCTCCGAGCATCCTTTCACAGCTTGGATCAACGGGTCTGGTACATTGCCATCCCCTCCGAGCATCCTTTCACAGCTTGGATCAACGGGTCTGGTACATTGCCATCCCCTCCGAGCATCCTTTCACAGCTTGGATCAACGGGTCTGGTACATTGCCATCCCCTCCGAGCATCCTTTCACAGCTTGGATCAACGGGTCTGGTACATTGCCATCCCCTCCGAGCATCCTTTCACAGCTTGGATCAACGGGTCTGGTACATTGCCATCCCCTCCGAGCATCCTTTCACAGCTTGGATCAACGGGTCTGGTACATTGCCATCCCCTCCGAGCATCCTTTCACAGCTTGGATCAACGGGTCTGGTACATTGCCATCCCCTCCGAGCATCCTTTCACAGCTTGGATCAACGGGTCTGGTACATTGCCATCCCCTCCGAGCATCCTTTCACAGCTTGGATCAACGGGTCTGGTACATTGCCATCCCCTCCGAGCATCCTTTCACAGCTTGGATCAACGGGTCTGGTACATTGCCATCCCCTCCGAGCATCCTTTCACAGCTTGGATCAACGGGTCTGGTACATTGCCATCCCCTCCGAGCATCCTTTCACAGCTTGGATCAACGGGTCTGGTACATTGCCATCCCCTCCGAGCATCCTTTCACAGCTTGGATCAACGGGTCTGGTACATTGCCATCCCCTCCGAGCATCCTTTCACAGCTTGGATCAACGGGTCTGGTACATTGCCATCCCCTCCGAGCATCCTTTCACAGCTTGGATCAACGGGTCTGGTACATTGCCATCCCTTCCGAACATCCTATCACAACTTTGACAATCAAAACAAGAGGAAAGTCACTGCTTACATCAGCGTTCGAAAAACCCCGCCTTAAGCCCGAGCAACGCTAGACTTCAGATAGTTTTTTAAAACACGTCTATTTGAATACCATTTTTGTTTTCTCCAGTAAATGTATGAATTAATTAATTGAAATCTTGGAAGCGGAAATTAACCCACTTCCTGGCATCCGATCGAGCTGAAACTCAGCAGATAGACTTGTTGTTCACGACAATTTACTATCGGTAGCATTCATGCACACACACACGCACACATGCATTGGATAATATACTTAATAAATAAAAATTTGATAAAATTAATATACAACATAAATGTCAGTACTATCTAATTATAATTTGGCTTAAGTGTCCCTGAGCAGGAAAGTTCAATCTTCAGTTAAAGTATTTTAGTTTGTCTGTTCAGAATTAATATGATTATTGGAAATTGACTCTAAAGATATCCACTGAAGTAGACAAGTACCTACATTTAGAAAAAGAATCACCAACAACTGTAAGTGTCGTAAACAAAGTACAAAAATAAATTTCGATTAATAGGTACGTAAACAGTTTATTAAAACAAAACAAGAATTATAAAATCGTTTTTATTTATTTTAAAATGTCATTTGTAATGCTAACATTTAAAGGTGTTCCTTGAGGAATCGACTGACAAATGCATTTATTATTTATGCTCTTAAATTATGATTTTGACAGAATGAACAGAGGCAAAATGATGAGATATGCTACGCCAAAGGATGAATGCAGAAGTAATTGATGCATACAAATTTAAATTTTTAATACTCGTACTTTATCACAAATGAATTTTAAAACCTGGCTGGATACACGCTAAATTAGCGAAAACGACCGACAATAACTTATAAACGGTATTCATGTTTAAACCCAAAATAAAGAAGAACACCAGGAAAAGAGGAATTTAATATAAAGCCTTTGCTCGTTTCATTATGCTGCGTACACACACAAGGAAAAAAGCGTGAGCCGAGCCACGAATGGGGGTTACTTTCACAAACTATGAATGTAAGTCACTAGATATAAGTCTTAGAAATAAGTCAGTAGTTCTAGTATTAACCATTTAAGAAATATATTTGTACAGCGCCCCTGAGGTGATTTCTCACGAAAACGGCGCTATATAAATTAGCTTAATATTATTATTATTATAGTCAAAGAAAGATACGGTAATATGAACACTGTTCTAAAAAACACAATTTAAATCGTTGTGGAAAATGTATTCGTTAATAAAAATACAATGAAAATATATTTTTGCTGTTTCGCGCCATATTGTGCATTATGCACAATTGTTGTAAAACATGCGACCATATAGCAGAAATTAAGTGATTTGACGAAATCCGTTACGATACCCTGCTTAAAGAGTCTAAAATTATGTATTAGTATTATATATATCAGTTTGAAACAACCACAAAATCCGGCAAAATTGAACCAAATGTGAAATATCACGTTTTATCAACAAGAAGGTTTTCAATCTAAAATAACTATGTCCACCATCGTTAATCGCTTTAAATTATTCCACAATCTAAGAAACAATTTGCAGAAAATTCTTACTAAATATCGATTATTGTATGACTATTAACTTGGAATTTTCGAGTGTTGCGTGGATTAAATACACTCATAATAGTCGTCTTCAGCCAGTCCCTCATCTTGAAGATGTTGGTGAAAGCCGTGTAAGTGTTGGGTCGGCAGGAAGTTCTTTCATCATTGAAAGGCCCGTTGCTCACCACCCCACGCAGATACCAGCGGGTGGAACCCTCCTTGTCCGTTGAAGGAAATACCAATCCTCCACCACTGTCACCCTGGCACATGGCCCTTCCTGAAAAACGCAAAAAAGATTTAATTTACATATATGAAAATATATGTGTGCTACTTTGTTTGTCCCCTGTAAACACAAAACACAACTCAACTGATTTCGCCGAAAATTTTAAAGATTCTTCATATTAGTACGAGGAATGTTTAGAGAGATGTTTTCATGGTAGATGAAGTCAGAGACGTCCGAGAGAGACGCAATTTCCCTGCATTAGAATGAGATGGACACGTGACCGAATTAAAGACGAGTTTTTTTAACAGTTGGTGTACAGTAGTGAATGGTGTAAAATGTCGGGAACGTCCGAGGAAGACTTTACACTTTATCTATGTTCTGGAATGAGATGCGGAGTCGAATTAAAGCCATTAAAAACAGTAACAATGTGGATTATATGATACTATAAGAAATGAAACACAGTATTAAAAGACGGGGAGGATTGAGGAAGACATGAATCAAATAATTCATTGTGGTAAAATTAGGTACGTGTTGAACAAAGAATGATGCGTTAGGAGAATATACGTAGTGTATTTGAACGTAAGAAGAAGTCGAGGATGCTAAAAGAAGACGTGACACAATCTAGTGAAAAAAATACTTAAAAACAATTTTTTTAAGTGTTATTATTATATCAATAATATTTACATCTTGAAAATGCACCTATTTTTCAGGTACATTAGAATTCGTAACCTCAACACTTTATTCCCAATCTTTAATATCCCCGATCAACGCTGGGTGCACGTCAGCTAGCTCAGCTGTAAAATAACATTCCTTAAGAAAACCGTTTGTAGCAACATTAAAACTTTTTATCTCTTTTGGTAACTCTCCACATCAACGCCAAAAATTTTACGAAAAGCATTACGAGCTCTTAGATTAATCGGATTTAAAATGTAGCTCTACTTAGCAAAAATAAACAACAAATTTATTTAGCAAGACGGTAGTCTCAATTAGAGGTCAAGTCGCAAGTCCCAACGACACCCCGTTACACCCTGTATAGTATTTACCATTGAGATATCCAGCGCACATTTTATCTGCCGTGAGGTACTTGCTGAAATGGAACTTGGACATCTCTATGCGGCACTCCCCGTAAGCAATGACTGGCAGATCCAGGGTCTTCAGTTCCTCTGATGGTTCTCCGTTCTCTGTCCTTCCCCAGCCAGCTATCTGCCCGAAATATAATTAAAACTCAATCATTGATATTATTTATATTACTGGTGCTTTTATAACAGTTTAAAACTACTTTGAAAACCTAAAAGAAATAAAGCTTAGGATTCTGAATTTTAGCGATTTTCTTAGACGATTTTCATTTTCGCTGCACCAAAAAATAAATTTTATTTTAGTAAATATCCACTTAGATAGAGAGATAAGATAAGATAGAGGCATTCTTAATGAATTTTTCTACGATTATTTATAAAATATTGTTTACTCGAAGCAAAGTTCTGGAGTTAAGACACCAATTTTATGCATAAGATTTATTGAATTTAATAATGGTCCTAAAATGGTGCTATGGAGCACTCCTGACGAAGAATAATTAAAATTACTACGGTTTCACTGCGGGATCTGAATTTTGGAAGAAAGCATAAACATAATAATATTTTTGTTCAAAATTGTAAATGGTAGTATAGACAGTCCTGATTTAATTAACCTCATTGAATTTCATATACCCACGAGAGCTACTCGTTCTAAAATTTTGTTTAAATGCAACAATATCAGGACTGAGTATTCCAAACACTCGCTTGTACCTAGGTTGCATGAAGTAAGTAATAGATACGCAGATGTGGCAGATCTATTTAACTGCACGCAAGGTAGGTACAAGAGGGCTATGCTATCAAATCTTTTCAATCAATATTAATTTAATCTAATTCTACCTTATTTGCACTATAGAAACTTATGTACTTGTATCTCTTGTTTACTTACTTACTTACTCTCTAATGTCATTTCACAATCAAATGCCACATATATTTGTTATTCTTTTTTTTAAATATTTCTACGATTTTAACTGTGACATGTTATCATTGTTTATGGTATATTTATACCGTTGATATTAAATAAATAAATAAATATTGAAGGATGAAATTATCAAGACTACCGATAGCCCAGTCAATGAAGGGAAAAAAAGACCCAATGTCGGAACTAATTCCCCGGAAGCTGAATTTTTCACAGATGTTAGAAGACCTTTAAACATGTATTTTTACAAAAGTCTCCGACTTTCCCCTCAGTGCTTCTTTCCCCACCCCCTCTTGAATATATTTTTCATAGAATTTCAAATACGCTAATATCTCCTTAATGGTTTTATGAAATCAAATTATTTATTTTTTGTTTAGTTTTTAATTAGTTATTCTAGAAAATTTTATTCTTTTATTTTTGCGAGAAAAGCTATACAATCTCTACGATTTATTAGTAAAAGAAAAATATCAGTTTTTAAAATAGTATTTCAGAATATATTTGCACATAACTTTTTTCTGAGCCTGTTAACGAAAAAAAATAAATCAACAAAACTTGTAGACAATATTTTTAGCTATAAAATAATATATATAATAATGGGTTTTAATTTATAATAAGGCACGTAGGCTGTTAATAAGAAGCGCGGCGCGCGGCGGCTCGAACGCACAGCGGTTCGCGGCGCAGCGAGAAATTACAAAACCTAAGGAAAGTAATGATTAATTCATGTGTTTGCTTTATTTTTATGACAAATTCATCTAACGTTGAAGAGTTTTATTGTTATTTACCAGTTTTAGTTCGTAGGGGAGGGGGGGGAATATAAATATTTTCCCCTACCCAACCGCCGTGCCCTGGTCTGGCTAAACAGTGATATTATGTTGTATGATTGCTTGTAACTTATTATTTAAATAAAGATATGTGGGAAATTTATGGAAATCAGTTAACGCGTCCTCAACAGTAACCCACATGCTCCAGGGACTTGAATATTTATATAGGCAAACAGAGCCTACACTTTAACAGCAGCGTCTCTTGTCCACGTAATGAGAGAAGAATACCAAGATATTGATGGGAAATTAAGACAATTTCTTTTTTTTTTAAATTTGCCGGAACCCGGGCGTTTATTGACATCAATATTTGTTTACAAATTATGTGCGCTACCCGACTCACTAGACAATATCTGTTCTGAGCCGGGTAGCAGTATCTACCATTACATATATCAATAATAAAGTGAATAAAAATACAAATAAAATAAATAAAAATACAAAATACAGGAAAAGAAACGTAATTAAAAAATAAAAGATTACCTAGATAAAAAATCTAAATATAAATTATTACATACATATGTAACAGTAATTGAACTTTTTTTTTTAATATGTCATATAAAAATTAGCATGGAAGGTTTGCAAGTAACTTGTTAATGCAATTTCTTTTTTTGTTCATTAGCCACGTATTAAAGTATTTATATGTACATTTTCTGTTGATTTGAGTTGTATGTTGTGTTTTTTTAAATAAAATATTGAATATGGAAGGTGCGAGGTAAGATTCATGTTTTTTAGCAAGAGTGGATTTAATTTTTGGCACTTGTAAATGATTGTTAGATTTAGCTCTAGTGTTCTGGGAGTGAGATATGAGTGAAGGTGACTATTTTATGCAATTTGTATGGATAATTTTTTTTATGAATAGCTTCCTGATATCAAGTATTTTATTTTTAATTAAAAGATTTTCAGTGGGATAAAGATATGGTTTTTTGAACATAGTTCTAATAAGTGCTTTATGAGCTGTATTAAGTAGCTTGATGTATGTGTCTGCGGCACCACCCCATGCCGATATACCATAAATTAAAATGCTTTGACAAAGGGAAAAGTAGACATTTTTTAGTAGTTTAAGTGACATAATGTTTCTAATCGTTTTAAAAATATATATTTGTTTCCGGATTCTCATTGCAAGTGAAGTTATGTGAAGTTCCCATTTTAGTTTGCAATCCACTGTTAAACCAAGATACTTAATATTATCCGAATGTTCAATTTTTTCGCAGTCGCAGTTTTTGGTTTGTGATGTAGTACATGGATGCAGGTGTAAAAGCGGGACGGTTTTTGGTTGCCCAATATTTGTTTTACTGAATGTTAGAAATTTGGTTTTCGAGGTGTTTAGGGTAAGAAAATTTTTGTCGAGCCATTTTTTTATCTCCCTCATACCAAATTCGGCGCTCTTAAATGCCTTTTCCCAAGATTGCTCTTTAAAAAAAAGTACAGTATCATCTGCGTAGCTGCTCACATTATAGCAGAGTGTTGGAATTTTAATATCAGTGAGACCATTAATATAGATAAGAAAAAGAATAGGGCCTAAGACACTACCCTGAGGCACTCCGTACTTTATTTCTGCTGTGTCACTCAAGCATTTATTAAGTTCAACTATTTGTTTCCTATTTTTTGTATAACTTATGAACCATTTGAGCGGTTTTCCATTGATGCCAATATTTTTAAGTTTTTCGAATAGCATATCATGAGATAGAAAATATTTATCAAGATTTAGTGAGGTGAAAAAAAGATATGTAGGAGGTTAATAATGATGACAATCTGAAAGAGACGATTCCATATACTGAAGCAAGTGATGACAGGATTAAGGAATCATCGAGTAGGACTGCCAAGTTGTGGCTTTACCTTCTACATTGCATCGACCTCATGCTTAGATTTATATTTGCAGAGAAGTCCGGGAATCGGAAAATGCACCTAAATACTATTGTTGATATGCTTACATTTTTCTACTTGGCAGGACATTTACCATACGCAAAATTAGCACATATGTACGTTCAAAGTATGTTGCAACTCGAATCAAGAATAATATAAACTATTCACTTAAAATAGGTACTTTACAATAAGAAGAAGTGACAGACATTGATCCGGTACGTGGACGGACATGATCATCGAGCAGTGTCTCATGCGACCAATGAAGTCAGTAGGAGGTTTGACTCATGGGCACGGAATCACTGACAGCGCTTTGTCAAAGTGGAAACTTGGAACCACTTACTGCGTGAAAGTGCAAGAGAGCATTGAAGAATTCATCGATATAGAATTTCATTTTACTGAACAACGTATTGAGCTGCGCGAATCACGGAAGAAAAGGGATGAGCTAGATATATCTATCCGAGGGGACCAACTCTAGGGGACGCCCACGCCGAGAATACTTGGAAGACCTGCTGGTGGACGTGCGCTGCTCATCATATGCAGAAGTCAAAAGAGCCGCACAAGACAGGGAAGAATGGAAGAGGAGATTAGATGAAATTGCTGCAAACCAATCCCAGGATTGAAACCAGAGAGAGAGATATAGGAAAATATACATCATGGCTAAGACAGCACAGCCCGTTCACCAAGCTCTCAAAGGAGCTGATGTCTTAATCTTCAAGGTTTGTTTCATATAATAGTGTCAATTGTAATAACGCTTATGAGGTGGACCTGGCAGCTGTGCAAAAAATTAAAGGATGTAATTTTGGAGATATACGATTGAAAAGGAAAGACATGGTGACTACCCAGCAAGATTCAAATCCGCAACTGTTAGGACGAGACAAGTTGCAGTAAACCCCCAGCAGCTATTTGACAGAATACTGTGCATTAGTGATAGTCCTAGCAAGCTTGTGATGGACCAAGGTCTTTCCCGAGGTAAATGATATAAACCGTCATAGTAGAGCCATCTATCGGAACAGACACATATGAATTACAGGAAACTGCATACAAAGGTGGGAAGTTTCTTTTAGGGTTGCGACGGAAGGGTTGGATTGCCCAATCATGATCACATAGAGAAAAAGGGGGCGCGACTTTCTGACAGGACAAAGGAAATTACAGAGAGGGGGTGTGTTTAGGCTTTGATTTATATGGCATCGACCTTGGAAATATTCCCAACAAATGATTAGGTGAACGAACGAAGCTGGATTCAAGGTTGAATCACTTGAAATTTTAGGGGTTCAAAACCTTTTTTAGAGGCGTAGCATCACTGGAACGGAGCGGGATTTGGTGGCAACAGGTCTGTTACTCGAGGTTAAAAGAAGTAGAAAGGTTGTCGATTTCTGGCACTCGAAAGGGTTAATTTTGGAAAAAATTCGAACATGGTTTTGCATCATTTAGACAGTAATAATCATTAACGAAAATAATAAATTTTACACGAGGCTTATGGAAGACGAAAATACATTAAAATTAATGTTTTAACGATTAGCAGAGGAATTATGAGCGAGTACATTCGGTTTCGTTGTGATGGGGACTTGAAGTCTCTGATTTATGTGAGGTGAGAGGAGAGACAAAGACAAAAGATAGGCGTGTGGCAGAATCATTAGGGTCAACACCCATAATTGCAGAGAGGAATCGTGAAAATCCAGTAATATTTCTTAAAATAAAACTGGCCGGAGGAATAAACAGGATATCAAATCGAAGCGGTCAAAGGTGAATAAATGTGCAATGTAGGAGACGACCTTACGAAAGGGATTTAGCATACGGTGGAATGGGAATGATTATCAGAAGTGATCGATTCGGAAGGTAGAGGGAGGAACGGACGTGTACACCATTTAATTCGACAAGAGGCGAGTTGCGAGTTCTATTCTCACACAGAGGATAGGAGGCAAAAAAGAGGCTATAGGAAATATCCACGAAAACGGAAAGTTAAAAGGAAAATTTTGACTAGTTACGCGTAAGAGGGTGTCTTAGCGCACTAAAGGAAAGGTCATCAGAACACACATCACGGACCAAATAGGAACGCGAAAAAATTTAAATTAGAAAAACAGGTCAATTCTGACGGATTAGAAGGCACCTACCAGATGAGGCGAACTTGAGAATTTCACCAGTACGGGCCTGTGTTGTGAAACGGCAAATGCCCGTTTTTTCTGAGAAACGCAGAAGTATAGACCTGATAAGTTTTAAGTGACAGAGGATATTGGGCGAGAAAGATAGGGCCGTAGCGCTTCGATAAAGGTGGGATTACAATGACAAACGTAATTAATTACTGTTATAAAACAGCGTGCACGGGCACAAAACAGGATAGTTCGTCACAAATCGCGGGGGACCTTTTAAGGAAGTATACGCGTCGCACTACGAGGAAGTACCACTTGGTAATTATCCTGGACTTGGCAAGATTTCTAGTCTAACAATTAGTTAAACTCAGTGGATCTCGGGTCGCCTTAACTTTCAAAAAATATACACGTCGTGCTACGTCTTATTATCACTTGGTAATTTATTCTGGACTTAGAAATTTTCTGGTCAAAAAAACATACAGTTCAATTCAGTGTTTGAAGAAATTAGACTCAGTGTCCTTGACGTAATAATAAATTCAGGTTGAAAAATTTTATTGGTTTAAATTTAGTAATTAAAATTAATAAACCCTAAAATTCCTGATCGAATAAAATTGAACGCGATTGCTATGATTTAAATAAAGTCACGGATTATAAATAAATTGTGATTAAAATTAATAAACCTTGAAATTCCTTTCGAATAAACGCGATTGCTATGATTTAAATAAAGTCACGGATTATAAATGAATTGTGATTAAAATTAATAAACCCTAAAATTCCTTCTCGAATAAAGTTGAACGCGATTATTTTGGATTTAAATAAAGTCACGGATCATAAACAAAAATAATAATCAAAAAATAATAAACCCAAAATTTCTTCTCGAATAAAATAGAACGCAAGTGTTAGAGTCTCTCGCTTCACTTTGATGAAGTCTCGGACTAAAGTTGAATTTATAATTGAAAATCTATATACCTAAGTGCCTTGCTATCGCGTGTTAGGCTCGATCGAAGCCGTGTTACAACAAAAAAAATTTCAATAATTACTAGGTTAGGGAGGAAAGATCGAAGTACATTCATTACGGCAAATAACGAGGGTAACACAATCAAAATTAGGAAAATAAGATTGGGGATATCTCAGGTGAAGATAAAATATTAGGTATAAACTTAGGGTAAATCTAGTGATATTTGCTGACACCCCACTCAAATGGCAACGGTTGTGTAAAATCCCACCTGGATGTTGCTATTTAGCGGGTAGGGGCTTGGTAAGTGTTTTTTTATTTCCAATTCAATACAACCAAATTCCCAGATTAACTTAGAACGCGCGGTGCTGATATCTGCCGACTGACAGCTACTACTAATCCACCTTAATATGTACATAAAACCAACATGTCAATTTTCAGGATTCCCCGACAAGATCAATATTACTACCCTCAAGCCTTACCTCATTCCCAAATTTAACCCTCGACTAAACTTCATAGTTGGTTAATGTCTAATAGTGTCGCTGCAAATCCGTATCCCACAAATACGGACTAGTCAGAAGGATTTTTTTCTCACGCTATCACGTGGTAAGGGTTGCCAACGCGGACGGATCGGACTGACGGGGCGCTGGGGGACTACTCCCTCTGACGGGGCCGTGTTGAGTTAAGGGGCGCGAAAGTGGAATGAAAATTATGATGCCAACTGTTAATGAACGGGAACATGGTCAGCAGTTGGGGCGTATAGTATGAAGGCACTTTGGACGTCTGTGAAAATCCACGTGGAGGGGCGACGGCGTGATATCACGTGGGAATAAGTCCGTAGCTCTATCACATTATCCAATGGTGTCGACCGGGAAGCTGATGTAAGCCAACTGGAACGCTCCCTTGGCGGAATTACAGCAGCTTCTTTGAGGTGGAGTGTAGGTCTGACAGCACGCGGGAGTTTGAGCTTCATCAGGCGAAACCTACACGACACACTTTTCGCGTTAGTATCATGATATGCAATTACCTTCCCCATCTAGACTCAGTAAAGTAGTTCGTCCGGAGGAATGGGCGTTGGAGCGATTTCGGAAATGGCGTGATGACTTAATTCGCTTTCTCTTGGACGTGAACGGATCCTATAGGTCAGGGTACCTTTATGAAATGGGTTGCCAGCTATGGGGTATAGTCTAGCCACGTCGGAATCAGCGTTTGATTTCTGATCACCATCCACCGTTTTCGTATTTGGTCAGTAGAGGAGCCAACGTAATTTGAAAAAATATTTCGATCATATAGCTTACCCCTTCTCCCCCCCCCCCCCTCTCGTCCCTTCCCTATAAAAGATTAAGTGTCGAGTAACTAAATTAATATATGTTAAAACAGATGGAGGCAACCCCGGAGCTGAGATGGCGAAAACCGTCGCACTATGCATGTCAATACCATACTATACTAATTTGTGCAATAACGAAACTATTTCATGTCCTCGGATTTATTTAAGGTCGGAAAGAGCTTAAAAGGAAAGGTTTACAAGTGATTACTACTGTATTATAGTTAGGCGTACTGTAGGGGACAGGAGTAGGTTAAACACGCGGTCTTATAAGAAAGTTTTAAAAATTTCAATGGTAGGGAGATCATTCACTCTAATTTAAACGAAACAGGATTACCACAAATATATGCATTAATAGCCCGTTCATATCTCATATGAATTTCAAAACCAAAAAAAAAACACAACGCTGAAAAAGGGGCATTATTGCGAATTAAATCTTAAGATCTTTTGCCGTATGTTCCATACGGGGATCGAAAGGCTTAGCTAGGGTTTCCTCTTAAGGTAGTCCTTTTAAAGGGCGCCACCAACAGCTTAGGAAAATCGAAGGACAATGACCAGGATGTTACAACATTTTGCAGATCAGACAGGAGAAATAATCATTATTTTAGAGTAGGTATAAATGTAGCAGGACGGAAACATTACAAGCTTTAGACCTACTTAGGATATGAATTGGCTTCAAGACCCCTTCTATTTTTGATGAAGTCTCCCTTCGTAAAGGAATAAAATCATGCATGGCAAAAGTATTTAGCGAAAGTATTCATGACGAAGTTGATTTGGAAAATGCTGCAATAGTCATCGATGGAGGATACCTCCTACACTCTTTTGTTTGGCAAACTGAAAATACTTATGGAGACATCATTAAATCATACTCACGCTTCGTCCATAATAAATTTGGCAAACATTGCAGAACCAACTGTAAAATATGAAGAGCAAAGACGAAAGTCGGCCAACAACTCATCGTGTGATATTGGATTAAACTTCACTACACGTTGTTTGACTAAGAAGGAAGCTTCCTTATCTAAGAAGAATAACAACAAAAATAATGATTGAAGCACTGTGTCATGAATTTAGTGAATCTGGTTTTAAAACTGTCACGGCCGCAGGTGATGCCGATTTTGACATTGTACTAACCGGCTTCGAACAACTCAACATCCTCTCAAAAGTGATTGTTGTTGGCACGGATAGTGATCTTTTGGTATTACTTGTAAGTCTTGCTCCTGAAGGAAAATCTATTTTTTTCTGTAAAGATGTTGGTGGAAAGGCCCCTTCAAGAACTTTCTACATCATAGAGAAACCTATAATGTTACATAAAGATATTCGAAAACACATGCTATTTACCCATGCCATTACGGGCTGTGATACGACCCCATCTTTATATGTGTTAGGAAAGATAAAAGCTGTTGACATGATGAAAAACAATCGCGAAGCAAAACGCGAGGTGAAGCTGAGGCATTTCTGGAAAAAGATGCAACTTGTTGCAAAATGGAGAAAAGTTCGCTCTCGCCATGTATGGTCTTGGTAGCTACTTTAATTGAAACGAAGCTCGATTCTATAAGTTTACCAGACTAACGACAAAATCAGCTTTTAAATCTAAATTTGACTTGGCAAAACTACCACCGACTTCAGAATCGTGTCATCAACGTTGAGAGTTTCTTTGCAAGTACAGTTTTGGTTAAGAAACAAACTGAACCCTATAAACTGGGGATGGAGGTATGAAAATGTAAATTAAAATGGTGGAAAGAAGAAATTTTTGAAACCATTTGCTCCTGATGACCTTTTTTCTCTGGTGTCCTGTTCCTGCAAGTCTGGATGTGGAAATTACTGTGGCTGCAGAAAATCTGATTTTACCTGCTCTGCCATGTGCTACAACCGTAACGGATTATCATGTCTGAACACACCCCAGTATGACGAATAAATGGAAGACTCTTGACTAGAAAATTATTTGAATATTTGCCTAATTTTGTCATAGATAATATTGATAAGTATATAATATAATTTACAAACCGTTTTGTCATTATAATATTTTTTGAGGTATATTTTGAGAAGCTTGTTTGAAAGTAAACCATTTTAGAACTATGCACTATTTTAAGTGATTTGTTGTTTCGGTATTTTATTGTTGATAGGTGCACATAATAAAACAAGTGAGAATTTCCACAAAAGATTTTTTAGAACTTCGCCATAACATAAGGTCTGCAATATTTGTTGTGAAAGGGTAGTCCCACCCTGTTGTAGGTATTTTTGGCTTATTTCACATAATTTTATTTAAATAATAAATTACGAACAATCATACAACATAATATGACTGTTTAGCCAGACCGGGGCACGGCGGTTGGTGGATAAAGAAAGCGCTTCATTGGGCATGGGAAAATATTTATATTACCCCCCTCCCCTCCGACCTAAAACTGGTAAATAACAATAAAACTCTTCAACGTTAGACGAATTTTATAATTTCTCGTGGCGCCGCGAACCGCTGCGCGTTCGAGCCGCCGCGCGCCGTGCTCCTTTTTAACAGCCTACGTGCCTTATTATAAATTAAAACCCATCATTATATACATTATTTTATAGCTAAAAATATTGTCTACAAGTTTTGTTGATTTATTTTTTTTCATTAACAGGCTCAGAAAAAAGTTATGTGCAAATATATTCTGAAATATTATTTTAAAAACTGATATTTTCCCCTTACTAATAAATTGTAGAGATTGTATAGCTTTTCTCGCAAAAATGAAAGAATACAATTTTTTAGAAAAAATAATTAAAAACTAAACAAAAATTAATAATCTGATTTTATAAAACCATTAAGGAGATATTAGCGTATTCCGAAAGGCTTTGAAAAATATATTCAATAGGGGGTGGGGAAGGAAGCACAAGGGGGAAAGTCGGGGACTTTTGTAAAAATACATGTCTAAAGGTCTTCTAACATCTGTGAAAAATTCAGCTTCCGGGGAATTAGTTCCGACATTGGGTCTTTTTTTCCCTTCATTGACAGGGCTATAATCTATGTACAATATTTTAGTAACAAACTCACATAACATTAACACAACTAATACAGATAGCACATATTTCCGAAACTCACACTGCATATATGCTTATTTTATCACAGCTGCATGATTTTAAGGCGAAGCTATAAGTGAAAGCACTATAGGCTATCAATATCAAAAATATACCATGGATACATTTAAGCTTGTTCTATCGGTTGGCTTAGTCAGAATTAAAATAAAATTATTAATTACGTCATGAAAAATATGAGCGCAAACTACTAAATAGATTTATTTTTCAAGAGTTTACTATGAACTCGTATAAGAAACAACTTTTAAAAAATACTGTTTTATGGCAATGTTTATTTGCTACCACTTGACTTGATTAACTTTTTTCAGTTTTTATTTAATTATTCACAAAACCTCATTCCGAGGATTTGGCTTTCTACGTCTACCACCGCATCAAATTTACCTGCTAGGTAAATGTTCGCTATGCGCAAGGGAAATATAGAAGAAAATGTTACCTTTAGGCAATTACTTTCCTGTCTTCAACTTGCCTGAAGCTTCAAGGTTAGGGAAGCGAACTGGCTTACATATGCCAGTAGCGCACATTCTCTTATCTTTCAGGATACATATCAAATGGTGAGATGTGATTGATGTGAAGAAATTGACCATAAATAGCTCATGGCGTGCGGGGAACTCTACATATTCCATCATAGACAGTACGACGGATAATCTCTGACCTAATACGGGGTCATATGTATCAGATGCTCAGGAATATGGCATTGCTCATTGCTTGGAAACAGGTAGCCTTCGGAGGAAGCAAGACACCAAATCTCGCAGCCAACTTTGATTGGCTTATTCTGAATGTACATCTTGCAATAATGTCGACCGAAATATGGCACAATTTGCTCGTCGACGGAAAGTTTGTGTGCAATAACACCAAATTGAAAATATTTCACGTTTAGCATGTTAAACAATGGACGAACCTACAAATAAAGATGGAACGTTAGTCGAAGAATACTAAATATAAAAGTTTATGTTATGGCTAATATACATAAGCCATTTTGTCGGTTATATCTAGATTGTTGTTATCGCAAAAATGTATCTAGCGCTTTATAAGCTCAAAATGTGGACGGTGGTTCCTTTTTTGATGACGCTTGCACCCAAGGTCGGGTCAGACCAAAGATATTAGAAGAACGAGATGTGCTATGCGCAGTTCGTACTGAGTGGAATTGTTTTGCCGAGTGTCGCCGGTTTTGTTCACCAATACTACTGCACACCTTCGCTTACGCTAAGGCATCGCTAAGGTATCCGCACTAATACATAGAACAGATTTCTGTGCGTACACGTCCCGATACCGTTCAAAGTACCCTAATTAGGTAGTACTCCGGCTACGGTCCGGCGGCCAACATAGCATATCTCGTTCTTCTAATATCTTTGGGTCAGACGGATAATAATCTGTGGTAGATGGCAATGTATTGTAGCCGGTCAACACAGAAACCAAGAAAACGCTTCAATTCGTATATATCTTACTGGAATTAGGTATTGGTTTTAAATCGAGCGTATTTGATCATACTCTCAAGAATAAACTGAATCACTTCGTCATCAAAGAATAATGAAAAAACTTGGAAAGCATTATAAGACTTCAGCTTTTCGTAGATATCTTTATGCACCACATTCAGCGGTTCAGGAACCTAACAGTTTACTGTAGTTTTGATTTTTGGCTGGTGGTGCATTTGAAATAGATATTAGATATAGTCGGTGGCCGAGTTGACATCGCGCTTGGGTCCCACTCAGGCGTAGTGTGTTCAATTCCTCGGCCGGCTAAGTCCTCCATCACAACACAAGCAACATTTTCAGCTTTCTGTGGTGGTAGTAGGAGATTTTCAAATATTGTCAGGTTATTCGTAACCCGGGAATGTTTGTCTTTCTTTTTGAAAAAAAAAAAAAAAAAAGATATAGGCAAGGTATTCGGATGTCGAAGGCTGATACCAGTCAAGTCGTGATATGCCATCAAATCATCGTCAATCAGCTCTTCGTCCGTCTGTTCATCAACATTCTCTGTTTAAAAATATCCGAAAACTGCAGACTAACTATTATTTATAATAAAAATCACCCATAAGCTAACCAAAAACATATGAAAACACTGTCACAGCTAACCTCCAAACGTTGCGCGCAGGCATCACCTGATTTCAGTGACATCCAGCGGCCATCTTATGCATATAATACTATGTTGCAAGTCCCAGCACTTTCTTCCACCTTTGGTCAACGTAGCTTTGGCTACTTTGCCACAAAATTCTTCAACATGCTCCCGGAAAATATTAAAGAGAGTCAAACACGGAAAGAGTTTTAAAAAATGTTAAAATTTGGATTTATTCAAATGATAGAGCCTACACTGGTGCCCTCACCCAAACGCCTTGTCATTGACAGTTATTGCAGTATGTACGGTGCTAAAACTTACTATATACGTATTGTGTAAATGCAAACAATAATGAAAAGTAACCAAATGCCTCGTCACAGTGAGTTATTATAGTATGTATTGTGTTTAAACTTATTCTATCTGTATCTTCAATATGTAAACAATAATGTAACCTAAAATAATGGATTGCTGTATGGGAACCCATATTAAACATTTACATATTAGCAGAGATGTTCAAAATGGGTACCCAAAACCATTTGAAATCAGGGCCGTATTTGTACTTTTCACAGGTATAGGCCACTTCGTTTGCGCCGCCCCCTACCCCTTTCTTAGAAATTGCCACCGATAATATCTATCATAAAAAAAAAATAAAAAAAAACATATTCACTCACTTTTAGGCTGCCATTAGGTGACACACAATTTTCGAAATAAATATTCAAATGTAGGAAGTAGGTATTCAAAAATAAAATAAACAAACGAATTAGTACAATTTAATTTAATTAGTAAAATTTAATGATAAGAATTACAATTTTTTTCGGGTTTTTTTATTGAAAAAATCATCTATAATATCTTTATAGCTTATAGTATTCATTAAGTCTGCTTCAATGCTCAGAAGAGCCAAAGAGTTAAGTTTTTCTTGCGACAGTGAAGACCTTTGGTAATTTTTCACACGCTTTAAACAGGAAAAACTCCTTTCTCCAGAACAATTTGTGGCCGGGGTGCAAAGTGCAATGCGGAGAGCTATATCCAAGTTTGGATAAACATTAGCCACAGAGATTGTTTCCTTAAAAACTTAAAAAGATTCAGTAATGATTTCGATTCAGGTTTCTCTGCCGTCTTATTAGAGGAAATGTGACTACAAAAGTGTACACATTCCTGAACTAAATCGTCTTCTAAATCATTACAGTAATATTGCACAAGAGACTGAGCTTTTTCTGAGACTCTTTGTGTTGAAAGTTCACTCATTCTTGTTAAAAATGGAAAATTTTCTTTAAAGATTATATATGCACCATGTCTTCTCTCTAATTCAGCTCTCAGTCTGTCCAGAATTACCAAAAAGGTGTTGACTCTGAAAAAGTCTCTGGAGGTTGTTTCGATTTCCTCATTTGATGCTTCGTCTATGAAGTTTTTTCTCTTAGGCTTCCTCTTACTCTTAATGTCGCCCTGATATTGCTTAAGTGCGCTCATTTCAATTGCATTTTTTTCGAAAAAATCAAAGTTTTCTCGTTCTGCTATTGTAAATTCAAGAAGAGATCCATAAAGATCAGATACCGTCAGTACATCAAGAGATGAGTTCTGAATCCGAGCACTCACTTTATTTAATCTGTCCAAAATAGCATTCCAAAATACGATCATAAATGCCGTTTCCAGTTTTTCCAATTTAAGGCGAATTCCCTTTGCTTCAATTCGTGGGATGGGTTTCTGTGTAGCGTCATTTTCAATCATTTTTAAAACCGTAAGTACTTCATCCCAGGAATCTCTTACACTTTGACAGGCATCTGCTCTTGCTGACCAACGTGTGAGGTTTACTCTCTTCAGCGTCTTTCGTTTTCCTATTTCATTAGCCATTTTTTTCCAACGATCGGTTGACTTCACAAAGAAAGTATATACCTCTTCCAGCAACATGAAGAAGTGACAGACTTCTGTACAAGACTCAGCGGCCGAGGTTCCCACCAAATTTAATGAATGAGCTGCACAACTGCACAAGGGACGAACATGGCAAGTGATGCTTGTTCTTGAATTTTGGCTTGTAAACCATTATAAATTTCTGACATGTTCGAGGCATTATCATATGACTGCCGCTTTGCACTGCCGGCCGGCCCGGCGCGGCGCGCGCGTGATATGGTATATTATGTGTTCGTACGGACTGTTCATCACATCACCCGCCCCCCTTTACCCTTGCCGCCCAGGCAGTAGCATCAATATAACTAACTATCTAACTAAAGTACTAGGAATTAGCGCCTAATAGTTATAAAACTCTGTCTATCCACAGGAACTTTTTTGTTTATAATCGCATACACGGCTTACCAAAGCAAGCGAGTGCCGCCCCCTGAACTCTGCCGCCCCTAGGCCGCGGCCTATAAGGCCTATTGACAAATCCAGGACTGTTTGAAATGCAAAATGGAAATGGGTCAAAACTTTTCCATTTGAAAATGCAAAATGCAAAATGGTTTCTCAGGTCAAACAATTAAAATAATTATAGATTTTTTAAACAATTTTGTCATTTAATAATGGAAATCAATGTGGAACAAACATATTACATGATGGTAAATCCAAAAAAACCACGACTACAGATTACGAAACCACAAAAAATTTGCGCGGGACACAGACATAGGAATTAATAGACGAGAAGATAAAGGCGAGGGGTAAAATCAACTGTTGAAGAACGAAGGGAGTGAAGATGACTGTGATTCGTCAATAAATCAATCTGACAGTAAATAGGCATCTCGCATTATAATATCACCATTTACTTCTTAAAAGTAAAATCTGCTTTGAATGAATAGACATTTTTACATGGGAGCGCAAATTACTCGCCACGTTATGAACAAATTTGCGAAGTCCAAATTCGGCAAAGTAAGGCAGCTTCTATATTCAGAGTCGTAGTTAGTTTCAGAGTATTTAGTTAAGACACTTTTATAAATGTTCATAATTTACTTCCCAGCAACCAACCAGCTTTGTGTTTCGCGTCCAGACGTTTCTCGATGTGATAGTAACAACTGATTCATATTATACGATGTGAATATGCTTAAAATAAAATAAAATAATGCTTATATATGGAATGTAATACGACAATTGGGTTTATTCTCTTTTTTCGCATCTATTTTTACCAGTTTTCATAGTACAAGTATACATTTTGCCGTGTTATTTCGTAAAATGAACCGATGATGCCTCGACCATAGTTCGCACAAGAATGATGACGTCACGTTTTCAAATATCACTTGAGGCCGTACGCGAGCCCAGCCGGCTCAATGGAACCGGTATGGGGAGTGGGGATAATACGCTTTTATGGAGGAAACACATTATTAAAACGCGACGCGACGCCACGTCTCGACACCCGATGTGCACCGTGCACATTACCAACACGCGACGCCACGACATACTAGCAATTTCTGAATACAGTTAGCTAACAGCAGTGGAAGTGGATGGTTTTGTACTATGGATTTAATAAATAACGAGTCAGATGAAGACTTTGAAGAAGATTTGATGCAAATTATGGGTACATATATGATACTTAAACGATTCAAGAAAAAGAGAATAACTAGGCGTTACTGGGTTCATGAAATAAATCAAAAGAGAAGTATGTGTGGTGAATATCATACTCTGTATCCAGACTTACTTCAAGATAATGAAAGATTTCATATGTATTTTCGGGTTACTAAAACACAATTTGAAGAAATACACGAATTTATTCAAAGGGACATACACAAGATTATTTCTCACAGTATGATCCCTGTATATAGCTAAACTCATGTCATATAGAACAGGATATTCTCACAGTATGATCCCTGTATATAGCTAAACTCATGTCATATAGAACAGGATATTCTCACAGTATGATCCCTGTATATAGCTAAACTCATGTCATATAGAACAGGATATCGTTTTACCAACTCAATTAATTGTTCGTCGGTCATTTCGCTAAATAAATGCAAAAATAATATTAAATTGGCCAAAATTCCGTATATGCTCGGTGACAGTTCTCGAACGACTGACGCGTGCTGTCGGGTGTTGTCTAGAAACATACTGCGCAGGCCGCGTCGGGTGGCGTGTTTACCCCCACCATGGGCAACACGCCGACCTGGCACGTCTAGATCGGGTGGCGTGTGCGCGCATGGCGTCGCGTCGGATGTTCATAGTGTGATTCTGGTCATAAGAAAACAATACATTTGATTCGACTCAACACGCATCGCGTTTCGTCGGGTCGCGTCGGGTTTTAATAATGTGTTTCCACCATTAATCACTTAGGGCAGGTCTACCTAATATTCATATGTCTATGGCGCGGGACTAATTTTGCCAACGTAAAAACATAGAAATCTAACATTTAATATTACAGCGTCATGACCCTCCTATGTTCAGTATTTGAATCAGTATTTTTTGTAATGGTATCACTCAATTACCAGGGCTCCTACCAGGGAGCAACTTGACAAATGTAAATTATCTCTCATAGCGAGGTTGAGGACCGACTGATATTTGGGGCTTATGAAAAAAAGATGAGTGGAGATAGTAGGAAGAATGTTGCAAAAAAGCATTTAAAATGGAAAATGCATTGAGAAAAGCATTTAAAATGCAAAATGCAAAATGGTTTTTAGAAAAGCATTTAAAATGCAAAATACCCATTTTGCATTTCCATTTGAAATGGATTTATTTGAAATAAAGCACATCTCTGCATATAAGCAAACCATAGACAAAATGGAGAAATAATTAACTAAAAATTCTGCCTCAATACAGGTTCGCCTAGTGAGGCAGGTTATGCACAACCTAAAATATAGTATATTATGCCATTTCTATATAACACTCTTACATTCATATATATTTTTTCTTATATTAGAAACTGCCGTATTATTGTAACATTATTCTTTCAACAATTTCATTGTTTCTAACTGACATATAATTATACAACTAACTGATGATATATTATATATATTCTGTAATTTTTTGATGAAATAAATAAATTAAAAAAAAAAAAAAAATTGAAACAGTGTTGTCGACTATTTCATCTTTTGATAACAATATGTGATTCACACAGGTTTTATTTTTTTCCGTTTTAAATTTTATTTATTTTTTTCAAAATGGGTCTATTTTCAGGGCTTTAGTAAAAAAATTATTAAAAATAGAAAATTCATTAAATTATGTTAATTATTGAAAGCTAACATACCAATCTGTAAATGCTGCATAACAACTTGGTGGGATTTAGCTTTATTCACAGTGAAAAAAAATCATACTTTTCGTCTATTTTTTTGATGCCTATAGACATCGTCATGGAGGTAATAATGGGTTAACATCAAAAATATTAAATGATATATTGCGTAAAGTTGTTCTAGTTTCAATAGAAATATTACAATTTTACTTTACTTTATGCTTAGTGTGACATCTAGCGTCAAATAGCATTAGTATAATAAATAGCTTCAAGCTTGAACCGCTAGATGACGGAGTTAAATCTGACATGACAACCAATACCAACTTTACGAAACTAACTCGACAGACGTCAGGATTTATTTTGATTAGGTGATAAACGTCAAACTGTGTTAAAAATATCATATCGTTTCAACTTTTGAGATAGTGAAATTCAATAATGGCGAACGGAACTCCAGAAAGTGAATTCTCGATAGAATGTTTCCAAAACTATTCGGCTCCCGAAGTGTTTATCCAAGGACTGGCGGGAATCGTTAACCAGACTGATGTCGAAACCATGATTCGGTCTCAAAAACAAATGTAAGCATTGATATCTATGTGTAGTTCTTGTATTGATGTATTTATTTACTGTTGTACACTTATATTGTATATATTACCTTGTAGATTAATAATTATAGTCATTCAAGTATCCTTTGACAGGATCAATAATCTGATTCCAATTTTTTTAAACTTTTTTTGTGTTAATTATTCAGGCTCGCTGGCCTCTGGAAAACCGTCTAGCGCACAAGATTTTTTTCCCGCCGACAAACCGTTCATGCGCTGCTGTCCTTTTAATTTCGCCCTAGCTGGAATTTTTTTATATGCGATTTAAACCTGTACGCCATGAGAATGTGCATTAATTTTTTTAACCGAATCGCTTGCACTTGAAACTCTTTAGAGTTCAATTTTGGTTTTCCTTAATTGATTGATTCACCATTAACTATAAAAGGTAACTACAGTCAAACTTGGTTATAACGAGCGCGAGGTGACTGACTAAATTTTCTCCTTATGTATGGCCATTAATCGTATGTACGTACTTACCTGGCTCTACTATCAATATATAATAGTACAGTATATTTTTTGAAAATACGAGTAGGTATTACCTTTATTGTCATAAATAACTAGCTTGCGGGATTGTTTTGGTTTTTGGCTGTGAAATTTTACTTGTCAAAAACCCGTGGCCCGCGTGTCAATTTCATACGGCCCATTTGGCCATAGAGAAAAATCTAAATATTTGGGGTAATTCTTGAAAACCCTGGCTTAGAACATTGTTATATAGAGCTTTGGTTAATTTACGCTGCATTTCCTGAATGTAATCAAATTTGAAGAACCGGTTTGCATAACACGATTAAAAAAAATCAACATAAATCTTAACTCTTGAATATCGCTGTCAACCTTCTACCCCTCAAAGAAAACAAAAAAAAAATCCACTTGTAAGTTGTTCCCCCTCTGCTGAAAAAGTTGTGCATCACTATCATAAATTTACCCCCTGCAGGGATGTAGGTACTCGTAACTAGGTACCTTCATAAACATATTTATTGGTTTTTAAAACAAAATTTACGATTAGTTGTAATACAAAAGGATTTGTTAAAAGGGAACAAATTTGCGAAGCTCAAATTTCGCATGACTTTCGCAGATTTTATGACAATTTTACATAGTGCCTTTATGATGTAAATAGTTGTTTGTTTTAGTAATTAAGTTGAAATGAAGTGCAGTTTCCATAATCTGTGACTAAAAAGTGAGGCAGTAAAGTGAATATTTCCCTAATGTTGTTTACTACTACTCGATTTTATGTTCAACAGCTCAGCTGTGGAACGATTTGCCAGCTTCTGCGTTTCCTCCCTCCTACAGCATGGGTCTTGAAGAGACATGTTTACTATTTCCTCTCCTCAAAAAGTCATTCAGCATTCCCAAAGATGACATAGTCCTAAAATAAATTATTTTCCTCACAGCCTTCTTGACATTAAACAGACGACGCAGAAATCGGTGACCAGCATGTGCTGCGAGACAGCTTATTTCAGCTTGTGCTTTCTCAGTCATTTTGAAATTTGTCGCAAATGTAGTATACGAAATATTACTGGCCTGCGCGCGCGTAATGCTGACACTGTGCCGCGTTCACAACTGTGTGCAGAACAGCGTAGATGCGTGTCTGCGCTGCGATACGATACTTACGGCGATCGATACTCGTACATACATTACAATATCTGCATTGTCCTGCTTTGCACTAAACTGCGAGCTGCGTTGCAGCATCTGCTCAACCTTAGTGTTTGCTTTCCACTCTCAACAGCTGCATGTGTCAGGTGTTTAAGGTTTCAGATGTCCAGTCAATAGTTCTACTAGCTCCCTCAGTTACTAGTTGCCTGGTTCCTTGATATATAACGTAACGTATAATTTTGTGAACAGGCTACAGAGATTTGAGAAGACCAACGAGATGCTGACCAACTGCAACCTGCTGAGCGCCAGTCGTCTGAAGGTGGCCGGGGTTGAGTTCAAGAAGCACACGCAGCTACTCCTCGACATGAAGAAGGACCTGGATTACATCTTTAAGAAGATACGCCTGCTCAAAACTAAATTGAGGTTAGTTTTTGTTATTTATTTATTTATTTTGTAAGAAACAAACAGCTTTTATATAATATACAATGATAGATATAAATATACAAGTTAACTGAAGTCAAGCCACAGAAGTTTCTTATGTTAAAGTGCATTAAAAATGAAGTTTTAGTATCTTAAAATTAATTTGGTGTTAGGAAAGGGAGAGGAAGGGGAAAATAGGAAGAGGATAGGAGATGCTCCCGATACATTCCATACTCTTATATTAATTATAATCGATCGTACGCATTACTTCATATCGATATTTCTTTAGGTTATTACCAAAAATTTCAATGCTGTAAAATTTTGTATTATATTGTGCACATATACGAGGAATTGGGGAATTTTTTCGAATGTTTGTTCTACACGAGGGTAGATAAAATAAATCAGATTGTCGGGTTGATCTAGACGGAATATGAAGATTTATTAAATTAGTAAGTTCTGGTGAGTCCAGACCATTATTTATTTACCTTTTAAAACTTTATACCACCAGTTTTTTTGTGAAATGCATCGGGTAAGGATATCACGAACAAGGTATAAGCCTATAAAAGAACTTTGATAGCTCCGATATGATTTAAAATTTTCACTCATACATTCTACACTCTAACACCCTAATCTCCCGTCATACATCTCTCACATTCCTCATCTAACTGTCTTAAATTATCATATGAACATTTTCAATCTGTAAACATCACCTGCCATAACACAGGGGTATCCCTAGCACGGCGGGTTAAATAACACTAAGAGATGTATCCGCTGTAAATTTTTTTTGTAATGTTTCAAAAAAGTATTATCATAATTTTTGAGGTATCGTGCCACGTCTGCCCTAATATTGGACACTGTTATGCTGTCCGAAACATTGGCTAAAGAAGGTGGAAGCGCAACACGGCATATTTTGATAGGTCCGTTGTAATTTCTCATAACACAATTAATTGTAATAGAAAGAAAGGTTTGTAAGAACTCTCGTTGACAGGATTATAGCTGTATATTTAATATGGCGTTATAGGGAAACATACAGTTTTTTTAACTCGATTTTTTTTATTTATTTAACAAAGCTACGACACTAGACCTCCCAATGTCCCTACATAGAGGGTCAGCGTGCAGTATGCAAGTATTTACATAGTTAGTATAATATTGCAGACTCCACAATCTGAAAATAAACGAGTAACAAGAGATAATGTAAAAGACAAAAAAGGATATTATATTATGTATATTACATATCGTCAGCTTAAAACTATCAGGGTCCATTTTCAATGGTTCCAAATCATAATAATTCCGTGTCAGAAAAATAAGGTGTTGAAAGTTTTACAAGTCAACAATACGTAGATTAAACAAACGATGAAGGTCTGAGAGTGAGCCAACGTACGCAACGTGTGCATTACTACGTTCCAAGGCCAATGTGCACACTTGTCCTACGTACGCAATATAAATTTGAATCGTAGCACCTATCGTGATATTCAATGAATTTTACGTTATGAATCTCTTCGTGAACATCTTACTAAATCTGTTAGTTGTTTATCTCCCATTTTAACAACAAAACTAGTAACAAATGTCAGTAAACGCTAAAACAAATAAAACCTTTACCGTCAAATCAACTCGTTGGAAGTTCTTCCAGCAATGCCATTATTCTTTCATATGTCCCACGTCAATCTGGACAGCGCAGATTGGCGTTGTATGTGACAAGTGTGTCTCTGAAGGATCTATTTTAATAAAGAATGTATGGATTGTAAGTTGTCCAGATATCTTAATGTGTTGCTTACATTGCGTACTGGGACCATTGTTCCTTACTTTAACGGGTATTTGGTTGATTACACAAATGTTTGGGTTTTGAAAGGTTCCAGATTTTTATAAATATGTCATTTATTTTTGGTGTACATATTATGCCATGTTGCCCTACCTCCTTTAGCCAAAGTTTCGGACAGTATTACTGTGTCCTTCATCAGGACAGATATGTAAACGAAGATTGTGGTGAAGTGTGCATGTAGATGCGATGCCGTGTTAGTACAGTTTAATTTAAAATGGTTTTCTGTTTTTAGTTTTGGTGTAGCCGTCAATTACCGGATACCAAGAACTATTGAGCTTAGCCCCGTCGTCTTCATTAAGATAATTGGGATTTTTATGAATTTCAATTGCCCATTAGGCGTGCTCTGTGCGTTTTGGGTCTTCCCAGGAACAAATTCTAAGTAGTGGCCGGTTTTAATTAAATGCTTGGCAATTGCCGATTTGTCAGGATGGTCAAGTTTACATGCTCAAAAGTGTTCCGATATCCTTTCGGAGATTGTCCATTCTGCCTGGCATACATAAACGTTGTCACATCCGGAACAGCTGAGTTTGTAAACTCCACCTGTTTCCAGAGGAAACTTAGTTTTTGTAGGCCTTAGTAAGTCTATATTTTTTTCATTGATCTGAATACAATCTTGATGTTTTGTTTTCTCAATATCTTGACAATTCTGTCTGTCACATTGTGAACATAAGGCAAGAAATCTACAGTGTTTATTTATAACAAGGCCTTAATTTTTTTCTCCTTTTTCAATAATTCTTTGTCCATATTTATACGTTCAGTGGCACCTCTCGTAACGAGCGACATTTCGCATAACGAGCGACGCAGAAAGGGAATGTCACTTGTGAGCCAGGACTTCCGCGCCAGTGCGTCAGTTTCTGGTTAGCACTCGTTCCGCTAGCTCAGTAGTGTAGCATGTGATCACACATTTTTCCAAGCTAGTGTTCAGACATTCCAAACGTTCCAAAGTTTAATAGCCCTTGCAAAAATGTCCCTAAAGAAAAAGTCACAAAAGTGTGAGTGCGGCTGATCTAATGCGCACCTTCAATCGGTCTACATCTACGATTTGCACTATCCTCAAGAACAAGGATAAAATTAACAAGATAGATGCTTCAAAGGGAGTGTCAAGAATGTGGAAATGGTTACCTATTCTTGATGATGTGGAAATGTTGCTTCTCATATGGATAAACGAAAAGCAATTGCAAGGTGACACTATTAACGAAAACATCATTTGTGAGAAGGCGAAAGACGCCAGGATCGTCAACTGCCGAAAAAGAAATACAATTTAAGGGAAGTCATTGGATGGTTTGAGAAAGTTAAGAGAAGAATCGGCATCCACAGCGTTGTGAGGCACGGTGAAGCAGCAAGCTCTGATACAAAGGCAGCAGAAAACTTCATCAGTGACTATAAGAAGCTCGTAGATATTGAGGGTTACCTGCCGCAACCAGTTTTTAATTGTGACGAGACGGGTCTCTTCTGGAAAAAGATGCCGAAGCGAACCTATATAACAGCAGAGGAGAATGAAAGACCACCTCACGCTGCTATTTTGTGCCAATGCAAGCGGCGATTTGAAAATTAAACCGCTGCTTGTTTATCATTCAGAAACTCCACAAGCCTTCAAGAAGTGTAACGTCTAGAAAAGTAGAAGACAACCTGTCATTTTCACTGATTGGATCAATGAAGTGTTTGGTCCTTCTGAGATGAATCTGCCACTCCATGTCTTGTTCGTAATAGACAATGCATGCGCCCATCCTCCAGGTCTACAAGATGATATTCTTGAAGAATTTAATTTCAACAAAATCCAGTTTCTGTCCCCCAACACCACTCCGTTTCTCCAGTCTATGGACCAGCAGGTTATTTCAGAAACTCTACACTAAACCACTCTTCGAGCATTGTTTTGCGGTGACTGAATGGACAACTCTCACTCTCAACGAGTTTTGGTAAGATCACTTTCACATCATTGCAAGGTTTAAAACCGTACCTGTGGAGTCTACAGTCAACGAGATTGTGTCTTTGGCTAATACTGTGGGACTGGAGGTGGATAACAACTATATTGATGAGCTTGTGGAAGAGCAGTCAAGAGTTTCTTTATATTTCACATGGTGGAGAGTTTGTTAGTGGATGAGGAGGAAGTAGCAGAGCAACTAAGTTATTTTTTCAAAACTATCAGGAATGTGCTAATTAAAAAAGACTTAATCAAAATCTACATGGCTCTCTGCCAATCACTGTTAGAATATGGTATTATCGGATGGGGCAGTGCAAATAAAAATATACTAAATCCACTAATTAAAACTCAAAAAGCCATAATGAAAATTATACTGAAAGTTCCTGTAAGAACTAGCACTGACGAAATCTTCAACAATCTTAACATCATGTCAATTAAACAACTATGTATATTCTAAAACTATACTCATTTACATTCATAAGTACAAAACCCAAGAAATAACAATAAACACGTACAATAGAAACACTAGATCTCATGGTCAAAAACTTATCCAACAAATAATTAGTAATACAACTTTGGGGCAAAAAAGCTTCTTATATCATAGTATTAAACTCTACAATAAAATACCACTCTCACTCAAAAACCTCAATATTATAACATTTAAATCACAAATAAAAAGCTGGATACTTAATATAGGTAGATCTGAAATAGAAAATATACTGATATCAAACACAGACTAAAACCGAATCAACTAAACTGAATTACACAAAAAAAACACTATCTTACTTATTTTAAAATTATTTAAAAAAAAATTATAGTACATGATATATGTTTATAATTAAATTCATATGTTACTTTGTTGTAATATTAATTTCTTATAATTAAATTATAATATGTAAATGACATCCTCAGCACGGGAGATCCCAGTGAGGATATCATTATATCTATATGTTACCAATGAAAAGAAGACAATAAATCATTATTATTATTATTATTAAACAATCTTCTGGCGCAATAAGAGAAATGCTGAAAACATGGGAAACTGTTGCATCGTACGTTCAGTAGCATTACACTAATAAGGAGGTGGCCATGTGTTTTACAGATGTATTTAATAATAATATGTGTTAAAACCAATGACTCTAGACAGCTTCCTAATAAAAAATAATTAATTATTTTTCATAAATAATAAACTAGTTATTTCGATTTTTTTTATTGTTTTTTGAAAATTGAAATCGCATTCCAGGTTGATACGCTCCTTAAAAATTTATAAGTATGTAATTTTATTTGAATAAACGTTAAAAATAATACAAATGAGTATTTTTTTTGCCATGGAACCATAGACATATGAATATTAGTAGACCTGCCCTAAGTGATTAAAAGCGTATTATCCCCACTCCCCATACCGGTTCCATTGGAGCCGGCTGTGCTCGCGTATGGCCTCAAGTGAAATTTGAAAACGTGACGTCATCATTCTTGTGCGAACTATGGTCGAGGCATCATCGGTTCATTTTACGAAATAACACGGCAAAATGTTGACTTGTACTATGAAAACTTGTAAAAATAGATGTGAAAAAGAGAATAAACCCAATTGTCGTATTACATTCCATATATAAGCATTATTTTACTTTATTTTAAGCATATTCACATCGTATAATATAGATCAGTTTTAGAAACATATACTATCACATCGAGAAACGTCTGGACGCGAAACACAAAGCTGGTTGGTTGCTGGGAAGTAAATTATGAACATTTATAAAAGTGTCTTAACTAAATACTTAAACGAAATATTCGACTCTGAAAATAGAACTGAATTTTTTTGCCGAATTTGGACTTCGCAAATTTGTTCATAACGTGGCGAGTAATTTGCGCTCCCATGTAAAAATGTCTATTCATTCAAAAGCAGGTTTTACTTTTAAGAAGTAAATGGTGATATTATAATGCGAGATGCCTATTTACTGCCAGATTGATTTATTGACGAATCACAGTCAGCCTTACTCCCTTCGTTCTTCAACAGTTGATTTTACCCCTCGCCATTATCTTCTCGTCTATTAATTCCTATGTCTGTGCATGAAACGCATTATCGTATTTTACATTGATTTATATGGGAAAATGTCTTTCATATAACAAGTAAGATTCTGGAACGAATTATGCTTGTTTCCATTGTACTTTTGCTTCATACAATATATTTGGCTGATCGTTGAAACTCCTGTCATAACGAATCCATATAAATGATATTGAATCTCATAAAATAACACTGTAATTTTATTTGTAGCTCCCAGTATCCCGAGGCATTTGAAATCGCCCAGAAAGCCGCCAACCTGAAAGCCTCGCAAGAAGAAGAAGAGGAAGAAAGCCTAGAAAACATTCCAAAACCAACCACGTCTCTCACCAAGGACATTTCCAAATCAACCGAAACACTTCGACCGAGCATTTCCCAAGTATTTTCTAAAAGTCCTAACGACGAATCGAAAACAATCAATGAATCAGACGAGAAAGTCCAAGAGAAGGTGCAGACTAGAAGAAAGAATAGAATCGTGAATGATAAAACAGATTCCGATTTGGAAGAGAGCGGACCGAGCAATACCAAGATGGCAGAAAGCGACGGACAGAAAGAAGTCGTTCGGATGAGAAAAAAGCCAGCGAAAGATGAAAAAATACCTCGCGCTTCCCGATCTAGCAGCTCCTCTGATAACTCCAACGCCGGCGATTCTTCAGGCGATAGCACTTCTGACACCGGCTGATTAAAACAATTGTTTGCTTCTAAATATTTATTAGCTTCATCCAGATACCGCGAGAATAGCGTACGAGATGTTCGCAAATAACAAATAAATAATTTATCAGTCAAAGGGGCAATGTAAAGTGTATGAAATCAATTGTAACTATAATAATTTATTAACATTCAACTATTCATCGATAGATTCACACTTAATCATTTAGTTTCAACTATAATAATATATTCGGAACTTTCCATCAATCGAACTGCCGGCCTCTGTGTTTCCTCCCTCCTACAACATGGGACTCTTCAAGACCCATGTTCACTCCTTCCTCTCCACAAAAAGACCCTCCACACAGCATCCCCAAAGATGACATAGGCCCTGAGGGAAATTATTTTCTTAAGGGCCTCCTGTGTGGAGTTAATTTAAAAAAAATAAAAAAAATTAAAAAAAAATTATCGTGATATATTTTGGGTTATTATGCCATGTTGCGCTTTCTCCTTATTTAGCCAAAGTTTTGGACAGCATCACAGTGTCCATCTTCAGGGCAGATGATGTGAATTAGATTTTGGTGAAGTGGTTTAATGTGGTTTTCGGCGTGTAGTTTTGGTGTAGCCGTCAAGTAACCGACACCAAAAACTATTAACATTAATGAGGTTTTGTGGATTTCAAATACTTGTTTGCATTTGTCTAGCACTTCGACGCACGCCTCATGACGTCTGGATGAAGCTTTTGCTTTGCAAATTTGCTTTTGTTGTCAAATAACTTTAATTATTATACATTTTAGTTTTGCCTCTGAACAGACAATATCTAGAAGTGCAATCTATCTTACCGATTTTAAATAAATTCACATAAGACCTTTCTACACCAAGGTCGAACTCAGGACAATTTAGTTTTTCTATTAAATTTTTTTTTTCGATATTTGAAAAAGTTTGATCAATTTCAGCAGAGGTAGGGATGAATTGAGCTTACTCTGAGTACACAAACACGCCCACAACGCGCTTATATTGGTTTATCTCTTCAGTGTTTACGTTGTACTGTTAAATTCACATGTTATGAATATTGTGAATTCGATCTCAAGTTATATAGTGTTCTTAGATTTTACATTACACTGTTTGTGAGTTAATTACGAAGCTAAATATAATACATTAACAATGTAACTACAAGGCCATTTTATTAATTATTATATTTATATTTGTCATCTTTAGGGATGCTGTGTGGGGTAGTTCATGAGCGAGTCGCACAATTGAGCTAGCTCTTTTTGATGTTTATTTATTTATTTAACGCCCAGAGGGCTTTTACATGTGGGTGGTACAAATTTAATGACAGTTTTGAAACATAAGAAAGAAAAGAAAGAAATATAAAAATAAAATTACATAAGTATATGCGAGAAACAAAATTAAAAATAACAAGAACATAAATTAAAAAATACAGCGATTTGACTGGTTTGCAAAAATATAACTTCCATTTAGGAATAGTATTGAAATAGGTCTTTTACGTAATCCACAAAATTTGCAAAGTTAATATTAAATATATCGACATCACCTAAGTATTAGTTTCCCATAGTGTGAAACCGTTGTATTGGGGAGTTCGCAATGTAATTGCGCTTATGTGTGTTGCAGTGGAATAGTGTATTTTGTCATGTTGTTATTGTAGGTATTCGTTAGTTTATGAGTTGCAGAAGTTCGCAACAGTCGAATTTAGAGTTTAGAATCTTGAATAAAAAGGTTAAGTCGTTTATTTTATGCCTGTCTTCCAATGTGTGTATTTTTAGAGTGTTTAATAAGAAATGATATTGTAAGTCTTCTAGTGGGATATTTAATTTAAAATTTATAAAACGCAGAAATTTTTTTTGTATTCGCTCAATGTTATTAATGTGAATTTTGTAAGAGGGAAACCAAACTACTGAGTTATATTCAATTATGCTTCTAACTAGAGATATGTATAACGGTTTAATGGCTTGTATGGAGTTAAAGTTTTTTTAGTTGTTCTTAATACGAAGCCTAGTGTTTTCATGCCTTTGTTTACAATTTGGTGGATATGATTGGCGAAACTTAGTTTTTCATCCAAAATAATTCCGAGATCTCTCATTTCCGTGACTCTTTCTAAAGCTGTATTGTAAATGGAATATTCAAATAAAACAGGATTTTTATTTCTGCAGAAAGTCAGGGTTTTGCATTTGTCTACATTTAAAAACAGATTATTTTGCACGCACCAATCTTTAAACTTATTAATATTTGATTGTAGTATTTGGCAATGATTTACATCAGTTATTTTTTTGTATAGCTTGATGTCATCAGCAAAGAGCAATACCTCGACATCGTCGAAGCAATTTGTTATATCGTTAATGAAAATGAGAAACAAAACCGGACCAAGGTGACTACCTTGCGGTAGGCCACTGGTCGCACAGAAAGCTTTCGATAGCAATGATTTTATTTTAACAAATAGTTTACGATTAGTTAAATAGCTAGTAAACCATTTTAGCATGTTGTCTCTTACTCCTAGGGCAAATAGTTTTCGGGTTAGTAGTTTATGGGATACTTTGTCGAATGCTTTTGAAAAGTCTGTATATATGCAGTCGACTTGTTTATTTTTTGCAAAAGATTCTAATATAAAGTTTTGAAATATTGTTACGTTAGTTGCGGTTGATCTATCTTTGATAAAACCGTGTTGTTTTTGGTCGATTAGTTTTATTAATTTGGGATAGATTTCATCAAGGACCATTGATTCAAAAAGCTTAGAAAGTACTGACTGTATACAAATAGGGCGATAATTGGTTATGTCAGTGTCGTCTCCTTTTTTGAGGACAGGTGTAATGAAGCTCGATTTCCAGCGGCTTGGAAAATATCCAAGGAACAAGAGGCGGTTGAATAGTACTGTAAGCGTAAGTTTTTAGATTCTCACGGCCAAAAGCATTTTTGTTGTTTTTTTTTGGGGTGTTATGCCGTGTTGCGCTAACTCCTTCTTTAGCTGACGTTTCGGACAGTGTTGCAGTGTCCATCATCAGCGCAGATCCGGTAGATCCGAAGATCTGGACATACACACATCTTCGGATCTACCGGATCTGCCCTGATGATGGACACTGCAACGCTGTCCGAAACGTCGGCTAAAGAAGGAGTTAGCGCAACACGGCATAACACCCCAAAAACAAACAACAAAAAAGTACTGTAAGCGGTTTAGATAATGCATTGGAGCATTTTTTAAGGAATATTGGTGGAATGTTGTCTGGGCCAGCAGATTTGTCAGTGTCTAAGGAAAGTAATTTCTGTTCGCAAGATGTTTGTGTGATATGGCAATTTGTTAAGTGTGTAGTATTACTAAATTTGTATTCGGGTATTTTATCATCGGGGGTTTCGTCATCGTATACGTTTTTGAAGAAATCTTAAAAAAGGTTTACAATGTCTTGTGTATTGTTTGCACTGATTCCATTCATTTGCATTATTGGTGGGTAATCCGTGTTTTCATTGTTTATTTTTTTAAGAAATTTCCAGAGATTTTTGGATTTAAAAACATTATTCTCGATGGTAGTTATGTACATTTTGTAGCAATGTTTAGAAAGATCTTTACATTTTTTCCTAGTTTCCCTAAAGTTTATATAATCAGCTATGGATTTGCTTTGTTTGAATTTTTTGTGTTGACTTTTTTTTTGCTGAAGAGAGGCAGTTAGCTCCGATGAGAACCAAACTGGGTAAGTATACTTTTTCGGCGTGTAAAAGGGTACATAGGATTTAATAGTGTTAGAAAATGTAAAATAAAGTATGTCTAAAGATTTATCAATATTTTCATCTGACAAAAAAGACCAGTCTATATTTGAGAGATGGCAGTTAATTGAGTCAAAGTCTGCTCGTTTAAAGTTCAGAGTTTTTTGTTCAGGTTTGGCATCGTTATCACAGGGTATGTTTAATTTCGTGTATAGGGGAGGATGGTGATTGTCGTGATTGATTGATGGTGATGTGCCGTATTCGTAGGAGTCTCGGTAGACCGTACCACGGCTAAATTGAACGGTTATCTTTTTAGATCAGGAGATATTTTAGAAAAATAGCGCCATTTAAATTATCCAAAGATTAATTGTTATTTCATACTCAGAGACGTGAACAGCATCTGACAGTCCGACATCTTAAATTTTAATTTTTAAAAGAAATACAAACATTCCCGGGTTACGAATAACCTGACAATATTTGAAAATCTCCTACTGATGGAGGAATTGAACACACTTCGCCTAGGTGGGACCCAAACGCGATGTCAACTCAGCCACTGACCAGTCAGGACTTAGACATATGTACCTACACCTACTCATCACCTAGCATCTTATTTATATCGTGTTACGAGGCGGCGTACTGGTACCAAGAGTTGTACATTCATAGCACAATTTGTATTGATATTTCAGGCGGGTAATTGATGGTTATAATAATTTTTAATCAAATTGTCGATCAAATGTGACGAACTTTGAAAAACTTAAAGTTACTAAAGACCCCCTGTAAAAAATGAGGGAGATATTTGAAAACCGCACTCGACTTAAATACATTTTTCCATGTCCAAAATTAAACACTCCATTTGCACAAAATTACTATGCATACCAAGGAAGAACCTTTTTCAATCAACTCCCTGAGGAAATCAGAATCATAAACGACAAAAGCCAAGCTTTGAGCATTTAGAAAAAATATTTTAAAGATAAATTATCAAAAAAATGTAAAGTAAATATTCTTCTTCTAACACAGCAAACTTATTTTGTGGCACCATTTTAATTGAAATTAATAAAATACTTAGTTTTTACCACTTTTATTGTTAATAAATACCAACATGTTTCATGAGCAACGTTCACTTCTTCAGGGTTTTAATAATGCTAATTATAAATAATAGACATAGACAATGGTGTCAATAGAGAAATAATAGACATAGACAATGGTGTCATTAAAAAATAATAGACAATGACAATGGCAACAATGAAAAGATGAGAATGGATAGGGGAAAGAGATGCAATATGGAACAATTTACAAAGGGAATAAATAGGTTTAACATTGGGTCATTTAAAAATAATTTTTGATTGTTAATAATATTCAATTTTGCATTCACACTCTTTCTAATCTCTAAAATTTCTAATTTATCCAACTGAATGCCATTGGCATTACAATGTATTAATTCTATTCCACTATTGAAGTTAAAGGTACCACTAGTTTCCAACAAATGGTTGGCAAACTCCGAGAAATTGTTATGGTTTAAAGATTTCATATGTTCTTTAATCCTTATTTCAAAGTTTCTCGAAGTTTTACCTATATAAAAGAAAACACAATCATTACACTTCAATTTATATATTCCAAGCAATTTTTTTACGAAGCAATTTCTTCTCCAAATATAGTATACATATTAATAAAAATAATTGTTTTATGCGAATGTTATCTTTATTATAATAAAATATTTACAAAATAAAACATATTATACAAAAAGAGACAAGTACTTTATACAAATTATGAGACAAAAATATCTTAACAGTTTTGTAGTAGAGGTGTTTAAAGTTTCGTTTCTGCATTTTTACTGTTTTTAATAATATATTTCACCAATTAAATAAACAATATTGTTGAAATGTTTCTAAAATGTTTACATAGTATAGTTTTAACTTCACTTTGAAATGAGTTTGGCTTTTCTGGACATTGTATATCTAATTTTCGGCGACAAAGAGTTATGAACTAGACTCTGCTAAGGAAACTCAAATTTGTGTGTATAATGCGGCATCTCAGGGATACGCAAGTATTTGATACTCGATGCTTGAAATATGTTGGCGATTACCGCCATATATCTGTGTAAAGGTTCGTACACTGCACTACTGGGACCGGCCGGTCTTTATCACTCAAGTAGTCGATACTTTAAACATGGTGTCACTTGTGTCAAACATTTTGTAACAATGCGTGTGCTTTTAGATTAATACTAGAAACAAAAACAATCGACAAAGAATGACAGCTACAAAAACTGTCTGGTTGAAAGTGAGGTTATGAAAAGCATTATAATGTTGATGTTGCGAGAAATCAAAACATGATTGGTAGTGACGTGGAATCATGATTTCAGTAGCGACATGTACGAATGAGTAGGATACTTGCGTATCCCTATGGAAGAATGGCCTAAATTTCAGATATTTACATATTAGTCAGGTAAGTTTTTAGATTTTCACGGCCAAAAGCATTTTTGTTGTTTGTTTTTGGGGTGTTATGCCGTGTTGCGCTAACTCCTTCTTTAGCCGACGTTTCAGGGCAGATCTGGTAGATCCGAAGATGTTCACATCTTCGGATCTACCGGATCTGCCCTGATGATGGACACTGCAACGCTGTCCGAAACGTCGGCTAAAGAAGGAGTTAGCGCAACACGGCATAACACCCCAAAAACAAACAACAAAAATATTTACATATTATTTCAAAATTTTAACATAAGAATAAGTGAAAACAATAGAAAATAGTAACAAATGAACTATAACCAAACTGCACAAACTATCAGTGCAGCTATGCATTAAAAGTTATGCGTTTGTTGTGTTGGTAGGAACAAATCTGGGGTGCCGCTTAGCGTAGATACAAGCAGTAGTATAGCATGCGTTCTGCTTGGGGTTTTATACTTACTACTATATGACAGCACATGACCTATCTCCCATGTTTCTATTATCTATCGGAAGACCCTTATTTGCAACTTTCACAATTCCAAAGATATTTACATTTGTGATTTCACAAGAGATTCAAACATTAATTTATCTTGAAATAATGGTTTACGGAATCAATATTGTTTTTCCTTTACAATGAATGCATGGTGAGCATCGGCGATTTAAACATCACATAGATTTTCTCTCTGAAACACCCTACGAAATTCTCCAACCCCGGAATGGGGCCCTTACAGTAACAGCATTTAAAATAATAAAACTATTTTATCAACCTCTTTGAATGCTATAAATAGTTCATACTCGACTAGTCGACGTCGCAACTTGCTCAATATTACACATTACAGAATGCACGTTCTGGGCCAGCATAGCATGACAAAAGGTATGATGCTGCTAAATGAAATCTGTAGGTCTCTTGACATTTTCAGCATTGGCCTCGAATGTTTGAAGTCATTTTAGGCAAGGACTCTAAAATATATTATTGTTATAGAATTACATACTGAGTGAGGACATTCTACATGGCATATTTCTTGGTGTATTCTCTGGCCTCAGCGTCGAAGGCGGATCGGTCCACTTTGAACTGCTGCGCGATGTCCAGCATGAGGGGATCGTCAGGGTTGGGGGAGTCCAGCAGAGCCTGGACGGCCAGCAGCAGGGCTTCCAGGGCAACAGTGGGTTTCCAAGATCCTGCGGGGGGCATCTTTACCAGGTCCAGACAGATCCTGCCACCTACAAATCAATAATTTTTTATATGATTCTATCGAAATATAAATCTATACTGATTAAACATCTTAGCAGTGCATATATTAGGCCACTGACTGGAACACACTAATCACAAAAGCTGAAGTTGGCCTAAATATTACAAAAAATTGGGTTGATTCTAACTTATTAACTTTAAATATAGAGAAGACTAAATTCATAACCTTTAGCGTAAACTCGAGAGGCCAACCCTCCAAAAACATCTACCTTAAAATACATTCCTGTCATTCAGCGAGCACCCCATGCAATTGTCCTCCAATCACACAAACGGAAAATATCAAATATCTTGGTATTTACTTCGACCGTTATTTAACATGGGACAGACATATAGAGTCGGTTAAAGGAAAGCTAAACAAGTTGATTTACTTTTTCAAAAACGTAAGAAATATACTAAACATATATGATATAAAGAATATATACCTCGCAATAGCACAATCCATAATGGAATACGGCATTATTGCCTGGGGCTATGCCAGTAAAAAATACATAGACACACTGTATAAAGCTCAGAAAACCTTAAAAGTAATTCCCAAAGTACCTACACCCACTTCAACCATATTCAAAAAATTCCCAGTGTTGAAGATTCAAAAATTATATTCAAAACAAATACTTACTTTTCTAAACACATTTAAAACTTCACAAATTTCTCGCAATACTAGAACAAGACATGCACACCAACTCCTAATACCAAAAACCAACACATCCTTTGGACAAAAACACTACAGATTCAGGCTATAAAACTATACAATTCACTTCCAACACAATATAAAACATCTAATCTTACAGAATACAAAAAACTCATTTGGAGCTGGCTACAATCCTTTTAAATTCAAATCGGGTTTCACGATTATAAAAACTCTCATTCCAGGAATTGAATTATTACAATAACAAATAATATACTAGCCTTTTGTTGAAATACCGATGTGAACGAAATGCACGAAGATAAAAAGAAGACTTGCATTACGATTCGATAATTAGGTACACATAGTTGAGATCTTTACAAAGAGATTCGTATATAATATTCATATACGAACATTGAATAATTCCGTCTTTTCTGCCATTGAAATTAGGCCAGCGCAAAAGGTAGAACTACTCTTTCCTTTGAATATTAAATTTTGAACTTTGATTAAATAAAAATGTAATTATAATGCATCTTTTACAATCTCTCCAGAAGTAAATCGTTGTTTCTTGTAGTAATTAAGTTGAAACAAAGTGTAATTTCCATAATCTGTGCTTATTAATAGTGCGGCGGTTAGGGAAATATTTAGGTACCCAAAATTCTTAAAATAAATAAAATGAACCTTTATCAATGTTCGGATGATAAACTGGTGTCAGGAATTTGACTTGCGGTGGTTCGAAGGGATACTTGGCAGGGATGTCTATCTGTATCCTGAACGCTCCACCGTCGTATGGAGAATCCCTTGGCCCCATTATAGACGCTTCCAGCTTGTCCAGAACTCCTTCCTTTATACAATTACACGAAATACCCCAGGGCGGGTTCTTCTTTATATTGTTTAGTTCTTTTCCGACTCTCATGGCTTGCATAATCAGTTAAATAAATGTGTATTTATCACAGAATAAGAATAAATAATAATTAAAATAAGAATATCCAATATTATAACTTCGGGTTTGACAGTTAACAGCATAAATAAACCAGGTTGTCGTTGAACTATTTTGACGTTTATGAGTTTTAAAATCATAGACTAAAATGGCGGGAAATTGATGTTTTTGTAGTGATGGGTATGATCGAAACTTCAGATTGTGAATTTACAAAAAAATTAATCTTAAAAAAAAAACGACGACGGTAACTGTAATTTGTTACAAATGGTAGAATGAGTTGGAGACGCCCGAGGAAGACATGAGGCAAAACTGAGTTATCTGACAGCCCGTTCTCTCTGCTTAACCTGTGGGAAAACGGTGTGATAGTTAGTTAGTTAAATTTGTTATTTTTTGTTAATATTTCGCTAAATACCGATTTCGATACATCCGTAATAAAAGTATTGAAAAATAATTGCATTGATTTTTGAATGCGTATTACTGATAGGTATTGTAAATTTCGTGTGTATGTTTAATGTTTTGACATTTTGTTGCTGCTATTTTATGTTTTACGTAACTATATTCCGTGAAAATTTTGCATTTTATTTTGTTTTATATTTGAAATATTAATAAAAAGGTTAAGTATTGACTACAATATATACTTACTATATGTATATTTGATGATTTGAGATTTTAGTTTGAAGAAATAATACACGATAACTTTACATACGTACTGTTAAGTCATAGAATAAAGAATATTTACGTGTGGTAACTTCATATTGTGAATTGTAACATACTATTTTAATTAATTAATATCATTGTGATTGGTTTATTTATGATTAATATATACAGGGTTGTGAGAGCTGTAGAGATGGGCGAAGCGGCTCAGTTGAGGGAGCCGGTTCACTGGGTCACGTTCACCTGAAAGATCCGCTTCAGTGAACCGGCTCGATTGAACCCCCCCCCCCCCCCCCCTCCCCCACCATAAATAAAATAAAAATAAAGTTCTTCGCGATAAAATAATACATACGTGTAGTCGTCGATATTATACAATGGTACAGATATTGAAATCGACCTGTGTTCTACACTCTACAGTGTCCTAAGATGTTTAAGATTCGCTAGTGAAATTTATTTCAATTGTACATTGCGACCGAAATCAAATTGGATCGTTTATTATACAATGTTTTATTTTTATGTTTTGGTGAAATTAAAAGTATTTACTATTTTTTTTGGTAAACTAATGTTTAAGACAAGATTTTTTATGCATAGCACAAAGTGTAACAATTATTTTACAAGCAATAATTATTAGCCTGAAACACTAGTATATATTGAATTATTTTGCGGATAAGAGATAAGCCGGCATAGCTTAGTGGTCAGAGCTGTCGACCGGAAATCGAAAGGACACGGGTTCAAGTCCCGTTGGCGTCATGTATCTTTTATCAGGAGATTTTTCAATGTGGATGAGTGTTTTAGGCTAATAATTATTGCTTATAAAATAAAAGTATTTAAACATGAAACCATGAGATTTCATTTTTCTTTTATAAAAGTTGCATTCAAAATATTTTTAGGGTTTTATGATTTTTCATAACAGGTTGCGTCAGAGAAAGCTCCCTCCGGAAGAATGAGCTGAAAAGATAAATGCTTTAAAGGTCATTTCTCAGGACTGCGCTTCGTCAGATGGGACCTTGCTATCGCGAGGAAACAGTCAGACATTTTTGCTTCTTTGGGAATATTATATATTTCGAAGACAAAATTTTTGCCCAGAAAAATCGATCTATATATCGTTTATTTATGATTACATTCAAAGGGGATTCCCAATATTATTGGAATACCCTTTTATTAGAATGAAAAAATTAAATCGAGAAATCTTTTGTTTTGTTAGGTTTTTGGTACAAAACGTCAAACTTCAATCGTACGGTAATCGTTGAATCACGTTTCTTATCGCTTTGTAGTTTTTTTTTACCCGGAAAACATAATTACGAACTTTATAATAGCTTTAATTTAAATTTACCATGATTTCCACAAGAAAAAAGAGTGAAATTTGGAATCATTTTTCTGCGGCCACAAAAATTGTCAGATGTGTTATTTTTAAATTACAATCTATAATCTATATCAATACTATTGACAAAGTTTCTTAAAATTAAGTTTTAAAAAATCACTTGGTGAATGGAATTAAAATATAGAACAATGAAAATAAACTTAAATCTATTTTAAATTAATTGTGTACTAAATAAATGTAATAAAAATACAAAAATTGTGTTGTGAAACAAAATATTTCTGTGTGAGAATAATAGTTTAACGTCTTTCATGTAAGTACTCAATGCCAACATTACTTTTTTTACGATTATTTCGATATCATAATCATTGATCAATGATTAACTGAAAATAAACCATGAACATAATATAACTCTTCCGTGTTCCTGTTATAATAAACTAAATAAGTGCCTACACAACAACTAAAATGTTATGCAAGCGTCAATACCAGTATTATTATGTCGTATATATGATCAATCCGGTCAGTACGTCAGTAGTGACCCGCGAGCCGTGAGATTCGTTGAACGATGTATGCGGATCTTCGTTCGCGAACGGGTGAGTCGGCTCTTCGGGTCTGGCGGGTCACCTGCTCACCGGCTCACCGTTCGCGAACGAGTGAAGCGGGTCACCGGCTCACCGTTCCCGAACGGGTGAGTCACTACTGATCCGCGAACGAGTGAGCGGCTGATTTGGGAACCGGATCTTACGGATCCGTGTAAAGATCCGGTTCACTGAGCCGACTCGTTCGCGAACGACTCACTTCTAGAGAGCTGTTGATATGCTGTTGATTTGGCATCTACGCTGCTGTGTTTTGGTAGTCCCACCTCATATATCATACGAATATTGTACTGATCAAGATACGATGATATAAAATCATTATGAAAGACGTTCGGGTAAACAAAAACATCGATTAGATAATGACCATATTATATAAACCACATATTGACCAAGGACGTAACCATAAATAAACCAGTCGCGCAACAAAGCTCGCAAATGACAGTGACCATTAGTGATGCCATACCGCGAAAATGAAAATCGGTAGATTTGGCTGAAAAATATCGGCAGATTAGATACGACAATCGGTAGAATTTCAGAATGGATTTGTGTTGCTCACTAAGTACTTGATTCTCCACAATATTATAATTTTTTTACCCTCCAACGTTTCTGTACAGAGTTAATTTATTTCGATTGTCTTATTTCTTGCTAACCAAAAGGATTTTATAACTGAATTTATTTAATTTGTTTTCATTGGGTTCCTATTTCTACCCAGCTTCACCACTGAGTTGATCTGTCGGTATCGCTCTGGTATTAGACCACCATTCAGAATCAAATACTTTCTTGAAATGGTTTATACCGTGTTTGACGACCAGCAAGGTGATTCTTTATCTTTGAGGTTAACCGACGTTAAATCAGTTGCATGTAACATACATATCAGGAGTTCTAATGAAGATTTTAGATAACGCAAAATATACAGAATAACCCGCCTGATGTAAACGGACAGTTACTTCTCTGCCTTCCTCTTGCCCACCTCTTTGGCTTCCCCACCTTCTTCAGCTTCACGGCATACATCATTGGTGATGTCATAGTCCCCCTGGTTCCATCAGTCACAAAAATTGAATAAAAAAGTATTTCAAAGGGCCATATCTGTTCATGAAAAAGACGATGCAAGTTGAAAATAATAATGTTTATTATTACATAATACCAAAAAGGCGTTTTGTTGTTTGGACAGTTGGAACAGCTGCAGATCCATGGCAAGAAGTGAGCCAAGAATTGCAAGTCTCCAACGAGCAACAAGCACTAAGTTTTTTTTTAAATATGATATAAATCAAATTTAATTTTTTATGCTTCCGATTTTGTTGTCCGGGTTAAATCTTCCCCATAGGAAAAACTAAACCCTTCCACTCACTTTTCCACAAATGATCAGCTAGTCAATCAACACTATGCAAGTGCATTATATAAGTAAAATAAATACAAAACAATACAAGAACAACAACACGTCAACTCACCAGAGATCAAATGGGAAAAAAAAATTCACCGACTCCAGATATTTTCATATCAGAGGGTTCGGCTCGGTAGTACTTCTAACAGGGCCTATAAATCCTACTGATCCCTCAACATAAATATTTAAAAAATCTTTCGTTATCCTACATGTATTCAAAATGACCGACTTTTGCATCTTTATATATAAATTTTTTGATAGATCTAATACGCCTAAATTTTTAATGAGAGAGCTAGGTATAATGCCAGTAGCCGAAATAACGAATGGTAATATTTTTATAGTCTGAGAATGCCAAATTCTTTTTATTTCGTTTCCTAAATCTGTGTATTTTCTAATTTTTTCATTAACAGATTTTTGAATGTTACAGGAATTTGGAATAGCGACATCAATGATATAAGTTATTTTTTTAATTTTGTCATGTAAAACTATATCGGGTCTATTATGACTAATCGTTCGGTCTGTTAGTATAGTTTTATCATAATATATTTTATAAAATTCGTTTTCTAAAAATGAATTTGGTTCGTATTCATAATATGGTACTATATTACGGCAGTCAATCAAGTTATGTTTAATTACCAAATTTTGGTGAATTATTTTTAAAACTTGATTGTGCCTAAATGTATACTCGGACGGTGCTAATATAGAACATCCAGATAAAATATGTTCTATAGTTTCCGGAAAAGCCAAACATTTTCTACACAAATCATCAATTTGATTTGTATCTTTGATTATATGCTTTCTATAATTTTTAGTATTAATGACTCTATCCTGAATGGCAAGCATAAATCCTTCTATTTCTGCGCTCAACTCTCCAATACTCAACCATTTGTTTGACGAAAATTTGTCAACATATGTTTGGTTGAGATAATTGAAGTGTTTTGCGTGTAAAATTTTATTTGACCAGGAATCTAATAATTCCTGGTTGGGATTTATAAAAATGTTGGCATTCTCATCGTATAAATTTAAAGATGTAATATTTCTATCTGCCTTGCAAATTATTTTGTGCATTTCTGAGCTATGAGCTTTCCTATGGAAAAAAGTTCTTAGCATTTCTACCTGATTATGTTTTAAAGAAGTTATTTTGACTATACCTCTACCACCTAAATTTCTAGGTAAATTAACTCGTTCTATAGCTGAATTTGGATGATGGCAATTAAACTTTGTTAGCGTAGTTCTAATTAATCTTTCTAAGTTATCTAAATCTGTATTAGACCATTTAATTATGCCAAATGAGTACGTTAATAGAGGTATTGCCCAAGTATTTATTGCTTTTACTAAATTTTTAGCAGATAGATTGCATTTTAAAATTTTCCTGATCCTAGTTTTAAATTTAATCCTAATATCATTTTTAATACTAGTATGGTCTAATCTATTTGATTGTGGGTATCCTAAATATTTATAAACCTCATCCCTTTTCATACTAGTAATTTGGAAATTTCTAAATATACTCTCGTCCCCATCTACAATTTTGCCTTTCTCTATATGGATCGTTCTATATTAATATTAATATTATAAGTTCTGCAAGTATTTTGGTTTTTATTATTGTTACAGCTATTTCGGCACTCAAGGTCATTTTCAAACTGATCATACCACCTTTAGAAGACTTATTTATATGATTCTATGTTACCCCCTCCCAATTTAACTTTTATGTTGTTTAAAATGATTTATTACCGGTTAAACCGATTCACTGATAAAATAATTGTGACATTAGATTTTTTATTCTGTGGGGGTATTTTGAAGTCTGTGTTCCCCACATTAATGTAATCTTAATTGTTTAATTATAACGTCACTGCTATTAACTTATTTAGGTCTTGTGAACATACTTGCTTTATTAATTAATGTTATATTTGGGTCATTGGTTCGTTTATTGATTTTTAATTGTTCAAGTAAATTTAATCCAAGGCCCTTTCTTTTTATATGACTCGTTGTTGTCAAGCGGAACGTGCTTTTATTATTATAACATCTTATATGTTATTTGAATCTAATTGAGAAAGCCCTTTCCGTCTGTCCGATTTAAATAGCGTTGCAGTCGGCGTGGTCACATTTTGATTCATATATGTTATCAAAATTAAATGGAGTTCTAAGAATTAAACACGAAAACAATTAATAACAAGTACTATGCAAGCATCAGGGCTACTAACCACAGAAGAGCTAGAAACATACATGGCTAAAGTCATTTCAAACAGCCAAAGAAAGCTATTTCTACCCTGACTGGTGAAACCTGTCACCAGGGTGATACTGAGAGTCTCAGCCACTGTCAGAATTTTTTTATAATTTGTGAAATTCAATATAAATAATTGAATAAAATTATCTCGTCCCCGCCAAGTTTTAAACACTCCGGTTTTAGAACCAAAAAAATTGCCGCTCTGCTTTTAATATCATCATCTGATTCAGTTGCTCGGTCTCTGATGTTGTAAGATAGAATAAATAGGGGAGGGAATTGAGAAAAGGCTAGAGGAATAGGGATATTGGAACAGGATATAGATTAACCAGTTTCCGGACGCCATGTACGAGTATATTAACGTGGGTAATTAATAAAATAACTAAATTAAGTTTAAAGAAATATAATAATTAATTAATTTATTACAAGACTTTGCATAAAATAAACTTAACATAGAAGATTTAAATTAAGTTCCTAAATTTTATTTCTTTATAGTAAATGAAACAATAACATTGTTTTATCAATTGTTTGTTTTTCATACATTTGTGGCTTAAACAGAAGTTATTGTTTCATTTTATGTTTATTTTTTTGTTTATATGCTCTTATATGCATAGGATTTTTACGTAAAAACAGTGATTTTACCGCTCAAGTGAATTTTGGCATATAATGCCAAGTTTTCAAAACGTTTCGAGCGATTGCTTACCATAAATGCCAAATGTATAGTACCTAATAATAATATGGGATAAACAGTGAAATCTAGGTGGATTAATTGGCTTTAAACCGCAGTAAACAGTTTCATATGTTTCCATATTAATATTTTGAGGAATGGTATTAATTAAATAAGATGGTAAATGCATATACATACATTTATGACACCAATTTCTCGAGTGAAAGATCAATAAAAATACAACTTGAGCAATGAAGGTTTCATACATGTCTTTAAATACAATATTGGGTAAGATTTATAACAGTAAAATACTTATGTAATGGATACATAATAATAGGTAAAAAAATAACATAAGTTAACCAACAGATTAGGAAAAAACTAATTAATAATAATATTTAGCTAATTTAAAATCACCTCAAGGCGTTGTACAAATATATTTATTAAATAATTAATACTATAACTACTGACTTAAAACTAGTGACTTACATCTAAGACTTATATATAGTGACTTACGACTAAGGCCTATAACTACTATCTTAATGACATATATATTTACATATGTATAAACTTACAACTAACATAAACAATCTAATTTTACTAGCGCCAAAAGAAGAAGGAAGTTCTATGATATTAGTAGGGTGTTTTTTTTTAAATTAAGTTTAGAATACGGGTGCAAAATGCGCCCAGTGGGTTAACTGGATATATTTTTGCTATTTGTTTTTGGGGTGTTAATCTGCCCTGATGATGGACACTGCAATGCTGTCCGAAACGTTGGCTAAAGAAGGAGTTAGCGCAAAACGGCATAACACCCCAAAAACAAATAACAAAAATACTTTTGACCGTGAAAATCTTAAATCATATTTAACTGGATATATATCTTAATTAATACAAACGAATAATAATACCAATGTCTAATATTTTAATAGAAATATTCCTGGATGACATTAATTAAAAAATATTCGCTGTTTTTGAAAGTGTGCAAAAATAAAATAAGGTTTTGTGAAGCCGATGAAAGTATTACAAATCAACAGATGCAACCAAAAAAAATTAACGATCAAATTTTTAAAGTCGCTTACTGGTTGTTTTTACCTTAAACCATAATTACTACTTTACAAGAACTAAAAAACGTATTTAATTAGACAAAGGTAAAAATATTTATTTAAAAAATTTGCAAACCTTAATAAACTTAATGCAAAAAAAAAAATTATAAGTATTATTTAAAAAATTTCGGGGGCGCCGATGGTAAGCTTTTAATTGAAAATACAAAGCATGGTGTTCTCTAACACTGTTTAAATCATATTATACAAAAGGAGATAAAAACGACTTGCATGAATATTATCTTTTGCGTAAAGTACACGAATCCGGCAGGTTAAAAATAATTATAGATTATCAGTAAAGAATAATAAATAGCTAAGTTGATAAGAAAAATAAGTTATATTGTCTGATTCACTGTACAATGAAAGAGTTAACCGTAATCTGTATGCAATCCTCCTAATTGTACAAACACTTGTTTTCATATTATTTTATGACAAATTTAATTGTGTTGAAATTTGTTTATTGATAAAACATTTTTTTAAATTTGAATTGGTAATGTTAAATCTTCCTAAAAAATTTCAACGTACCCTTGTACAAAGTCTTCCACAACACAGGTGAACCCCTGGCGTGGAGGACTTAAAACAACGTCCTCTTGTACAATACAATACATGTACAGTTAAAATATACCAATTAATTATTTATTATTATCTAATACAAAGAAGCATTAATGATAAAAAAACAAATATTGAACTCTATAAAAATATTTTAGGGAAATCATTAACAAAAATACTGCTTACCCTAGTTTCACTTGAATATCTCACAAATTATCCTACAATACTCTATTTATCCTCCATTATATTTTTTTCTTCTTTCCAAATACAACAATTTGTGTGGATTTTAATTTCGTAATTATTTTTTTACTTTGTAACCACAAATAAAATCTTCCATCCACAAGCAAATGCTTTTAATGGAAGAGTAGTATAAATAGAAAACAGAAGCTATTCAAAAATTCAATTAAAAAAAATATGTAAAATCTGATATATTTTTTATTACAGTAGATAACAAATAATAAATATCTATATAATTAAATAAGAACATCAGTAATTGAACAGCAAACGGAGAGTTAATATTAAGAAAATTACAAAGACAAGTATATATACTAACCGTCTAGTGGCGGTGTACAACAGTATGTTATTTCAGATGATCTGCATAAGGTTAAGTATATAATATATGTTCCAAGATGTTAATTAATACCTCCCTAATTGAGAATAACTCGTGTTTAGGGAGGGGGTGTTATTTTAAGTTTTTATCATTGATTCATTTTAGGAATATTACCACACATATAAACTTTAACATTATGAACATTTGTGTACAGAAAAACAGATTTACACTAAATATTGCAAAAAATATATGTATTTTGTGTTAATTAATTAATTATGAACATATTGCAAAAATATGTATAAATTTTACAGAAAATATATTTTTAACACTGTTTTTCATACAATAATATACTAAACAACCAAATTAGTCCAAGTTAGAGTCTAGTTTAAAAGTATATTTAATATTTTGGATTCAATATGGTGTAGGATTTTTTCAAGGCATTTATTGATAATAATAATAATAAGAATTTATTCCAGAATGTATGCAGGGATAGTGCAATGCAATACATTCCATATTTTGAAATAATATACATAATTAGAGTAAGAAAAATCCTAATGCTGCGTTATAATATTTTATTATTTGAGGTTAAATTCCTCCACCAAACACAAAAACCCTGTCTCTTTGTGGTGAGGAACAGCTGTTATGTTAATGAGTACTAATGACAATTAAAAATACTTGCACGTATTTGTCTACATATTCAGCTAAAGACAGGTGCAATGTACGTGGTGATTAGATACAGATAATTTATATTGATGTCCTACTGATGCCCTTGTGTTGCTAATTATAATTAACATTATGACTTGTAATTTGATCCTACGTCATGTACCTATCTATATATCTATAAATCTCTTGATCTAAGTGTTAATTTGCAATCATCATTATTATAAACAATGTAGGAAGACAGATTGAAAATATTTTTAAATAATCCATAAAATATCCCATGACAGACAATTATTAAAATTAATAGACTTGCCGTAACATGAAATCTGGGTATCATTTCGACGAGCTAGAGTTAACATATTATTGACACCAGGAGGGTTCAAGAATGCCTTGAATAAAATATGACATCAAAGTAAAGTTCGCTAAAGTAAAGCAAACGTTAGCAGCGCTGTCCATTGTGGGACTTTTCTGCGCAGGATCTGAATGTTCGTTCTTAAATGAATCGATTATAACACATTTGTTAAAGTGTACGTAAATAGCGTAACAAAAAAATTAATTTTGGAAACAAGCCCAAGAATTTTCGTTTTCCTGATTTGGGATACTATAATAATATTATTATAATATTGTAAAAAGGACTAGTAATTTGTAAGCAGATTTTATTTTCGAGGACTGTTAAAGGTGATATTACATTGCGACTTGCTTGTATACTGTCAGCTTCATTTATTGAATCTGAAAGTGGAACGGGCACGCTGCCTAACGCGCTCCGCGCAATTTGGTTTGTTCCCCTTCCCCTGATTGGCTCGTCGATTAATTTGAATGACTATGGAACCTGCTGACAAACTACAAAAGTATCTAGGTTTAAAATTAATGTTAACAAAAACAACAAAAGTAGATAAATCACTGTTAATAAAAATAACTAATACAAAATTAAAACAGTGAAGAACAAAGGAAATAATTTGTAGAACAAAGTGACAGATTAATTTGCTAACTATGTACATTACAATTTGTAAAACAGAGTGACAGATTAATTTGTTAACTATGTACATTACAATTTGTAGAACAGAGTGACATATTAATTTGCTAACTATGTACATTACAATTTGTAGAACAGAGTGACAGATTAATTTGCTAACTATGTACATTACAGTTAATTATGCCTAATTTATTGTACAGGTTATAAATTGCCTTATAATAATTAAACTCTTTAAATTATTTGTTACTAGCTGTGCGCCACCATGCGTTGCTGTGGCTCAGTCTGTCTGTGCAGATAGAGAAACAATATGGCATGTTGCTTTTACGTCCATGTTTTTAAAATAAGCATGTTTGTCCAACAGATGCTTACAAAATAAAAAAAAAAACATGTTTTACTTGTCACAGATGGCATCTATATAATATAGGTATATAAAAACACACGCGTATAAAATAATTTTTATGTATGTAATCCTATTTACCTGTAAATGATCCTAAATAATAAAAAATTATGCCAAAAACCTTGCAAACTCAATGTAGGATTTGAAAAATACTTTGAAAATAATTTCACATTTACATTCAAGATGGCATGTCACTCTTCACACCGGTGATTTGGGTACAGATTGGTATGACTCGCTCGACAATACAATATGTTGTTGCGATGTTAGACTGTGGCACAAATAGGTTTTCGCCAGAGTCTCAATAGCCGTTGATAAAATTTAAAAAAATATTTTAGCAGAGCAAAGAATGAGTTTTGGTTAGGAAAAAGTTTAAAATTAATTATTGATTAAATAAGTAAAAGTTTAAAACTAGCCATAAAATCACTAACGGCAGAATACAGATGAGTTATTAGTTTAGTTCGATCGAACATGTTGACTTGGAACTATGCTTGTCGTTGCTTCCACACGCTTGAGCATCTCGATACAAGATATACCACAAAGACGCAAGGTCAAATCATAAATTTCCATCAAATATCGAGCAAGAATTATGGACCTTGAATGTTTTTCGCATCGAACAAAAAAGCATTGAGCAAGATGGTACCACACGTTGAGACATGTTCAAATGAGTATAAAATCGTCAAGCATGAACGAGCATGGTACCTACTGGCCATAATTATAGCAAAATACATATAGATATGTATTATTATTAAAAGAAAAAAATATTAATAAATTTAATGTATTGTCATTGTTTACATACATACAAAGTTCAACATGTTTGTTGTGACCTAACACTGTAAAAGAATGGCTAATATCCCCTTAGCGTCATAGGAAAGCAGGACTGTTCTGTAACTAAATATTAGCTAACCCCAGTAAATTCAAAGGTATTATGAAATAATTTATGTACCCTGTGAGCAGTAGTTCGTTTGACCAGCCCTTCTATCGATTAATCCAGGGGTAACCAAGCAAGAAGTCTGGCAGTGGCGGTGTGGCCACGATCTTCGGCCAGCTGCAGGGGTGTCCTGTTTTCTGTATTTCTCGAGTTCATTACCGCCGCCAAATGCCTCTCGTCACCCCGAGGAAGCACAGTGCCGCCATGTCCCGCCATTTCAAACACCTCCTCGGCTAAACGCAGCAGTCGTGTCACAGAGGGACTGCAGGAACACTGCAGAGGCGTGTGATTGTTGCTTCTATCCTGACTGTTGTAGCACGCACCATGCTCCAACAGACAAATCACAATATCGGTTGCTCCCTTCTTAGCTGCAACGTGTAGAGCTGTAGAACCTCCGACTACAGTTCTAGCGTTGATAAACTTATGGTAAGCTTTAGGTTTGGTTCTCTTTACATTCTGCAACAAGAGATAGACCATTTGCCTGCTAGTTCGGAGCGTGGCGAGGTGCAGGGGGGTGTTCCCCTTCTGTGACACGGCAGTAGCGTCGGCTCCACTGTCCAGCAGCAGCTCCATAACCTCCACCGTGGCGGCAAAGTGCAGCGCCGTTCTACCCTCGTCATCCGCAGTGAACACGATCGATTCATTCTCTAATAATTTACGAATCTTGTCCCCATCCCCTGCACCAGCTGCTTTGAGCAAATCAGCACCACGAGGATGAACATAGTCGATATCCATATCCATTATTGAATTTGTTAGTTTTTCAAATATATCTAGAAATTTATCCTGCGCCGTGTAAATTGGACTGTTGTGACCAAGTACAGTGTTCCTAGCTCCCAATCCTGCCTTGTGAACCTTTAGGAGATCGTAAACATTATTCTGAATAATATGTAAACGAGTGATCAAATTTGTACTTTCAATAGTGTCAAAGTGATTGGGTCCCAACAAATTCTTTTGAATAGCTAATACTTCTTCACAGACTTGCAGAGCGTCATCGAATTTGTCTTGATTCATGAGAACAATTGCCATATTGCGTCTGGCCCTGAGCGTGTCGGAGTGATCCTGCCCCAAAACCTTTTTTCTGGCTTCGAAAACTGTTTGAAACAATGTGAGAGCTTCATGGTGCTTGCCTTGGGCAAGCAACACCAAGGCAATGTTGTTTTGTTGAACTAGAGTGTTAGGGTGTTGAGCCCCTGATGTGTTTTGAAACCATTCATAAAGTTGCGTGTGCAATTGCAATGCCTCTTCATTCTTTCCTAGGGTACGAAGCACAAGCCCTGCACTGTTTTTAGTAGCCATTAGTTCGTCATGCCCTTCTCCCAGCGCTTCCTCTTGCCTCGGCATAACTTCCTGGAATATGTCCCATGACTCTTTGGTTCTTCCTAGCTTGTATAATAATAAAGCCAGCATACTCCTTGTCTGCAGGGAGTCTGGGTGGTCGGGACCAAATGCTTCCACTCTCTTCCTATAGATATCTTCCAACATGGGCATAGCTTTCAAATATTTACTCTGTTTGTACAATGCATGCGCTATGTTGTATTGAATGTCCAGCGTTCCTGGATTATCCTCTCCCAGTAATTCAACTCTTTCACTATGCATCTGTTTTAAAATATCCAGGGCTTCCGTGAAATTTTCACGCATAAATAACAAATCCACCTTGACCAAGTTGTCAGAAGCATTAGCCTGTGAAACCTGCTTTAACATGTCAATGGCTGGGAAACCATATTTCATAGCAACAACCACAATGGTGTTGCCGTCGATGTCTCGAGCCTTCATCACCGCCTTTACCATTTCTACATCGCTGATTTTGTTTATATCTTCAATTACCTTAATATCGTGGGTTCGTACTTTCTTGAAACAGAGAGTAACTCTTTGCAACAAAGATTTGACATATTTTTGAGTTGCAAAATCCAACGGAGTCTTTGTATTGTTAGATTTGAGGTTGTGCACTGCGCCATTTTTCAACAAAGATTCAACTATTCCTGGATGAGAATATTTGGCTGCGTAATGCAGAGGAGCATTACCGCCTTTTCCAACAATATTGGGATTGGCTTTTCTCTTCAACAAAATGTCACAAACTTCCTGAAAGCCCTTCCAGGAAGCGATGTGTAAAAGTGTGGCATTGTCAGAACTTTTTATGTTTAAATAATTTGCCAAGTTTTTAACCAATGTGCTAACCATCTCAATATCGTTTTGTTTGAGGGCTTTAAATAGTTTTCCAATTGACTCTAACAGTTCTTTAATATCTCTACAATTAGTCAGATCTGAAGGGGTTCTACCGAGAATGTCTGTGGAATCATACACCGCACCGCTATGTAATAACAATTTGACCATCTCCGTGTGTCCCTGTGCGGCAGAACAATGAATAGGCTTGAAGCCTTCTAAATCAGTGGAATTAATATCGACATGTTTGTTTATCAAATACTGAGCCACCGCCAGCTGCCCTTCTTTGGCAGCGGAATGTATCAGGGTAGATCCATCAGATTTTCGATCATCAATGCTCATTCCAAGTTCCAGGAAGAATGCCAAAATATTTTGGTGGCCATAGATAGCGGCTATGGTGATTGGTTTACAACCTTGTATGTTTTCAGCATTTAAGTCAGCTCCTCGGTCTACCAGGTGTCTAGTTACATCAAGATTACCCGCTCTAGCCGCAGTATGCAGTAACGTCCAGTTCTCATTGCTTCTCTCGTTAATATTAACACATTCTTGTTCCAATAGTACTAAAGTATTTTGCTTTTGGCCAAGAGCAACTGCCAGCTCTAACGGCGTTCTATTCTGCGAATCTCTGATATCATAGTTTGCTCCATGGTGGAGCAATCTTTCCAAAATATCTGGCTTATTCATGCGGACTGCTTGATACAGTGGCGAGGAATTAGGATCCGTGGGATTGACATTGGCTCCATTTTCTAGCAAAACATCAACAAACTCCGAATGTCCCCATGATATTGCAATGAATAAAGGCGAAGGGTCTTGTATGCAATCTGCAACTTTAATACCTTTCTCTATCAGCGCCCTGGCTAAAAGCCCGTCACCATTTTCAGCAGCCGCACATAAGAGGTTTGAACCGTTTTGATCTTTAACAGTGATGTCAAAATCTTTTAACTTCAATAGGGCTTCAACGACAAGTCTATGCCCTGCAGTGATTGCAGTGAACAGAAGTTGTCCAACGTTTAAATTCGCTCCTTTGGCCAACAACATATTTAACAGGTCTGTATTGTTATTCCTTGCTGGCCAGCATAATGCTGAAGAACCCGTAGCATCCAAGCAATTAACATCTGCTCCGTACTTTAACAAGATCTCAACAGCCGCCTTGTGATTTCCACTAGCAGCCAAGTGCAAAGCCGTGGCACCGTCATTGTCTTTAGCATCAACGTCAGACTTTTCCTGAAGCAATGTTTCTACCATTGGACCGTCTCCAATAAACGACGCAATATGCAACGCTGTTCTGTTGTGTTCCTCTGTCTCTTTAGCATCAGCTCCATGCTTCAGGAGTATTTGGATAGTTTTCTGATTGCAAGTTTTAGAAGCAGCTGCGTGCAATGGTGTGTTATTCATATTATTTCTACAGTTAATATTAGCACCTCCTTTTAGCAAAGCATCTGAAATTACATCATGACCATTTATGGCGCTGAGATGCAGAGCTGTGGAACCTTTATTGCATACGGAATGTGCATTAGCTCCTGCAGCCAGCAAAGTGTTAACCACTTGCAGATGACCTGCTTGTGCAGCCAGGTGTAACGGTGTCTCTTGACCATGTCCTTGAATATGGATGTTGACTCCCCTTTGAATTAAAGTCTCTACAATGGAAGTATGGCCATAGTGGGCAGCCATGTGTAAAGCCAGTACACCGTTCATGTCTTTGCTATCTGCCATAGCTCCATTCTGCAACAGAAGGTCAACTATATCCGATTTTCCTACCTCAACCGCAAGCAGAAGTGGAGTAGTGCCATTTTTTCTTTCAACATTGACATTTGCTTTATGTTGCAACAATAGATCGACGATAATTGCATTGCCAATAATAATGGCAGTGTGGAAGGGGGTGTTGTTGTTTACCAAATCTCCCTTATTTACGGAAGCTCCATTTTTCAAGAGAATCTTAATGATTTCTTCGTGGTTGTTTTCCACGGCGAACTGTAATGGGGTCTCACCCTTGGAGCTTGTGAGATTCACATGGGCTCCCTTCTCTAGAAGAGCGTTGACAACCTCCAGGTGACCATTGAACGCTGCCAGATGCAGTGGAAACGTTCCTCGCTTAGTCCTAGCATTGATATCAGCTCCCTCTAGCAGCAAGTACTGGACCGTTTCTACATGACCGTATTCTGCAGCTATATGAAGGAATGTAAAGCCCCCACTATCAATTTTTTCGATCAAAAAACTACTTTTCTCCAAAAGAATTTTGACTACATCTAAGTAATTTTTCTCCACAGCATAACGCAAAGGAAAATATCCCAGTGAATCTTTGACGATTGTTTTGGCTCCCAGTGAAAGCAATGTCATAACAGTTTTCTTGTGGCCATATTGGGAGGCCAGGTGTAATGGTGTCTTTCCAGTACCCTCAACTTGATCAATTGCATTTCCGATTTCTGCCACTAAGAATCTCACAGTGTCTTCTTTTCCAAAGGCTGCGGCTACATGCAGGGCAGTTCGACCATTGACATCCCTCACTTCAGTGCTAATCATATCCTGTTTAATCAAGAATTTGACAGTCTCGATATTGAGTCCCCGCACAGCATAGTGCAGCGTAGATGACAAATCTTCTTTTCTTGCACGTATATCAGCTCCTTTTGCGATTCCTATTATGAAATTTTCAAAGTTGCCGTCGAGCAGAGTCTTCCACATTTCCTTCTGTTTGTCAAGAATAGATAAGCCTTGCTCATATCTCCGTCTCAATTGTTTGATATTGTGTTTTAAAATGTTCCCTATTTTACTGTTCAGTGCAGACGAGAAAAGGTCTTTGCTTTCAGTAAGTTTCGTGGCATTTAGGAGCACAGCGGACCAAGAATCAGTTGGCAGAATATCTACCAAGGCGTTTCCGTGAGCCAAGTAGTTGCGCAAGCACCTACCTCCCAACAGAGGCACGTGCCCATCTAGGTACAGCATATTGTTGGGAATGCGATTGGAACTATCTAAAAGGGACATGGTATCCAACACAAGGCCTTCTAGCACTAGTCTGTTTGTGGACTCTCCTTTAAGTAATAATAAAATATGTTCATAAGATTGACGACTCTTTCTATCAGTTCCTATGATGTTCTCCAGTTCAGTTATTTTCAGAGTAATTTTTTCTGCAATTCTTATGTCGCTGCCGTTTTTAGCACTCTTTCCTTTCCCGATTTTATTGAAATTATTCAATGATAATAATTGCCTACTATAATCTACAATACTGTTAATATTACCCTTGTCAATTGATTTAACATAATTTATTCTAGATATCTCAAATATTATTTCATAGGCAACCTCAGGTTTAATTCTCTTAGATACACTTTTATAAAATCTGTATAATAGGCTCCCTAGCTCTAGCTCGTAGTTTTCAGATTTTAATGAATTTGTTTTTGTTGGAAATTGTTTTAAAATTATTTTAGCCGTGAATTTTGCGCCAATTATAAGGTTTCCAATAGCTTTTGTTCCGTGACCATGAAAGTTTGAATGAACACTAACCATTCCCTTTAAAAAACCATAATCTTCAATTGTTAAACGATATTCTAATTTTGTGTTGTTGAGAACATTTTTTATTTCGGCAAACAGTGTCTTCTCATATGGAGTATGATTGTCTATGCTTCTAATAAGATCTTTAATCTTTCGGTCTTTTGAAACCATATCTGTTTCTTGGACATCCGTAAAACAGATATTTCGAAAGACATTTGCAATTTCTTGAAATTCTTCTGCACCATTACAATTAATGAGTGCGGTCAGCGTACGCTTTATTGAGTTCACTTTGTTGAAGTATGTTATGTCGGAGATGACGGATGCTATCTTTTTAATGTCATTTTGTGTGTTGGAATATAGTACAGAGTCTTCTGAGTCTAGATGTGGATGGGATAATGAGTTGCGTAAGTCTTGCAAAACTTTTCTGGTTTCTTGGGGTGCAGAGAGGAGGAGAAGTTCACTCACGGCTGGGGAGAGCTTGGGGCTGTCCAATGTGTTCTTCAGATGTTCTCCTGTAACCTGGAGGGCTCTCTTGATAGTCAACTGGCCGAGTCTAGTAGCAGAGTCTGCCAGCAAGGCCGCGTCTAGATATGTCTTCATGATGTGGAGCGAGGATATGTCTCTCACCTCCCGATAGTCAGCGTACAAGTCTGGGTATCTGGTGCTGATGTTAGCGGCAACATCCTCGCGGTTTTTTCTCACTGGGTTCCGAAGCTTCTGGATATCTGTAGACTCGATGAGTTCCTCTAACTCTTGAAGGGCAGAGGCAAACTTGTTCAATTCCTTCACTAACCTCTCTTTCTTCAGTACGGACAAATAGAACATACTCAATTCTTGTTGCCGAATATGGCCTGATACAAAGCTCACCAAGCAGAACTCCATTTCTTCCCAGGGTAAAATGTTGTACGTCGATTTCAATTGTTGTTTCAGTATGTGGACATTCTGAGCTATAAACTTAGCGGTGTATAAAAAGTGACCATCCACTTCCTCATAAGTATTAATTTGCGCAATATTTTCCACAAGTAATTGGATGCGTTCTTGGATATTATTATCATGGGAGGAGGTGTCAGGAAGCGCTCCGTCGCCTTTGGATAAGAAACGTAAATCGACCAACGTGTATTGCACAAACAGATGCATTTCCTCTGATACAAGGACGTTGTTTAGGAGTAATTCCTCGTAAGACTCTGAGACGAGTCTCTCCGAGAGTTCGGGGGCTACGGACCCGAGGAGTGTGCGGAGGAGCTCCATATTACTGGAGCGGATGGCATAATATATGGAATCGTGTCCTTCATATTCCTGTTCCACCGAACACCAGCGGGGAACATCAACCACTGCCCCATCAGAGGGTATGGATGTGTCATCCTCCAATAAGAAGTGCACTAAGTCAGTCCTGTTGTGTTTGCAAGCCAAGGTTATGAAGGGGAAGAAGGAGGAGTCCATCCCCCGGAGCCGTGTCAGATCTGCGCGGGACTGGCAGGCCAGGAGAACTGACACTTGGCTAGCCCTATCTCCTTCCATTGTCAGTCACACTACACTACACTGCCACTGCCGACTATTGCTGCTGTCTCGCACTATCAACCAATAACCACACAGCAAAATGCTTACACTACTGGTAGCCACGAGCGACCATATTCGTTAACTTGGTAATTTTAAAATTATTTTTAAAAAGCCACCATTCCGAACTTTGTAACAAATCCGAATAGATAATAATATGCATTAATTACAATAATTTGTATTTACCTCAACTGTATCTTAATTATACTAGACCAGCGTTTCTCAATCTTTTTTAACCTGTGGGTTTTCTTATACTTCTCGTGTTACCTGCCGCTGTTTTTTTTCATATTTCAGCAAGGGAGCTATACCTACATACCTTACTCCTAAAACAGTTACATGTACGTAAAATAAGTCAGAATTGAATATTTCAATTCTTCTATTATATATTAAATTTGTATATATACATAGACAACTATATATCTAACATGTGATTCTATATTGTATATATATATTATATATACAATAGTATTCAGTAATCCGCGTACAATCGTAATGATATATTTCGCATTAGTCAGAAGTACACTGGAATATGCATCGCCAATTTAGAATCCACAATATAAACTTTACATAGTATTGTTATCAGCGCATTCAAATACTGCCGCCACAGTGCTTAGTTCACCAATTGGCCGCCAGAGGCGCCACTCTCATGTGGTTCACAGTATGGCCGGCAGAGGCGCTGCTGGTTGAAGGCGGGAGCGACTCCACAGCCACCTACCGGCCACCCGGGGGACGAGCAAGGATTGCAAACGGCCCAGACTTGGAACTGCGCAATGCGCGATATAACCTTACTGAATATTGGATGTTATTATTGTAATAGACCGTGAAGACAATATAATATTTCATCATAACCATTTACTTAGCGTTTTATTATTGCTAACAGTATAGAACGTATCCAAAACAAATTTATAAAATATATTACCTCCAAATTCAACAATAACTTTGAATGTACATTTGAAACATTGCAGCAAAGGCGAGTAGTAGCCGACTCAATATTTATACATAGAATTTTAAACAATAACATACCTAATAATTTCAATCCTTGATGGTGATGAATTGAAGATGAATTTTGGTAATAAAACTTTGTTTCTTACGGGTTGATCTTTTTGTTTGTTTATAAGGATGTTTATTGATTTCATTTTGCCCTTTTGAGTGCTTCATTATTTTTTTGATAGTTGGGAACGGCCCATATGTGATCTGCAGCCCATCTTAAGTCAACTAGCGATGTATTAATAGGAGAGAGAATATTGTGGGATGGGGTGGCTGTGCTGATTCTATTATCAATCCAGTTATTACAGTACAAAAACTAATTTTGAGAATTATATTTAAATGCCACCCTACCCCTCAAACGAACTGTTTTCTAAAATTAGAGTCTTAGATATTCCCCAGTTATTTACTAAGACAAACTTGTGCTACATACGGACAAATAACCTGCTGGTTAGCACACACCCGCTTTTCATCAAACCTGGAATGCGTGCTCCCTAAAACTAGAACCACATTCGCTCAACGACAGAACGACAATTATGGTTCATTGCTCCTAAAAATATACAATGCATTGAACACGGATATAAAGTCAATTAAATCTATATCCCTTTTTACTATCCGCGTTCAACATCGAAAGGGGACGAGCTTTTTTTAAAGAATGCATGAGTACAGTGTTTAAAAAAAAATTAACTCTATCATTTACTAGGTTTTATCTTTATTCATATTTATAGTATGGTATGCATTATTTTAATTTTTGTTTCACCAAATTCCTTTTCCGTTATGTTTTATTATTGTTATTCTTACATCAATCATGTACGAGCCTAGTATGGTAGTTGAGAAAGTCACCAAAATTGTAATTTTTAATATTTATAAAATAAATAAATAATTTGCCCATTTTAGAACATCGTATAAGGTTGAAATAAAATAATTCATAGCAAAGATGATTGTGCCAAATTATGTACATTTCTCGGTTAGTAGACTCCATAACTTCAAACAATCACAATTAAGTAGACTATTGAAGCTTTCACTCTGAGCTTTGCAAAACAACTGATTAGCTTAATCCACTAACTCCAAATGTACCTAGCTTTTATATGGGGCCAAAAAATTAAGAGGCATTGTGATTTTGTGACCCAGTGCCAGTGGCGACCCACCATTTGGGAAACACAGGATATGGGTTGTCAATCACTGCACAGATTAGATTGTACCAATTTAATTAGATCGAACACTCCAGATAAGATTATACAACTCATTCTCTAATTAAATGCATTCGTATCATTATTAATTATGATAAAAACATCAAGTTGCGTAACATTAATATTTTTTATTTTACCAATACAATTGGAATAAATAAAGGATTGTCTGCTTTGGCCCACCTTAACCAGTGGAACCGTTACCCCCAAGACAATGGGTTTCCAAAGAACATGCGAGATTTTGACAGAAATGCTTCGAAAAATGTGAAACAAAATGAACTGAAAAACAAATTCAACATCGTTTGGGCTAATAAAACTTTAGATTCTACTTTTGATTTTTATGAATGGCGCCAGTAAAAATATATTTCTGTTTTATGCTCTGGCCTTCAACAGGTAAAGTTTTTCTAGTTTGGCAATAATTATTGGTGGTTACGACATACCCGAAGCCGGTAATTCTTTTATTTTCCCATCTCGTCTATGAGCGACCTCTGTGTTTCTTTTTATTCCATCTGTTGGTCTATGTTGAACTACAACACTCTGTTAAATTATATGAATATGCTTAAATTGTCAGGCAGATGAATTTTCACTGACTTGGTATTTCTATATAAAACTCTAAATGATTTAGTTGATAGTCCGGTATTGCTAGAATTGATAAACTTCCGGATTCCACAACGTAATACTAGAAGTCAGAATTTATGTCAGTGCAGAAATTCTGGGACTAACTACCATATGTACCTATTCCTCTTTGCCCAGAATACTAATGGAGGGAAACAATTATACCAAGTCAGTGGACATCTTCAATTTATTTTTAAACAAATATAAAATATTTTTAATGAAGCAATTCAGTTATGTACAATAAATAATGTATATTTCTTAATATTCACATGTAAAAGCCCCGAAAAAGGGCGTTAATTAATAAATAAATAAGTCATATCAGTCACATCAGTTGCATCAGTCGCTTAGTCAAATCAGTTGCATCAGTCGCTCGGTCACATCAGTCACATCAGTTGCTCAGTCACATCGGTTGCATCAGTCGCTCAATCACATCAGTTACATCAGTCAAATCAGTCACATCAGTTGCTCAGTCACATCGGTTGTATCAGTCGCTTAAGTCAAATCAGTTGCATCAGTCGCACAGTCACATCATTTACACCAGTCAAATCAGTCACATCGGTTGCATCAGTCGCTCAATCACATCAGTTACATCAGTCAAATCAGTCACATCAGTTGCTCAGTCACATCGGTTGTATCAGTCGCTTAAGTCAAATCAGTTGCATCAGTCGCACAGTCACATCATTTACACCAGTCAAATCAGTCACATCAGTCTCTCAGTCACATCAGTTGCATTAGCCACATCAGTCGCATCAGTCACATTAGTCGCGTCAGTCGCGTCAGTCGTCAGTTGCATCAGTTGCTCAGTCACATCAGTCAAACCAGTTGCATCAATCACGTCAGTTGCATCATTCGCTCAGTCACATCAGTGGCACAGTCACATCAGTCACATCACTCGCATTAGTCGCTCCAGTCACATCAGTTGCTCAGTCGCATCAGTCACATCCCCCTCCTTAACAACTGGGAAGTATTTGATAACATTGCTGGGTTCTGATTTTTGGCAACTCCCCCCGCCATCGAAATCCAAACTGAAATCTTGGATAAAAGTGAAAAGTCTTCACTGTGTAAACACCCATTGCTTCCGTTGCTATGGTGGACTGGACCAAATTATGTTTAGCAGGGATAATAAAGAACAACTGCATTGTTTTAACAGAACATATATTTTTTCAATAATATATACAAGAATCAGCAAACTATACAATTTTATGCCTTTTAGGTATTCATCAACATTTGTATTCATAGTATAATAATATATATTTAAGATATCATCACAACCAATCTATACTTCTATGTCGAATTAACATTGGTTTGCTTTTGGAAATACATAATTAATTCCTGATTTAAAATCATCCAATTTTTAAGCTTGGCGGAAATGTGATTATGTTATAAATTCATTTATGAATAAGTATTAATAAACACATGATTAATTAATTACAGAATTCTTATGTATTAGACCAGTGTAAAGCAAAGCTATTTTATTATATCTATTGGAAGATATTAAAACTGAGAAGCTACGCAATCATTAAATTATAATTTATTATGCATATAAAACCCGTCCGTTTAGTTTGGAGATCACATCACATTATTACGGCATTCACTAACGGAATTAATAATTCACCATTACTGCAGTAGAATCAATTTACTGTCATTTAGAATCAATTCATTATGTCAGAGTGAATTATCTGTCCTTTTTCTGTCAAATGTCAATTATTCTAAAATTACAGCGAATTCATCGTAATTTTAGAATGCATTCATTACTTCACAGTTATTTAAAAAGCAAATATTAGTTCACGGTGAATGCACGGCTTTTATTTAGAATTCATCACTGTCATTTTAAAAAGAAAATATTACTTCTAAATGAATTCACTGTCATTTAGAATTAATTCATTATTTTAGAGTGAATTTGCCGTCATTCTAAAAAGAACTCATTATTTCTGAGTGAATTCACTGTTACATATGTTTAAAATCAATTCATTACTTCAGAATGAAATCCTCTTAATTTTAGAATGCATTCATTACTTCATGGTGAATTATCTCGATTTTTAGAATAAATTCATTACTTCAGAGTGAAATCCTAGTAATTTTATAATGCATTAATTACTTAATGGTGAATTATTTAAAATGACTTTGCCATCAGTTTAGTGTAAAATAACCACCAGTTTAGTGAATACCATGTTGTGAAAAGACATAATCTGCAACAATATACAATAATTAATTAATAACAAATGTTTGGTGTTCAGTTTACTAACTAAATAAATAAATAAAAAATACTAAAAAAATAATAAATAGATAACAAGAATACATATTATTAGCAAAGATATTGGAAATAAATTCGTTGTGTTTATTTGGAAATTGAATAAATGACAACAAATTTTAAGAAAAATTGACAAATGGCAATGAATTTTAAATATTAATAATTTTTACAAGAAACATCCTAAACCATAAAAACTAAAAGAAATTGAACTATAATTTATTTTAGATAGCTTAAATAAATCACAGCATGATTTTTTTAACTTTATTTCATACTGGTAGTGTAATGTTACAACTGTATAATTATTGACAGTAAGAAATATAACATCAACAGCAATAAATCATCGCTGTAAGTCATTCTGCAATAAACCTTCATCGGTGGAATTGATACATATAGGATTTTTTCAATGCAAGGGAATAGTCTTACAATGAAAACTGAATCACTGCGCATTTTAATTGTCTTTCGTTTGGGTAAAATCATTGCCAGTTTTTGTCTCTCCTGAAAAGTGGCCAAATATGATTTACACGGTGATTGCCATTGCCGTCGATGTGAACATAATAGGTATAGATTTGTCATAAAAAATCTTTCCGCTTAGTACTTAGTTAGTAATTAAAATTAAAAATAATAAGTTTTAATTCATTGGACAACAGAAAGACATTGCAAAATGTTTACTTTTAATAAGAGTATTTCATTATCAGTTTGGATAAAAAATTGGATATTTTATGTGTTGACCAAATAAGTTCTGCCTTTTGTCAATGGGTCTGTGGAAACCACTTTGGGGGAATGTTTGAAAACTGAATAAAATGATAGTAGTCATTTCAATCGTGAGTGGTGGTTTCTCACGGTGATACCGAGAATATCTTCCACTGGCATTTAGAATTAATTCATTACTTAAGAGTGAATTAACTGTCACTTAGAATGTATTTATTACTTCAGAGCGAATTCACTGTCATTTAGAATGTATATATTGCTTCAGAGTGAATTCACTGTCATTTAGAATGTAGGTATATATTTATTACTTCACAGTGAATTCATAGTAATTTTAGAATGCATTCATTATAACAGAGCGAATTCACTATCATTTAGAATGTATTTATTACGTCAGAGTGAATTCAACGTCATTTCACTCATTACTTCAGAGCGAATGCTGTCATTTAAAATGCATTTATTATTTCAGAGTGAATTCACCGCAGTTTAAGGGTGACTTTGCCATCAGTTTAGGATGCAAATAATATGTACATAGGTGCTAACATGAGTGTTATTAATTTATTTCAATTATTTGTGAAATATTCCATATTATAAAAATTAATTGAGGAACTGGATCAAATAACAACTTATGAATTTATACTACCGCAATGTCTTTCTGTAGACCTTGAAAAATCCATTTTGGATTGAAGACTTCCATCCATTTAGACACTGAAAAGAAAATCTATAGGAGTGTGACTTATAAAAAACTGATGCCCTCAATTTACATGTGATCTTTCCACCCCTAGGCCCCAGGCAGGTAAGTGAAATTGATCGCTTTTTCAACAAAAGAATTTCGATCTTTGAAAAAGTTTCATCAATTCCATCGGAAGTAAGATAAAATTACGCTTACTTCGAACCCAGTACACTTCTATCAGTTAATCTCTTCAGTGCAATAAAACATACACCATTAACCTAATTGACTTAATGCGACGTATTTACCCTTTAATGGATGAACATTAATTTAATTCAACATGGAAGCATAATTCAAAAAAGGCTATTAACCCAATAATAACATTGGATTTTATTTTAATTTAATTTATACAACATTAACAATAATATCTTTTAATTAGTGCAACATTGGCTAGACAGTCAGTTGGTAGGGTTATTGAAATGATGGAAATCAAACGCAGGAAATTTTAAAATCCGACAAACCTGGAGTATTTCACAGAAATTTAATCAGCGCCATTTTGTTTTTTTTCTCGACATTCGAAAGGTAACCGTTTAGCGCTGAATCTAGGTCCGTTACAGCTTTCGATCAAAGCATTTCAACTATGTTGTGCTTTTTTGCTGAATTGTTCGAAAACTCGGCTAGTATCGGCATTTGACGGGAACTTTTTCAAATGAAAAATTATATCAAACGTTTGAAAAACTTGACGGCAGTTGTAAAGAACGATACAATACTATTGTAACACTCCAGTCCCGGTGCGACCAGTTCACCCGGGCGCATACAATGATATATTTTTGTATCCAGTAAGTAAAGGTTAAGATTTTTTTCGATCTATCTACAAGCGTATTTATGTTGTGATGAAACCGCATAAATGAGAGGAAAACTGTTGTTACGATATGCAATAATTACAGTAATCTATCACTTGCAGACAAGTGTCCCATTAGTGAAATTAGATTATGGTGCATACATACAAAATATCCAACCAAAAAACAAAAAAACTGCTATCGATCTTTCATAAAATTTTCCATTTTTTGTTTTAAAGTCAAAGTGTCGTGTTTAGTCTGGCGAGAAGACTCCATTTGTAAACTTATTCAAACAAAAAATGTGGCTGAAAGAAACGAACAGAAACACAAGCGACAATTGCTAGCTAAACAATAATAACGAACCCCGGTGGCTGGAAAAATTGTCAGCGAGACGAAGCTAGAGGGCAGCGTAGTAACTGAGTGTCTAGGATAAACCTAACCGATGCGGGGCGGTACAGAGCTTTGCGCTCGAGTCTAGGCACGCGGCGGGCTACTGAACTTGATATAGGAATACCGGCAAATTACACAGCTTGATTTAGTGCCGCCAACTCGTAAAAATAAGCTGTCAAATAATCGAGAGGTGGATTACAGAGAGAGTTCTGTATTTCAACGAGGACCGTCCAAAACTCGAAATTCTGCTGATAGTTGATTCGATGGTCAACAATTTGATGAAGTTAGCAAAGTCAGCGCTTAATTTTAAAATTGTAATAACTTAACGTGTTGTAAGCGGACGTCACAACAGTCGGGTTTGAGTGGCCGTGCCCCATACACAGACATCACAACAGTAGTTTTGCGAACATGTATCAAAGAAAAGTGCCGTAGCATCAAAACGCAACGTGTTCAAAGAGTTAAACAATAATAATAATGATGATTGTCGATGGTGTATGAAGACAAGCAGGTGTTTTTTTATTATTGTCTATGCCTTTAGCACATTGAAGGTTATATATTATATATATACAAATTACAGCATTGTCATAAATTACGTAATAGAACTGCGTACACACGTAAATTAACTATGATTATAATTTATTACAATATTTTAGATGTATTTATTTTACACAATTTTAAGTAGAGTATAATGGGTAAAATATTACGGCGTCTAATGGAGGTGATTTTTTAAAATGTGAACACTGAAAAAGTCCCAATTGCCTAAAACCATTTAGACTATGGCATCCTCAATTGAGGCATCCTCAACTGGGGTATGCTGTGAGTAAATACCGGTCGTCCTGTAATGTTATGCTTTGTTTATCATTGGAATAAATTTTATTTAAAACCATATAAATATACAACATATAAAGGAGATAAGAAAACAAAACAAATTAATACAAAATCAATAGACATAATGTTTCAGAAAGTATTTGGCTAATTGAGGCCCTTCATACACTGAGATACTTACAAGCTATGTGACTGCAATGCAACCACAAGTTGCCTACCGATATGCTACTCTTTAACGTTTCTCTGTACGTTTCCGTACACGGCGCTACCCCAATTATACTGAACTGGATCATTTGCAGCCGTGGAATTAATACGTTATCAGGTGGCTCTAATCCTTTCTAACGTATTCCGGTAAATTATAGTTATATAAACATAAATAGTAGCAGCTTGCCACACTAAAATACATATTGAAAGGTGGGTCAAATCCCAGCACTGGGAGGAATAAAAGGACCAGACCCAAGGCGAACCAGACAACTACTCAATATGGACAGAAACTCACTGAGGGAACTGGTAGGATTACTAACGGGACACTGCCATCTCAGGAGACACATGCAGTTGTTGGGAGTGGAAAACACCAACAGATGCAGGAAATGTGAAGAGGATGAAGAGACTCCAATTCACCTTTGGTGCCAATGTCCCGCTCTGTTGGGAACAAGGCTCAGATACCTGGGAAGACACATTGTAGAAGCCATAGCCAGATATCCAACAACAACCCTGGTGAACTTTATTAAAGGGACTGGGTGACTGTTAAAGAATTGAGGTAAAATGGGAGATAGTACAATGGGTCTATGGTCTAAGTGCTCACGGGAACTACATTTAAACCGTCTCCGATCTATAAATAAATAAATATTTTCCCACCTCCAGAATAAATTCTACATTCAAATCATCCTCAGACACCATTTCTGTCAAACGAATAGTAGTTGCGTACGCAACTAACATAGCGTGCTACCAGCACTGTCAGTAGCGTGCAACAGACCTCAAATCCGATGACGACGCATAGCGTTGTGTGCGAACACTAACAAAAGAGTATGGCGGATACTCACGAGCGAGGCTCACGTGTACGCTTGTAAGTATCTCAGAAAGAAGTAAAATTTGTATAAGGACTGTGATTTTTAATGCTGTATCTTCTCTGCCTACCACTCTGGAGACATAATGTGATGGTATGTTATATATAAATAAAATTGTATCAAAAGGGCGATCAAAACCTTAATATTAATTAGGTACGTACTTAAAAGTTATTAAAATATTGTTAAGAAAACATTACTTACGTAAAATTAGATAATATTTTTTATAGCAGCATACATAAACATTATAAAGGCAAGTAACAATACTAATATTATTAGAGAAAAAAAAAACTTTTTGAAAGCATGTTGAGGCCTTAGAAAGGATTCATAATCATTTTAAATTAACAAAGCAAACATTTCATAAATCATTTTCAAAAATAATTTAAAGTATTCTAAATATTATTCACATTACAAAAAAAACTTTATATTATAATACTAACAGTATGTTGATTGTAAAATTTTATATTTTGACCGTATGGCATCTTTAAAACATAAAATAGTTTTTTTTTGTCCTTTGAGCCAATATTTTTTTCATGTGCACAATTATAATTAATTTCATAAATGTATAATTTAAAAAATTTTTCAATTAAACATTAATTTTGTCAGGTTTAATATAATTTTAAAATTAAATGTGTAAAAGTTGGAATACATACGCTTTTAAAGTAGCAACAATAGTTATGAAAACAAACTACATATTTGTTAAGCAGTTCAATAAAGCAACTCACCAAATTACTGGGGTATGACTGCCACTATCCACAAATACAGAATGTTCGGCATTAAATTAATTAAAAAAACCTTCCAATTATTATGCAGATACCGAGTATATACTGATTAGTTCTTCGATCTCCAATACTTTCTCATAGCTTCGTCTCTTACTAATTAGGGCGAGGGATGCTATTGGTTAGTTTTCACCTCGCCACTCTGGCTTACATATTATGTGATCCCTGAAAGGGATGACGCAGCTGTGATGACCTATAATAGGTCGTGTTTCAGTGCTAGGAGAGCAAGTTACTTCCCGGTGCCTTGCGTGATACTTCAGTAAACCTCTGGCAGTTTTAATCCAAGAGACGCTTCGTAAATTGCCTACTTCAGAGTGCAGCTAACCAATATATTCGTTGAAACCCTCGTGACGAACAAGTTACCTAACTTCAGTCACTCTGGCAGTTCTGACCCAAGCGACGCTTCGTAAACTGTCGACTTTAGGAGTTCAGCTAACACAGAGAGAAAATACTCTTTGAAACCCTTTCGGTAAAACATATTACGTTAATTTGGGAGGAACGATAATGTGTAACCTGTTTCCTGAGTGAAATATTGTTGAACTGCTGTAAAAATGTGATATATTTGCAAATTGATTAACCCCAAAATGAAGACTAATTGTGTTTGCAGTTAAAATCATTAATTTATTTAATAATCCCGTTACAGATTTGAATATTTCCTTAATTGCAAGCCAATGCAAGTTTTTTTAGATTCGTATTTTCAAATCCACATTAAGATTTGTTTCTGCTCTATAAACACATGTAAGTTGAATAACGCTTAGTAGCGTTTTTGAACCTTAACATTTGTTAGAGTGGCGGTTTTGCACTTCAACCATGACGGCGACCATTTTGGATTTGCTAAGTACTTACATGTTTTCTGGCTCATGATTGGTGCATTTACCTCACCAAAAGTTGGCCATCATTTTAAAAGTTTATTTTTGAATGGCTATTGCTTTAGTTTGAAGATTGTATGGTGTAAAGGCTGTAGAGGATTACTAATCAATCATTAGGTCAAGATGAACAAAGTGTGGATAGAGGTGGTTTTGCTTAAATACTATAAAGACCATAATATTTGAGTTGCTAAGCCCATTTGTTTAATATCTTTAAATCACACTGGTAGGCAAATAATTAAAAGAAAACAATTCACTAAATTAAAATGTACATAAATAACATTGTTTTTGTTTTAATTTATAAATAAGTTTCTACTTGGAAGATTAGAAACATTAAAATCTTGTGTGAAAAACAGTGAAATCTCAATCGATCGTTTTTCCTCAAGTATCGCTTATTTATTCCAGTCATGAATTAATTTCATACAAAACTCGCGAAATCAGATTGCATCGATCGTTTCTCTATACGTTGTTTTAGTACCATATTACACGGTCAATCAAAAAGATAAGCGTTTCAAACTAAAAAATTAACCGTCCGGTTAAAAAAGTGTATACTGTTGTTGTGGCCGAAGATTTTAGGAATTACGGAAATTTTATTAAACACATATGAATGAATTTTTTTTCTATATTCCCGCGTTCATTGTTTATTTCGATACGATCCTTCGAAAACTATTGAAAGAAATTTCACTGTATAATATTATGGTAAAGGTTAATTGAATATAAGACATCTACAATGGGTTAGTAAAATAAAATATTTTGTAAACGTTTTAAACAAGTGGAATTTAGGCCGTTCTCCATTAAAAAAGAGAGAAATTAAAGCAGTTTTTACACTGTGGATTGACTCTAAGGCATCTGCTTGAAGGGCAGATGCTCTTACCACTGAGCGTCTTAGGCAAACTATGTCATTATTTTAATAAATAACATAGAAATAAAATAATCTGAATGTAAAACTAACTATCTAATCTGGTTTAGGCTACGACCATCTCAAGCTATGCTTCTTGCGTATCACAATATCATATATTAACTTTTAATAACCTTAACCAAGGGGAAAGCCACCGCCATCTTTATTAATACAAGCCACACTGTAGAAAGTACGCTGACAGTTAACGAGATCTGTTTACGGACTTCTTGCACTGGGTTTAGCGAGGAATAGTACTAAAATCAGTGTAGTTTCTAGAGAATGGCCTGTATTAACATAGATGGCGGTGGGCGAGCTTAAAAATAATAAATAAATATAATACATTAAGTAATATACACAATCATCGGGAGGTAAGTTTCAAATCGCTAGATTATTTAACCACAGTCGAACCCCGTTAATTTGAAATCCACAATTCCCATGCAATTTGAATATTCGTGTACATAAACCGATTATCGTTACGGCCGGGCCTTCAAATTTAGATATTTGTGAAAATACGATGTATTCACGTACAAATCGAAAAATCGACATCGATTACCGGCGCGGCCGGGCCATCACATTCAGAATTACGTTATGATAATACGAATTAGAACCGTATATATATAATCCAAATTTTACTGCTTTTTATCCCCACGGCTGACATTTCAGATTCAGATTTACAAAATTATAAACTGAATTTATTAAATTACAGAGATATATTTTCGTGTACGGACTAATTAATTACGATTCAAATAAATTATTTTCACGTGGTTTGGCAAAAATTTCGATTTATGCATTTTTTTTAATTATCGAGGTCCTACTGTGTCACTGCAAAACTGTTTTTATATAATTTACAAAACAATTTCTTTTACGACAATTCTTTGCCATATTTTTTTTTTAATGCGAATTGTGCGCAAGAGTCCCAACTGCCCTGATTCAGTGGGACCATGGTATCACCAATTGGGGTATGTTGGACGAGACGGGGATGAGGAAGTTTTGGAAGGATCTGGCTATTCAGATCTGGTAACCAAACATGGGTAAAGCAATTTCAAGCAAAAATTTGATTCAGAAGTCACCGTGGCGATATTGAGAGTACCTGCCACCTCTTACGCACACAATGCAACAAACAATTAATGTACATTAAACAAAGTGTTACAAAAAATCTACTTATTTTTACAGGATCGTTAGCATTCATATTTACGTTTGCAAGTAAATTTACGATAAGTTTACAAATACAAGCAATTTAAAAACACGTCATTTTGTAACGATCGTATATAATTATTAAATTATTACATTAAATGTCTTTATAATGGGTTTTCTAAGGTTATAATTTATTTATTTATTAATATAATTTTAAGGCAAAATTTATTTTTCAAAAGCTTCACCTTCACCTTGCCTAGCTACCATTGTCTATAGATTTGTTAAATAGAAACACCATACCTAAATATTTACGCAAATATTTAATGTGAAATGATTCATCATTCTCAAAGTGCGTACAAAATGTTGTTATTTTTATTCTTACGCATGTTTCTTTTTATTAATATTTATAATAATTTAAAAACTATTGTCTTTAACAAATAAATATAAGTAATTTACTTTAATATTGTAATCAGTGACTCTTACGGAAGCATAATTAATGCCTTTGAAAAGTGAAACAGCTGTTTAATATGTAATAGCAAGCAACAAATACACACTGGATTGTGTGTATAGGTAAATTTGTATACATTTAATTTTAATATTCCAAAACTTTTACAGTGTGTTCTTTTAATAATTTTTATTTTATTTAAAAATTTATATTTTTGGTTTAGCTGAGGATTGTACCTTCCTTTCCAGGAACTGGAGTCAGCCGTGCTACCGACCTTGCCAGATGAGTGTGTTAATTTCCGCTTCCAAGATTTGCATTTATTCATTATTATAGGTTTATTTTAAACTTTCTTTTCTGAAGTTGAATATGTAACAAGTTTCAAACATGCTGTATGCAAGCAACGCATCTGTATGAGTGCTGTGTTCGATTCAATTCTGGTGGCAAAACCTTTGAGCAAAAACTGTTTGCAAAATTTTTTATTTGCTAAAGACAATAATAATTTAAAATTATAAAAATACAACTTGAAATACATACTGTTTCATATTAAAATTGCCTAGAAGCGTAATACCACAAGAAAGGTTAGGTTAGGTTAGATTGATGATATGGAAAACATTTGACCCAGTTAGTAAAAAAAAAAAAACATAAAAATGAGAATTTTTCAACAATGTTTTTGTTTCGTATAATAACTACTTGATGACGTAAAAAACTAAAACTTTAGACAAAAATTAATGGCGCAACGATCGTTTAAAATATTTTAAATGGCAACACCAAGATGTCTCACAGGAAAATGATTGTAAGTTTTAAAAAGCACAACGGTGTTCAGAAATTAATTGTATTTTATCAAAGAGATGATTTCACATCATATTCCATGACAATTTAATGTTTATTGACAATTTACAAGGAAGATAATTACATTGAAAGGTAATTTTTTGTATTTCTGAAATTTATGTATCAAAATAAACATTTATCAAATGTTAAATCAAAATAAAACAAAATCTAAGGGTGCCCACAAACGAGAGACTTTAGTTGCGGCAATTATTTCGTAATATAAATTCAAAAACACTAAAATATCACTTATGTACGGGTAGTAAGTACTGGAAGAAAATATGGAAGTATGTGTACATATACATACATACAAACTGTAGAACTTGAAAGTGAAGGTCACATTTCAAAGACAAATTAAGTAGCTTTGTGTTGCCATTGTAATGAAAAATTTTAGTACCAATTGAATAAATTTCTAGATTATTATGCCAAGCTGTACTCTTGCCCAGCCCAACATAAAACATCGATCGATATCTGGCAATCAATACTTTTTTAACCGTTGTTGTGAATCAAATGTAATGGTGATATACAGTTTTAGGCAGTGAAAGAGAGACAAAGCGCACAATTTTATTTGGCTTACTCGGTATTAGACTAAAAAAGTGTTTTTAATGGTTTTCTTTGAAATTGACATTTGAATGATCTCTTACTTTCAAATTTAAATAATAATTGTTAAAATATATGGCCTTTTGGGGTAATTTTAGTCACCGTGAGGTTCAATCAGTGAATTCCATATCAAGAGACGTAGGCCAATGATTATCATATATAAATTGTAGCTACTTAATAGGAAATGATTAAGGTAAATAATAATAAAATGTGAAGAGGTATAAGAGAGTAGAGGATGTGTCGTGTCTAGCGCTCTAACATCGAGAGGGGTAACAGCTGCAGGTTGAGTCCGATGGAATCCACGGACAAATTGACGAGGTTATTGTAAGCGTTGATTTCCAAATCTGAAAACAAATACATAACACCATTAGAATTGAATAAACTTACCACGATTCAATTGAGGCAAAATTGAATTTGTCAAATCGATCCTAACATTTATGTTTATTAAATGTACCGAAGGAGGAGTGGAGAGGAGATGTGAGGCTCTCTTCCCTTGTGAGGCCTTCAGGGAACCAAGGGGGAATGGAGAGGAGAGATGAGGCCACCTCCGTGAACTCTTCCCTTGTGGGGCCTTCAGGGAACCAAGGGGGATTGGAGAGGAGAGATGAGACCTGGGAAGACACATTGTGGAACCAGAAGATGTAGCCACATATCCAATGACAACCCTGGTGAACTTTATAAAAGAGACCAGATGACTGTTAAAGGAATGAGGTAAAATGGGAGAGAGCACAATGGGCCTATGGCCTAAGTGCTCACGGGAATTATATGTAAACCGTCTCCGCTCTATAAATAAATGTACCAAATAGATAATCCGTGGAAGAATGATCTATTTGAATAAAACCGATATGAGGAAAAGAAGTGAAGAAAAATTCATTAACTCACCTTCTTGGAGAGGGGGTGGTCACCACAGCCTCTCCATGGGAATGTTGGCGAAGCCGGGGTTACGCCGACTCTCCCAGTATTTGCCCGTGTATTGCCAATACTCTTCCCCGTTCGGCGCCACACTTTTACTGCAAACAAACAAACAGTCAAATATCAGTTGCAGCTCCACAAAGACATTTAATAAAATAATCGATAACTCTAATGGTACGTATACATTAGCGAATTGAGTGACGAATTACGGAAAAGGAACGAAGCAACTCCAAGCGGCGTTTTGCGCCATTTACAGTTGCTTTGTTCATTTCCCATAAGTTGAGGTTCAGCTCGGCAGTTCGGCTTGCGTACATATATGAAGCATTACATCGCTAACGGGGCTAAGAAAATGTTGGGTTTTATAGTAAGGATTTCCATCTACGTATTTTAAAAATGTTTACACATTAAAAATTCTGTTCCCATCTCTCATTAGAAGCATTCTAGGATGTAACTCTACAAGTTGGTCGCCTGTCTTTAATAATCACACTAATATCATCCAATGCAAATTTTTGAGGTGTTCAAGTTAATTTTAGACTTGGAATTCCTTTAGAATCAATAGATTATATATATTTTTTTATTATATTCATTGAAATTAATGAAGTTGAAACTGGCTTGATTTAATATTTTTTATCTATCATTTAAAACACTTATTCTCAAAGCTTGAATTTTTTATTACAATAACATAAACATGTAAGCTACGAAACCATCCCATACTTTTACGATACAGACAAAATACAAAACCGAAGCGATAGAGATATACGTATCGACAAAATGGCAGGAGATCGACTTCCTGCCGCCGAGAATTGGGTACTCTGTTTTTTAATGTGTCAGGATGAAGTTAAGATATTGTTCTTAAATATTTCAACAAATGTCAATGGAATAAAGAATAAGCCACGTTTTAAACTCGGATTGAGTACTATTTGATTTGAATCTTGGATGCCGCTCAATCGCACACGAAAGCGTCATCCGCGTCGTGACCTTTCCAAGTCACATACGTGTGCGTCAGCTGCGGGAAAAGAGTTATTTACCTAAACCATTTGGGAAGATGCTGCTTCTGCCCATCTTCCTCCATGGCTTTTCTCCGATCCCGCTGGGCTTGCTCTAGTTCCAGCTTCAGGTTCTCCGCAGCGTCCACATCTCCCTCCTCGAGCGCCCTCTGGTCTGGCCTGGTAGGAATAAACATGTACTAAGTCAATGAAAAAGAACATAGTACTAATAAATTTAAACGAAACATGAAACAGAAAAATAAAAAGATAACGGTCACAACTAGGAATTGAACCCAGGATCTCTTTTGTCTGACCGGGACAGGCGTTTTAATCCACTCGACCATTGAGACCCATTTATTAAGCGTCATATTCGTCGATATCATATTTCAAATTCAGAATTAACAATATCATCTTGCAACTAATTTTTCCCACATTTTTGGCATCTACCTTTTTAAATGGAAACAGTTTCTAGTGAAATTGGTTTGTAACCTAGATAGTGTCTCGGATAAACATTTCCAATTATTATTTATATGTAATAAGTCATTTAAAATTTAAAAAGGGTGGGGTGAATTTTTGAGTAACAAAATGAACTATAATATAAAAAAGCCTAATTTTTTTGCTATTGCGAACTCGTTGTATCTCCATTACTGTCATGGTGAGAAACATTATCTAAACGGTGTTAGAAGGAGAAAACACCACACTTTATATTCAAATCTAAAAGTTAACGACAGAAGAATTAAAATGTACATATCTATGAAACCAAAGTTTCCTGCTACGAAATTTTGTGATTTTTTTAATTAATTATTTTTACACGAAAGCAACAAAACAGCGAGGTGAAAATAATTTTTATTTTGCCTATTTTAATGTGTTTTTTTTTCTTCTTTTTTTCATAATGAGTAATTTTAATTAAAATGTAATGTGAGTCATTTAAAAAAAAATTTATGTTGCAATCTGAAATTTATATATTTAAATAATGATATGTTTGTAAAGAAAAATATAATTTTCTTTAATTCAAGGCAATGCCGAGCTTGTCTCGTCATTGTGGCTGTGTTGGTCGTGGACTGTCACTGGCTGGATGTGCGCCACAGTACCTACACAGTCGACTCGATATTTCGTAATCTATGGTTTAAGACATAGTAAAAACAATCTATGGGTTGTGACAAGGCAGATTGATGGGAATAATTTCAATAATTGGTAATTGCTATCGTGATTGTGATTAAGGAATTGACATAACAATTAATAACATTAAATGTCGTTTCTTTCCTTACAGGTAATGTTTTGTTACTGAATGCTTTTCTTTATGTAAATCTTGTGAGATTAACCTTTCCCTTACTGTGCTAAAAAAATACACGCGTTACGGTGCTGTGTAGTCAATACACATCTCAAAATAAACGATTTAATATCGGAAAAATATGAATATTTATAGCTAATCGATTATGTTTATTATATTTTATATCAAAAGTGATAATAATTGTAATTTAATTGCTGAAAACATGTAAAAACCATCGGCAGATGCTAAAGAAACGTGCGAGGGGTCCACATCTAACGACGGTTCGCGGCCAAGTGCGGCCAACTGACTAGCGAGTAGCGGCGCAGCTGGCAGCTGGCACAAACACAGCTGTGCGGTCGTAGGTATCGATGGTCTAAATCAAAAACTACAACTGCAGAAGTGTGGATGTCTCATGTTACCGCATAGCAAATTAAAGCGGGACATCAATAGCGTATCATTTCCTCGCACACTCTTCGCGTATTTAGTATCACACGGTTGATTGTATTGGTGTATTTGTTCCCGATTTTTTAACAAAAAACTCTGATTTTTAATTGAATTTGAAAACTATGTAATATATTATTTTTTATTTCAGTGCATAAATGTATAACGGAGGAATACCTAAAATCTGAACCCAGAATTTATTATATTTATAGAGTTATTAAAGTTATTAGAAGCAATGTGTAGTAAATACACATCACAGATGAGGAAAGGTTAACAAAATAAACCTCTTCTTTCCTTACAGAGAAACTCAATTGTGTTTTAATTGACTGTGTCGTTCAAATCACAAGGAAAATATCATTATATGTTTATTTCTAACTAGCTGACGTGTACCCGGTGTTGCTGGGGTTATTCTTAGGAGATATACATATACAATCACAGACTTTTCTGTAGGCCTTTTTAAGATACAACTTCGTAGTACATTATGTTGATGTATCTTATAAGGTTTAGCCAGCGTTAGACTTGATTACAAAACACTTTTCTCTACTCTCTTTTTTTTTCTTAAATATTCTGTTTATTTAAATTTTAGTGTAAATCGGAAATACTCTGACCTTCTGACAGAATACGCCAGAGCCGGAGTGGTTAAGGGTCATACTAAATACTTTAAACTAAATATTCGGTTTTTATAAATAAACCCAATCTTTTTCAACTGATCTTGGAATTTTTAATTACGGCTAGAAAAACGAAGCGAATTGAAAAAAGCGCGTCTCATTTGTAGCAGAATTAATTTTGGAAGACTAAAATCCTAGTACTGCAGTGCGAGTTGCCTGCAAACTGTCGGATACGTCACTAAAAAGGACACCACCACCTCCCTCCCAGAGCAAGTTGCTTTATTCCCGTCAACCGTAAGGTTTGAACATATATTATGAATGCCAGAAGACCCAACCTCTGCATTGAATACTGTGTGCAATTACAGAGGAAAGACATCCAGTTGTCCGCCAAAGACAAAGTTGGGGAAAAAAACTTCAGAGGATGCGCGAGGAGAGGCTAGGCCTGCAATGGACTAAAGTAGCGCAGGAGGCAAGGTCATAAATACCATCCATAACCATTCAGGATACAGTAGAACCCCGATAAATCTAAAAAACACGTGATTTTCGCCAAAAATATATCCTAAAATATTGTCATACAAAATGGTTTTTTTAATTCAATATTCGCTAATTCGTAAATCTGAATCTGAATGACAGCCGTGGCAGTAAAATATATACATCGTCTTAACTAGTATTATTATTTTGTAAATCTGAATAGATTTCAACTGCAATGTCGTATTTTTACGAATTTATTTAGAATATCTGAATTTAAAGGGCCGGTTGCGATGGAAATCGGCTGCGAAATTTGAATTTACGTAGAAAAATATCATATTTTTACAAATTTACTTAGAATATTTGAGTTTAAAGGATCATTCGCAACGGAAATCGGTCGCGAATATATGATTTACGCAGAAATGTGTGGTAATTTTACGAATTTACTTTGAATAACTGATCTTGAAGGGCTAACCGCGGCGGTAATCGGCTGGGAATAATTACGAATTCACTTCAAAGATACTATCCAAATATGAAGGGGCCGCCGAGGAACTCTATTTTCGGAGTCTTATTTTTTCTTCATAAAATTTCAAATTACATGGTAATTTTTATGTCCCGTGGATTTCAAATCAACGAGGTTCTACTGTATTTCAGATAAATACCCAACCTCTCATGACGATGAGTGAGCTATTTACCTTTCTCATAATCAGTATTGTTTTTAAGTTAAAAGTTCCTGCATTGTTTTTAACGGAAAAAAGTTAATTTAAAAAAATGCGTGATTTAAGTGACCTACCAGAAAACAATGAATATAAAGCAATAGTTGACAACGATATGCATTGCATTTTGACAAAATTTAAGTCAAAAGAAGACGTTGACGAAAGTAAAAATGTTTTCAAAGTTTTTGACGGTATTTTATTCCTAACCTAACCTAAACTATGTCGGTTATTTACCAAGCGCCCGCGCGCTGCCGAAATGTCTCGAATAGATAAAGCATCAGGTATTTACAAATGTGCAGACAGGAGCGCCTGAAGGGGCCTTGTCGGGCCAATGGGTCCCCGACTTCAACAAGACAAATAGAAGGAGATAAGAGGAAAATCAAAACAATAAATGCATTTAAGGATGGAATACGAGGCAGTTCGTGCAGGAGTGGCGAGGAATTTCTAACGTTGTTTTAAAAGAAGTGACTAACCTGAATCTTGTGTCGGTGCAAGGCAATACTTTGGCCAGTTCAGGGTCTAGCTCGTTCAGTTCCATGGCGAAGCTGGTGAACCCGTAGTAGATCTCAAAGTCTTCGGGCATAGTTCCTAGAAGGGATATACAAGTTTTAATTAAACGTGTTTATTATTACGAGAGAATGTATTAGTATATTGTCCTCCACCAATTCACCTGTGTCGTGGAGAATATTTTTCAAGGGTAAATTAATTCGGTACAGTATAAGACTTTAAAATAATAATATAAAAACAATCTATATAAATAAAAATGTAAATGTTCGTTTGCTAAAAATCTTAAATCTTCCAAAGTTCGTCAACGATTGCTTTGAAATTTTGACACAACATTGCATTAGAATACGCGTGTGTTATATAGATATCACAGGTTATTACGCCCTGTTTCATTTCCTCCTATTTCAGCCAACGTGTAGGACAGATGTGTAGATTGCAAAGTGCTCCCGACCATCTAGAGCGGTCATACTCAACCTGCGGCCCGCCAAGCTATTTTGTGCGGCCCTCAATACATTTAATATCAGGAACATGGTTTACAAAATCTGGCATTCTATATCATGTTAATTTAAGATTAATTGCGACTTTGACGTACAGACATTGAAACCGAAGAAGATAATCGTTGCCGTGTCAACATCAGATCTGGTATAAGAGTGTTGCTACTGCACACGCTAGATCTATCTCCAAAAAACAAAGATATGACAGACAAATATGTGCGCAAATAATTTTGCTCGTGGCAACAGATACATGAATAATAAAAGGGGGAATCAAGCACACGTAGAATATTTGTGGGGAATATGTGGGCAGAATTTATGCGAGTTCATTAGAATTACTGCAACTGAAACTCGGCTACATTAGGCTACTTAATGTTTGAAAAACATCGACATTAGGCCAAGATCCGTTGGCAACACTGACCAGTATAGTGTTGCGGCCCACGTAGCTTTACAAACATATAAATGTGGCCCGCAGAAGAAAAAGGTTGAGTATCATTGATCCAGAGCCAGCGAGACTATGGCATCCCCGATTGGGGTATGTTGTGAGCCTGAAGGTAGTGAGGAGGGGAAGGAGACGGGTAGGAGAAAGGTGGGGAAGTACCTGGTTTTTCATATCTGGTCACCAAACACCACTAAAGCTATTTCAAGCAACGTTTCAATTCTGAATGCTGATCTTACACCAGGGCGATAATGGGAGTATCTTCCACTCTGGAACATTTACTTGAGATTGCTAGTTGAGAACCTTACCCCTTGAAGACGGAGGCCGTAACTTCCTTTACGCATCAGTCTGTCAAAACCGGTGAGAGCCAATTGAATAGCGCCTAAATTTGACGATCGAATGGTGACAAAAAAAATGTAATTTTCAATCTAAACAATTGAAATGATGAATAGAAAAATGGCAAATGTAATAATACCTGGTCTCCAGATGCACTTGGCGGCGGGTGGCTGTCCACAGAACAGCGCCTCGGACCAGCGCCCAAACAGTTTCCTGAGCACCTTCCCTTCCGGGGTGGTGATGGTTCCGTGGATCTCGTGGCGCTTTGCCGACCAGTAGCTTGCCTAAAATTCACCAAACATTTAAAAATAAACAGGAAATTTATCATCAAAAACACTAATTTCGGTTGGGACTCGATCTATACAGGGTGTATCGGCACTAACCCGACAAACTTTAACCAGCTATTCCTTAGCACATTTGGAGTAAAAAATCTTATGGGCACTTTGCTGTCCGGTAGCATTTTTTTTTCAATTAAAAACAAAAAAAATTAAAATTTCCACACTACATCACTGTCATTGGCATTGCGTTTCGTGTTCAACAGCTGTTATAAGCAAGTATGTCAAAAAGCGTCTTCGCTCTTTCGCACACACTAAATAATAATAGTTAAAAATGAGACGAATGGTGCCGTGCCATTTAGTTGTGATTGTAAGTGTGCGCCAATATAGGTACACACGTGCATTATTCAACGGAATTCGAATAAAATATTTGTCAGATGGGTTTTCAAACTTTGACAAAGGATAAAACAGTGGTGACATGTGGTGAAAATATGAATAATAAAATTTTTATTAAAAAAAAACGTTACCGGACAGCAAAGTGCACATAAGATTTTTTTACTCCAAATATGCTAAGGAATAGCTGGTTAAAGTTTGTCGGGTACGTGCCGATACACCCTGTATGTCTGTAACTCCAGTTCAATGAACTCTAGTACTCGGTATTATTTTTTAATGATAATCTAATGTTTATAAGACAAGGTTTTATGCATATCATCAAGGATAACAAATAATTATAAGCAATAATTAGTAGCCAAAAAACAAGTCAAAAATATTTCACCAACAGATGAAGATATAATATGTCTCGATGCCAGTCTAGTGAGAAATTTAGCACTAACAAAGCCTTTCCTTCAAAAATAAAGTTGGTTGTTTACAGGTGGAAAAAATATAATAAGCAGTAATTGTTGATTGAGTTACTAGTACATATTGAATTATTTGACGGTTTGGAAATAAGCCGACATAGCTCAGTGGTTACAGAGCACCTGACCGAACATCTGAAGGTGCGGGTTCAATTCCAGTTGGCGGCATTTATTTTTACTCGGGAGATATTTTCAATTTGTATTGATATTTCAGGCGAGTAATTATTTTCTAGAACTCGGGTTTGTTTTGAAATTAAATCATTTATCAAATCATCAAATCAAATTTCATCATTTTGAAAATTGAAAGTGTTTGTTTTGAGAAATTATTTTTGGAAATTATTTTAATTGTCATGTTCAAAAATTGGAACTGTTTAGTCGAGAATTCAGATAATCCGTGATTCACCCAGTAGTGTTGAATACTTCATGATGCAATACAAATGTCCCATACAAAAAAGTGAAATGTCCCGACTCCTCACAAAATATATTTGTACCAACTCTTTTTCTTTGTATTTATTATAAAAGTTTTGTTGAAAAACTTGAAACTGCCAACAAGAACAAAATACCAGAAGTACAGAAATAAGATTGGGTATTTCTAATAGTTGTTAAAATGATAACTGACCTTGACAAAGGTTAGCTTGCAGATGAGGTTGTCGCTGGTGATCTTCAACTCCCCGTACTGGTCTACCCAGCGTTGCCCGCCAAACAGGTTGTGGACACACGTCGTAACCTGCAACAACAAACATCAAAATATCACAGATAGTCCATTTGAAAGATTAACTACTGAAATGCCGAGCCTCCGTCAAAGCCTCCCGTGGCGGCCGTAAAATGACAATTTGCGCGCTAGCTGACAGTAATCTCGTAATTATACTAGTCCCAGAGAGGTCATACATGACATTATCGTTCTATTATCTTATGTCTTTTTCGTTTTCATACAAGACCTATGAGAAGAAAGAGGATAATAATAATAATAATAGTAATTGGATAATTTGTAGAGCGCAGTTTTTGTGAAAAATCACCTCAAGGGCACTGTACAATTTATTTCCTAGGATCTACATTTGTTATTTAGAAAAGATACCAAAACATACTTACCTGGCAAGTCACTTCCGACAAACACACTTATATTAAAAAGTTTATGCTTATAAAAGATAAAACTGCACGCAGAGGACACTATATCAAAAAACACTGGTCATCGCATGACCTTAAGTCTGCTATAGTTTTTATTTTAATTTAACTGTATTTTAACTGTCTTAAAAAGCCTACAAATTGTTATTTGTTGTCATTTTTATTTATTTATTTTTAATTATTATTTTTATTTATTTTATTTTTAGTATTTTTTTACATTTTGTTAATTTAAATTGCCGTCGACTGTGAAAGTGGAGGTTTCTGAAATTATGGATACGACTGTCTGAAAAGGTGCGTTTTAAGTTTAGACCTAAATTCTGTCGAGTCTGCGATCATTCTCAAATCATGTGGCAGTCCATTCCAGGCTTTAAGTCCTGACACGGCGAAAGCACGCTCACCGACTTAGTATCTGGTGTGCGCTTTGGTTCCTTCAACCTTCCGATAGCTGATGACGTTGCTGACCTAAGGGTTGACTGTCGGGAATTGGAATCTTCTGGAATACACAATTCTGATAAGTAAGCCGGAGCCATTCCGTTAAGTGACTTAAATACCATCCAGCATACCTTGAACTGGATTCTTTCAGGACATTTGAGCCAGTGCAGATTTTTGAGATGCTCTGAAATGTGGGAGTATTTAGATACTTAGGATGGGTCAAGAGAGACCAATTGGAGAGGTCAAAGGGTCTCCAAACCAGCCTCTCCCGATCCGGCACGCCACGCTGCTGCTGGGCTGGCACATCCTGAACACACCTCACCCAATGAACCCGGATACCCACGCTAAACCACCAAACGTAGCGAGCCAAAGATGCTCCGGGGAACTAGCGACACCGATTCTTCGGTGCGAGGATAAGTCAAATGCATGCTCAGTTATATTTTGAGATTGGATAATGTACACAACTCGACAGTAAAATCATTCAGCTTTTGTTTTTCCACCTTCTTAGAACAAGAGTCAATGGTTTTTTGAGATATGACTGAACAATAAAACCTATTTGTTAATCTTTAAACACCAATAAGTATTAAAGTTACCTTATTCCACATGTAATGGTCTCCTGTTTTGGGCAGCGTGAGATGCACGGTACTGGCCGGCTGGAACTCCATGGACTTGCCCCAGAACTTAGTCCTGATGCGCGCCTCCTGCCAGAAGATGAAGCTCTTGGATTCGGCGTAGCAGGCACTCACGGGCGGGTGGTGGGACACCTACAATATTGTAATTCATCAGAGCTGTTAACTCCTTCCTTTCCTCAAAAAGACCCTCCATGCGATATCCCCAAAGATGACATAGGCCCTAAGTTACTAGCGTGGAGTTTATGATTTTTTTTTTAAATGGATTACCACAGGGATCACACTTGGGTCCATCATTGTTTATTCCAAATAATCTGTTATAAAGTTAAATACATGTAGATATAAATCACATCATAAAACAAAAATAACCCTAGTTAATTGTATTACAATCACAACCGATACAGGAACACTACAAAAATATACTGTTTTAATGCAACTTGTACTTTTCTCACCTTCCTCAGCAAAATGTAGGGTTTTTACAAATTATTGTAGTTTTGAAACAAATGTGGTTTCCCTCAGGGATCCCTTTTGGGTCTACTATTGCACATATATTACATGGAATTAAGATGTAATAGGTTTCATTTATCTAAATTGGAAAACAGATTGTAGAGGTTTTACTCTGAAAATATATACTATCAGCTTTCTCGTGAGAAAAAGTCCAGATTACAACATTTTTCAAGAGATAATGAAAACACTGTAAAATGTTTAAATATCAGAGTGTTTTCATCGATAGTTGTAACCGTTGTGACCAAAGGTCAATTTGTTTATTCTGTATATATTTATACTTTTTATTTTTATAAAAACAAACATTCCTGGGTTACGAATAACCTGACAATATTTGAAAATCACCTACTACCACCACAGTAAGCGAAAAACGTTGCTTGTGTTGTGATGGAGGAATTAGCCAGCGGAGGAATTGAACACACTACGCCTGAGTGGGACCCAAACACGATGCCAACTCAGACACTGAACGGTCATATATATATACTTCTTCTTCATGAGCTTTCTGGCATCCATCTTTGAAAATTGAGAGACCGAATATTAGGTTAACTGTCCGAACGAAGTGCTTTAAAATAAACACTGCTTTTAGTCATCCTCAAAAAGTGGTTAGTGGTATCCCACAGGGTGGCATTTTGGGACTCTTATTATTTTTAATCTACAATAAGGATTTATGTAACCTACTGAAAATCTGAAACGAGCCAAGAGTCAACATAGACCTGGGACTTTTGATGTCATATTAAAAAAACAGTGCCGATTTGAAGACAAAGTTACATCTGAATTTATGCAAAACACCTTACTGTACAGCGAATGTTTATAACCTGTTCTGCAAGAAACCTGAAGCCCCTGTCCTCCCTGACACACTCATAGGTCTCCCCAAGCAGCGGGTTGAAGGGTTTGCTGGCGGGTCGGTGGCGGGCTGACCCGTACGCAGACACCGCAAAGGCCGCCACTAGCGTCATCCGCTCAACGGCCTCGGAAGTCCCGGCCGCTAGGTCCAGCAGTTCGCTGTATTCCAGCTCTTCACAGAGCCTCTGAAATGGTAAAAAAGGCATGTTAAAAGTTTGTAAAATACCTGGAGTACTTATCATATACCTTAGCTATTATTAAATAATTATTAATAACATACTGCAAGTGTGTATAATATTTTAAGAATAATAAATAATTAAATAAGACATTACATTGAAAATTCAAAAAATACAATTATGTATCAGATAGTAGACAAAAAGGAGTTTCTGATTTCTGACTGGTGAATCTGAGGGTAATCGGATGAAACAGAACAATCAAATGATAAAATAATATGTTAAGTTTGGTTAGGTTAGGCTAGTTTAGCTTGGGTAGGGCTAGGACTTTTTCTTCTATGTTCTGTTTTGTCACTGTGACCAGCTAATAGACCAATTTACCTGCAACATATTGAGGGGTTCGTTGATGGTTACGGGCATGGACACCTGGCTGAGGTCCTTGCCGATGTTCTTGCAGAGCAGGTTCCAAAGACTGACTCCTTCCGTGTCGGGGCGCGGGGCGGGCAGGCGAGTCCTGCGCCCCGTGAGCCCTGGGGCACCTGCACTTGGCACTGAAAATTATAAAAATATCTTGCATTATTATTATTGTTACTTGTGACAGGACACTAAAAATCATTACCAAGACATGAGTGGCCAAGTGGAAGCGACCCAGAGGCAAACCATGGTAGAGGGTAATCTAATGATTGATGATAAGACTATTGAAAGATTCAAAGAATGCAATGGATTGAACATGTTAAAAGAATGCCAGATGACAGAAATTAGTATCAAGTGTTAGTGCAGCTGCGGAAGTGACCTAGAGGCAAACCGAGGAAGAGGTAGATGGACTATGTGAAAGAGGATTGGAGCAGGACGGGAAGGAGTGAGGACTGGACGAATATGGCGAGGGATCGTAGTCAGTGGAGGTTGTACAGATGATGATGAAGTAAATTATTCATATTTTTCGGTTGGAATTGTGGAACTAGAAGGTCAGGTGTTTGACTTCGTTAGTGTAGAGTGAGACAGATATATTATAGTAATATAAAAGCCCATGTATTAGCTTCATCACTCTAGATAGCTCATATCCATTATCTCTGTACTCGGTTAAACAATAAACTAAAGTAATCTAAACTCAGTGTATTAATAATCCCAAAGCATTAATGTAACATGAATATTGCAGATTTCACTGAAAAGAAAAAGGCTGAGATACGTTAGTGGCTGTATAATCAATTCAAGAAATATTGTCAATATCCCATTTACAACTCAAATGTCAAAATAGAAAATGTATTATATCTAAGAGTTAATAATTACAGTAAATTAGTTATTCGATATCTCCAAAAATGACGAAGTTAAGGCAATGTTGCAGTTCCATCGCACATGTCCCGCCACATTACACGCTTTTTGGTTGGCCGCAAATATCAACGTTTTATATCTTAGGTACTATTTGATATTTTTCAAAAACTCAAAAAGTTCTGTTCTCAGCATGCTTTAATTAATATGATACATTTATAACATGAAATTTCACCGTAGGAGACAACCTCATTGCGCTATACTTGCAGGATATTAACATAAAATTAATAAATACTTTATCAAAAGGGTGACTTTCGGTTTAACTCTTTGTGAAGTAACATGCCTCAACACGTTCTATACTGTTGTTGACTTTATTATCTTAGTAGTCTGTACTGTCTTTGGCCTCATTTATCTATGACATACCTGTCTTCCATTACCCGTAAACACTAAGGACGGGTTGTTTAACAGAATTTGAACAATTCATCAAAATCAACTTTTAAATTTGAACCTGTCCAACGGGACAATTGTTGTCATTACAAAAGTTTTACTGTATTTTATCAGTGGTATCAAGTTTTAATGCAATTTTTCACAGGGATAACGGAATACATACATACATAAATAGACTAAAGTGATATATTAATTGTTTTTTTAGACATTATGTATTACATAAATAGACTTACAAGTGAGGTCAGTGGGTGGTTCGGAATTCTCTGAGCTGACAGACCCCTCTTCGCTGGAAAGACTGCCAGCTTCTGAGGAAGTATCGCCCTCGAGTTCAATCACGCCACCCTGTTGGCAAAATAAAATTCTTTAATGCTTGTTTCATCATATTTTACCTGTTCATGAGATAACCAGATTTTACACATCAGTATTATAAATAAACGTGGATTAAGCAAGGACCGACCATTGCAGCAAGATAATGCATTGAAAGAATTAAGGTTAACGGATAGCAGGCGCATTTTGATATCGCCTTGTTTGCAAACCGAGGTTTTTTAGGCAGTCATTTAAATTTTATGGTTCTACCAAACTTCTGTTGAATGATTACCCAAAATAGAACTTATTCGTGCGGTTAATTTTGAAAGTTACACTGGGAATCGAGAGTAAGAATTCTGCAAAAACTTAAGTTTTTTTGCATGTTTCTACACTCGTCCTGTTGATGGATACTGCAAGGCTATCCGAAATGTTGACTCAATAAGGAGGAAGAAGAGCAACACAGCTGAACATCTCTAGTTTAACTTGGTTTACCTCAAGGAATATACTTGTGTCCCATTCTCCTTTTTATATAATTAAAATTAATAGTTGAATTAAATTATTCCACAGTATAAAATGGTTTACCCCAGGGATCGCACTTGGGTTCACTCTTAATTAATATTTACTAAAATTACATTAAAAAAGACAATTTAACCACTTCACGCATAAGCAAGAAGGAAGAGGAAGAACATTAAGGCTCAATAACTCAAAATCCAAAATAACAAGGCTCTAAAAACATTGAATGAAATATGAAAACTAATAAAATGTTTGTATTAGTAAATGAGTCATGAGTTTTACCCCAACCGCATTGGGCAGGTCGGCGTTCTCTGCGTTCCCGTCCAGAGACAACAGGTCCTCTGCGTCGAAGAACTCGGAGGCGGATACGCACGATGAGCTGTAGCTGTGCGACGTGTGGAATGGTCGGGTGGCCTGCAAATTGTACGCAGATATTAGCATCAATCTTTTGTAACTTTGCAACTCTGTTACTTTAGTATCACATTTAAAATGCTTGTAACTGGATGATATTGGTACATCAATCAAATTTAAATGTTTTTAATGTGCTGGCATTAGTATAAAACACTTTTTAAACATTTTTGTGAAATTAGTAACAATTAAATTTTAAATATTTTTTGCCCCCCATGTTTCCACCTGCTCCTTGCTTCATTCACATTCATGCATCGTCTTGTACATACTTTTCTGTTATTCTAACTCTTGGCAGACCCACTCGAGTGTTTGATTCACTTGACCGTGACCATGTTGTGTCTTCTTTGGACGTTCCGACTTCTATCATTCACTTTTGCGTCATACATTCTTCTGGTGCTCCTTTCTCCGTTCATTTGCACTACATGTCTAAGCCATCTTAATGTATTTCTTTCATGATTTTACACACATATGCCTCAGAGATCTTATTTCTAGAGCATTCAGTCTACTTTCATCCTTCCTCTGCCAATTGCATGCCTCTTTGTTATCAAGATTTGTGTTAGCAATGCATTGTGAACTGCTAGCCTCGCTTCTTTTAACAACTTTATATTAGCAACTACTCAGTTCTTTATTGATAAAATTTCCTGCATTCACCCTTCTTTCAGTGTTCTTGTCGGCCTTGCCATCTCTCGTGAACATACTTCCAATTGATTCAACTATTCATAGGGAATTCATCAAGGTTATCCGATGACCGGATGGCGATAATAACTTAAGCATACTCACAATCTCGGAGGCGGGCCCCACGCTGGAGAGCTCGGCCAGGTCGGAAGCGTCATGTATCCGGGACAGTCTGCCGCGCAGCTCTGCAAGATCCCCGGGAGGGGCTGGTCAGTGGGACAACCAACAAACATACCAGGGTGATAGATCAAGCGCTAGCTAGTCACATGCAATAAATACACACACGTAATAATGCAACACACAGTTAGGGGGCATTCGGTCAGTCCGGACGGTTCTATGCGCCAATCTAATGGAACAGCGGTATGTCACGCTTTGATAACGGTTGTACTGCACCAATGTAACAGGACAATGGAATGTCACACTTTCAGGACAGTTGTAATGCACTAATCTAACGGGATAATGATATTCAATGCTTTGAAGACGATTTGATTGCACAAGTCACTTTTGTAGGTTGTATTGTGCCAAATTAACAAGACAATGGTATGTCACGCTTTCAGGATGGTAATATTGCAAATCACTTTTGAAGGATGGTTACATTGCACCAATCTAAAGGGACAATGCCAAGTCACACCGTGAGGATGGTTGTTTTGCATCGCTCTAACGGGGCAATGGAATGTCATGCTTTGAGGACGGTTAAATGCACCATTCACTGTGAAGGATGCTCGTATTGCACTAACCTAATGGGGCAGTGGAATGCCACGTTTTAAGGACTGTTTTAATGATCCAGTCACTTGTGAAGGATGCTTGTATTGCACTAATCTAATGGGGCAGTGGAATGCCACGTTTTAAGGACTGTTTTAATGATCCAGTCACTTGTGAAGGATGCTTGTATTGCACTAATCTAATGGGGCAGTGGAATGCCACGTTTTAAGGACTGTTTTAATGATCCAGTCACTTGTGAAGGATGCTTGTATTGCACTAATCTAATGGGGCAGTGGAATGCCACGTTTTAAGGACTGTTTTAATGATCCAGTCACTTGTGAAGGATGCTTGTATTGCACTAATCTAATGGGGCAGTGGAATGCCACGTTTTAAGGACTGTTTTAATGATCCAGTCACTTGTTAAGGATGCTTGTATTGCACTAATCTAATGGGGCAGTGGAATGCCACGTTTTAAGGACTGTTTTAATGATCCAGTCACTTGTGAAGGATGCTTGTATTGCACCAAAGAAACGGGACAGTGGTATTTTACACTTTCGGGATGGTAATAATGCACCAGTGTCACTTTTGAGGACAGTTGTAATGCACGAATTACACATTTTGAAGACGATACTGCATTAACTCACATTTATTTTATTACTGATAAAATAAATTCACAAAAGCTACACCCTGAGGATGGTTGTAATGAAAGAGTTTAACATTTAAAGGATGATTGTAATGCACGAGTGTAACATTTAAAGGATGATTGTAATGCACGAGTGTAACATTTAAAGGATGATTGTAATGAACGAGTGTAACATTTAAAGGATGATTGTAATGAACGAGTGTAACATTTAAAGGATGATTGCAATGAACGAGTGTAACATTTAAAGGATGATTGTAATGAACGAGTGTAACATTTAAAGGATGATTGTAATGAACGAGTGTAACATTTAAAGGATGATTGTAATGAACGAGTGTAACATTTAAAGGATGATTGCAATGAACGAGTGTAACATTTAAAGGATGATTGTAATGAACGAGTGTAACATTTAAAGGATGATTGTAATACACGAATGTCATATTTAGAGGAAAATTATTAGTTAAGGATGAATTAATGAAATGTTAATTTAAAGCATGGTTGTTGTTAGGCATGAAAATCACATATAGAGGAATTTGTTGAGTTCGGAGCCCTAACACTAAACTGCTATATTAAATCAGCTACGCTTTATCTGTTTTTTTATCCGTCCGTCAATAAAGACCGTCCGACTGACCTTTTATTGCAAAAAAAATAAAATGGAGACCAAAAACAGTGATGTGCACAAAAGAATGATTGGTACATGTAGTTACATGCCAACTGAAATTTATCCCAAAATTATTGCAAAAGGACAAAATTAAAATGTTATGATGAACATTCTGCAGAAAAATTTTTTGTATGGTAGGTTATTGAAGGATCACCATTGCATTATAAAAATACATAAATATTATGCTTAAGATAAATGCAAAATCAAACCATTAATATGCAATGCAATGCAATAAATGTTTTTACGCAAGCAGACAGCCAGCCAACAAAGGGGAGAATTGAACGAGTAGGTACTTGGACGGGTACCTACCCTGAGAAATACAGTAAAAAATCAATCTTCAAAAAAAATTATGCTACAGTGAAACTCTCTCAACCAGTGGCGGCTCGAGGTTGTTGAATGTAGGTACTAGAGCGCTAATTTATTTATTAAGTTTTTAATGAACAAAAATTGATGATAAAAAATAAAACACACACATTGTATCAGACAAATGTATTATAAACATTATTGTCACTTCACGTTTTGTAGTTTGATACAAAAATAATTACAAAGTCTCACATTTTTTTCTCAAATTGCAATCAAAATCTTTGGCTTCATAGAGGTGTACATTTTAATTACTCTGTGATTAACTTTTAGATTTGAATATAATGTGTGGTTTTTTCTCTTTCTAATACAGTTTAGATCAAAATTTATTATTATGTTTATAAGACAAGGTTTTTTATGCATAGCACAAACGATAACAAATTATTATAAGCAACAATTATTCGCCTGAAATATCTGAAATTTGATTTTTGATATCCCGTGGTATTTGAATTAACAAGGTTCTACTGTATGTGTGATAAATTTTGGCATTTTTAAAATTCAGTCTTCAAGAGATTGAAAAAACTAAACTTTTTAAGCATTCAAACTTCTTACGTGGGAACTTCTTAAGCGAGTTTCACTGTATTATAAAGAATTTACTGATAAAGATTGTACATATATGAAATGAATTTGAAAAAATGTAAAAAGAAGGGGAGTGCCAGATTTTTGTTGCAAAAAAAAAAAGAGTTTTAGAAAAGTGCCTACCTGAGTGATACCATAATTTTTCACACAATTTTTGAGATATTGAGAACATCACAAATACAGCTAGACACCCTTATCTTTGCAGTCGGCGGAGTTGCTACTGTAGATTTTGTTCATAAAAAAATCATTGGATTAAAAAAAAAAATTAATTAACCTGTTGTATGCGAACAGTTGTGCCCCGTGTACAAAGGTCACAACAGCTGTTTTGCAAACATGTTATCAACGTAAAAGTGCCGCTAGGTGCAGCACAAAACTTTACGTGTTTGAGCTAAAGCAATTTGATCAAAAGCTAAAACTGACTGAGGATCTGAGTTTAACAGGAACTGTTCAAATGGCCAAAATCAAAATGGCACAGATTGGCGACGGTCGTCAAATTTGATATAATTTGATTATAGCGAGCGCCATATATACAAATCATGCGAATATTATTATTCTTTGATGAGCAGGCAGCATTCTGCCGATGCGCTCATGTCTGATTTCACAAAAAAATTTAATTTAAATTTAAAAAATAAGTGAATTGTTTCTTCTCTTCAAATGAGAATCTAATTAAGCTTTAAATTGATTTACATTTGTAGCATCAATGAGATGTTGTGGAAGTTTGTTCCAAGCTTTCACTACTCTATTTGCAAGGAAGAATTTCCTAGGATAGATGCAAAAGGTCCACGGTGGTGTTCTTGGATGCCAAAGCAACTATAATGTCCAGATAAAATTTTAAAATCTCAATCAAGTCACCCCTTTCTCACTTAATTCTCATTTTAATGTTGGTAATTTGATTGCATTGAGTTTAGAATCTTCATATTGCCGGTCTTTCAAAACCCTCGGTATTTTTGTGAATCGTCTCTATACCATATTATAGCATCTATTTTATTTAATGTATCACTCAAGTACGCAGCATACCGTGTAGGGTAACATACCTGAGTTCTGCTGCAGCGCGGAGTTGAGGTTGGAGCGCAGGCCGGCCACCAGGGCCGTGTTGGTGGCGGAGGCGTTGGTGCCTGCGGCGACGGGTCCGCCGCCCACGGGTTCCAGCTCGACCGCGGCCTTCAGGCGGTCGCGCTCCATGGCCAGCGTCGATAGAATGCCCTTCAGGCTGGTCAGGACTGCAAACAAACAAACATAAGACTTTACACTACTAACTACATAATATGTAAACAGCCGTGATAAGCAAAAACCGCATTAACGCGTGAACGATGAGTGAACGCCTGACGGTCGGGTTAGAAATGAACATTCAGACGCTGCACAGTAAAGTCCCACGATGGACTGCCCTGCAAACCATTACCGTACTTTAGCGAACTTTACTTTTCTACGCAGAGTCTAGTTATTTCAATTTTCGCTCACTGGCGGTCATTGGACAAATGATATCGTAGTCTATTGAAGACATGTTCAAACCATCGTGGTGACAAAAAGTTTGCCTCCAGCTCATGGAAATGATACCCAGATTATGTGACGTCGGTGGCATAACTCCATTTTTTAGTTAATTGTTTTTCTTACATACTTAATTTATCCTAGACATAAAAGACCGTAGATCTTCCATAATATTGTAAAATAAGCATCGCATCTTCAGCATACAATTTGGGACTATTGCAGGAAAATAAACAAAATGATAGTGGCTCACTGTCTTTGGCGAGTATGTTGAAGTCTTCTCTGGCATGCTGATCCGGTGTGGTTCCCAGTGGGCCTGACAGGGGGCCAGACAGATGCTCTGCCCCCGGGAGGGACTGGGGACGAACAGCCGCTAGAAGGCAAATCAACCATTACATTGATTCCGTAGGTACTAAAGAGTACTGCGATGGGCTGGACGTGTTGAAAGAATGCCAGATGACAAGACAATAGGAGTCTACAGATGCCCCATGGATGCGAGCAGTGACCAGAATTGGACCGAGGAAGAGGTGGATAAACTTTGTAGAAGTTGGAGAAGGACAGAAAGGATTGAGGACTGCCTGGAGAATGGCTAACGACCGCAGCCAGTGGAAAACATTTGTGGATAAAATGTCATGATATAATAAGTAAAATTTGGTATTTATAAAAAGTACAAAAATCACTGCCAGTTAGTCAATGACAGAACAAATTCATAGACACGTTGTAGAGATCTTAAAGTGGCAAGCGAAAGATATGATAATTGCCGTCCTTTCAATTTATGTAGTACTAAACTGTTACGCATCGCGTGAGGTTGTGTGCTATCTCTAACAAAATTGCAAGGATAAGTGTAAAGATGCCCTCATCCTGCGTTTCTATCACACGGTGAGAAAGCGTTTATTTTACACGGAAAACACTAGTAAAGGCCAACGAATGACATTTCATTTGTAAATCCACGCAAATCATTTATTATTACAAATTGTACAAATATTTACATTGTTTCTGGACGAAGAGGTAAGAGCCGTTAAGAGAAAGTGAGGTAGCAAACGTAGCAACACATAAGTATAATGACAACCTACTGGCAGTAGATCGTATAATACAGCGTTCCGTATTCGTCTTTGCGTAAGCACAGTGTCATCTCAATCACACCTATGATTAAGAATGTAGTATTCCACGCAACTTTTAAGTACATAAACGCTGCCCTGTTCTATATTTAATTCGTTCATACACACATATTCTTTGAATTTCTATCATTGCTGGAAAGGTAAGTGTGTTTGTTACTTGTCACATTTGGTGTTCAGTTTGTGAGACAATAACGTGTCTATATGTTTGTTGTGTCATTGTCCTTAGTGGGAAGAGGAGAGATAAGGAAGGAATAAAATCTAGGCAATATTACGCGTAAATGGAAATGCAACATGATTTAGTTATGAACACAAAAATTAAATATATAGTGAGAAAACATCTAAATGATTGTTCATGACGGGTAATTGAAAAGAATAGCTGTCGCATGTCTAGTGGCAAGGCAGGGACAGGGTCCAGGGGGGGCCGGGGGGGTGGGGTGCTAAATATAATTGTGCCTTACGCAGAAGTGTGGAAGCCAAATAAGTCGACAGAAATACTAGAAAAGAGAAGAGACAAAAACAGAAACCATAAGACAAAGAAAAAACACAAAACACAATAATCACTGAACAGATAACTGCTAGAAGTGTGATTTATACCCATTTTGAAAGAAAACTCATGACGCTATTTTTCATTTTTACAATAACTCTTTTTTTTTTATATTAACTCCACACAGGAGGCCCTGAAGAAAATAATTTCCCTCAGGGCCTATGTCATCTTTGGGGATGCTGTGTGGAGGGTCTTTTTGTGGAGAGGAAGGAGTGAACATGGGTCTTGAAGAGTCCCATGTTGTAGGAGGGAGGAAACACAGAGGCCGGCAGTTCGTTCCGCAGCCGAGCTGTTGAACTTAAGAACGAATCGTAGAAGCGACCCGTTCTCATGTGACAAGTGTCAACTGTGTACAAATGTTGGGCGCGCGTTTGGCGTGTATCCCGACTACGCACCGGTGCCGAAGGGATCAATGACGCTAGTTCCTCAGAGCATCTTCCATTGTAATACCGATAGAACAAGGACAGCATACCTACCTGACGCCTGTGCTCTAAAGATTGCAGTCCGTTTGTTATAATTGGGGAATCTATCAAACGGACCGCCCGTTTTTGCACAGAGTCAAGGGTTTTTTTCAGGTATTTAGGGGCTCCGGACCAGAGATGGCTGCCAAATTCGACAGTAGGGCGCACTTGCGATTTGTACAGGGTCAGCAGTTGTGTATTATTATCTACACAGGCCTTGAGGAAGAGGCCAGCAAATCGTTCCACAGCCGAGTTGGTGATGAAACGACCCGTTCTCATGTGACAAATGTCAATCGTGTACAAGTGCTAGGCGCGCGTTTGGTATGTATCCTATGCACCGATGCCGAAGAGATCAATGACTCCAGTTCCTCGGATCATCTTTAATTGAAATACTGGTAGAACAAGGACAGCATTCCCAACCTGACGCCTGTGCTCAGATTGCAGTTTGCAGAAGGCCAGCGCGTTTCTGCACAGTTAGAGTAAGGATATAATGACCTTACTTCGGGCACACAGACACGCCCGCAACACACTTCTATCAGGTCATCTCTTCAGCGACAATAATGTGCAAATTAATATATAGATATTTTAATTAAATCAGCCTCCAGTTAAAATGCATAGCACATGAAGTCAATATGTACTTAATTAAATAAAATAGTAACATAAAATAAATAAAAATGCAAACAAGATAATAAATTAATATACTTTTTTGAGTTATTGGTCTTTTCCCCTGCAGAAGGCGCTAACTCATAAATAAAATCCATTAAAAAAATATAGTACTAATATTTTTACAAGAGGATATTTTTTGTTAAAAAAATTACTGGACCAAAGACAAAGCATAAACAAGCCATAGACAGTGATAACTTGAAAGTTCCATAGATTGAAAGCGACACATAGACAATAATGTATTTTTGAAGGTACTTACTTAGTGGAAGAGAAGAAGTGGGGGCGGCCAAGGAATGGGCAGAAGCGGAGAGGGTGGATCCTGGAGACGGGGGCGCTCCTAATGACAGAGACTGAAAAAAATACAGATTTTTGAAAATGACTCAAAATTCCTGTATCTAATGCAAGTTATTAGATATCATACTAATCCATCCATTCTGGAACTGGCTATTTGGGAGGCAAGTATGGGTATTGCCACCCAGGCACCATTCATTGGATAACCAGTACCTCTACAATAGGTCACCCCGAATGGCAAGACTGAACAGAGGTGCCCAGGTTCATGGGGCGAGATTTGTCTTGACGGAGGATGCGTCTACCAGCTGCATGGCGGGTTGGATTGGGCGAGAACGGTTGTAGGAGAACCTTTGACCTCTTCGGTCGGACTCTCTTGACCCAAAGCATACATCCGTCACTCCTGCTGACATCCAAATGACTACCCACCCATCATACATTTTTCTTCTTTTCTTTTTCTCCTCTCCTTCTTTCCTCTATATAACTCTATATCCCATACTGGGATTGATGAATCTAACTAAAACAAGTTAGATAAACAAAAGATAAACAAGAAGATCATAGACTGGCCCGTAAGGACAAGAGATAAATAAAAACCAAGTGCGCACAGCAGGGAGGTATTGTGTGCATCTCTCGACTCAACGCCTTGAACCGCAGTGGGATGGATGGATGGATGAAAATTGCGCAGAAAAGTCCCACAATAGACTGCGCTGCAAACCGTTACGTTACTTTAGCTAACTTTACTTTTCTGCGCAGGATCTGGTTATTCGATAAGCTATTGGTGGCGATCAGAATGCAAGTGATGTCATGGTTTATTCAAGAAATGCTAGAACCCTCCCTGTGCCAAAATGATTGGAATATCAATACATCGATACATTGTGGTGAAAACTTTAAAATTACATTGATTTAATGGTAATCTTGTGGATATCTAAAAGTTTTACAGCGCATGATGGATTTGACGAAACTAGCTGAAAATACATATTTAAAGTGAAAATACCAACGTGGGAAATGCCCATCTCATACAGGACCCCACCGATAGACAGCCTGGGTTCTCATTGCCTCGCAAAACCTGGTCCGCCATCATTAGGTTAAGGTGCTCCCATAGCCGCTGTGCCCACAAGATGCACAGATGGGGCATTAAAGAGTCGGCGATGTGTGAATGTGGAGCGGTGCAGACCACCGAACATGTGGTCAACGAATGCCCGCTCCATTCATTCCCCGGCGGGATTGATGAGGTCCACATGGCGACGCCTGACGCCCTAGACTGGCTGGCAGACCTAGATGTCCCCCTCTGACCCCCCAACCATACGAAAGAAGAAGAAAGTTAAAATGTCCACAGCTGGATTCCAAAAGGCTTATGAAGAAGAAATTCACTTACGGTGAGACTAAGGGCCCCCTGGGGCTCCGTGTCCACTCTCAGGGCAGTTCCACTGAGGTCTACAGAGCCCCCCTTTGAAGAACCAGACTTCTTTTTGCGAAGACCAAACTTCTTGCGGTCCTTTTTTACATTGGGGGAAGATCCATCTAGATTTATCTGCAACATAAAAATAACTGTATTTACTAAAGAATAATCAAATCAACCAGTACTCAAACTTCCCAACCTTCCTCTTGCCCACCGCCTTTCCCTCCCCACATTATTTAGCCTCACAACATGTAAATTTATTTAAATTATTGCCAGACTAATCATCCATTTAGAATACAAGATTTCTGATTTTGACCGGCATCTGTTTTACCTCTAGACTGGCATTAATAAATCCCTTCCTACAGCCCCTACCTTAACCCGACGCACAACGCTGCCCAACCGGGTGGCGACATGGCTCCCCTGCCTTTATTCTGTACAGACAGGGGCGCTCTTGTGAGGTGTCACATAAAAGAAATTTAAAAAAAAATTTGGAGGACAGGTATACTAAAAAAATTTAAGGTAGGGTTCTGACCACGGAGTCAGTGGCGCCATATCAGTGTCACCATGCAACTGAAGCAGCACCAATGAAGCGCTAGTCACTTCCGAGGGCTGGGACACTATTGCCGGCGGACCCCAGACTTCCATATTTATTTAATATTAAATAAATATGGAATCCATACTCTTGAATATATAATTCCAGTGATTTTCAATTTGAAAAAAATGAGAGACTATGCCCTAAAATAGTAAAGCTGTGGTTAATGAATGAAAATTGTATTATTGTAATTGTTGATGTATCCTTGAATTTATTTAATGTAACTAACTAACTAACCATCACGCCGTTTCCCCGCAGGGGTAGGCAGAGAGGATGGACCGCCAAACAACTCGGCCTACATATCTTGTTTTTAGTAGAATGTTTAATTGGTAGAACCTACAGACAAGCTGTCATATGACAGCTTTGTGGGACTACACTAAATTTGTAAAAATTGTTTTTATTTACAGCTCATAACCGGGGTTTCAAAATATTCACACATTTCAGAACACCTTCGTAACCTTCACTGGCTCAAGTGCCCTGAAAGAATCCAGTACAAACTGTGCTGGATGGTGTTTAAATCCATCAATGAAATGGCCCCACCCTACATCTCTGAACTATGCGTCCCGGAAAACACTGGTCTGAGGCAGTCAACTCTTAGATCAACAACATCATCAGCTGTAGACAGACTGATGGAACCTAAGCGCAAGCCAAATACTAAGTTTGGTGATCGCGCTTTCGGAGTATCTGGGCCGAAGACTTGGAATAAACTGCCTCCGGAACTAAGATCCATAACAATTCCAACAGAATTTAGATCTAAACTAAAAACTTACCTTTTTAAGCTGTCGTACCCTTACTTTAAATATACCATTCCTGAGAGAAAGTCCAGTTATATTCAATTTTGCAATTATGTCCTAAATCCTGTGTCTAAATTTCGCTAATAAACAATTAGATAATGTTAATCTCAAGTGACCTACCAGGTAAGTATTGTACTGTATATTATCTCCATAAATAGTTAGTAATAACATAGATCACTGTAGAAATGTATTATAAATTTGTACAGCGCCCTTGAGGTGATTTTGCACAAAAACGGCGCTATACAAATCATCCAATTATTATTATTACTATTAGTAAATTTATTTTTTTTTTAATTAAAAATAGGGTTTTACACTATTTTACCAAGTAATCTTTTTTTCAATTTTTTTGGCAACAAAATAAAAGTATGAATAAATTAAAGACATTAAACAGCTCATATTACAATACTTATTGACTTTTTTTTTTAATTTGACCAAAAAAATTCCAACTTAGTAATCAATAACTCGAAAATTAAAACACTAATCGAAAAAAGTTATATTGTTTGTACTATGTAGTTTCCATGCCCCATGTATATTTAAATGAATAGAAGAATAACGTACATCTCCGTCCTGAGATCCTCCGGCTGCCTCCAGCACAATGAGGAGTTGTGCGAGCTGCTGCAGGGTAATCTGCGCCTGCCCGATCTCTCTAGCTGCCCCGTCCAGCGAGGATCCCGACTCTGGAAGAAGAATAAATTAGCGTTAGGTTACGAATTTTCAAGCTCGACTATCGAGATGTACTCAGCATCGAATCCCTGCAAGGCTTCTTAGAAAAGTCTCATGTGAATTACGGCTTCGACATCAACTGGAGAACGACTTCTGCAACTAAAAAACTGCCACCAATACTAGACGGAAGATGATGTGGGGGAGGCTGTGCGGGGAGAGACTGGACCAGCAATTGACGGACACCGCTGAAGTAGCGCAGGACAGGGACGCCAGGAGGCGCCTTGTCAGCGTTAGGTTCTCGCCCCCAACAGGAAAGGAGAAGAAGTTGAGATATTAATTTATTTAAATAACTTATTCCATATTATGCTGTCTGAGTTAAAGTCACAAGGAGGAAATCCATAATTGGTTTTATTTTACTATATAATACTTATGTACAAACTGATTAAATGTTAACTGTCTATTTCCCGAAAATGAAAAAAATAAATAAAATTATAGTTGACTGAGCGTAACAAAGTCCGGTTCTTTGTCTATCTGTAAAATTGTTTGTACATTCCTTTTCCAGTTCAAGATGGTGGCTGGTCGGTGGCTGAATTGACATCGCGTTTGGGTCCCACCCAGGCGTAGTGTGTTCAATTCCTCAGCTGGCTAAGTCTTCCATCACAACACAAGCAACATTTTACGCTTACTGTGATGGTAGTAGGAGATTTTCAAATATTGTCAGGTTATTCGTGACTCGGGAATGTTTGTCTCAAGATAGTAACGTTTCTTTGATCAAATTGAATAATTCCTTAATTGAAATTTGAAAAATGTTACATGAAATATTCAGTTTATAATTACGTAGGTGGGTATTTAAGCACCTTCTTACAAATCTTATTATTTCAAAGGAAACTTTGATTTTGATTTATTAAATTGGAGAAAATTAAAAAGATACTTATTTGGACTCAAGGTGCGTTCAAAGAACTACCGAAAATTTTGCGGCACGTTATAGAGTGGTAGATACTCTCTAAGAATGCCCTAGTGAAAGATCACCATTTCTAATACAAAAGTTACTTGAAATGACTTTAGACTGAATAGCCAGGTACTTTATAACCTTCCTTCTCCCCATCTCTTTCACCGTTCCACTCCCTTCAGCTTCACAAGATATACCTATTGGGAATGCCATAGTCCCACTGGCTGTGCGGTATTAACATTAACCTTCACTACGCTGGCAGCTGCGTAGACGAGCTTAAGTCAATGTATAATTCCTTCGATAAAATTACAAGTTGGAAGTTTAGAGAGGTAAAGTAAGTATTGGTACGCACCTATAATCCAGGTAGCTAAGCGACTTCCCGGAGTTCCGGCGCCCAGCGAGCCGCGGTGTCGAGTAGCCGATGTGGTATCACGCTCCAAATTGGACAACCCTGCAAAACAATTTAGCAAACCAAATTATGAAAAAAAAACTATAATTTAGAAGATGAAGGTAAACAATGAGGGTGTGTTTCTTGCACCAAAAGTTGAAATTTCCAATACAATACAATATCAGGCAAGTGTACTAAGGTAAAGGTACTAAGTGGTGACATCAAGGGCGTTTCTACTGTGTTATCTATTCAGTGCATACATCCATCTCACTGAAGAGATAAACTGATAAATAGTGTTGTGAATGTGTCCAAAGTAAGCTCAATTTTCCCTTACTTCTAGTAAAATTGGTCAACAAGTTAAAAAGTCGAAATTCTTTCTTGAAAGAATAATTTAAAAATTTAAAGGATAACATTGGCCTGTCTGGGGAGTCAATTTTCTTCCAAATCGACTGCAAGAAACGTCTTGGATATTTCAAGTTAGAAATATTAAACGAACTTTGTGACAAAAATGACATCAAATTTCTTTTCGAAATTATAAACAATCGTGTAGAATCTTCCAACTTGGCCACAATCAATATCAATCTCCATATTATAAGAAACCTCGAAACTTTTCATATTCCTTTACAAATAACCAATTTGACCATCTCTCAACCTTTTGTGTTGGCTATATAACTTCCACTATACTGGCAAGATTCCAGACATATTTAGCGTTGGCCCTCAGAAATTTTCCAAATCGCTTGTTTTCACTTGAACCAAAGTTGTCTCTTGTTTTTTTTGTTGTTGTTTAAATACATACTTACTGGCAGATAAAAAAAACCCACTGCCGCAGAATAAAAACTTCAACGGTTCTTTTTGAAAATAACAGAGGGCGCCACTTCCGTTTGCAATAATCATAAACCGTACAGTCATTAAGATAATAATACATAGTATTAAATTTTTTTATGTTTACATAATTGCTGTACACCGTTATTGGACGGTTGGTATTTATTCTTAGTTATAAATAAAATTAAAATAGATCAAACATCTAGAAATCAATTATTCAGTGGTACTGTTTAATATTGTGTTATGAAAATAACATACGATTATAACACTAAGTAAGAACTTGTCAAATCTGTGATTTATCTTGTCTATTGTTTATGCTCTGGCAACTTGGAACTCTAACAGGAAGTGACAAGAAATTCAAGATGGCTTCACTTCCCGGCCGGACAGACAAGAGACAGGGTGTCCGGTCGGGGGTCAATTATTATTTCTGTAGGTCTGAGGATCTAATCGAAAGTTATTTCATGGATTTGTGATTAATACCGAAATGTTCAGTTTGTGCTTCAAGATTAGAAGTCTAGTAATATTTCCCGCGAGTGGAATTCGCCCCGGGTGGCGTGGATAATGAAAACGTATTTCACCATGTGTGGCCATGGGGGTAATCAGAGTTTATCCAAGCGATCGGTGATTATTTCTGCCGATAAACTGTTTTCGCCGAGTGCATTTTGATTCGGAGCATTATTAAGTTCCACCTTGCCTCGTGGAAGGGCAACTTACGGATTAACCGTGAAACCGGCACTTGGCTGGACCACACTGGGTTGTTGGCCAGCCACATTCTGATGCCGTCTACTCCTCTTGGCTGGACCACACTGGGCCGTTGGCCAGCCACATTCTGATGCCGTCTACTCCTCTTGGCTGGACCACACTGGGCCGTTGGCCAGCCACATTCTGATGCTGTCTACACCTCTTGGCTGGACCACACTGGGCCGTTGGCCAGCCACATCCTGATGCCGTCTACTCCTCTTGGCTGGACCACACTGGGCCGTTGGCCAGCCACATCCTGATGCTGCCGTCCTCTAGCTACATGGCTGATTCATCTACTCCGCCATTCGCGGCACTCAGTGTTCGTTCCTCATAACTAAATACGTTCTTATTATTTTAGACAGGGTAGATAGATTCTACGTTCTGGTCGATGGGGGTAAGTTTTCACCTTTTTGTATTTCTCTGTGAAATTTATCAAATATAACTTGTTACGGCCAGTCCAAAGTTTAACCAAATTATTTTCATTCTGTAACCTTGCAACTTCCTTTCAAACATCATGTAGATGGGATATATTTTCCCCGACCTGAATGGGGAATTATGCTCTACCGGCGGATGGTCGATTTGGCGAGTTCTTTGGAACTCTGGCGCGTTTGGTTCTCATAAGACCAACAAAGTCAAACTTGGCCACCCTCCTTTCATTCAACATAACAGTCAATAATGTACTTAAAAAAACCAAACACAATAACAGCCTATTAACACAACTATGGGCTAAGTAAGTATCATA